>NC_137695.1:53377290-54046290 GCF_964034855.1 Anser brachyrhynchus | reverse complement strand
CAGCATTTTAAGATTAAATTTCATAATCAGTTGTTTCAAAGTGGAACTATTTAATACATTTTGAAAGGGAAGGGTAATTCTACTGTAGTTTCTGATTCCATAAGATGCAGGGACTTATCCAGAGGACTAAAGAACTAATATTACCATATATTCCAGCTGAGGTAGCAGAATTCCATTTGCTTTAAGAAGTGCCTATGCATCTGTTTTCCATGTTTTTCTAATGAATATTTCATATGGGTTTCAACGCATTACAAGGGTAGACCTTCAGTGTAATAGATATAGGATAGCAGCATTGCTGCTGAAAAGCCAAGTAGATGTGGCCAAAGTCTAAGAAGCATTGCCCTCATGGAACTTAAACAGATCCAGGAAAATTAACAATTCAGCAAACTTCAGTAAGTACCAGGAAATTCTCTCCTTTTTTGTTACCGTTGAAACACATTTGCTTGTTCTCTAGCTGTGAGTTCACTTTGTTGACTGAATGCAATGCTGTGCAGTCATGAATAATAATAACAGTAATAGTAACAATAATAATAGTAATAATAATAATAACTTGTTTATAGTTTCACCTTATTCATGAAGTATTCCAAATTACTCCACCAAAACAGAGTACAGAAGACCCTCTATTCTATACATTTCAAATTAAATTATTGTAGCTTTTCAACCAAGTAACCTAAGATCTTCCCTATTTTTTTTTTCTTAATTAATCAAAATAATTGTAGTTCATGGTCATTTCCTTTGGTTTCCAGAGCATTCTCTGCATCTGCCCTGCAAATCTTTTATTAAGCTACAACTAAGGAAAGACAGAGGTCAAAAATATCCTCCACTCAGTGAAAGGTACACAAATTTAGCTGATATTTGATGCATTCTCTTCAGTATAAATTAACTAAAGGAAAGTTATTGTCCTTTGTAACCCTATCTGGTTAGCTATGCATTTATCAACCAGAGTATCAAGGCTAAAAATACAAAGAAAAAAATACTGCATGTAACAGACCAGGTATTTCCAAGATTGCAATGTCAGTCTGATGTGGAGAACATTATATTTTTATGTCAAATTTGAACTATGGCCAGTTTCCATTTAATTGCTAAAAAACCCCTATACTACAATTTCAGTGAAAGCCCTAAGGCCTAAGTCACCTATAAAAGTGTTTGAAGTTTTCCACGATCCATCTGTCTTCTGTCTTCCTACACTTTTTTTTTTTTTAAACATGAATTTAAAAAAAATGTTTCATCTTATGCTTTTAAGGGTGCTCAGAAGTCAAGCTCATGATATACATAAGGTTACACTAGAAAACACAAGGAAGACTCAGGGTCAAATCTGTATCTCATGGAAATGGAAGAGACTATTCCCCTACTCCATTTGCTGTAGCTCACGGTCTAGAGGACTGTAAGGGATGAATAGCAGGCTTCCTTACACAAAAAGCATGGAAGTGACCTCAGCCTTCCTATGACTAATGGGAGCTATTGCAGTGAGGTGATAGCAACAGTAGCAATATAGTACTTCGTAGCTCCCACTCTTGAGCAAGGCTGGAAATGAAAAAATAATTCAGCCCTGAAGACATTTGCTGTGCTAATATATATTTTTTTCTCTCTTTCTCATAGCCCCAGGACAGTTATAGCAATGAACTATTCATGCTGGTGTACCTAACAGTCCTCTAAGCATAAGATTTGAGTCATAAGCCATCTTAAGTGCATTCTTTTAGAAAGGGAAAACGAGAAAGAACCAATAGATTTTCAATAGATATTCAATAGATTATCAACCTAAATGATTCGCTATACAAAGCTTTTCTGAAGACAGCTGCTGTTATGACACTGATGGCATGCGTAAAAAGACAGGCGCAGCTAAGAGGTGATGGATGTAGTCAGAATATCATCCCTGTCATTCATACTCACCATTTTCATTATTCTTCACTGTTTAACAATTACAGAAAATTATGTAAAGGTACACTCAAGCACTATGAAGATTTTATAGTGGGTTCCAAGCATGTAGGTTTGACTATGGTAAGTTAAATAATTTTTAATTATTTTTTTTTCCTACAAGCACCCTCTGCTGGGGGTCTCCTTTTCTAAATGTTTTCCTGCTCAGGATCTGTGCAGGTAACAATCTATGCAACATGATGAAAAAAATAAAGAACCTCTTCCTTGGAGTCAGATTGTCTTTGATGTTCTTTCTCCCCAGTATTGAAAATGAAGAATAGATTCTCAGGTCTAGACAAAATTCAGTCAGAAAAAGGACAAGGTAATAGTGGTATAGAATGTACTATCCCCCCTCATTTCTATGCATACTCCAAAGCACCTCTGTGGGGGGTAATACTAATGCTAATGAGGGTAACATAGGCCTCAACATAAAATAGAGGTTCACAACAACATCATCATCATGAGAACCACTGTATTCTAGTCCTAATTTAGTTTGGCTAAGCTGATTCTGTGGGAATTTTTTACTAAGAATTTAACAGGTTAAGCCAAGACTGTAATCTGTGTCTAGAATGTCACGGCTTTAACATTTCAGCACACTAACTGCAGAGATGTTTAAGGTACCTCCTCAAAAAGCAAGCTGCCTACATAAAAAACACCTCACTGTACTAAGCACTGGAGTAACCAAATAAGTAACCAGAATCTCAAATTTATTGAAGCCCTGGATTTCTTTGAAACAGGTCTGAAATGTTTTTTATGGACCTTTTTTTTTAGGATTTTTATATCCAGTCCTGTGATGCTCAGTTTTCTTTGCTACGCCCTTGCGGACTTCATATGGGCAGTGTGCCGAAAGAAAATATATCCTGAATTCTTCATGGAAGAAAAACAATTATTGTTATCTGGGGCACGGGGAGTAATATGTTTAAGCTTCCAGCTGGTAGTGGTAAGATAAATTGTTACCCATAGTCATTGAACATTGTCAGGTACCAGGAAATTCCAATTTCTCAGATATCTTACTGGTCTTATGTTCAAATGACTACTGCAAATATCACCACTATTTTTCTGGCTACTCCAACACAAAATGGTCAGCTTTACAAAGTCAATATTTGCCAGTAGTTAACACACACTGGTGTTTACCAAAACTGCAGTCACTATTTTATGTATAGAGAAAAAAAAAATTAAAAAAATCAAATGACTGTGGTACAGAAGAAACCATGTGACTAACTGTTAAGTATTTTTAAAGACTGATCACTATTTACTAACGTGTCCATTGCCCCCCATGGTCAAAGACATCATTAAGTTTAAACCTCCATCAACTGACTAATCACCAGTTTCAAAAACTGTCCGAATTACACATCTCTTTGCAGAGTATAGTAAAATTACAGTGAAATGCAGTATAGAATGCAAACACAGATAAGATAACTACTTGCATATGTAACATAAATTCAAGGTATGGTGTGTTCCTCATCACTAATCTTAATTGTTTTCTGTTGAGTAAAAAACAGAAAAAATGCTGATTTTAACTGTTTCACATTAAAAAACAACCAACAACAAACAAAAACCACCACTGATTCCAATATTTTTATTTGTGAGATTACTTTTAAGAAGTTTGCCTCAGAAATAATTATGAATTCTTTAAAGAAATATGGAATCATCTAACCAAGTAAGAAAAATATTTCTACGGAAAAGTTCAACCAAAAAGTTTCTGACAGCTATAATAAAATGATAGCAGTATGTATATAAAACACTTTTTTTTTTTTTTCCAAAAAAAACAATGATGTCAGAGTATATATTTTAATATGCCAATATACCTTGGCTTTAGCATTCAAGTTCAAGAATGAACAAGAACTACAACAACAAAATCTTATATAGAACTTATACAAGCTAAAAAGGCAGTGGTATATAATACAAATGAGATGGTTAGCAACAGGAGCATGAGGAAACTACACCAGAGGGTAAAAACTAATGATTGACAAATATTAAGCACCATAAGAACTGCATGTAAAAAGAGGAAAAAAAGAGGACTTGTTGACAAGTGAAGAGCAGTGAGATGAGCTGAGCTGAGCTTATTTTTTTTTAATGAGGTGTTAAGTAGATCAGCTCAAGAGGTTGGATAATGACCATGATGATGAGTTGGCCAGGGTGTGAAAAAAGCTGAATAATATGACATTTGGGAAGCTCAGGAGAGCAGTGAAACATGAGATTAGACAGCTTCTGAATAAAATGGTGAACTACTTGGGCCACTCAGATAACTTTTAGTGATGTTAGCTTTGCAAGGGCTTGACATCTCATTAAAGTAACACAGCAGAAAAAAAGAGCATGAGTAAATCTAAAAAACAAAATCCTAGCTTATATTAACTCACTCACTCACTCACATAGAAATGTATGTGCTTCTGGAAATGTAAGTGCTGTGTTACTCTTCCTAACTTCAGGTCTTGCTTAAGCAGTTAAGCAGCATAGCTACTCTGTTAAATTATACTGAAACTAATGCAGAAGTACACAGGATGGTCCTTGGAAGGAAATAAGGTATTCATCTGAAAGAGTCCTACGACAATGTCAAATGTTCTAAATGCTCTACAGAAGCAGATTACAATAACATTAGCAACAAACACAAAGTAGGTATACTAGTTTTCTACCTGCTGACCTTTACCAACATAGTTTCCTCCAGACAGGGGACATAAGTCTTCACAAGTCTTCATAAGTCTTCATATCATAGCTACCACCTCCTCAACACAGAATGGTAAGATGGGTTTCTGTGGTTCATCTGTTGGATCTCCAAACTCTTTCATGTACAACTAGAAGCACTGGCCACCTCCTAGCCTTGCCTATGGGCAGCCATTCTCTATGTCCATATTTCCAGTGTCCTTCTGGAGAACCAAGGGGACAGATTTACCATGTGCATGGTAGTACCACACTTGCATGCCATGTCAAAGGATTAGGGGAAGAAAAATGAAAAGTATAGGCAGGGTTTACTTCACTATCAGAATTAAAAAAAAAATAATAAAAAAAAAATAAATCTAAATCTGGGGGAGCATTTTAATGGGAAATAGAGCAAGCAGGAGTGTTGTCAGGTTGTGCAAAAATAAACTGTAAAAGTGTCTAAAATAGCTAGCATTTATTTGAAGGAACCTGACAGTGACAAAGGCAGAGGAAGTTTGTAGTGGGTGTTCAAGGATGGCAATGAACAGGATGTGTTTATGTGCAGAAATGCTAAATATAAACTCCAAGGTGCACCAGAGACAAAAGACAGCTCAGCAACAGCATCTATAGAAGATCAGGGTGCAGTATAAAAGTGGGACAATACATAGCTCACTATTCACACAGAAGATAACAGGGAGAGATTTTATGCCACTTCCACATGATTTTTCTGGGACAATGGTAAAAACACATAAAAGCCACTCTTTCAAATGGAAGTTCTAGATGGTCAACTGATGCACCATCATCACGGACAACACAAGCTGAAGAACTGTTGACCCACCCTGCAAGTCTTATTCTGAATAAACAGTATTTTACAGATTAAATATGCTATTAAAGTCAGCAGAAGATTATCCAAATCTGGGTGCTCATCAGAAGCGATGACTAGAAATATTAGGATTGGGGGCTTGTCTTTTTTTTCCTGTGATGGAAGTGAAGATGTTGGCTCTGAGGTCTGAGCACAACCTCACCAAATACTGCCATAAAATTTGAAGAAAGGTCTGCATAAATATGTAACGTAAAACTTCCTTTAAAATAGAGTTTGAGAAACTGTTGGAATGACAATGAAGTTTTGTTTCAATGAAAATCTTTCAAGTTTTATTGTAATACTGGTTATTTCATCACAAAAAGTACATATGTCTGTCACAAAAGATAAGGAATTTATATGTAATTGTTTAGCGAAGGCTTGACATGGAAATTCATGAAGAAATATAAACTCTGAAGAGTATTCTGACTGTGGTGGTTTCACACTGATGGCTTCATCACACTGCTCTCTCATTTCCCCCTTCTCAAAGGAACTGGAAGAGAAAACGCAATGAAAAAGGGCTTGAGGGTTGAGATAAGGACAGGGAGATCACTCAACAATTACCATCACAAGTGAAACAGACTTAACATAGGGAGATTAATGTAATTTATTACCTATTACTAACAGACAAGAGCAGTGAGAATTCAAACTAAAATCACTTTCCCCCATCCACCCTCTTTCACCTCCTCCCGAGCAGCACAGTGGAACAGGGACTGGGGTCTGTAGTCAGTCCCCAACACTTCATCTCCTCTGCTCCTTCAGGGTCACTCCCTGCCCCTGCTCCCCGTGGGGTCCCTCCCACGGGATGCCGTCCTTCCCGAACTGAGCCTGCGGGGGCTGCCCACAGGCAGCAGCTCTTCAAGAACTGCTCCCACACGGCTCCGTCCCACGGGGTCCATCCCCCAGGAGCAACCTGCTCCAGCACGGGTCCCCCACGGGCGGCAGCTCCCCCCAGACCCCCTGCTCCTGCGTGGGCTCCTCTCCACGGGCTGCAGCTCCGGCCCGGGGCCTGCTCCTGCGGGGGCTCTCCATGGGCCGCAGCCTCCTCCAGGCCACATCCACCTGCTCCACCGGGGGCTCCTCCACGGGCTGCAGCGTGGAGATCTGCTCCGTGTGGGACCCATGGGCTGCAGGGGGACAGCCTGCTCCACCAGGGGCCTCTCCACAGGCCGCAGGGGAACTTCTGTTCTGCGAACTGGAGTACTTCCTCCCCCTCCTTCTGCACTTACCTTGCTGTTTGCAGAGTTGTTTCTCTCACATTTTCTTACTCCTCTCTCTCAGCTGCTGCCTCACAGCAGTACTTTCCTTAAATCTTCTCTCACTGAGGTGCAACCAGTATTGCCTGTTGGCTCAGCTCTGGCCAGGAGTGGGTCCCTTTTGGAGCTGGCTGAAACTAGCCCTTATCTAACATGCAGCAGCTTCTGGACTCTTCTCACAAAGGCCTACAGCCTCCCTGCTACCAAACCCTTGTCACATAAGCCTAATACACTGATGACATAACTTTTTTCTTCACAAATGACCAGTGGAAAGGCAAAACTCTGTTTATCAGCCTTTCAACACAGACATCTCCATTCATTATCTAGTGTGACTGTGTTTTTAAATCATCATGTGGATAGGTTTTTAATTCATCAAACAATTCATTTCTTGCCACAGTTCTTTCTAAGTTTGTTTCCTGAGTCTTATTTTTAAGGTAAGAATTGAATGGTCCTTCTTTCAAGTGAATCCAATGGTTCTTGTTTGAAGTGATCAAGGCAGGGAAATCCATACAGAAAGTTCAAACATAGTCTACCTATAACTGCTTGTTAATCTTGTGCATCACATAAACATTTAATCTGGAATCAATTGGCTTTGATTAAAAATGCAAGCAATCTCAAAGGGGGAAAATAGGGCAGATGGCAAGGCAGGGTAGGAAAGATGACACTGCTCATATCTAGCTTTGCAGATGTCCTGTGAAGAAAGCATTAAGTGCACAGTGCACTGGTGAAATAACAGGCTGAGCAGACTGGTACTACACCAAGTTTGGCAGCCACAAAGTATTAAAAACTACTAAAGGAGTCTTTCTACTCTGTGTGCTGACACAGCTCTTTCCACATCAGCTGGAGTTCCAGCCCAGGACAACTAAAATGCGTCTGTTGTGAGCACTGTTTCACGGGAGTCCTGTATGGGGTGGGTGTTGGACTTGGGAACTTACTAGTGTTAGGGTAAAGGTTAGGGTTTGGAGATAGATAAAGCACAGACTCCCCCTTGCTCACTCTGCTTAGGTGGTGGACAAAATAATCAAAAAATTCAAAATAGAGGAACATATGCAGAAGAGGGAGAGATGCTGAGGAAAAAGAACAAAAGAAACACCAACAAGGAAATAAACAAAAAAGAAACAATACTAGAAGTGTTCTGTTTTCATTTCCAATAGAAATAGTGAATGTTGTCCTAGGAAGCATGTATTTATGGGCACCTGAAAATTATATATTCTTATGCTTTGCATGATTATGCTATGCAATCATCAGGACATTATGTGGTCAGAGGAGACTGCAGTGTGAAGTAGACAGTGAGTCTTTAAGGATATATTTTTTTTTCTACTGCTCCTAATCAGAACGTATATAGCAGCAGGAGGGCCACCTGTGATGAAAGACAAGTAAAAAATTGAGCTTGCCGTAGTTCTTAAAACTGTTATGCACGTATCTGACAGAAACTAACCTAGATCAAAGCAAAATACAGAGGGGATCAGAAAGCAATGGACACTGAAGCAGGAAAAGAAGATGTGAAAAGAGCTACAAGTTAATTAATCACAGGGACATAAGGCTGGTATTGACCAAAGTTGTGAAACAATGGCACACAGCAATATCAAAGGCATTGTTTTATTTCAAAACTACAGACAAAATATAGAAAATACAGAAAAATGGTAAGGAGTGCCATGAAAGAAACGGTTGTGATAAAGATGTAACATAGGAACCTTTTGCACAATTAAAGTTGCAAACACCCAACAGATGAGATAAGACACTTTCTGGGGTTTCACTTACATAAAATTTATTTAGCATAGACAAACAGGTTTTGGCACAAGAAAAAAAAAAATCTTGCCTCTATGTATGAAGAGTAGAAGTGGAACTGGAATACCCTTTCACTTCCCATAAATTACAACATTAATCTTCAGTGATTGTTAAATATTAGAAACAAGTATCTTTAACCATTTTTTTCCCCATTCTGACACTGTCATCCTAGCAGATCGATATGTAGAGAATGATGTGCATCATTATTTGTATGCTGGTCAGACACACAGACAACCCTATGTTGTGTTCAACATCTTCATCAATGACCTTGATGAGGGAATAGTGTCCACCCTCAGCAAGTACACCGATGATACGAAGCTGGGAAGAGTGGCCGACACACCAGAAGGCTGTGCTGCCATTCAGCAAGACCTGGACAGGCTGGAGAGCTGGGCAGGAAGAAACCAAATGGGGTCTAACAAGAGCAAGTGTGGAGCCCTGCACCTGGGAATGAACAACCGCATGTATCAGTACAGGCTCGGGGATGACCTGCTGGAGAGGAGCTCTGCGGAGAAGAGCCTGGAGGTCCTGGTGATCCAGGTGGTCCAGGTTGACCATGAGCCAGCAGTGTGCCCTGGTGGCCAAGAGGGCCAATGGGATCCTGGCGTTCATTAAAAGGAATGTGGCCAGCAGGTCAAAGGAAGTGACCCTCCCCCTCTACTCTGCTCCAGTCAGGCCTCATCTGGAGTACTGTGTCCAGTTCTGGGCTCCCCGGTATTAACATAGCATTAACGTCTTCTATTCCTCTCTTCATTTCTTTTCTTCAGACTATAAATTTTCCAGCCTTCTCTTATCTCCCTTCCTGCTACTTATTTAAAGAAATTGATACCATCTCTTCACCAATACAGATCAATACAGCATCACCCACTTGCCTCATCACAGAGCAGAAACAACACTAGCTGCCTGCTCTGCCTTCCCCACAGCTGAAACAGCAATGAGCTGGCAGCTTAAGAGCAAACAAGATGGATGGGAAATGGCTCTGCAGTGAAGTCTGCAGTGCCATGTCAGGAAAAGTTCAAGCAGAGCATATCAGGGTCAAGGTCTGCTTTTTCTCTGTGACCTGTCTTTCCAGGGGGACAATTTGAAGTGGGTAGCTGTGTACATGCATAACTATTACAAAAAGGTACTGTAAATTGTTTCCTTTCTGTCAGATTAATTGCTGTGTGCTTTATTTAGGAGCAATTTAATCACACAAAGCATAAAAATAAATGCGTGTTCAGCAGCTCAATTTATTCTGAAGTCCTGCTCAGCCTGCTGTGAGGCTGCAGTTTCAATCATGATATGCATTTCTCTTGAATAGATATATTTACCAGACATACAGTGGAAAAAATCTTCCTTTACAGCACATAGCAGTCTGCTGAGAACCTGGCATTTGTTGACGTTGGCTTCACTGAATTCAGGGACATGAATTCCAGCCACTGTGGTTGTTTTAGGGCTCTAGTTTAACATTGGCTTTGAGGAAGCATTTGCTAGTAAGTCTGAAGTTGAAAAAGAAATAGGAAGCTATCTGGTAGGAGTGAAAAAAGAGGTAAAAAATGAAAATTATAGGGCTCTTTAAAAGACGTTTACACTGAAATTCTTCACTTTACATATTGAGCATGAAATGGCTCCTGTACATTGAAAGAATGTATAAGTGCATGGGACAAGTGTTTTGGAACCTATTACCAAATTTATCATTAGCTAAAGTTCATGATGGATCTTGAAAGTTGCTTTGCAGAACTGGCTAATGTTGCAACAGTAAGCCAATATAACTGCTTAAAAATAACACTGTAATACCATAACAATATCATTGTTTACCTGTTCTGTTAACTTAATTAGATGACGCTAAGCAGTCATGTCATAAATAGGGGAATTTGGTCATTATCATTATCAATTTTTTTGTTAGCTTAAAAATATAAATATGTTATAGTTTCCTGGAAAAGGATAAATCAGTTATCAAAAAGGAAAATTTCTTTCTTAACAACATGTGGATGTTCAGCTACCAACTTTCATCTAAAGGAATTCATCCATTAGTGAGGCAATGTGTGCATCACCCTTTGCTGCCTTGGAGAGCTTTAGAAAGTGTGTCCTGGTTTACCCGTAATTCCCAACATGGAGATGGGCCTCTCACTGTTCTCCCATTCACTGCAGAGTCAAGGGAACTAAAGAAACAAATGTTACATGCTATATTATATTTAAGAGTTGAGTGATTGTTCTTAAGATTGTTATATTCCTAGAAATGTTACTACATTATTATATAGGTGAATGCTTTACAGAATATGGAAGGACATTCTCCAAATGCATGGGTTAGAAAGATCACTGCTGTTAATACTTCTGTTGAGAGCAATGTTTTTCTGTTAATGAGCAATGCAAATGAACTTTGATGTAAAAGACATAAATTTGGTATTGTTTCAGAGTTACTGCTGAGAAGCTGAGAACGTATACACTTGAAATATTATCTTCCTCCTATAATACACTGGGGTGTAAGTGTGACTCGGGTCTTATGAAGACTTGAACCTATAGGAGGACACCACGGCAGAGGAACGATTGGCAAGGTACCCTGTAGGCAGGCTGGTGGGTTACTGAAAACAGAGGGCAGTATAAAAGAAGACAGAAAGATAGGAGCTGCAGGTAAAAACAAAGTTGCAGACAGAAACTAACAAACTAGATTAATACTGATGCAACAGAAAAGAGAAAGATTAACATGCAGATGCAGACAAACACTGCAAATTAAAAATATGGCAAGTTTCTCCATACAAAAAGATTAGCTGGCAGGTGACCCCTAGCTATCGATACATATGTGAAGATTTATTCATGTTGGCTTCTCTTTCTTGGCCCTTGTAACAAAAAGTATCTTGAGGACGAAGACTGTAGTCCAGCTGTACAAGACCTTAAATATCTCAAGACATGGAAATTTGGTATAGAAAAAAGCCAAAGACGGACGAAATTGACAGAAGGAGGAAGAAAACTTATTCTACTGTCCTTCCTAAATAAGAAGGAAGAATACATAGAATAAGTTACAGTTATTTGGAATATGAAACACTGTTTATATATTGGATATTTAATTCCATTCAGTTATGTTCCAACAAGCACTATAAAGCATAAATTTCAACAATACCTTAGCTGAATCTTTGAGTATGGAGAATTGCACTGAACATCCACAAAAAATAATAAAAGTGTGGTTTTAGGATTTCCTAATTTTTATGTAGAATTAATTATTTCAAAAGTTTAATTTATTTATTTATCTATTTATTTATTTATTTTGTGTTCCTTCCTTGTATTTGATCCTAAATATGAAATATACATATATATATATATTTATTTACTATGACATTTGAATATCAGATAATGTTAGTTTCAGGATGTGGCAATTCATATGTTATCTGACCAGGGTTTTCTATTCCTGAAGAATATTTCTAAACACAAAGTAGAAGAGTGAGGCTAAGAACAAAACAACAGGAAGCACATATGCTCCACTGCTAGTAGTTCAGAGAAGAGACTTCAAACACAATGCAGTGTGCCAGTCACCAGCACAACTTTAAAATCAAATAATGCTGCCACATTTCTAGTTTGCCATCACTTCTCAAAAAAAAAAAAAAGTTCAGATATTTTGGATTTTATTTGTATATACATCAGAAGCAAGAATTCCAGTCGAATGAGGAAAGCATGATCTGCCTTCCAAGAGACAAATGAAAGCCTGAGCACTTCAAAGATGCATGTTCTGTTCCCACACCTGAAAGCCGAGTGAAAAATCCCCTTTTACAGCACAGCTGACCCACTTCTGCTCAAGGGACTTTTAGTGATAAGACACCCAGCATGAAAGACACACACCTGTTGAGGTCCTTTTAAGTTCTTCCTTGAAATTCTGAGACAAGTATGAATATGCTAAATGTATTTTCAAAATAACCAAGCAGTACAACAGAATGCTCTTTATAACATCCTTTAAATTAACTCCCCATTTATGTTAATCCCCCACACACCCACTCAGAATAAAGAGTTCAGTTAATAATAAAGCAATGAAGACATTTTAAAGGTCTCTGTGCAACAAGGCCATGCATTTAAAGAAATAGACAGTTTATAAATCCCAGACAATAAACACCAAATTAATCTTACTGATTATGTTGAAGTAGTTATTAGTGTCAGCTGCTGTTTCATGTTCAGCAATTCTGTGCATTTGGGTAGCATGCAATTTTCATGGTACAGACTCAAAACTAAATTTTGAAATAAGTCGGTGACAATTTAGAAATATTTAATGCTTCTGAATATCCAGCTTTTTGTTCCTGGTCTAACCATTTAACATATTATTTGCAGCAATTGAACACCCTACTTACAATGAGCAATGCCATTTCTGCTTCTTCTGTATTGCCACAAGTCAACTGAAACTGAAGTTGCATTTACAATTTGCAATCTAAAGGGACTTCCCTGCATAAATAGAAGATGGTAACAGAAGTCAGGAACAGACATGTTGAGAGACAAGGATCTTATCATATATGTGTGACTCTGAATATGTAGGCTGACTTAGACTCCTGAGAATTACAATCCAGTCAGTACAATGTCAGGTGTTTAGCTTTTATTTAATATAATCTTTGTAACCTTTTCATTTTAACTGAAGCTGAATGCTTTTAGAAAAAAGAAAGAGAGAAAGAGAGAAAGAGAGAAAGAAAGAGGGAGAGAAAGAGAGAAAGAGAGAGAGAAAGAGAGAAAGAGAGAAAGAGAAAGAAAAGAAAGAAAAAGAAAGAAAGAGAGAGAGAGAGAAAGAGAGAGAGAGAAAGAAAAAGAGAAAGAGAAAGAGGAAAGAGAAAGAGAAAGAGAAAGAGAAAGAGAAAGAGAAAGAGAAAGAGAAAGAGAAAGAGAAAGAGAAGAGAAAGAGAAAGAGAAAGAAAGAGAAAGAGAAAGAGAAAGAAAGAAAGAGAAAGAGAAAGAGAAAGAGAAAGAGAAAGAGAAAGAGAAAGAGAAAGAGAAAGAGAAAGAGAAAGAGAAAGAGAAAGAGAAAGAGAAAGAGAAAGAGAAAGAGAAAGAGAAAGAGAAAGAGAAAGAGAAGAGAAAGAAGAGAAAGAGAAAGAGAAAGAAAGAGAAAGAGAAAGAGAAAGAGAAAGAGAAAGAGAAAGAGAAAGAGAAAGAGAAAGAGAAAGAGAAAGAGGAAAGGAAGGAAGAAAGAAAAAGAAAGAAAAGAAAGAAAGAAAGAAAGAAAGAAAGAAAGAAAGAAAGAAAGAAAGAAAGAAAGAAAGAAAGAAAGAAAGAAAGAGAAAGAAAGAAAGAAAAAGAAAATATATATATTTTGTCATTTTCTTAGCACTCAAATTTTAATTGATATAACTTTGGAGTTTGCTGTAAGTGTTTTCTTGCTGATCATGTTACCCCTATAAACTAAATCCTTATGTAAAACACTTTGACTTCAACTGAGGCTTAGCAAAAACGGAAAGTGAAAAATATAGGCCTTAGAGGAGGAAAGAATAGACTTGTGTTTCTATTAGACCTATATTTTTTATATAAAAATAATTTGTGCCACTTTTCTGAACTAACACAAAGTTTTACAGGGATGGTCTCTAGGCCAGGCAGAAAGTGATACATTTTCAAAAGCATTTTTAACTTCTTAACTTTATGCAGCTTCGCACTTCCCCCTTTGGATGCTGAAGCTATGAAAAGCTATAGTACATGCTGGATAAAGCAAACATTCAGCATTCACACTCCATTAATTAATTCATCACCTAAAAGCTAAGTATTGATTTTTTAATGGTTCTACAAATCTGTTTAAGCTACTATGATGTAATTAGGAGGACGTGTGTTTACTGTAAATTATCTAACAAGTACAATGGCTGTACTTTCAGCAATAACAAAAGTCTTCGCTCAAAGCAGACAACAGCATAAATGACTGTTTTTCCACTAATTCTATATTTGAAGCCTACCATGTTACATAAAGGAAGACTATTGTCAAACTGGATTAATAAAAAGCCGCCTTCCTATAACATTAAAAATAGAAAGATGAAATACTCCTTCCACTGAAATCAAAAAGATATTTTGTGCAAATTCAGTGGTGGGAAGTCAATTACTTAATGTAGGTGTCCACATGGATGATGAATTAGAAATCTCAAGACCAGAAAAATTATAGAAAAATTACTATAGTGCATGAACTCTTTATAATGCATTCTGTGCAAAATACTAAAAGAACAAAGCCAGAAATCCCACAGGTAGCATCTGATTATCCACTAAAAATCTTACTCAAGAAGTCAAACTAACATACAAAATTGGTATTATCTTCTTACATTGCAGTCACAAGGACTCATGGTTATATGTATAATGATGTGCAACACACAAGTGTGAGAAAAGCTGTAATCAAGTCAGCCCCTGGCACATAGACTATGTAAACAATAGCAGAAGAATAACTTAAACAATACAGACACAGCTTGTTGCAAATACAAGTATATTTCTTGCCTTATATTTAAAATTCAAAATGAAATATGCAGTGTATGTCACAACTACTATCAGCTGGGGAGAAAAAAAGAGAAAAAAAAAAAAAAGAGGAAAAAGGAGGAAGGCAGATACCAAACAAGAAATTAAATTCAAATTTGATTTCCAAACAAGAAATAAGATTCAATGGCTTTGGGGCATGGGACAGAAATTATATAAAACAATCTTTTACTGATACATTAAGAAAATGGTATGGAAAGGTTCATGAGAACTTGACCCCTGATCAAACTCTGCAACCTGAGAAGACATTCTGCAGCTATCTTTGCCTCCAAATCCCTAGATTTTCAATTATTGTAGAGAAAAATAAAATAAAATCTAGCCGTTTATACCTCTACGGTTGACATGTGAAATGCATATTTTATTGTATACCAGCCCGCAAAGGGAGGGCTTCAACAGTTCTGCTGAGAATAGTTTACTATTATTACTCAGTTTTCAAATGACATACGACTGTTAATAGGAGAAGGGTGGATATTGAAGGTGTTCATCATGCAGAGATAAAAAACACTAAAACAATTTTGTTATGACTTTTGATGACATTAATTAGCACTAGAGCTTAGTTCAATTTTTAAAAATAAAAAAATGCATTGGAATTTTATTTGTAGTAGCAGAAAAAAATGCAGAAATGCTTCTAAATATTTAACAGCAAAAACGTATTTTTCTCAGTATCATATTTTCGTTGAAGGCAGAACCTTCCCAATGGTATACTTTTTTTTTTCCCCAACTTTAATGATATTTTGTATAATCAGACTTTTTCACTAACTGTTCCATGTTTGCTGATAGAAGCAAAAGAGGAGTTGATTTTTACATCAGTAGGGCTCACAGGGGACAGACATCTCAGTATTCAGAGTCTTTTCTCTTCAAGGGCTGTGGAAGACACTAGTTAGCTAAAAGCAGCTCCAATCTGTGGCACTGGAATAGAAAAAACATGAAGATAACTGTTGTATGTGTTTACGGCACAAAGTATGAATCAATAAGTAAAGAGTTAATTATCTCAACCAGTTATGGATACAGACGGGTTTAATCCCTACATATAGGCCAAGAGACAATTATGCTCCCTGCCTGCAGTACGCGATAACCAGGCCTTCCCTGACTGCACAGATGGGGATTCACAAAAGGTGCTACACTCCCATGGCGTAAAACATTTGGAAATGATCAGTGACAACAAACTGCAATAACCAGTGCCAATACAGTAGTGTTCTACACCTCTGTATGTCCAGATTAAGAATCCTCTATGATGAGGAATGATAATAACATGGTGTTAATGCTTCCTTTTGCAGAAAATCAAGATTAGTACTACTAAGTGAATTATAATGGCTGCTAAAACAATTAATTTGCCCCTTAATCCTTAATTGTTGCTGTATGCTGAAAGCCTTTTTTTTTTTTTTTTTTCAATAAAAAGCAAACCACAAATTTGATGAAATGGTAATGAGTGATCTGGAAAATGAGTAATTTTTAAATACTTCAAATTTCCTTTCAGAATATGTCCATCTGCCCATCTTCCCATATAAAATCCCAGCAAAAAAGCAGCAAATATAAAAGGGAAAACAAACTAGCTACAATTGGTAACTCATGAGAAAATACACCTTGTGAGACTAGCAACAGAAATAACTTATTAATCAATGACTTCAACTTTTTTATCCTTTGCCTGTTTTTCACAAATTTACACATACGGTATGAAAAACAAGTCCTAGTCTAATTTTTAAGTGAAATGAGATGTATATACACCCATCATCTCTCCTAATAGTTTTGAAATTATTGGCCAGATTCAGGCAGACCTGCAGCGGACAGAAGCCTCAAAGGTAACAAAGGTCATGTCCTCAAAGCTGATGGACACAAATCCATAAGAAATGGGGCTCATTTGTTTCATAGCTTACAGAATTATTTGCTTAAGGATAAGATTTAATTGTTGAGATTCGGGCTTTTACCAAAATCAGAGGCCTGGGCTCTCAAACACAGATCCAATAGCAGCAGACTAGAGCCAAAACAGAGCATAAACTGGTTTTGGCATTATATAACCCTTGAATTAAAAAAATAAAAAAAAAAGCTGGCTTTGCTTTGTATGTGACATTCTATGTATTACTCACTATTGCCAACCTCAAGCTTTTGAAAACCATGAGTCAAGCCACAAAACATCATGAGATTAGCTGTAACATGAGTTACTGAAAAATAAATAAATACATTTGTGTGGTTTATTTGCCTTATAATGCAGGGTGAGTTCAGGTCATATTTTTGAAGCTTTCCTTCACAAACACCAAGGGTACAGACTCACTTTTTTTTTCCAAGTGGATTTCAGCAAAGAAACCATAAGACTTGGTAACACTAACATATTTAAAACATCACACGTAGTTATGCCGACTGCAGTGGACTCTCCAGAGTGCTGGTGAAAGCCAGTTGAGTGGCTACTGTGACCTAGCTGCAGTGAAGGTCCCAGCACATCCTGGGCTTACAGCGAACCTCAATAGCAAAAGGTCTGTGGGGAGCCAAGGACTATATGAAAACCTAGTGACTGGGTTATCCTGCCAACAAACAAGTACCCACAATTGGTTTCAACAGATGGATATGTTTGTGACACATATAATCATAAAGGTTGGAAAAGACTTTCAAGATCATCCGGCCCAACCATCCCCCTACCACCAATATTACCCACTAAACCATGTCCCTAAGCACCATGTCCAACCTTTCCTTGAACACCCGCAGGGACAGTGACTCCACCACTTCCCTGGCCAACCCGTTCCAATGCCTGACTGCTCTTTCTGAGAAGAAATGTCTCCTAATTTCTAACCTAAACCTCCCCTGGTGCAACTTGAGGCCATTCCCTCTAGTCCTATCACTAGTTATCTGTGAGAAGAGGCCAACCCCCAGCTCCCCACAGCTTTCTTGCAGGTAGTTGCAGAGAGCAATAAGGTCTCCCCTGAGCCTCCTCTTCCCCAGACTAAACAACCCCCAGTTCCTTCGTCCACTCCTCACAGGACTTGTGTTCCAGGCCCTTCACCAGCTTTGTAGCCCTTCTCTGGATGTGTTTCAGGGCATCGATGTCCTTCTTGTAGTGAGAGGCCCAAAACTGAGTAAATACAGGGGGACAATCATCCCCTGGTTCTGCTGGCTCTACTGTTCATCTCACCTCCCCACTAGCTGTGTGCTAGATGTTCAAAGAAACTGCATTAGGCCGAAGGAATGGAACCATGGGGCATGATGAGATGCATCCATGAGTCGTGAGGGAACTTGAGGATGTAGTTGCTGAGCTACTGCCCATCATATCTGAGAAGTCGTAGCAGTCCGGTGAAGTTCTTACTAACTGTAAGAGGGGAAATATAACCCCCATTTTTAAAAAGGGAAAAAAGACCCAGGGAACTATAGGCCAGTCAGTCTCACCTCTATGCCTGACAAGATCATGGAGTAGATTCTCCTGGAAACTATGCTAATGTACCTGGAAAATAAGGAGGTGATTGGTGACAGCCAACATGGCTTCTCTAAGGGCAGATCATGCCTGACAAATCTGGTGGCCTTCTACAGCAGAGTTACAGCACTGGTGGATAAGGGAAGAGCAACTGAAGTCATCTACCTGGACTTGTGTAGAACATTTGACACTGTCCCCCATGATATGCTTGTCTCTAAATTGGATAGACATGGATTTCACAGATGGTCCACTCAATGGATAAGGAATTGGATGGATGGTCAATCTCAAAGAGTTGCAGTCAATGGCTCAATGTCCAGGAGGAGATCAGTGATAAGTGGTGTTCTGCAGGGACTGGTATTGGAACTGGAGCTTTTTAACATCTTTGTCGGTGACATGAACAGTGGGATTGAGTGCACCCACAGCAAGTTTGCCAATGATACCAAGATGTGTGGTACAGTCGACATGCTGGAGGGAAAGGATGCTATCCAGAGGGACCTAGACAGACTTGAGAGGTGGGCCTCTGTGAATCTCATGAAGTTCAGCAAGGCCACGTGCAAGATCCTGCCTCTGCACCAGGGCAATCCCAAGCATAAATACAGGCTGGGTGGAGAATGGATTGAGAGCAGCCCTGAGAAGAAGGACCTGGGTTGTTTGTTGATGAGAAGCTCAGTGTGAGCTGGCAATGTGTGCTTGCATCCCAGAAAGCCAACCGTATCATGGGCTGCATCAAAAGAAGCATGGCCAGCAGGTTGAGGGAGAAGAAAAGGCTCCTGGGAGAATTTATAGTGGTCTTCCAGTATCTACAGGGGGCCTACAAGAAAGCAGAAGAAGGATTATTTGTAAGGGAGTTACTCTTTGTCGTTTGTTAGTGATAGGACAAGGAGTAATGGTTTTAAACTAAAAGAGGGTAGATTTAGATTAGATATAAGGAAAAAATTCTTCACCATGAGGGTGGTGAGACACTGGAGCAGGTTGCCCAGAGGAGCTGTGGATGCCCCATCCTTTGAAGTGTTTAAGGCCAGGTTGGATGTAACGTGGTGTAGTGGGAGGTGTCCCTGCCCATGGCAGGGGCATTGGAATTAGATGATCTTTAAGGTCTCTTCCAGCCCACACCATTCTACGAATCTGTGATTCTAAATACCTAAATAGTGCTACACTATATTTTACACTATGAGTGCTTACTTTACAGTGACATAAGTCAAATCCTGCCTGCCAAAATTATGCTACTGAACTTTGACAGACGGCCTGGCACTCCCTCTTCCACAAGTCCTGTGTCCTCTCTACCATAACAGTAACCAAAAGGCATGCATTTGCTGTTTTGTATCAGGGGTGTGTACGTATCGGTGAAAGGAGTATATCAGCATGTCACATCCAGTAAAAGGCATTAACTTCACTGATCTGTATTTTGTTACGACAGTACATTGGAGCAGTCCCTACGTATGACCTCACATACATGAACGTTCCCACCATACAGCCAGACACACTTCGTTTGCTCATGTGATATTCTATAACAGGACAGCCACACGGTGTATCCTGATATACTGTGTCTGAGTACTTCCAGGAAAGCCTACGAAACCAGAGATTTGTCAACATTGTTTTACACATTTTCCTCAGAGAGAAAATAAAAAGAAAGGGATAGAAGCAGAAGAAATCTATCTAACGTTTGCTTATATGGAAGTAGAATAAAGCCAGCAATGAGTATTTCTAGAAAGGTACCTGGTGTCCACAGGTGACAGAACAGGCACATTCTCTCAGTTTAAAATAAAATAAAGTAAAATAAAACAAAACAAAACAAATTCCAAGGCACTTTAGCAGCCCCGTGTTACTATACCATACCACTCCTGTGTTATACAAACATATTCCCACAGTATCTCCACTAGTGAACTTGTGATATGCATCACATAATTGCAACACAAGGCAGCCTAGTAGCAAAGGGAAATTCAAATCAGGATCGAGCCTGGGGCACTGGCAGCACTGCCAGCAGGACTTCCAAAGGCACTGAGACCTCGCATTTTGGCACTATCTTTTTTTGCAGTGTTCCATTTCTACTCTTGATGCTTAACTTCAGTGATGCTGTGCTAGGTTGTTGGTATACCATAGCAATCCTGTATCAAGAGGACTGCAGAGGCTTTTCTTTTAAGCCAATGCAAGCTTCCTCAAAACAAACTCTGCTAAATTCAGCCGATTAAAAACACCAAATGTTTTTGTTCATTATTTGAAATTAAATTTCAGCTGGTCTAAGAAACTCTATCTGTCTCTGGTTCTTTATCTCCAAATCACTGGTGCTGTGTTGTAATTCTTGTAGACACCACAGATAGCTTTTTACCAAACTCTGCTGCTGAAGAAATGACAAACCGCTGTAGATTAATAACATGAGTGTGTCATTGTTAACTGTAGTTGCAACACAGCGAATACTGGAAAAAAAATGTATTAAAATTGTATTTTGGAGATCAGTGCAGATAATAAAAGCTCTGTTTAATAAACTTCAGTTTCGTATTTTTGAGGTGTTTAGCTGGACAAAAGGGGTGAGAAGCAAGGGAAGATTACCTTCAGGAAGATTTCTTACATGTCAGGGATGTTTTTCTGAAGCAAGTTCCTGACAATTATATGTTTTTGCATATAATGAAACTAACTAAAATTTGATAAAACATACAGATGTTCATGTTAGTAACTTACAAGCAGTATATTGTAGTCATTTTACACTGGTGTTACTTACTGAACTGAGCTTTCATATTTGTATGACTGAGGTGTCATGTTCTGAAACAGGAACTTCAAATTTTCTTTTAGATTTTGCATTAGCACATATAGAAGTGACACTGTAGTGTAAAACCATATGGTTTAACAATCCATTTAGAGCAGAGTAGGGGAACAGTTCTCTGTGGCTTTGCGACAGCTACTTTCCTTGGTTCAAACCTTTTGATTTGCTTCAACATGTTATGCATATGTTTTCATACAACCTAACTTCTTTCCATGTCCTCTTCAGAGAAATATTTTGAAGTCTACTGGTGATTTATAGCAACTTCTCAAAATAAATGCATTTGGTTTCCTTGTTTGCCATTCTATTATACTGCTATGATGGACTCTCTATTATTCAGCTTCAACCAATTCTTTTTTATTTGCCCATTTCACTATCACAACACTGCTGGATAGACTTCCTGTGACTATATAAAACATATTTTCCCCCATTTATCACAGAAGTCTGAATTTAGCTGAATTAATATGGCTGATTTAGTCTTCCCTGAAGGAAATATATAATACTTTACAGAAATAGTGTGGCTTTTTATATAAAAATCTAACTATAAATCACAGAAAACTAACTTGGATATCCTGCTTATCCATGAAAAACAACTAACTCAAAATAGGTTTACCCATATGCAAATACGCATGTGCATGGGCGTCTTTGTCTTTTCTCCCAACTGTTTCTGCATGAAAACAGTGTTCACGGAAGGCGCTGAAAGGACAGACTGGGAAACACAAATCCTGTTTTTATCTACACATTTAACAGAACAGACTTCACAATTGTGGCTTAGTAAAATGAATTTGATGAACAAACAGGCAGTCCCTCCTGTGTACCCTCTGTTTTCCTCAAGACCTCACCCAGCCAGACAGCATCCAAGGGTAGCTGTTTGCAGGTTTGCATCCAGAGGCCAAAATAGGTTTACTGGCTATTCTGTTCCAATAACAATTTTTTATTGCAGTTGATGTAAGTTACTCTTTCAGGGGGGAACCAAGATCTTCATATTTCCCCCTCTTAAGCTTTTCCTCTGACATCTTCTTGTTAATAAACAGCAATACTGACTCTCAGAGTGGTTAAAACTTGGCTTTCCATCTTGAGCCCAAACTCCTCCATCTTTGTTTTAAAAACATGTCAAGTTCTACTTCCCTTCAGTATGAGATACCAGCCTTTATCAGTCACTTGTCTGAAAACTGAAAAAAAACTACAGTTTTATCTCATGTTGCCCTTCACATATAAGAGACTTCCTGTCAACACCAACAGCACTTATGCATTATCTGTTTTCTAATCTCACCTTGAAAATATTCTTTGCTATAATGTGTCTATGATCAAGCAAAATAAAACTAAACAAAATGAAACAAAACAAAAAAAAGCAAGAGAATTTCAGAGACAGGAAAGTAAAATGCCAGCAAACTGAATACAGAAAAATTTAAAATGCTAGCAAACTGAATACAGAAATGTTTAAAATATATAATTGCCATTTCTATTAAAAAAAAAAAAAAATTGGATGGGCTTAGAAAACTATGGAAAAAGAGACAACACCCTGGAAAGAAGGAAATAAGAACAGGGAAAGAGATAAGCAAAGAGGTAATGTAGACTAAAATTGAAAATTAGAATACATTCCTGGAACAGAATAGCCAGTCAGAAGCAGAGAGAAATTATTTCCCAAGTTACAACACTGTGAACTTCAAAAATCTTGAGTCAACTTTCTCTATCTCTTCTCTACCTTTCAGTCCCCACAAAAGAACCATAAAATTGTAGCAGTTGGGCTATATCTCCTTTTGAAATCTTGAA
Organism: Anser brachyrhynchus; assembly: GCF_964034855.1. Taxonomy (NCBI): domain Eukaryota; kingdom Metazoa; phylum Chordata; class Aves; order Anseriformes; family Anatidae; genus Anser; species Anser brachyrhynchus. Next base: position 54,023,467 of record NC_137695.1, on the reverse strand, counting down.
CCTTTGTGTTTCATGTCTTCCAGATTTCCTATCCTATAATAAATGTTAAGAACTTAATTTATTCTTTTAGTGAAAAACAACATCACAGGATTCCAGGAGGGGATATTTTAACAAAGACATCGCAAAACTCATGATGAAAATAATCACATTTGCTAGCAGAGGAGAATTAGAAAATTAGTCTGTCTCATGCTGATGCCTGAGGTAGTTGCTTGCTTCAGCTCATTCTCTCTAAAACAGCCTGACCTACTTATTCCTATTCTTTTTTTCCAGGTCTCACTAAGAAGACAGACTTCTTGGTATTACTATGAGGTTCACTGTGTGGTTAAAAGCATGAAGAGTTATCTTTAAGTATAGAAAAAGCAAAATTTATTGTGTAAATATTTACACTGTGAGATAACTTTCTTCTGTCTTCAACTGTTAAAGAGACTGGGGGGGGAAATGTTTGGGGGCATGAGTCCAGGAAGCTGAGTGGAGTGGGAAGATAAAGAGTAGACCATAGTTGAATGGGGCAGAGGGAAAAGAGACAGGGAATATTTCCCTGGGTCCACGAAAAGGATCACACTGCTTCAGAAAGGGAATACATGACACAGTGCTCTGAGGTAAGCGGGGGGGGGGCAGAGCCAGTGACCCAGAAGTTCCTTCCTGTGTCCTTAATCAAGACAGTTTCTTAGAAATCCGGGAAGACAGAGCATTTCCTTGAGGACTTAGAGATGCAGGCAGGGCATCCCAGAGGCATGAGTATTTGCAGTATACAATCCTCCAAACTGTACAGCCTGCAACTGTGCTATAAGGTCTACAGGCTGCTGAGAGAAGCCTTCATTCATCTCCTCCTTATGTCCCAAGCTGAGATTCTCTGAATTCTTCTGAGGTTACACTGGATTCAGCTGCCTGAACACAGTGTCATTTTAGATGTCCAAGGGCATCCCTCTACCAATCTAGAAGATTACGTGTTTTGTGGCAGAGAAGGAGGATATCTTGTAGGTCCTATATCTCATCTGTCAGCACCATGGTAAGGTTCATGTGCTAGGATGTCTCATGATGTCCTCTGACACATTTATACGTCCCAATCTGGAGCTGGCTACAAAGCATACTGACATCTAGAAGGATCTGAAAACTTATAGTGATATATAATGTATACTAATATATAATATGCAATCTGTAACACATCAAAGAAATTATTTCTCATATTGTCAAAAATCTGAACACCGAGGACCTGCATCTGTTGCCTAAATATGGTCTGTAGTGCCTATGACATTTGAGATGTCCTAGGATATCTAAGACATCCAGGTAGGAATACTAGATTTTACATAGGACCTGAAAGAAATCTATGACAACCTGGACTGGTAGTTGTGAGCCAGAAATGATGCCTTAGAGTGATTCAAACCATACTACATATCTCTGAATGAGCAATGGACTATTTTTTTTTAACCATAGAAATGTGATACATGTTGGTTAACTTTAACATAAATAATGACCTCATCTATTCCCTTATTTCTACATGCTTGGTGTGATGGGGTGTGTGTTTTTTGATGGGGATTGGCAAGGATCTATGCTGGTAGTGACTAGGGGGTCTGCAATTTACTAACACCAGTGACAACACCAGCCTTCCCCAAACTACTGGATCACTCACATTTCCCAGTCAAAACAAGGCAGAAGAATTTGTGCATGTGTGGACATGGGAACAGTGTGTGGACAGAAATCCATATAACTTCCCTGCTTGTAAAATAAACAACACACCCCCAGTGTCTTTTAAGGACAGTGATGTTGAAATGCATGACAAAATGTCTTCCAAACCTAAGATGGATTTTTTTCTATACACATCAAAGGAAACTCTTGTTAAGGGATATTTAACCAGAGAGTTATAAAAGATCCTAGAAAGTGAAGAAACAAAGAAGTTATAAGAATGTTTTGCCCTAAATTGAGCCAATGTTCTATGTCCTCATAAAATTAGCTTACTTGGTAACATGAAATCCCAGAAACCAATTCTTCGCTTTTTTATTCTTGTTTGGGATTTACATGTAGGGATACATTTTCACACACAAAAGATAAAAGAGTTTTCTTTGGGCAGATGGATTCCAAGAGCTATCACACCCCTTTAATCCCAGTTCACTGTGTTATATTTGTTTCATATAGAATATTATTCCTCCAATAAACGGGTCACTAGGAAAGAAAAAAAAAATAATAATAAAAAATCACCATAGAATTGCACGTACAGCATTCATTTAAGCTTTGTCATATATTTCTGTCAACATTTATGAAATTCAGAAGTCTGGAGTGACAGAGACAGTAGCTAGCTTGGAGTTTTTTTTTTTAATTAATACCTCCGGTAATCTTTTTCTCATCTACTCTGTGAAATACAGGGGGGAGAGAGAGAGAGAGAGAGAGAGAGAGAGAGAGGGAGACTGTGCTGACAGCATCAGAAGGCTTTGTCAGAGAGTCAAGACAGATGAACCTACAGTTAAGATACTTGGGAGCAAGCCTGATGATTTTCCAGGGCAGATGGTTGACTGCAAGTTCATATCATCCCTGTCAGAACTTGACATGAGGTTTAAAGTACAGAATGACTGAGTTATCTAACAGAAAGGTTTTAGTGAACCTTGAAGCAGGAAAGGCAAATAATTACAGTAAAAAGGTATCCAGTACAGTATGAAATATCTACAAGACTTCATGTGTCTCAGCTATGGAGAGATTCCCCTTTTCTTTAACAAGGCAATTAAGGCACTGCACAGTCATTGTGCCATGAGGAGTTGTGTAGGTATTGAGCACTGCAGAAGTCAACACATGAAATCATTAGGGAAATGTTTTCTTATGAAAATTCCATTCTCCCTCTCTTCTCTAAACAAAGCTGAGAAATGTCCAGATCCAGCCACTGCCCTACATATACCCAGTCTCTCTGCCTGGGTAAATTGTTTAAAGTGTCCTACATAGGGGATGTGAAAATTTGCTATGAATCAGACCCTGAAAATCTGACAGTAAATCCCATGCTGAAATCCTAGAGAGAGAGTGGAAAAGATTTCTGGAGAATAACTGGGAATCTGCCAAGAATTTTTAAGAACTTGAATGTCTTGGGAGAACATATAAAAACAACCTCATGATTCAGCTAACCAAGGTACTGAAATGAGTTCCCAAAGGCAGGGATCAGCACTTTGAATGTATGTGGGTGCTTCTTTTAATTCCTTTGTTTCGTTTTCCTTCTGTCCTTTTCCCAGTTCCTTCCTCCTTTGAACTTAGGAAGGTAGGCTTTAAAAGTTACTTTTTCTTTTCACCCAGCCAGCAGGGAAGGGTCATAAGTAGGGCAGCCAGTTCCTTCTTTGAAAGCTGCATGACTGTTCTACTTTAGATACACATCCTCCTGCCTAAGCCCCAGCACAGTGTGAGCCCTATCACAAATTTATAAGCTCCAGTTCTGTCCTGTACACTATCTAGTCCAGACATGTAACAGTCATCTTAATTATAACTCAAATGCAGAAAGCATGCCATCATCATCTTTCATGATTAAAACAGGGCAAAGCATCCATAGCAATGTCTTATAAGATGATATTTAATCTCCAGCACACAAAAGACCACTATTGCACTACTTAAAAATGCTCATATGCGCTGTCTGTTCTGGAATAGGGATCTCTCCATTTCGAAGAAGCCTGTCTGAAGCCTGACCTCCATGAATAATGAACTCTTTAAGAACTTCAAGAAGAATCCTCAAAGAGATCAATCAAGTCAGACCAAAGGGAATGACAAGAATACAAGATTAAAGAAAAGTCTCTGATATACTCTTGACAAAGTTGATTTGAGCACCTAGAAGTTTAACAGATTTAACTAACAGCGGCTAAAGCTAACTCAGGCTTCAGAGCTCACATGATCCTTGTATTATACATACATGTGAGCAGTCTCAGTTCATCTGGACTTTCTAAAGTATGCTGTTTTTGGCTGTTAGTTAGGAAAGCATAGCCATTAAAACCATATTGGTTCTCAGAGTTATAAGGGAAATAACATGTTTTAATCAACAAAGAGAGTGCTGCTAGGAACAAGAAAGCATCAGTCATTGGCTATATCTGACTAGCAACTGAATTCACACAACATGATCTCGTAATCAACTGAAGCACACACTGTTGACATCTCTACCCTGTATGTAGTTCCCAGGTTTTGCTTCAGACTTAATCTGATCTCATGAACCAAGTGACTCTTCGTTATACATGGTACAACTCTGCCAAAATGACTAGTCCTTGGTTTAATACCATTTGGTTGTAGTGCATCTGATAAGCATTTGGAGCAAGGCTTCAGTTTGTCTTCTTAAAAACATTTGGTTCAAACATAATAAAATTAAAAGATTTCAGAAGAGCCACATAATTACAAGTTTCTCCTTTTACAGGTGATAACAAGAAAATATAGAAATCACCATGTCAACCTGTGCATGTTTGATATTGGGGCATTTTAACAAGGGGAATAGAACATCAGCGCAAAAGACAATGTTACATCATCAGGAGTGGCAACATATTCCACCAGTTTTGATATAGAAAGTGAAAGATGTATAATAAGACAAGAAATTCTGTTTAGGAATAATATAGGACAACAATAAGAATCCTTTAAAGTCTGACTGCTCTTCAAAAGAAAACTTGACCAAGGCTGACACTGAATGAATGAAGAGGTCCCAGCTGTTCACTGGATAGAGTGATTCCAGTAGGATGGAGAATCCTCAGCTGTCATGAAGAAGCCAGTAGACAACCCCTTTATTATTAAATAAATCAGAAAAGAAAAAAAAAAAAAAAAAGTTTGTTCCTAAAAAGTATATATATATATTTTTTCCCTGAGGCAATTTATCTCAGGTATGGCAAGCAATTAAATAATCCAAAATTCTGAGTAAGAAGGAAAGCCCAGCATCTGGAAATCCCACTGTTTTATTACTGTTCCAAGGAATGAGGGAATATAGTCAAAAGACTTAAGATAACGACATCATCCATATACACTTGTAAGCTCTCTTATGATCAGCAAGAAGTATATTCCTAGGCCTTGCATCACAAATCTCTAGTTCATTTATAACTTGTGTCTAATGCTTAAACTCTGGCTCTTCAAAAATACTGAGCCAGCCGTCAAGAACAGAATTTAGCGTTGTGCCAGAAATAAAGAAAAAATATCCATGACTCAATGTCCCCAGACAAAGCAATTTTGAGTAACGCTGACATTACACCCCAGGAACCAACTGTAAACAAAACGTTCCACCAGCCATGTGATGGGCTTAGTATACAGTTAGTTGTAAAGTGAGGACATACCATAAAGCATGTGAAAAATAAGCCTCCCCACTAGACGTAACAGCTCCACAGAACTAACCAAGAAAGGGCTATGCACCAGTTCTACTAATTTCAGGATCAGAAAACAAAGGTCTTAAAACTACACCATTGTTACCATCCAGAGCGCATTTCGTCAAAAAGAACTGGCCTTCTGTTAGTGGAAAGACAAATAAACTTCAGATTGGTCATGAATAATTCTACGATCAAATTTCTGCTTTATAAACAAAATGGTTAATTTCAGTTGCATCTTTCCTCATTTGAGAAGAACAACACTTCACCCAAGAAGAGTGCATGAAGGAGCACATATTTAACATCTTTTACACATACAAATAACCCCACAAGTGAAAATTGGACCATTTGCAGACTTTAGATAATGCACAAATTAAAACACTTAACTGATCAAGGTTTCAGTTTGCTGAACTAGACTTCTCAACCAGCAGCAAATGAGGCTGAAGTAAAAACAAGAAGTTTCTCTTATCTGTAGCATGAAGTGTCAGATTTTACTTTTATTTTTTTATGTATAGAAGGGCTGCATTTCATAAGCCCAGCATCAAATATTGGTGTTAAAAAAAAAAAAAACAAAAAACAAAAACAAAAACATAGCCAGTCTCATACTTTTCTCTTTTATACTTGCATAAAGAATTGAATACAAAGAAGTTTTACTGCCACCTGCAATCATTAATATTGGCACAGAAGAACATTTATTACAAGAACAGAATTTAGCATTGAACTTTCATGTGAACAAACCTACTGAACTCCAAGCCTCACCATAAAAAAAAATAACACTATTCTGCAATATCCAGTGCCTACATTTTGTACTTTCATAGTCTCCTCTGAGTACCTTTTCAATTGTTGATTCAAAGAGGAAAAAAAAAAAAAAAAAAGAGACGCATAGGCAGAATGTTCTTTCTTTCCCCTCTATTGATGTGAATTTTTGACTACTTTTAGTGTGCTCAACTGAAGTCTTCTTCACTGACTTACTAGGCGAAAGGCTCTTCCCTGGAAGTTCTCTATAGACAGGATTCTCACTGACACCAGCAGGAGTTCCTTGTGTGACACTATTTACATTTTCGACCCTATCAAGAATTCTTGAAGAGACAGCAGAAAATAGACCATGCTACCATGCTGGTACTGTACCTATCCAGCAATGATTTCAAAGCTAGTTGCTTGTCAATTTAGTTCTGGTGAAGAAATACCAACAATAGTATTTCTAGTACCTTAAAGCAACACATAAATTCATATATTGGGATCTCAAAATTAGTTCTATTAATAGACACTGCTATTGCATGATCACTGAAACTGGCTTTCCAGTTTTGGATATGTGTAAAAAGGCAAGTTATTCCCTTATTCTACTGAAGTACTCATATCAATAATGAAAATCTTCTGTAATTCATCCACCCTTCAGTGACAAATAGATCAGTGGGGTCTGATAACTGTGACAGGCAACAGACACCATCTCCACAAATGCCGGTGGAAAGCTACAGATTGTGACTTCAGTAAGACCTTTATCAATCTTCTACTAAACCACTGTATTCCACAGAGAATACAGCCTAGATGAAATTACTCTGAGAAGGGTGCACAGTTAGCTGGAAGATGTATTTAAAATGTGGTTATCAGCATTCACAGTAAAATAGGAAATATTTTTTAAACATAGCATACTGAAGTCCTTAGTATTATAAAGTTTCATTAAGGACTTGGACAATGGAAGAATATATTTGTGACCTGGAATGAAAAAGCTCTTCACCCATCGGAGCAATACTCCGAAATACAGACAGATCAGCAAAGAGTGGTGCAAACTCCTGCACTTAAAGCAGAATTAACAACTCTATAAATATAATACAAGGAAAACCCAGCAAATCAGAGACTTTGCAGAAAAGGATCTGGGGAGATTCCGAACTACATATGAGTCAGCAAAGTCAGGCTGTTTCAAAAATACCATACACTGATAAAGATGTAAAAATAGGAGCATTTTAAGAAAGGCAGCCTTAGGAACACTCTCACTTTTCCTAGCCCCAGAGCTGGTCACTGTGTCAGCTGTAGGATCACTGTTCCAGCAGGATGACAGCCTCTGAAGGAGTGTCCAGCAGAGAAGGACCTGGACTGTATAGAAAGAATTGGACCATTTAGTCTACATAAGAGGGCTCTCTAGAGGAACATCATGACTGTTTTTAATTATGGCAAAGTCTCACACAGAAGAATCAACTGTTCTCTTTACTCACCAAAAGTAGGACAAAACAATAGGTTTAAATGCAGCTGGGGAAATGCATAATAAACATGGGGAAAATGTTTCTAAGGAGTGGGTTTTTTCACTTTTATGTTATGTTTTAAATAAGGTTAGAGAAATAAGAGTGAGAACGCTATAACATCATTCCTTAGGGTTTGGGATAACAGAAAGATCTGGTTTTTTTTGATGTTATTTCTCTGAGTCTATGAGAACAGAATTTCCTCTGCATCTTTTGTCAGAAGAGTTGTAGAAGAGCTCCTCTACTAATCTTAGAAAAAGCTATGATAAGAACTTGCAGACAGGAAGTTTCTCCTGAGTCTTTGACAGACTGTGTGTGCATGCATGTGTGTGTGTGCACATGTGTGCACTCACATATGTAACTTTCTGCATAAGCATGTACACACATTTGCATGTGTGTACATGTGCAAGTCTGTGTTTATATACATTCTTCAGTGAATATGATGCTCTTAACTATGTGAAATTTAGTTTAAAAAAATATATATATTTCCCTCCATTGAGCCTCAGTAGTGTAAAAGGTTGGAGCACGTAGCACGTAGCACATAGGGTAACTGCTGTTCAGGGATGCTTTAGTACTGGTATTCTTGCCCAGGATTTTCTGTTCTTCTCTTATTTTTGTCTTATTTACATCTACATGCAATACTGACTTGAGCAAAATGACAGCACTATAAAACTGGCTTGAGGAGAGAAACAGATCTTTGTATGATTATAGTAATATATGGAGCGCTATTGATCTGAAGATTTGTTCCACACGGATGAGTAAGAGTATTCAACAAGCATGTTTAATGAGACTTGCACATAATAGCCTAATGATGGAACAAGAATATAAAACAAAATAAACATCCAAGCAATGCAGACTATATCTAAACCTGGTGAATGAAGGAGACAATTATCCCCAGCATTCAGACCAAATGGTTTTCATTTACACTTGGCAGCTCCTTTTCTCCATTTTGGAACATCTAGGCGAAGGTTTCCTCAGTATTGCATTCCCACTCAATAGTTTCAGTGCTCTGGGTGGCTGTCCCATGAAAAGCTAATCAACTATGCGCATTTCACTTAATCATAACAATACATCACCTCTGTTCATGACCACACAGCCCAAAGAGTGGCAGCACACAAGAAATCTGAGAGCCCACTGAAGTTAGAAAGGAAGACATGAAGGAAGTTAGGTAATTTTGTTATAAGAACAAAGTTACTTAATTAAATCCCTTTAAAAGCTTATGAGACGGTCTGAAGAGGCCAGAAAGTAAAGTTTTCCCCAAATGGAACATAGCAGAGGCCAACCGTATTACTTGCAGGAAGGAGGGAATGGGAATTTACCCTAAAAAGATTTGGCTGCTTCCAACAATGAAGAAAATAATTTGTAATATTAAAAAATCATAGTGATGTTTTCTTTTTGTAAAGGCCCCCACTCAGTGGAATCGTGGCATGCCTTCATTGTTTCTTCTACAAAGTTACAACTTGAGGGATGGAGGGAGGAGAAGGAAAATCCAAGCTTACACAGGGTCATTAGAAACTTTAGATTCTGTCAGCCAAAAGTCTCTGAAGAATTTTTTCTGCATTAAATGTCCTTGAGGCTCTCACAGTTCCTAGTATCAACTCCTTCCTAGGCTGCACATGTGCCTCTCCTAGAGAGTGAGTGAATATGTTCCATTCCCTCAGAGCTCCCCAGACTCACTGGACTGCACATGTGCAACATAAATGAATACTCTCCAGCCCAAGGCTGCTGTGGCTGGCAAACCAAGGATTTTGCTGTAATGGCTGGAACTGTGACCAAGAACCTGTCTCTCCCCACCCCCCTCTCAGCAATCCCCCTGCTAGCAGCATGTGGCAGGAAACCATCTCATTCTAATGCGGAAAGGAAAGGAGGAAAAATTGAATAGTAAAACCAACGGAGTGGGGCACAAGAAAAAGAGGCATACAGATATGTCCAGGTAAATGTATTAGGAACTGGGAGAATGCTGGGGAGCAAAAGATGGAGAAAATCACTCTCATGAGGTAGGAGAGCTTGAGGCTAGAGAAGATGCCTGGCAAGGAAATGAGGACATGACAGAAACAGATTAGAAGAGAAAGAGAAAAAAAGGATCAAGTTGCTGTAAAGGAATTGAGCTCCAGAGCTAGAAGCGAAGCCCAGCCTCCAACTTTGTATGACCATTACAAATGCTAATATCAAGATATCTCATGTTTATCTGATAACCATTCTCACAGGACAACAACCTATAAACAAGTATTCCATTAACTCAAACAGCAGAAATCTGAGCAGTTCACCTAAACCATTATGATTAACCACTCCAGAAGACCATTGGTCTCATTTTCAAAACAAGGAGAAATAACACATAAACACAAAGAATACTCAATGACTACTGTAGAATTTGCAAAGTCAAAGAGTTAGGAAAAAGGATATGCTAGAATAAAGGTTAGATATAAACTATCTTGTATAAGCACTTAATGTAGATGCATTAGGAGATAGATCTATAAAGTTTGCAGATGGCCCTTGTCTTTATCATGAATCTCTATGCATCAAATCTGAACTAACATGGTAGTATTTATTTATTTTATTTTATTTTATTTTATTTTATTTTATTTTATTTTATTTTATTTTATTTTATTTTGTTTTATTTTATTTATTTTATTTTATTTTATTTTATTTTATTTTATTTTATTTTATTTTATTTATTTTATTTTATTTTATTTTATTTTATTTTATTTATTTTATTTTATTTTATTTTATTTTATTTTATTTTATTTTATTTTATTTTATTTTATTTTATTTTATCTGGATTACTCTTCTCCTGTACTTCTGTTCTTTCTTTTCTGCAGTCTATATTCTTGCAGCAAGTGAAGAGGAGGAGAGGCAGAATTTTAAGAACAAATCCCTTCTCTTATAATAGTCCATATTAACTCCCAGAAAATAGTGTGTGCCTGTGCTTGTACTGCTGGACAAACAAAATAAGCCAGTTTCTGTTCTTTGGCTGAGACCAAGTGACAGCACAGTCCAGATCTACAGTGCTAACATCTCCTCCTCACCCCAAAACAGGCTGACCACATCTAAATTAGCTCTTTGGAACCAGCCTGGGTCCCCAGTTTGTGTCCAGATATTGACTGGGCAGTTATTCTTCAGCTTGAATAAAAAAAAAAAAAAAAAAAAAAAAAAAAGGGGGGGTAATAATTACACAGAATGGAGAACTTTAAGCTCATGTTTAATTCCATATACCTTCCCTGCTTTTTTAGTAGAAAAAGGGTAGTCAGAAAATTTAGAATTGCATGCAATAAATTTATGTTATGTAAATAAAAAACATCGTCAGGTATACATAGGGCATCTCCAGATCAGTTTTTTCCAAATAAATGTGCTTGAATTTAAAACTCCAGTGATATGCTTTTAGAACCATTTGTCCATGTGGTGTGTAATTCACATAGGGACACCAAACCATGCATAGAAAGTTGGTTTACAAATCCAGAAAGAGAGAAAATATATCTGAAGAAACAAAAGAAAGGAAGTAACTGTAGGACTGTAAATCTAAGCTCTCTTATGAAATAGCATTCAGGGTTTATGTGATAGCATTGAACAAAATGCATACGTTATGCGCATGTATCACTAATTCCTGAAATAATATGTGCAGTGTGACATATCATTCTGCAGAAAAGCAAACGGCAGGTAGTTTTTACAATGGTAAGATGAATTCACAGTATGGGATGTGTTGATTGCTCACGTCAGTCCCTTTGAAATTTTAAAGCAGCAGTAATGAGAGCTATAAATCTCTCCTAAGTATAATTAGATTACTATTTATACCTACTGTTGTTAAAACCAGCCTAAGAAATTACTTTTAGGGCACTATTACTGAAGAAATAATCTCTTTAAAACAATAATCACTAAGTTAAGTACAATTCATATACCCACTTTCTATAATGAGAATGTCTAATGTGAGTATTTAAGAATAATGAGTGTCTTTTCTTATTAAAAAGTTTGACAGTAGTATTTTCAGACTTTAAAGGGTTTTTTGTTGTTGTTGTTGTTATTTGTTTGCTTTCCAATGCTGTAATGCACTGAGATACAGTGCCGTCTCTCCCCAGAAGGTACCCAGTGAGGAGTAGAAGTTTTGTATTACTGAAAGCACAGGTTATGACTATGGTAGGGCCCTGTAGGGAGTATTATAACAGTGAGACAATTATGATCAACTGACAAGAACTAGAGTTATCTCAATAGACTTTTTATCTTTTAGGAACATATTAGGAATTCCAAAATATGGTAAATTTGTATTATCTGTTCCAGTAGTTCGCTCTCGCTGATTTACATTTTATTTCCCATGGGATCTGTCTTGACTGTTTTTTGTTTTGTTTTGTTTTACAGGAGACAAAAGTCATAGTAACATGCAGTCAGTAAAACTTGAAAGTGTCTAATATCACCTTCTGATTAAACAAATCTCAATAAAGACACACATATATATAATTCTAATGAGAGAGACAGAGAGAGAGACAGAGATCCTTAATCTCTATGTAAAAACATGGAGTATTTTTTCTTTGTCAGATTGTCCTGAGATGTAAGTGTTCATAGCCGGCTACATCACTGTCAAGCTCTGCAGGCTTTGGTCAGAAAACACTGATGCCCCTTAAAGCTCACTGATATTCTGCAGTGAGTACCTTCATTAAATACCAGCAATTGCATGAAGAACACTGACAACAGAAGCTGCTTTCAAACCTATGGCTGGAATAGCCCAGGCAGACAAAAGAACACTGCATTACAGTACTAAGATACAGACTGCATTAGTATATATCTTATGTTACAGGATCTAGAAACAAAAGAGACTGTGCCTCCCTTGGTGCATATAAACCTCGGTAGACTTTGTTTCCCATTTTACTAGTGAAGGTTTATAATCTTGTAGGTTGCTTCATGCAAAACAGATTTCTGAACTCAGCAGCCCTCAGAGAGGCTTTGCCCATGACCTCCTTATGTGAAGTCAGGGGCAAAACTGCCCCCAAGGTCTCAGAGCATTGTAAAATTAGCTCCCATATGGAACATCCTCCCTCTCTCTCAAGGAGTCACTTCATTTCTCCATTAATATTTTATTATATGGATCTCAGAAATGGAAAAAACATATGTTTGGAATGATATGCAGCAATAAGAACAGAACTCCAATTTTATGTAGTTTTCCATTGCATGATCCAGCTCATGTATTTAAAACAGTTTTATTCTCTTCCAGTTTTATTTTTCTATTAAAATCTTCATCAGAAGATTTTTTCTAATAGATGTATTTTAATTGTTAAGAGGCCTCTATTTAATTCTCTGTATATTGCAAAACAACTAGTCAAGTTTAACTTAAGAGTTTAAACATAATTACTAAGGTAATGTTATTCTCCCATAAGGCATAATCTAGTTTTCCTGTGCTATTATGCTTTCTATTAACTCAGAAATAGTCATAAAGTAATGTAAGCACATTGAGATTTTGATTTTGTTTACTTTGTTACGTATTTGTGATATTTAATGGAATGTGGCATTTCATCAATTTTTCTCAATTATAGGTTCCAATTAAACAGCTAGATCACCTATTCACTGTTTAGGATTTTTGAGGGGTAATAGGGAGTGAGTGGGTCCCTCACAGCATTGGTCTTGTTCTACATAATTGCTAATATGACTAAGCACTCTGCTTCTGCTCTCATGGATAATAGTGCTGCTGACTTCAGCGTCACAAGAATAGGTTTCACTTAACAGGCCCAAACACAAGTTCTGCTTAAGCATATAAGTAGATTTAATTTAAGTCGATTACATATAAATATTGAGCACAACTGTCATGCACATTTTAACAGAACTCTACCTCCCCTAGGTGCAAAGACCCCTCGAAACCACATTCATTAAAATAATCTACATAAAGTGCTTTGTATTTGCTTCTCTCTGTTTGCTAGAGACACCATGAATGGTACACAGGGCGGAGCATTACCAGACCTGAGCCTGTTATACACAGACCACACAGTGCTCCAAGTACTTAAAGGCCAGGAGTCAGGAGAGGAAGGACCAGTACAATCTTAAGATATTTCCTACTTCAGATTTGCTTTGACTCAGCTGCATACATCTGTTTGGCCACTGGTTATTTGTTGCCAGCTACCAGTAAACAACTATGCCCAAAGGGAAATTTATTCTAGTTAAAGATTGGCGTATGTCCTCATCAGCCAGGTTTTACAGCTCTTAAGCACAGCAAGAGAAACATTTATACTGAACTTGTTGCATAAGGACTTCAGACAGCAGGACAGTTATTTCTTGCATAAGCATTATATTTAGCTGGAGACAGCAGAGGCACATTAAGAGGGAAGAAGGAACCTCTCAAAATAAAATGTCTAGAAAATAAGATGAAAACATTGAAATGCTACACTCACAATTTAAAATCATTCATTCTTTTTCTGAAAATGTTCCCAAGGCTACAAAATGTTTTATGTGTCCTTTGAGTTTTGAACACCCTAAGTACAGTAGCATATGCCTGTACTGTTTAAACAAATCCTCCAAAGATTGGAATTGCCTTTTTTTTTTTTCCTTTTCTTCTTGTGTATGTGTATGTATAGAAGGGAATATTATTTATGACCATCTAAAGTCTGGCACAGCATTTTTGAATCAATGCCATTCAACACATCAATGCTACAGTTGTTCTATATTGAACTAATTGTTTTAACAACACAGGAAAGTTTGTTCTTAACTAACCTTTATATTTACATGTTCTACAGTTATAGTCTGCTGGGTAATGAGGTCCTACAGATGAATGTTTCAGCAGCACCTTTTACACTAATATTAAATATAATAATAATAAGAAGAAAAAAAATCACCACAAATATATACCAATTCAGGGACCTCCCAGTATTATTAAAGTGTCCAGGAAGTCTCAGTCTAGCTAAACTGATGTAGGATTTGAAGTGGTAAAACTAAGGAATGTAACTTCTCTAAAGAGAAACACTGTAGGAGATAGTAGAGAAGAAAGATTTCATAGAATTCAGAAATGAGTTGGCCAAAAATATTAAATATTAAAGTAGCTAAATAAAACGTAATATTTAAGCCACCACAAACTCAATGAGTTTATGTGGTGTTTCTATTCTGGAAGGCTAGTTTTTGAAATGAGGTGTCCTTGTGTCTGCACTTGCTTGTATCTCCTCAGCATCGCATTACATCATACCCAGTGACAATTTCTGGTGCTGATAGTTGAAAATAAACTCAGAAAAAAAGAAAAAAAAAATAATGAAAGACACCAGCTGATTAGAGTTTCATTTCTGAAAGGAAGAGCCATTTTTTCAACAAAGTCACATCAGTCACTCAGTTACTCAGTTCTTTTCTAAGAACGTTGCTACGGCCATGGGAAAGCTTATCATGGCTTTATAGGGAGATAGCTGGACCTGATGAAGGTGGATAAAGGGCTGGATACCTCCCCTCTCTCAGAATCAAAGAAGTTCATTCTCCCACTGCTAGTGTCAAGCAGATGGGACAGCAACTAAACAGCAAAGTCACTCCTACCCAGAGCCTTGCAGATATTTGGGGTCATACAGAGAGCAGAAGGGTTACATTTCAAGGTGCATTTTCTGCATTTACTTATTACTGTTACCTAAGTCTGTAGGACTTACCGCAAACCGAACAAGCAGCCAAACTGCCAGAAGTGTTTGGCCATGACTAAAACTGCTGATCTGTGTTGGATAATCCTCAGTCTTGCCCAGTTGCAACTAGTCTCAAAGCTTCCTATAGATGGGAAAAAAATCAACAGATCTAGCGAGTTCTTGTATGGAGAATGCTCACACAGCACTGAAGTACATTATTAATATCCCAGTGTTGTCCTCCTAAGAAAGCTGCGTTGCCAGGTATAAGATGTATAACCTTGTGATTTATTTTATACACTTATTGGCACGTATGGATATGTACATTTCTATGCGTTTCTGTGCACTTATTTCATTTTCTCACTTTAAAACAAAAACAAACAACAAAAAAATGGAAACATTTCCACATTATCATATTTTTCATCTAAGTTTTATCTCCAAATAGGCAAGTATTCTGACTACTCACTAGGTTGATATTGCTGACTTTGATACATACATGATAAATTGTAGCGGCAAGAAACAATAATATTAGGAGACTTCAAAAATGCATGTGTACAAGGACAAAAAGTCACATGAGGGCCTGGTGCTCAGACCAAAATTTTTAAACACTGCTAATGACACGTTCATGGATCTGCTGTAATGAGGAAACCAACAAGAGGGAATCAACAAGAGGAAACCCTTGAACCTGAGCAGTGCTTCAGGCACTTCTGAAACTATTACTCATCAAAGTAAAGTTTGTGGTTAAAACCAATTGTCAATGGGTTTTGAGCATCATTCCTCACAGAAATCTGAATACTGAGGCCAAAATCCTAGATCTATCTTCTCAAAACCATCAGAGTTGAAATTTAATCTACAAATCAATAATTTCTACAAAGGTTGAGCTGAGTGTTTCACAGTGGGATTAAAGCCCTCATAAAAACAGGCTCAAACTGCTATCACAGAAAATATCTGAATTCTACTGCAAGATCTAATCACAGTCCATCTCTAATTAAAAAAATAAATAAATAAAAAAGTAAAAAGTGATACAGGAAGTACAAAATGGGACCACATCCTATCGTTTCCACATGGAGGTTTCACTCTGGTGGGTTAATGATTTTAAACTAACACACCTCACCAAGGTTTGAAAGTAATAATTTATATGCATGTGTTTATGAAATGACAACAGTGATCTCAATTGTCTCTGTACTTCTCACTATTTTACTTCCAAGTCACATATATTTTTAATTGCCTAGCTTCTTTGTGTTATTTTTTACTATTCTTAGTCTAGAAAGTGTTATTGGATAAGCTTTATCACATTAATTGTTCTAATTTAGTATTGTGCTTTTTAGTAGAAAATCTAATTTGAAATGGCAAAGGGTTAATTATGAAATTTTCCAAGTGAACTTCCCAATGAAAGAAAAAGATATAGGCTAAAATCAGTAAAAGGCTAATTTTAGAATCTAATTTCTACTTCTTATCTTTCTTTATAAGGTACTCTTCTATTAACCCTACATATGGAGGAACATCTCTAAAATAAACATGCTTTTAATGTTCTGAATGCCATTCCAAATACAAGCAAAATGGAGCATTTGTTAAACAAGAACCCTAAGTAAGCTTTTATTTAATTCTATATATTTATACAGCTGATTAAACATGAGTATCTAAACACTTGCATGTGCTATTTTAATTATAAATAGATGTAATTGCATGTAACAAGTTCAATTCTCTCTTTTATAAAATCAGGCTTCTGAACTCTTCGGTTTTAATGTGGCTGTTTGTTTAATAATATCAGTTTCATGGATTATAATACTTTTGAGGATTTTATATTAGTATTTGGAACAGGATAGTTTTAGACAAACCAACATTATACAAGACAGCAAGCAAATCTCTGTTCCCAACAAACATGGATACAGGCACAAACACAGATCCTTGCTGGGAAATAAGGCCCAAACAAGAGTCTTTGCATTTGAAATTTGAACCCAAGACCTTACATTTTAGGAACATGCAGACACAGTGTCAGCTGGTGAGATTTGTTTTGATGAAAACTTTGCATTTAAAGAGGAGACTGTTTCAAAGATGGATCTTCAGCTTCCAAAAGAACAAAAATCCTATTCCTGCACTGACATGCCTAGTGGCTGCTGAGGTTTAAGCAGAAGATCCTCCCCTGCAACTGACCCTTGCAGAGGTATTTACCAAAACTTCAACAGCACACAAAGCAAAAAGCACATAAGAGATTATTTCAGCTAGTCTGCCTCTTTTCTCCCTAGTTCATCATATCTGGCAATTGCTCATTGGTTGCTATCTCAGCTGGCCTATTTTGTTTGTTCAGACTGAAAAAGGAAAAGCCCATCTTCTCAGGAGATTGCCAGTGCAATGTAACAATCTGCAGTGTTGACTTCTCATGAGATTTTCTAATTATAGCCAGATATTATGTCCCAGAAAGAAACACTAGCTTTCAAGGGCAGTAAATCTGTACAACAGGCCAGTACTCCTGCATTTATATGTCTAGTCTCACATACATCTGTAGACAATTAATTTGGTCAGCCATATCAACCTTACTCTTACAGGGGCCAGTGGGCCTCAGTACACGGGAATAAGACACGAGGGAACTAGCTTCATTTTCAACTTTGCCTATTCAACATATGAATTTGAGCAAATCAGTTTGAACAAATCAGCAATCTGTTCAATTCTCAGTGTGTTCCAATCCTACAACATGAAAATGGCATAACTTTCTGACATTTCTAAGGCACCCTCAGTTACTTGAATAAAAAGAGGCAGACATTAAAATTTGTTTTCAAATAAATTTCAAATAACTCTCAGGAGAATCTTCCAAAATCCACTGCATGACAATAGAAGTTGTACACTGAAATCATTCAGGCTTCTTTGCTGAAGTCAAAAAGTCACTTTTCCTGCCCACTGTGTTACCTATGCACATGTTTCTGATAAATTTCTCAAACCTCTGCAGTTTGATGGCAAGATTTCCTCACAAAACTCTCAAAAAGGCCATTTGTGCTCTGTGGCTATTAAATACATTCAGAGAGTCTACAACTGGCAAATGGAAACAAGGAAGATTGTTTTTCATAAATTAAATAAAATGAGAATCTTGTGTCATGTAGCTGCTACACAAATTGAATCTGTCACATGCTGCAGTTGTGCAACTGGGCATATGGACTTGCCTCTTCATTCAAGTTGTCAGCCCTCCATGAAATTGGTAAATAGATGGAACTCAGACTATACATTATTCTACTGCCTTTGCTTATTTATTTACAGGTTTAGGGGAAAAATGTAATTTTTTCAAAACTTACCTACTAATACATAGTATATGTGTTTATACACTGTAATTCTGCTGGTGAGAAATCTATTGGAACCCTTCTATTTCCCAGTATTTAAACTCTTTGCTGAACCCGGCTTGTAACTGCATCTTTTAACATCCATCTATGTATTTTACTCAAATGAAGGTACCTAACAATGCACAGTAGTTTGTTATGTCTGGCCTCTAGATGATGCTACAATGCTTTTATCTCTCTGGCATTTAGTAGTATGTTACACGCAAGCAACTTTGAACTGTACTCAAACCATTTGGTACAGTAGCTTAATAGCAAAAGAAATATGACTCTCTGTTTACAAAAAGCAGAAGCATAGAAGGACCAAGGCCTTTTTCTCTAGAAGGTTTCTACTGCAAGTGAGTTATATTAATAATAAAATAAAATATGTTATTAGATTTGTTTTCCTGCACTGCATAATAAAAACACAGTAACATCAAGAGTAGATCAAATTTAACTTTTGCTTAAATCTGTAGCAACAGTCCTCATAGTCCTCATCCTGCATCCTTAGTTTTCTCCAAGACCTTTCATTCCACTTTGATTTTCCTTGTGGTAAATATATATGGCTTACTGGCAGACAACCACTGGTAAAATGTGATGATTAACAAAAATTTTCCCAATTGCAGAATATAATCTCCTGGTGACGTAGGTTATCCTACTGAGAAAAAAAGTTCCTCTTGCTTTGAGTGCACTTGTTGCTAGCTGACTTTAAAACCATGCCTGAATAGACCTTGGCTGCTTCTTAATCCTTCTGCTTCCTGTTACTCAGTGATGACTTCCTGTCCACCTGCTGTCCAGATCCATGAAAGGATGCAGGAAGTCTACATTTATGGTTCCAAGAGTAAAAGTTGAAAACAAGAGTTGCAGGAAGGTCACCAGGAGAGATTATATATATATATATATATATACACACGTATATATAATGTTGTTATGTATTTATTTATTTAGAAAATCAGATGGAGTGAAGCAAACTAGTGACTTTTATCTCAGATGCTCTCCCATTTGGCATCCTGAGAAAAGTCTTAATATTGTTAGAAGAATGTGATGAAGTTCTGACAGGTACTTGAATCTTTACACTCTTACAAATGTACTACATTCTTTCCAAAACTTCAATCATGCAAAAATCAGTTGCACATTCTTTGTTTTAATTCTGAGAAAGGCAGCTACATTTTTTTAATTTTACATTTTTCACCTAATAGTTGCTAGTGATTATAAAGTAGTGACTAGCCAATGATAGCCGCACTGCCGTGTTCGTATCATGTTATACTACACTGTAATGCTGAGGCTCCAAACCTAAGTAAGTTACTTGGCAGTAAATGCAGCTGCACATGTATTAACCTTATGTATTTAACATATTAAGATTTCACAGATACTGCACTCCCAGTAAAGGATATATTCTTATTTCTTCAGGATGTGAAGCCAAAAAAATAATTAATTAGTGTGGTTGAATTTGTAGGTGATACCGTCTTCACATCCTGGAAGGATGTCCAAAGAACTGACCTGTTGGGAAGGCTGCCTTTGAACCTCACATCCAAGATGCGTAGAGAACCATCCCCACTTTGCCATGTAGCTTGTTACCTACTGCAAAGGCCAAGGGAATCTTGGCTTACACTCTTCCTCTTCTCAGTCCTGACTTTGTGTAGCACACTCCTCAATTAAAATATCTGTCAGATACACAAACAGGGACCCCTATAAAAAGGAGAAGAGAGTAAGATAATGAATTCCTCTTGTGCCCAAATGTGACTGTTCATACTTCAGTTTTATGAAAGAACAAATTGCATGGAGGGCATACTCAGCATCATTCAGTGGTCTGCAGCCAGATAAGTTAACGTAAACTGGGGAAGAGGAGGAAAGGAACTTCACATCTTTTTTTTTTTTTTTTTTACCCTCTAGTTTTTCACTCATAGCTGCTGTCAAAGACCTCAGCATTTGTGGGCCATAGATAAATATGTCATTGTCTACAGTTGTGTAGAAGATTATTTATGGGAGATGGGGGAAGGGAGTTCATATTTGCCTTGCTAGTGCATGAGGATGAGGTAATCAGTTCCTGTGTATAACTCAGGCAGCTTTTACGAGGCTAAAAAAAAAAAAAAAAAAAGCGAGAGAGAGACAGGCAAACAGAGAATATTATCTTATGCTTTCGCAGTCCACCTAAGTGTCACACAACAGTTTATCTGAACATATGGATCTACAGCTACACACAGTAGTTCATAGATCAGCAAGACAGCAGTCTCTTAAAAAGGAGGTGTGGAAAAAAATACCAAGAAAACCAGCAGCTGAAGAATAGTCATTGCTACAGTTTCTGACAGCTCTTCAGGCTGTAGAGAGCGTTTTTGATGACAGCCCCTTCAACATTAACCACTTCCATGTCTTGATTAGACAGTGATGGCACATCAAGTGAGGGGAGAATTCTTGCAGGCAGTGCTGAAACAGATGGCACTGCCACAGAACTCCTCCTGCCAGCTGCCTGGGAAGAAGCTCTCTGCCCTGCAATAAAAATGGCATGAGTTAGGTGGATTCCCATACCACTTACTCACACAAGAGGTACCTCAGGAGCAGTGGATGGAGCATGGCATAGGAACAAGCCAACCTGCAAGGGAGAGGCTCAAACATCCAGAGTCTAACAAGACTGAAGTCCCACATACTTACTGAAAGCCTGTGGCAGTTATATTCATTTTCTATTGGAAATACGAAAGGAAAACCTAGAAACTAATAACATATATCTCCAAAATTGAAACCTGGTTTAGAACCCAAAACAACAGGATTTATTTGTTCTTCTTAGTAATATTCTCCTCAGCATTTCTTTTGAATATTGGCTAATATTTTTGCAGATGCACTTTGTAGATGGGAAAAAAAAAAAAAGGGAAACAAACAAAAAAAAACAAACAGCCTTATGTTTCCAGGGTCAAAAAGATTTGTGAGAAAATAATATTTTTCCATTTACAAATATTTTTAGTTTCAACATCTAAACTTACTTTCCCTTTCAGACGTTTATTTCACCTATGTTATCACAAAACAGCACAGCACAGCATAATTCAGTGCAATCTTCAGGCCATGAGACTGATCACGTAAAAGAGATGCCTGGGGTTATCATTCAACCCTTGCCACTCTTATGCATACTCTCTTGCATACTCTCCAGTATTCAGAAGACACATAAAGAATATGTGTTTTCTGTGTAGTATCTCTAGCACTGCCTACTCCCACACACAAATTGCAGGAATGTAAAATTATTAGAAAACACATTACTATGTGTGGAAAGGACAAGAGTGAACAAAATCTTCCCAGCATAAAATTCTAAAGTGTGCATCTATGGTAAAGTCTTTTCCTGCAAGCAAATAGGGACAGATAATGAAAAGGGAAAAGGTTTTTCCCCCTGTTGCGTGGAAATGTTTGCTTCACACTGCCCTCATTTAAAAAAATAAAAAATAAAAATCATTCTACAGTAAAAGCTCCCAACAGCCTTCTATAATAATGTTAGCATAGGTTTTTAGGCTATTGTGAAATAGTACCATTTCATTTCTAAGAATTGGTAAGTTAAGTTACACACAGTAGGAAGGTGATTTTTTTCACCTATCTGCAGGCAACATTCATTTCTTTGCTCCAGATCTCTGACATAGAATACAACACCTGAAAGAGACAAAAATATCTTCAAAGCACTATGCCAATATATATGCCACTATGCCTTGGCTACAGTGTTCAGCCTCCATAACCATATTGTGCATTCATTTGAATTTCTCTAAGGAGACTGTTTTAAAAGGGAAAGGATGTAGCAGTTTAGCTGAAGCTTGATGGATGCGCAGACCAGGGGGCTAGTGATTTGTGCCTGTCTTTACCAGATTGAGCTCTGAGTGAAACTAACCATGGCTGACTGCATGGCTTTGCATGGCTGTCTGCCCTTTCGGATTTTTCACTGTGGTAACCAGCTGAGGTTCAATGAGACACTGGTAGTGGCACAAGGCAAGAGAACCATGAGATTTGTCAGAATGCAGTTAAAGTCAAACAAAAATTGAGCAACTTTGATTAAGGAATATGATGTTAAACTAGACCTAAGCTTTGAGGCATGGGGATTTTAATCTGGGATGAGACACCCTAAAGTTACTTTCATGTATGGAGAATCATGGCCTATAGGCAAGGAGATGACGTTAGCAATAGGCTGAAGATCAGAGCAGAACACGCAGCATGTTAAATGTTTCAGGGAATAAACTCAGGAAGGGCAAATGCACAGGCTCCAGAGGGAACACAATAGACTGACCTTCTCAACTTTCTTTCTTCAGCCTACCACGTCACCAGACGTAAATGTGGGCAAGGAGATAAAATAAATGAAAGATGGATCTCAGCAAGTGGTCAGGTTTTCTGCTACTGGCTGCTCAAGCTGCCTTGTGTAACAGAGTGCAGAGATGAACACAAAAACAAGCAGAGTGTTTCTGGCCAGCTGTTTTAGCTTTAGCACCAACCTGAAAAATATTAGCAGATGCATTTTCAAACAGTAAAAAAAAAAAAAAAAAAGGTGAAAAGGGTGGGGAGGAAAGCTTTAACAAACATTCTGTTGCAGGTATAGATATGGTGCACTTTCTTAGAACAGACAATGAGCAATGGATTTATTTGGAAATATTGTACAATGTAAAATAGTAATTAAAGAAGGCATTTCAGCTATTTGCTAACAAAATATAAATTTGGATTACCCAAATTTATCAAAAATACACATCAATCTCATCAGATTCTCACAGCCAGAAATGATCTCTAAAAGCCAAAACATTTCATTTCAAGATTTTCAAAACAGAATATCAGGACTCTAATCTCAAATGGTTTTGAAAATATTCTACTTTTTATTCAACGACAAATTAAAATGAAACCAAATGTTTAACCTGGAACAGCCACCCACACCCTTAATTAAACCAGCAAATAAACAAACAAAACAAAACAAAACAAAAAAGTAAATTATTTGCACAGCTGGACTACTACTTAGGAAATAAAGGCAACACAATTGATGTCTGACTAGTGACTACCACATCCAACTCCAAAGCGGTGTATAAATTAAGTAAAAGCAAGAATGAGTAAAGCTTTTAATGACTGCACTTTAGTTAAAGACTGGATCTCCCAACATAGCCCCACATTACTTGATGGCTTATATCACTAAAGTTCCGTTATAAAAGCTCTGTGAACATGAAAAATTTATGTAGGTGAAATCACCACCAAGAAGTTAAAAACTGTCTTTCCCTTGGAGGAATAAGTTCAAGCCAAGCAGACAAAATAAGAAGTATCTTTAAAGATTTGAGATCTAAAGCCAAGAGATGCTGAAGAAGGGTTTTCACTACTCTTGAAAATGTTCTCCAGCAACAAAAGAAATGGACCACAGACTAAAAGGAAAAAAACAGGAGGAAGGATCTCTTCTGCCCTTACGCTGAGCTGACCCTGGACTGATGACAGCTTCATTTTCCACTTGGCACAGGAGGATTTTGGAACTGCCCCAACTGTATGAGAAGTGCTCCCAAAAATCCTGTGGCCCACTTGTGACCTGAAGCAGAGTCCAACAGTGTGGGTGAGTCAGATCACTTAACACCTTGTCAGAATCAGAATAAAATAAATAAGCAAAATAAAATAAAATAAAATAAAAAAGTACACAAAGGGGAGAGGGAGAGGAAGAAAACCACACTCCCACACTTCCTGGCTAAAGGATGTGATCAGGGCAGGGCAGCTCACTTGTTCCATCTCAAACTGAAAACCAGACCCCATTCCACCATGGCTTTCCTGCACACAGTAAGCTTTCTGTATTTTAAGCAGTATGTTCAAGCTTAAAACTGCATGTTATTTCCGTGCAAGCATTAATTTCAACTGCATAAGTGCCCAAATAAAGAGATCAATTCTCAGCCAGGCTCTGCTCAGGGACCAAATGGGTGGGAAAGGGAGGTACTGACTGTAGCTAGGTCCTGACCTAGCGTGGTCCCAAAGACAGTGGGACCAGCCCAGGATTTACTGCCATTTATGCAACAAGCTGGACTTTACAGCAGTGATGGTTTGGCAAAGCATGACTCTGTTTTGCATTCTTTCTACTGAAAAAGAGTTGTTTTTGCTGTGTTCATAACCAGGGAAGGAGTCCCGTCTCCTGGCCAGGCCATAATACAGACTGGCTAATTACATCCAGGACAAGCCCTTTTTGCACTGGAGTAGTGGCCAGGAAGCCTCGCAGAAATAGTCACTGTGAATTTTCCTAAGACTTAAAAGCATGGAGTCCATGACACGCTTTTTGACTCTCAGCTTTATCTTTGTTTTCATTGAACTATAATTTATTAGCCTTCTAATTTGAAATAATCCCATATCTTGAGTGGTTTAGAGTCACTGGAAGATTGTGATCTAACTATATGAGGAATTCACAGTACTAAGACCACTTTTATTCTCAATTCAGGCAGGAGGTATGTCGTGGACTAAGAAATGAACATATTTCTGCAGGTGATGGCAAATAAGAGCACTGAGAGCTGTGCAGACATATCCACTGTATTCCAAAATGCCATTTGCACAGCCAGCAAAGCAGACTACAGCCAACCCTCCACATCTCTCTCACCTCCCTCCAGCTCCCACTGCTACAGCTATTAATTAGTTCCACATGTCACCAGCTTGTGTCTAGAAGTGAAAGTCAGGGAAGAACGAATAAGTCCCAGTGGTCTGTGCTTCATTCTGGGGAGTGATATGTCCCTGTGATGCACTGCCCAGCATCCTCAGTTCCTGGAGTGTAATGCAAGCTAGTGTAGCGTATTAGCTTGCTTATCAGACCATAAATTGCTTCTGGACTTGGGGTGGCCTAGCAAACAGACTCATTTTAATAGTGCTGCTCCTGTCAGATCTGATTTGGCACTCAATGTATGTGGCAGATAAGCCATATCCCATATAAAGTTACCACAGACAATAAAAAGCTCACTGCAGGTAACTGAATACATGGACATACCCATAACAGTAAAATCACAGTAACCAGAGGCATCTGCAGCATGCACACTTACTGCCTGGCTCCAAGTGGTATCTGAAGCTCTGGCTCCACTGACATTTTGGCCCAGAGTTCATCACCTAAAATGCCTTTTTTTCAGATTAGCCTCAGCCTCTACCCTGTTAATATACAGCCCTACAGAAACCTGCTCATTTAGGAATGGTATTCAACAGCTTAAACAGAGGCATCTAACGCATGTCACTGGTTACCTAAGAGACTTGAGTAGATCTGGCAGGTAAAGCATGGGAGTCCCTACCCTCATGGACAGGCAGACAGAGGTTGGACAAGACATCTAAGAGCATCTAAAATGGCAGCAGACCCTAATTTTTGGCACCTGCATTGCTCTCTATTACTCCTTTTAAGCTGTTATTGTCATTCAGGCTGACCTGCACATAAAACTTTAGTGAGCAACTCCCATCCACTTGAGATACAAAGATTTTTGATTTAAAGATGTTTATATTGACTGAGTTGCCACAGATAGATTCAAAGATAGTCTGAATTATCTTCAACAAAAGGGTTCGGTCTTTCCAATATGCCCTTAATCATTTCCCTAAAGAAATCTTCCCCAGTTGAATTCATTACCTCCAAGGAGACACTTCACTTAAAAAAAAAAAAAAAAGTATTGGGTGAAATCTTGGACACAGGCTGTAATTTACTTTCTCAATTTGTATGTGCTGCCTGAATAGCTTTAAGATGCTACAGCAGTCAGAGTCAATTTATTCCAAAGGATTATAATCACACACTACAAGTCACAGACATGCCACACTAAAGCCATGTTGCTGTGGGATTCAGAATATTTGGGGGTGGGGATTTACTGGGTTAGTACCTCTTTTGTTCATTCTAAAACTGCTGAACTGCTGTAATATTTTGAGTCTTACAGAGAAATGTCTTTGCACAGTTATATTCCCTCATAAATTAAACTGTTTAGCAAAACTGCTTAGTAATGATTTTACATTTTGGCTTAAGCACAAACCTTTTTAATTTGTTGTGTTATAGCCTGTACTCCTTGTGGGGTTATCAGTTAATTTAATAACCTTCTTTCTGTCTTCCCTTTTAGTTGAGGCTTTCTTATACTCCTTCAACAGATTTGATCCTGCCTCCAGGACTCACAAAAAGTAAAATAAAATAAAATAAAATAAAATAAATCATTTCCCTCTGCTACAGAAAGAAAAATAAAATTAATATTATCGAGCATCATTACACAAAAATGTAGCCTCTGCACAGATTCTGTAAGATCCCACCCAAAAAAAGTGTGGGTGATCCCACCCAAATACAGTGTGGCCCATTCAGAATGGCCTCTTCTGCCTTGTTTTACTAATTATCTAAAAAGAAGGCTCACTATAAAAGCTTAGGCTTGATCCCTTAGGAAAGCAGTATATCTTGCATAAACAAGTGATTTTACACGCAAAATTATTAGGACACATTTTAGAGGAGTTTCAGGACAACTTTAAAAGTCCTGTGTTCTAAATCCATGTGGTCTGCATAAATATATGGCAGGGAAGGGAAGGGAAGGGAAGGGAAGGGAAGGGAAGGGAAGGGAAGGGAAGGGAAGGGAAGGGAAGGGAAGGGAAGGGAAGGGAAGGGAAGGGAAGGGAAGGGAAGGGAAGGGAAGGGAAGGGAAGGGAAGGGAAGGGAAGGGAAGGGAAGGGAAGGGAAGGGAAGGGAAGGGAAGGGAAGGGAAGGGAAGGGAAGGGAAGGGAAGGGAAGGGAAGGGAAGGGAAGGGAAGGGAAGGGAAGGGAAGGGAAGGGAAGGGAAGGGAAGGGAAGGGAAGGGAAGGGAAGGGAAGGGAATAAAGGAATTTAATTCCTGAATGTGTATTTTCAGGCAGCTAAACTGTCTGAAAGCTTCACCATACCAAAGTATTCCTTCGCTGGGTGCAAACTCAAAAAACAACCTACTATGCTTAGGTTGTTCACAGTGTAGGTGCTACATTACTATTCTGATGGCAGTGAGTAAAATTGATGTAAGACTGTCCTAACTCAAATTGTCTTTTCTTTTATTGGATTGCACATGCACTTCAACATCAACTCTATTTTTAGCATTTAATATGGCATTAATACAAATAAAATATATACAGATTGTTCTTAATGTATTTGCAACATGCATATATATTATGCACCATACCATATTTCCATTTCACATTAATCATAGGAGGATAATGCATTGGGCAATAGAACATCTTTTTTACAGGTTTGTGCAAGTTTAGATTTGCTCAGCTCAGATCTCCTTTTCCTAGAATCATTCTTTAGCTGATTTATGTTTCAACACTTTCCTAAGACATCTCTCCAGCTGTAAGATCATTAAGTACATTGCTACAATCCAGCTTACTACTCCAAGTGTCTTCATATCTGAGTCAAATATTAAACTCAATTTTAGGGCAATTTATGTTCCCAGAAAGCTATATAAAAGCTTTCATTTTCTCTTCATACTTATGTCTTGCTATTTTATGACATTTAAATGAGGGAAACACCAAATGGAATCTACTCATTCAAACCATGTATGATCTGTGCACTCATACTTAAGGCAGGCCCTCCCCTGCCAAAAAGCAGCTAGCTTATTATGAAAAGTACCTTCCTCCCAGTCAACTTCTATATAACCCATAGGAACTAACTAGAGATGGACCTGATACAGCTTATTCTGAAGTAAAATCCACACTCCCAAAGACTGGTTTGGAATATTTCCCCCTCGCCTATCTGCTGTCCAGCCCATGGGTATTTGCTAAGTTTGGTTATTGTTGCCTGTCTGTGGTGCTACCTGTAAGGTGTGGATACCCCGCTTGGTGAGCTCCGTGCACCTTTCATAAAGGCGTGCTGGATTGGGCCGTTCACTAAATTCAGGATCTCTAATGGTGTAAAGGTATAACAAGAAATATGTTTGTTCTCCTCTTCAAGGCAGGCTTGTTTGAAAATAGTTTACTGCTGCCTGTGCAACTGAGATTCCCATTTGAGTCTTTTGTTCTATTTGTCTTGTATCTGTGAGCATTAAGCATCACAAACACTGGCAAGCATACAGGAAGTGTCACATGATGGATGTATAAGCAACTTTATGTGTACTTGAATAAATCTAAGTGAGTTGGCTGGCACAGAATTCAGCTACAAAACACTGAATCAGCTCCTAGCCAAGAAAAGCTTACCATAGCACTTGCAAGATTTCCTTTTACAATAGCTCACCTGGTAGAATTGCTCCTTGTGGATGATAAGGGTCTCAGCTATTATACATAGTATAATATATATTTTTTTCCATGCAGTAGGAAATTTCTTTAATTGAATGTTGGACTGGGCTCTAGCTTAACAGATATATAGACCATATTTAATTATTCTAATTAGGGAGATGAGCCTGCCTATGATTCTGGACCCCCCAAAGTTGGGCTCTCCTCATAGTTATGCATAGATTACTACATTTCAGTATTCACTAACTGTCCAACTAATACCCCATACTTGGAAATTTTGTGGGTCAGTATTCTGATTGAGTTCCAAGTCTGAAGGCCTAGGATTAAGGTTTATAATGATCATCTCAAAAATAAAGCTGAAATCCCAGATGTATGCATATCTTTGAAGATTGATGACCCGTGTGACAATCTAAGTACAACCAGATTCCAACAGTTCATAATTGTCAGTAAATCCTGGCCATATTGACATCAATTACAAAACTGAAACCTTAGTTTTTGGGCCCAGTTTACAAGGGTATATTTTAGAGTAATATAGAGGCATGACATTTCAGTATGTCTTCTAGGTTCATAATAGGCATCAAAGTGCAAACACCCAGTCTCATGCTTAACATGGAGAACGTTTCTATTTTGTGTGTGTGTGTGTGAGAGAGAGAGAGAGAGTTTTTGTATAGATTTTTTATCCCCAAAAGTATTAATGTAGTAGTGATGTCAATGAAATATCCTCATTGGATTTCAGACTATTCTGAATCAGGCACTTAGTGTACAGAATAGGAAAAATAGCAGTCATGTATCTCATTTTGAAGCTATTATTTCATTAGCCTAGGAAGGAGGAAGGTGACAGGACCAATTGTTAATCAATGTCTTCTATATCAGGGTTTCTGAAAATGTGCAAAACTTGTCATAAAGACTGAGTGTATTTCAGGTTTACTGAAATGCAGTTATATAGACCAAGACAAAGTTCTCCAGTTCTCTGAAACAATCAATGTTTATATAAATTAGTTTGTGATCCATATTACTCAACTGTATCATTTTATTTTATTGAACATATTAATGTGAAGACCCACATGTTCATTGTACACAGCCTGAAAGCTCTTGCAACAGAGGAGAAATAAAAAGTAATTAGAAGAATAGCTGACTAAAAGGATTTAAAATTTTATTGAGACCTCTGGCTTGTATAAAGCCTGCATTAAATGTTATTCATCTGAATGTTTCACTCACCTCATTCCATTTTTCAGATAGAAACAAAATAAATGTAATAGGTTTTAAGCATGATTAACCCTATAGTATCATCAGAAAGAAAGGCAAAGAGAACTACAATACATATGGCAGCAAAATAGGCTATCATAAAATACTGCTGCAGGACAATACCACAACAACCTAAGTCAAGTCAGTCAACAGCAAACAAGAAAGTGTGCCTGGGATACTTGATCTACCTCTTCTGGTTAAGATGGAGGTGACCCCATTTTTATTTCCACATGCTCATGGAATGATTCTAATTTCTGAGTCAAGCAATGATCTCACAAGAACCAACAAATGACTGCTTAGGCCTGATATATCCAGGTCAATACACTTTGAAGCTACATGATACCTTACTACATTATTCAATTTTAAAAATATTTATTGTTCCTTTCATTGATTCGTTATTACACCAGCAATGTTGCTGTGAATTAATATTATCCATTACAGACATGTAGCTCTCTGGGAGCCTTTTTTTCTTTTAGTAAGTTTTGGTAATTCCCTCCTCTCAAGACATACAAGCCTTGAATGTTGTGGGCTAAGTCTCACCAAATTTTCTCTTGCACCATTGCCTGAGGTGTAGTTTTGCCAGTTAATTATCCATGGCTCTGTCAATCCTCCCCTTCCCAGTGAGAAACTGAAAGCCAGTGAATTTTAGTACTTAAAATCTGTTCTACAGAGAGAACTTTGTCATGAACAGTTGTAAATTCTGCTTCTTCCTAATGAAAATAGACCTGCACTGTTCAAAACAGCATAGAGTCAGTATACTGTTCAAATAAGTCTAAGTTATATAGGTAGAATTTTCCTTCATTCTGCAAGAAGAGAAGGTTACACACTGTCCCCTGAATTGGTAACACATTAATACACCACAGTTCTTCCTTGCCTTTCATTTGAGAAACTACAAGCCCATTATAGTCCTCAATCAACTCTCTCAAGAGGCATGGAAAGCAGATGTATTATTGCAACTATTTCACAAAGGGGTAATAGGAAAAATGGTTTTCCCAAAGTTAGAGAGCCCATAACAGAGCTAGCAACAGAACCCAGAACTTCCTGAGTCAGTCTTTAAACATCTTCTGATAGTGCTCAAGGAAAGGAAAGAAAAAGGTGTTGAAAAAGTTTTCCTTCCTCGAAAGAGGGACCCTTCCATGGATTAAGAATTAGCAAAGAATACTAACCCACAGAAACAATGTCCATCTTGGAAATGTGTTTGTTTCAGTGAAAAATAGGTCAGGAATATCTTGTCCCCACCAATGATAAGATATCTGCATCACTGATTGCAAATGTTTGTTGACTTTTGCCCTAATGGTCCTGATTTTCTTGTTTTAGTTTGAATCAGCTATTATACTGCCAAGAAGGCAGAATCACATTTCTGTTACTTGCAGTCAGGAAAAAAAAAAAAAAAGAGGAAAAAAGAAAAGAGGGGAAAAAAAAAAAAGAAAACCTTGCACAATAAAGGATTTTGAAATGTGATTTCCCGTTGTCCCATTCGACCTATTTCAGAGCCAACAGTATCACAAAGACTTAGAGAGATGAAGAAACGGAGAAGTAGATGCTGCTTTTAAAGGCTTTTTCAGTCACAGTGTTGTAATTGGACTCAACAGTATAGTCAAGCAATCCTTCCTCCCTGATAAAAAACGTGTGGAAATAACCTTCTCCAGGAGGACCAGATTTCCAAGGTAGTCAAGGATTTGCAAGAAATTGCCCCATCTGCCTCTGTATCTCAATTTACCTAAGCTATTGTGCAGTAACCATTCTCCAGCACAGCTCTAGCACCCAGAGGAAATCTGCAGCAATTTTTAATAAAGCTTCTTAAAGGCTGATATAGACTCCAGAAGGATCTTATTTCTTTCTACATACCCATCCTTTTATTCTTATCACTAGGCTTATACA
Organism: Anser brachyrhynchus; assembly: GCF_964034855.1. Classification (NCBI taxonomy): domain Eukaryota; kingdom Metazoa; phylum Chordata; class Aves; order Anseriformes; family Anatidae; genus Anser; species Anser brachyrhynchus. Next base: position 53,991,809 of record NC_137695.1, on the reverse strand, counting down.
ACAACTTCCTTAAGTGTCTTTGAAGGAAATAGTTTGTTTTCCATACATTGGGCCACAACAAAATCAGTGTCTTTCACACTTTTGAGACATAGTTAATTGATGGAGAGGATTGATCTCAGTGAGCTGCCCTTTTTATGGATATGGACAGAGAGGTTTAAAATGTTAGTAGTCCCTGATTACTGACACCAACAACCCCTGTGCTGATAATTACCATCCACTCAGCCAAACAGCATGAATAAGCCAGCAACGTACTGCAGTTATCCCAGACAGCTTTGTCAGCATGTCTTTTAATAGGTGGATTCTAATAAGAGCTTCAGATAACATTTGCCACTCATTCCAATATCCCATCACTCTCCCTTTCCTACTTGGAGCCTTATTTATGCATGTTGATGGTGGTATAACCCATGGATGGGACTTTTTCAGTTCCAAAATGAGATAATGTCGTATATGTCAGAGAAGATCAAATGAAGCTTTCCAATATACTGCCCCAGAGGTATTAACTTCTTAGAATGGCTTGCCATTTCCCAAAGGATTGAAATAATCTGCCCAGAAAACATGAGCCTGGCAGTCAGTTCCAACTGTTTTAGTGGAAGACTGGGGGAGATCCTGGTATTATTTAATAACTGTAGCTTCTGGCAAGGGTTTAAAATGCACATTTAAACACTGTATTTAGCTCCATTTGTCTGCATGCTGGATTGGATCTGTAGGGCACTGAAGTACAGCACAAACAAATGTGGCTATGTTTCCTCTGAGAAACTCTTACTCCCCCTGGGTCTAGCCTTAACTAAGAATTTTTATTTATATATTTGTTTTTAGCCTGAGGCAGGTTTTCTTTTGCAAAGCTAACAATTTTATAGTTGTAAATAAAGAAACATAAATAATCAGTGGTGCAAGTAATATAACAGCAATAGGCCCTTTAAGTACCAAAATGTCATCAGAAGGCTGCAGAAGGCTGCTGTTTTCTCCACTTGTAGCTCCACGGGGCTGCAATTTACTTCAGAAATGTGGTTACAGCAGATGAGAGTGGAGGTTTCTTGAACTCAGACAACTGAATCATTGAATATCTAGCAATCTTAGGTATTATTCTGAGGACCACACATGGCAAAGAGAACACTAACATGAAAGGTGAAAAATCCAGTAAGAAAGGATTTGCCTCTCTGACATAATTTGTCTCTACATTTAACAACCTTAGGTGTGATTTAAGTTATGCCTTGGAGTTCAGAAGAGCATACTGTCATGAAGGAATTCTATAATGAGGCTATTCCCATGGTAAGATTACATATTTTTCACTGCGAGTCTTGCTCAAAAAAAAAAAAAAAAAAAAAGGCACCTTTAAAATGCCCCCACAAGAATTTTATATCACGCCTACAACCTGGATAAGAAATGTAAAGCAATATGTGTTCTGCTTGAAATAGTATAACACAGGTCCGGCAGCAAGAATAAATACAATTCAGATGGGAACTGGAATTGTCAGGAAATATCCCATTCTGTCACAAATGAGCAGAAGACTAAAGTCACCTCTCTGTCCTGTGTCTGCTTCTCTTACATGTACGCACAAACATAGCAAAAGTGCTTATGAGAGCTGCTTCAGACAGCTATGATAAATCAGCAAAACCCACCAGATTACACTAGTCCAGCACCACAGAGATTGATAATCAACCACTAACCCAAGAGTCTCCCGGACAGTAGTTTGTGTAGCAGGAACAACAATGCAATGTGTATTTCTATATAGGCTAGTCAGTACGCTATGCCGTAAGTAAGTCAAAATACTCAGCCACATGCTGTTTATACACTTGATAAGGTAGATTCACAGAATTGCTTTTAATCTGTAGCAGAGCAGTGTTCACAATCATGCCACAATGGAGAAGACATCAGTAGAAGTTCTGGGCTTAGAAGGCTTCTAAGATTACAAGAAAATACAACAGCAACCCCATTTCCAGCTCCAGCGCATATTCAGCTAAAAGGCTCACTATGTGCAGCCAAATGAAGCATGACTGCAATGTATTCATTAGCATCTGCCTGCACAGGAGACCTCAGCAAGGGGAGAGAGGATTCTTGATCCTGTTGCCTCTATGAAGGCAACCAGAGAAAACCAACCACTGATTCTGAGACCTCCAAACAAGAAAAAACAAAACACTGAAAATAAACAGATACATTTTCAACTAAGTTCTACATTCAACTTTGTCTTTTTAAATACTAATGTTAATGAAATCCTAGAAGAATGAAATGGGCTGGTTCACCTAAACAAGTATTACAATGGGTGCATCAACATAAACAGGGAAATCATTTTGTTAGCAAGAAATGTGAAGAAATGTATGGGTAGAGATTCAAAGGGAAGAAAGATGCAGATTTTCTGTGTCATTTGTGTATGTTTCTGTAACAGCCTTCACACCTGAAAATGATAGAAAAATGTGTACCTATATATATATATATATATATATATGCGTTTATACCAGCCAGTTCCTGGCAAACTTACATATATTGTTAAGCTTCATCTCTTTGTCTTTGGATTTCAAAAACAACCTTAACTAAAAAGCACACAGATATTATTTTAGAGAAAATTAACCTTATTTATGTACAGTTGCAAATGTGAAAAAGAACATTCACTCTTTTCTGCATGAACTGAAGACATCTGGATTATTTTATCCTCCTATCATTGTCTGGCTCTCATATTGATGAATACATGAGCATGGGGAGTGCCAGAAATTAATTCAGTTCCAGAACTTGCATTATATTAGCAAATCAGGGGGAAAAAAAATAACAAATTATTATTTCCTTCCTTTTCTCCACCCCTTATTTTAATAAGTGAAATGTCAGGCTGCTTGTTACTAATTCATTAGTGAGGTTTTGAGCATTTATAGTTAGAAGATTTTCACTATAGTTTGAGTTTCTCTTGTACCCTGAGGTTGCCTGGAAACAAAAAAATCTATTTAGAAAGGGTTAACTTGTGGAACGCACTATAAAAGGCAGCAGTAAAAGCTGCAACTATGTTCAAAAGGAGGCTAGCGCTTAGAAAGGGATAAAAAATAAATAAACCACTGTAGAGTAGAAACACAAGCCTAGAAAGGTTTTGAAAGAACTGATCTCCTTTCATTCCAGAAAATCTGTATGCTATTCTAAGTAAATTACATTTTACCTTATTATTCTTAACTCTGGTTAGTTTATTTCACCCCAAATGTGTTTTATTGATTAGCATTAGTCACAATTCTATTCATTTCTCTTTGCCCTGATTCTCTATCTTTACCGAAGTGTTTTTTCATGTTTATCCCTCATTTAATCTCAAGAAAACTTTTAAATGCTTAGCACAGAAAACTAATCCAGAGCCATAATATTAGTTAGATTGTCTGAACTGTAAAAGAAACAGGTACTTTTATTTTTATTTTTATTTTTATTTCTGACAGAGAGAAGTAACCAGACCTAACATATACAGGACAATTTCTGCGATTTGCATCAATAGTTGCTAGACAATTTTCCTGGCAATGAACTTTTAAGATAGTAAAGCACAAATCTGCTCAAGGTCAGGCTTATGGTTAACCTTGTCCACTCTAGCCACAATTGCAGTGACTGTGGTGTTAGAAAGGCACAAGGCAGCTAGAGTTACTGGTGAAGCAAGCGCAGAATACAGACATCATGACTTTATATCAGAGACAGCAGATTCCTGTGGGCAAGTCTGTTCAATATAATAAGCAGCAAGAAAGTGACAGCATCCAGGGTTTGTGAAAATGTATGTCAATTTTTGGATTGGTGTCCAATTTTCCCGCTTTCCTGTGGAAAAGAATCTACAGCTGAGAACGGACTTTGAAAAGCATTTCTGTGCAGGTATCCATGTGCCAGGACAAATCAGGGAGACTTAAACATTAGGAAGTGAGAAATATTTTACCCTATATTCAGTGCTGTGTTTCGATTTAATAAGGAAATCATCAACTGGGTTGTTCAGAAGTTTGCACAGTAGACACTAGTTTAGGTGGTCAAAGAAACCAGTATGTCATGTGCAGAGGCCATGCTTGCACTCACTTGTCCCTGACACCCCTCCTCCCCCCCGTATAACAGCAATGACCAGCTTCCTTTTACTAACACACATCCCCATCTCTTTAATAAAATTCAGTATAGTGACTGGCTTCAGTCCCCAAAATTCCTGCTTCAATGTTTTCCAGGCCCAACACAACCTGCCTACCTGACACTTGGTTCTTCCCACAATATAATCCTACCAGGTTCCTGACAAAAAAAAAATAAATATAGAAAAAAATATATAAATAAATATAGACAAAGAAATAACAATATCCTGAAGACCAAAGGCTGTCTTAATATGAGAGGAAATACTGAAAAAAAATCAATCAGAACAACAAAACTTTTGGGTGAATGATTAAAATTTCAGAATTTGCAAACACAACAAAAATTATTTTCATGGTATATTCTAGGCAGGGGGAAAGGAAAAGTCAGTGATTGAAAAAGAGTAAGTGGAGAGTATGACATACCCCTGGTAGGAACAAAAGAACCCCCTAGCATCTTTGAGTGATCAAAAGTTTTTGCTTCTTTGAAAACAAAACACAAAACATCTTTTAAGTTCTTTATCACTTTTAGACACTTGTCTTGATCAAAAAACAGAAAAAGACTTTTGCAGGTCACCAGAAAACAACATCAGTGCTTGTGTGCCAGTAGCAATACGCTTGCAGAAGTCTGGACTTTAGATTTGCAGAGTGTTTGGGAAAGTATTCTCATCCAATAAGCCTAAGAAAGAATAAGGGAAAGGGAGAGGATCCTCATATATATTAATTTATGGTTTATCCTCACAGTTCTAATAATAATCTTACCATTGGGAGGATCTCCAGAGCTGCAGGCATTTATTGTTAGGAATGAGCAATCAAATTCAGTTTATAAATGACTGTCAATGCAGTTTTGGACTTCAGAAGATGGAGCTATTTCATGTCTGGTGGTGAATTGATTTGTTTATTCAAACTTTTTATTTGCTTATTCAAACATTTCTCTGAGACCTAAAACTAACATCCCAGAATTCTGCAAAAATGCCTATTATATTAATAGTTCTAAGTCATCCATAGCCAAGAATTGCCAGAAATCTGGTTTTAAAAAACAAAACAAAACAAAAATTTTCTCCCATTATTCCCCACCTACTTCTTTCAAATAACTGTATGGAGAATGTCCAACAGATAAGGCAATGGCCTGGAAATGTATAGTCACAAAAGATATGTCACTAATACTTTTTACAGTTCAGTTCTGCTCTCAGTTTTTGAAAAAATGCGTATGTTTTGTTAATGGTTTGCTGTGGGCATTAACATGGAGTGCAGGGACTCACGGGCATCTCACACTGCATCTCTGTTGCTCATAAAGAACTGTTTTTTCATAGTGACTCCTAAGTTACAAACCCTCCATGGGTAAAAAACACAGGTAAAAGCAAGTAACTGCATACTAAGGGACACATTAAGCAGACAACTATATAATAAGCACAAAACTACATATTAGTATCATATTAGCTACATATTTTGCTACACAGAAACTTGATTTGTACACATATTTTAAGGAAAGCTAGCATTATGGACATAGACCCCAGTTCAAAAAATCAATGCCAAGTTTAAGCAAATTTAGCATGATCTGTTAAATTCATCAAAAACATTAATTTTTGTATCATTCTGAACTGGTGTCTTCACACTGTGAATGAACTTACCTGATATTTGTATTTAGATGCTGCTTTTGTTAATGGTGACATGTCAGTTTGGATGAAGAAGTATGGCTTCTTTCAAAGCAGGTCTATGGTTCTGCTCTTGATTTTAGCTAAAGCTGCAATGAACTATACAGCTATGTACCCTGCAGTCTTGAGTTTAACTTCTAATCAAAAGCTGAAGAGGTATGACTGGCTCTGTGATTTGAATCTAATCCACATGATTTCAGTGTATTCTGACTGAAGATTCTAGTTTGGGGTCTATTTTCCTCCTCTTTGTGCCAAAGTTTTGACACATTGACAAATATCAGGGACACACTGAGGCTCCACATATGGATGAAAACCACGGACAGACAGAAGAAGGAGTTCCAGTACAAATTACTAAGAAACAAGTAATGCTTAATAACATACAAAGCATTTGTCTATATATACATTATATTTATACTTTAAAATTTTCATCTCAAATATACATCACATGATCAATTTTTTAAATTTTCATTTAAAGTTTTCCATTAAAGTTTTATTTGTTTACATTGGTTACCAAATAAAAAATTAACATCCACCTTTTTTTTAGAGATAGCCTTATTGCTGACCTAAGTCACTGATATATGCACACGTGATATAACAACCCAGTAGCCGAATCAAATGTGTGTGTGTGTATTCCAAACCACTTATATGAACATCTGAGCATGTGTCATTTTGTGTATGGAACAAAAAATACCAAGATCTACCCCTTTCATACTGCCCAGTTGCTTAAGGAGCCCCTGATTACAGTGGAGTGACTCCAAGGGATGAAGATAAGGCACAAAAAAAAAAAAAAAAAAAAAAAAAAAATTTCAGCAAGACTTCAGACTTCTTTCTAAATTTTTCTCCCTTTAGTAAGTGAACTGATTTGAACATCTGAAACTGCATTTCCTACCTTCCATCTTCCAACCAGTGTTTCTGTTACTGGGGCAGCTATCTCATATTGTCAAAAAGAAAGATGAGTATCTACCCACATGGAAAAAAAAAAAATCTCTCTTGGTATTTCCCCTCAAGGACGGAATTAGATAATTTACTATTTTCATGTTCATACACTCTCTTTAATGTCATATCGAAGCAAATCAAAAAAGGCTATAACAATCAATTTCTTTACTCCTTCTCAGCTTATAAAAGAGGCACAGCTTAACTCATTTGTTGCATACTTACTTTCATTTGCATGACACACTGTGTAGCAAGACTGCTCTGAAGAGTTTATGGAGAGAAAACTGAAATAAAGAGAATGGATTTGTATGAGAGAGCAGAGAGAGAAGCAACTCGCTGAAATTCAAAAAACCAAGTATTGTGACAGCTGCTGCTGTAACAGTATGGCAAACCCTGGATTGTCATGAGGTTATTCAGTGCATCTGCACTGAATTTCCTGGGTTACTGTAACATATTGCAAGGATGTGCTTTGATGTGTCCCACATAAATGTCCTCACCACCACACCCTCTTCTTTTCCCTTCACTCTCCATCTACTCCTGGCCCTTGGACCCCGCACAGCCCACAGCAATGTCATGCTGCATGCCTTCCTGCTCACATGAGCAGCAGTTGTCAGAGAAATGAATCCAAAAGAAACAGTCAATAAAAACAGAAACAGCTGGAACAATTTTACACAGCATGGTTCTGATTTCTAGGTCTATCCTCCACACAAACGCTTTCTTTTTCTCATTTCTTCTACCTTTCCCAAGTATCTGGATTTCGTATACTATTGTGGAAAAATAGCTACTAGGAAGGGGACAAAGCAGCAAGCCAGTTAGAGGTTTTGTGATTCAGAAATTGGTGCTGCTTAGAGATTTTTTATTATTTTGTTTTTCTTTCTTAGAAAAAGAAAAAAAAAAAGGAAATAAGTAGGGAGAGAGAAGAAAAACTATTGGGGGCATAAGAAAAGGGGACTGTAGGTTCTACAGGCAGGTGCAGCTTTCTACAGCAAGAGGTCTGACAATGTTTTAACATCTGCTGTCTCCACATCCTCCATTCTTCCCCACTTACACCTTCCAACAGAAGGATAGTTTGTAGCTGTCAACACTTTAACTGCAGTTTTTTTTGTGAGGTAGACCTTACTTTTGTAAGGTCTTACTTTTTCTTTTTGTGTAACAGACCTTACTGAGAGACTGCATCAGCGCTGTGTTATTTACAGTGGCACAAGGAACCTCAAAGTCACCCTACTTGGTTTTAGACACCGAACAATGGCACCTGGGGTGGAAGCCATCCTCTGTTACCACTCTTAGGCTCTTGAGATACCACTTTCCACTGAATACTGAAAAAGCCCAGAGCACCTGGGCTTTTAACACGGCGTCTCATCTGAACTTAGAGTATTGAAAGAAATAGGGGCGATCCATCCATAGAATTTAATAAATGTGTTTAGTAAATACAAGGCACAATAAGAAGGAATTAAGTAGTTAGTTACAAAAATATCAATGACATATGCAGCAAATTCTGTAATTAACCTCATATTTTTCAGCCTAGGAAGGTGTGCCAGTCATAGTGGGGAGGGTGATTTCTGAACCAGTTACCAAAGGCAGGATTGGTGGCATGGATTTCAGTTCACGACAGCAATTTCAGAAAGTACTGAGAATACCTGCTTTTCTCTTGATTGCAACGCAGACATATCATAAAACTTTACAACTGTCTTGAGTATTTATTTGACATCAGACTGCACAGGGAACTCACGGGATTTATACAAGACCACCTTCAAAAAAATATCTTTATTCTACTTAGACAACCCTTTTCCCATTGTAGGAACATAAAACAAGATAAAAGGATACATCTAAAATATCCCTAACATATTTTCAGGGTTCTAAGCAAAAGACAAAATAAAGAAAAAAAAAAGGGAAAAAAAAAGTGATTGAAGCTGGCTAGCTGATTTGCATAAAGGTTTCAGCTGATGAAAAAAAAAAAAAACAAACAGATGGTGTGCTGATAAATACCTATTTTTCCTAAATGTTAAACCACTCTCCAGAGAAACGAAAGGGTTGAATCCAGTTCCTTACTCCTAAACCCACAATCCCAGCAGACCACCCTAAGAACAGTTTAATGGAACATTCTGAGATGGCTTTTAAAAATATCCATTAAAATACTAACAAGGATAAAATACAAGGAAGGATATCACACTTTCCAGCCGAGCATCCACATTATAGTTGGCCTCTCAATTAATTTGAACATGGAATGTGGCCGTAAATTTTAGCCTTGCCATGAAGGTACTATTATAGGAGACAAAGGCCCTCCTTCAAACTTGCATTCTTAACCAGTGGGAGAAGGGCCTGAACCCAGACCTTCACTATACAAACTGTTTTCTGCGAACACACTTTGAGTTTGCATAAGTACTTCAAAAACTTGGCCTAAGTCTTTGTGGTATGAAGACGTCACAGGAGAAGCCTTTCTTTCAGGTCACATTACATCCTTTCAGTTTCTTTTTCCAGTTAGAATCCAGAGATCTGGAGAGAACAAAAGATGAAGAATCAAACTCTTTTCAAATCCTTCCATTAGGGTCAATTTAAGATTTAAGCTAACATGGTGAATCTCATTTTACTCAAACTTCCAGTATAATTCAGAACAGTGCCCTCCTGTGAAAATAAATAAAAAAATAAATATGACAGATTCTACCTAGTCATAATTAACTAAATTACATATGTTTGAATGAAATCAGAATTTGTGTCAATATTCCCCAAACCTGCAACTCACATAGAGCATTTTTGAATCAGAAATGTCTCTGATTTTCAGCTCCATCGCTGAAGCCAAACATGGTGTCCCCCAGTAAGTCAGCCATATTTCAGGCTCTTATAATTGCAATACATTACTTCACCTTTCCTTAATAATGGTGTGGGATATTTCCTGATCAAACAATTTGCACATAATTAATGTGCTCAATATGTCGGCACTTTGCTGCAAACTAGAGAAGTTTAACAATACAATGTTCAGAGACCACAAACACATCCCTTCTCAGCTACTCTGTGACTAACTAGCTACTAGTTGCAGATCCTGTGGCATTTACAGAAAGAGTGAGGAATAATGCTGGCAGTTCAGCCAAATATTCCCTTTCTCAGTACAGTATGCACTGGTGGCCATGTTACATGAAGGCTTCAGACAAGTGTTGAACCATGCTACGCAGCTGGTCTCTTTCCATTGTGGCCTGATGTAGCAATAATATTACTGAGTCATTCATGTATTAAACACTTAAACAATGATATTTAATAGGATTAAAGAACTTTAGGAAAGGTAGTAGGAATTACCTGAAATTTACCTGGAATACAATTCGCTAGCTTAAATACTTTATTAACATAACTATCAGCTACAACCTGCTCACAAACATGTCAAAACAGAGAAGTGACAGCAAGAGTCTCTGGAGTTCCCTCAAACTGTGGTGTCATATTCAAGGCTGACCGCAGCATGGTCTGCACCTCCACCAGGAACTCACTTCTGCCAGATGCCAAAACAGAGCAGATAACACTGTTTCATGCTGCTTGTACTGAATTCAGAATGACCTTAGAACTGTGCAATGCAAGCACAGCCCAAGGACAGTTAGAAAAACTGGGCTGCAAGTTGCTGTGAAATATGGGCAGCACAATAAGCAGCTGAGACGTGAAGAGATGTCTTGAGCAGGGTGGACTGTAGTATCCTGCATGTCTAGACAAAACAAAAAGCTTAACAAGGTGGTTAGCAATTTTTTTTTTTATTTTTTTTTTAAGGATACCTTCATAAGCTTGGCAGCACGAGACAGGGCAAATGATTAGAGCAGAAAGAAGCACTTTTTGGTCTGCTGTCTTTACATAATAGTGCAGCTTCACTGGCAGATCCTCTGTCAGGAGAAGCATTTCTGCAGCTTGTAAGAATTAAATTCTTGCATCCTGTGCTGGGGGAATAATTGAATGGCAGCCCTCTAGGGACCAATACCCAGAAAGCAGATTACTATGAGTTGGTTCCCAACATATGTTAGTACATACTGTCATATTCATAGCATCATAGCATCATAGAATCATAGAATAATAGAATCATAGAATCATAGAATGGCCTGGGTTGAAAGGAACCTTGAAGATCATCTAGTTCCAACTCCCCTGCCATGGGCAGGGATGCCACCCACTAGATCATGTTGCTCAGGGCATCATCCAACCTGGTCTTGAACACCTCCAGGGATGGGGCATCCACATCTCCTCTGGGCAACCTGTTCCAGTGCCTCACCACCCTCTGAGTGAAGAATTTCCTCTTAACATCTAATCTAAATGTCTCCTCTTTTAGTTTAAAAACATTCTCCCTTCTCCTGTCATTATCTGAATGAGCAAAGTCACTCTCCATCTTTTTATAAACCACCTTTAAGTATTGAAAAGTTGCAATAATTTCACCCCAAAGGCTTCTCTTCTTTAGGCTGAGCATCCCCAGCTTTCTCAGCCTTTCTACATAGGAGAGGTGCTCCAGTCCCTTGATCATCTTCGTGGCCCTCCTCTGGACCTAACAGCTCCACATCCTTCTTGTGCTGGAGGCCCCAGACCTGGACACAGCACTCCAGGTAGGGCCTCACAAGGGCAGAGCAGAGGGGCACAATCACCTCCCTCACCCTGCTGGCCACTCCTCTGTTGATGCAGCCCAGGATGCAGTTGGCCTTCTGGGCTGCAAGTGTGTACTGCTGGCTCATGTCAAGCTTTTTGTCCACCAGAATGCCCAAGTCCTTCTCCCAGTCTGTACTCATGTTTGGGATTGCCCCAGCCCACATGAAGCACCTTGCACTTGGCCTTGTTGAACCTCATTAGGTTCACATGGGCCCACTTATGTAGCTTGTCCAGGTCCCTTTGGATGGCATCCCTTCCTTCTGTTGTATCAACTGCACCACTCAGCTTAGTGTCATCTGCAAACTTGCTGAGCTGCACTTGATCCCACTGTCTTTGTCATTTACAAAGACAGTAAACAGTCACTGCAGCTCAGACTGCCTCCAGTCCTGACCTCTTTAATGAGCTCCTCCATATTGGTGAGCACCAGGTCAAGTAACACTTCTCCTCTCATTGGTTTGTCTAATATCTGGACCAGAAACTTATCCTCAGCGTACTCTAGGAATCTCCCGGATTGCTCACAGCCTGCTGTGTAGTTTTCCCAGCAGACATCCAGGTGGTTGAAGCCCCTCATCAAGATGAGAGCATGCAAGTGCAATATTTCTTGTAGCTGAAGTAAGAATGCTTCATCCACAGGCTCCCCTTGATTGGGCAGCCTGTAATAGACCCCAACCACAAGCTGTCCTTTATTGGTGTGGTCCTTAACTTTCACCCACAAGCTCTCAACCTGTCCGTCGCTGCTTCTCAGAGGCAACTCTTCACAGCCAATCCCTTCCCTAATGTATAAGGCAACACCCCCTCCCTTCCTTCCCTGTCTATCTCTTCTGAAGATTTTGTAGCGCTCTATTCCAGTGTTCCAGTTATGCGATACATCCTACCATGTTTCTGTGATAGCAATCAGGTAACATTTGTCTAATTATGCCATGGTTTCTGACTCCTCCTGCTTGTTTCCCATGCTGTGTGCATTGGAGTAGAGGCAATTCTGCTGGGCTATCGGTCGTATCACCTTCGCAGAACCCTTCCTGATTGCATTGGGAGAGTTCACAAGTATTTCCCTGTTGTTGCTTAGAGTGACAATGTTCTCAGGTATGCTTTCTTCACTCAGAGGTGCATCCCCTTCCTTCACAACATCTAGTTTAAGGCCCTTCTGATAAGCCCAGCCAGCTTACTGCCCAGAACACTTGTCCCACTTGGTCAGCTGCACCCCTTTCGGCATCAGCATGCCCGGTTTCTCAAAAGTGCATCCAAGGTTGTAGAACCCAAAACCTTGGGCACCAGTCTCACAGCCAATCATTCACATAGTTCATTCATCTCCTTCTTCCTGGGTACCAGTCACCAAGTAGGAGGACAGAGGAGAACACTACTTGCACTCCCTATCACTTCAACATCTTTCCACAGGACATAAAATCCTTGTTGATATTTCAGAGCTTCCTTGTTACAGCATCATTTGATCCTACTTGAAAAAGCAGGAAGGGATGGTAGTCTTTGGGATCCATCAGACTTGGTAGCTTCTTCATAATATCGCGAATATGGATCCAGGCAGGCAGCAAACCTCTCTGGAGAGATTGTCCAAGCAGCAAATCGGAGCCTTGGTGCCTCTCAGAGAGGAATCTCCAATGACTAACACCCTTTGTGCCTTATTTGTGGCACTGGTTCTGATGCAGGTAGGAGACTGAGCCAGCTCTGTGTGGTTGGTCTTTCTAAGTTCTCTATGATTGGCCTTTCTGAGGTATTTACTAGATCTCCCGGAGTCTCCTCTCTCCTGCTCTAGAACATCATATCTATAGTGCAGGGGTGCTTCAGGGGCAAGGGGGAGACTCCTCCTGCAGCTCCGATCAGAGACAAGGGTCCACTCTCCCTCATCCTTTGAGTCCTTCAAATGTGATCATTCTGGGCTGCAAGCATGTTTACCTAACCCTTGCCTGGACTTAAGGCAGGGCTGTTGCTCAGACCGTGTCAATTTATAACACCATTTGTCAGTCTCCCACTCAGATTACTGAATGCCACGCTGTCTGGTGAGCTCCTTTCGTAGCAGAGCCACCTGTTTGAAGAGCTCATCCAGCTGGGCACACGTGCACACATGACACCCGCCTCTGCCTTCAGGCCCTTGGGGGACTTTCAGAGACTGAAGTTCCCTGGAACTGAAGGTCTGGGCTGCTCTTTCAATCCTCGGGAGGTCTGTTTGGGTGTAGGCAATTGCCTGGGGAGGTTGTGGCCGCCCGGTCTGGGTTTCAGCCTCAGCCAGGCAGACTTGGTGGGTGGACACCATTTCTGTTGCTGTAGAAGGCCCTTCCTTTGCTGTTCTCAGAACACAAAATGGCTGACCTTGCACACCCTGATGCTCCACATGCCCTGTTTGCTGCACTCCTTGTCGCTTGCACTCCCCAGGGGCTGCCTTTTTATGACAGAGGAGGGGCACTCCTGTCTCTGACCAAGCCTCATCAACCACCCTCGCGAAGACTGCTGGGTCCTGGCAGCTCCCTCTGCTGCCTCGAGGGGCCTCAATGTAAGGAATCCCCTGCACGCCACGATTCCCCGCTTTGCTGCCGAACGTTTCTGCCCCGGAGCTGACCGCCTCAGTGAGAATATTCTTAGGCCATCCTTTGAAAGACACAAAACATACATCTGGAGCAGGTGGCACATGAGGCTAATCTGAGGAGCATCAGGAAGCATTTCAATTCTGGCAAGCCATTAGCAGTAAGATTGCTTTATTTAGCATCTACTGAAATGGTGTGGCTTTACCCTATATTGCACACAGTTTAGCACTCAATAGAGACAATAGAATCACAGATACTTAAAACAAGAAGAATCCAACCCAATAACAAAGAAGGATGGCAGCCTGTGGTTATTTCTTGAATGCCAAGTTTGGCAGGTGTGTCATCATACAGGCTGTGCTTACTCTCTGGGCTTGGTTTGATCTCTTCTAAAATTCGCTGGTGAAGAGCTAGCTGTTTAGTTCAAGCTAGTTAGCTGAGATACATCTGTATCAGAGGGAGGAAAGCAGCAAGAGAAATCTCCACAGAACTTAATCCACCATAAGGGATTTCTGACACAAGTAGGATGAACTGTCCCCTGGGAGTGCCTCATGAACATTTCGGGTAACTAAAACTTCAAGTAGACACATAATTCCAAAGTTGAAAGAATGAATGATATGCCTAGACATCAAAATGAAGGTACGATTGCAGCACAGAAAAGCATAGATTTGTGCAAGAATTATTCTAGCTGGCTTGGCTAAATATTGCATTGAAGACATGGCAGCATGACCTATGGCATGAGCTAATAACCGGATCGTATACAGAGGTTTCAAGGGCTCTTGTACTTTGCTCATTTTGAAGCCTACATTGTCACTCTGTCTCCACTACTGTAGTAGATAGTCCATGACTGTGACCTCCTCAGTCTGCAATCAATACCACTTCACATGTAGGCATGTTCAGGGAGGCAGGAAGAAACTTCTAGTCACTATGTTGTTTTCACTTTTTTTTTTTTTTTTTTAAGCTTTATGGTCAAAACACAGAAAAGTGAGCATTTTTAACAAACCTGCTGTAGCCCCAGTTGTTGACAGCTGAGTAGGTGTTTTTGTTTGTTTGTTTGTTTGTTTTTGACTGTTACTCAAGGATAAATACTTCACAGTAAACTATGTATGTTTGGTGTTTGGGTAACATCACTTTCTGCACATGGGTTCCTGAGGCCGTTGACAGAAGCTGGAAAAACAGCTTGATGGCTCATGCATGTTTGGACAAAGGCACTCTTTTCACATAAGAATCTAATAAAATGTGAAAGCCAGCTCTGTGTATATTCCTGCAAAAGTAACAGTGGCAGGAGGAAAGGGAGACACTCATTCCACTCAGTGAGGGCCCCCCAGTCTGTAGACTGCTTTTGACCTTCAGTGAAACCTGAGCAGACAGGATCACCATTGCTACTCTTCTGCAGATGGGAATCAGCTCAGCCTTGGTTGACTGTGGCTTACAGGGCTGTCAAGTAGTGGCAATTTGGAAGGACAGTTTAAAGTAATCAAAAAGATTTTAAATGTCTCATGGAAACCCTTTGAGGAATAGTCATTAGAGAATGAGACTTTTAGAAAA
This sequence comes from Anser brachyrhynchus, assembly GCF_964034855.1. Lineage (NCBI taxonomy): Eukaryota > Metazoa > Chordata > Aves > Anseriformes > Anatidae > Anser > Anser brachyrhynchus. The sequence continues at coordinate 53,976,494 of NC_137695.1, read as the reverse complement.
GGCCCGGAGACTGCTGTGAGAAATTCTCCTTTTCAGCTACATGAGACTTGGCAGGTCTGAGATTAGCTGCACTCCTGTAACTTTCACTGCCAAAGATAAGAAACAAATAATATTCATTCTGCCTAAAATGGTAGAGAAATCTACTATCTGATGAGAATCCCTTCAAAAACTAGGGAAAGACACACAGGGCAAGAAGTCTGTAACTGTATTTCAAGTCATGTTCATGTACTTCAAGACTGCTAGGTGATCTCCCTCTAACATTATGGTCATTGAGAATTCCAGAATTATTTTTATTAACTCTCTCAAGACTATCTAGGGCTGTGCCCTGGCTCCTGAAAGCATTCCCTCCATTAAGCATCACATTAGTCCAAATATGTTTACTTTCAGGGCAAGGTGTAAGGTTCATCTATTCATTCAGGTTTATGCCAGTGGAATGAATGCAAGGCCTTGACTATGGGTTTGCTTATACAAGGAAGGTAGGGTGTGAATTTACAAGCTACAGCGTGAATTTACATTATGTTGGCTGCTCCCTGCATGTGTACTTTAACATGCACTTGAGGAAGCTACTTCATACAAAGAAACTCTTAGTATGCACTCTCAATGTCCATATGGGGTTTCAGAGCAGAGCAGCTAAGGCAACATCAATCCACATCTTAGCTTACTGCTGGTAATTTACCTGTACAGACAAGTCTTTGGTTGTGAATTTGCCTGATTTCCAGAAACTAATGCCCAACAGTTCAAACAGTAAAGTTTCTGTAAAATCTCAGCAGGAAACAGGAATAAAGGTTACCAAAAAAAAAAAAAAAAAGTAGTGCTTCCCTTAATTAAAAATTATTTAAAAATTATGTTTCTGTTGTTAGATCTGTATGTGTACCTAAGAAGCCACTGTTAAAAGTGAGGTTAATTTGCCATCTAAAAAATAAAAAATAAAAATCTTGAAGATCGAAATATTCTGGTTTGCTCGCTTTAGGTGGTATAAAAAGTCTGGAATTTCTCCTCACTTTTACACCAGTATTTCTGTACCAAAGAAAAATGCACATTCCAAGAATGAGCAAGCAAACTGACACACTAGATCTCAAATTCATATTCAGTCCTCTATAAACTCAGAAAAACTTGTGTATTGGCATGTCTTGAAACATGCAGGTGCCTGCTTACCTCTGTGATCAGCTGCCTACCCAATGTAACTTAACAGAGCTGCATCTACCTCAACAGCACTCTGCCACAGTTAGAAAAATAAGTGTGACCCTGTTAATTTCCCAGAGGGCACAAACATGCATACTTTTCATGGCATTTCCTTGCTAGAGGCCTAATAAAAAAGTCTGTTCTTTAAAACAGGCTGTGTATCAGTAAGAAATGATCTCCCACTCCCAGTTAATTCATTCTAAATTCTTAGTAGGTCAACATCCACTTCAGGGTCTTCCAAGTGCATGTTGTCTCATCTGTTTGTCTTCAAGATTATAAATTCCTCAGGGTATGCTCTGTGCTTCTCTGTGTCTTGTTCAGTGCTGATCACATCATCAAAGATTAGCAAATAATTCTTACTATTAATAATAATAAAAAAAATGTTGCAAGATGTTCTTGCACTTGTTTTTTGCCTGCAAAGTATGGCACAAGAGAAGATGGCTTGGATTGACCTGGCAAGAAACAGACTTTTCAGGATATTTAAAGGTCAGGTCCCCAGAGAAAGAACAAACACTTCAACACTCAATCAACACACTACGGGCAAGCAATTTTCATTTAAACTGTTCAGTTTGGAAGAGTGATAGTCTTTCCTTTCCCTGGGCTCTTCTGCATGTTGGGCTTTCCCCCCCTCTCCTCTGCATGTAGAAAGCCGGCTGGGGTAACTAAAGTGCAGTAAAGTAAAATAAACAGATCAGTAACGTGCTGAACTCAGTCATTTTCCCCAGGAGAATCTGAGAAGCTCTGAGGCTTTATTGGGGATTGTAATTAACACCTGACTGAAGCATGTTTATGAACAAAGTTGGGAAGGGAGAGAGATGTTTCAGCCTTGAAGTGAATGGTTTTGAATTGGCTCAGCTTTATTGGCTATTTTAGCAGTGGCCATGATTCAGTATAAACCTGAAATGAAAAGGAGTTTGGGGCTTCTTGTCACCTCCTCCTCCCACCCTGATCTAGCTCCATGTGTTTCCATTTAGTACTGGATAACAGGCAATTGATGTCTGGAGTCTAATGCAAATGTTTATTCTGCTGTGGAATTATTAGCATTATTTTTCAGTTAGATATAGCTTATTTCTACTTTAGATTAACAAAATCTCATTTAAATTTTTTTGTGATCACATTATAGACTCAGATTATCATCTCCTAGATTCAGGCTGCACCCTCTTTCTAATTACCTCTCTTTGTTAGAGACTAAATCCTTCAAGTTCTTCCAGAATTAAAAAGAAAAATCTCCCACTGGCATTAGCAATGAATAACAACAAAAACTGAGAACATCATGGATTTACTTTACTGAGTTCTATTATTTTCATATTAGAATGGTTTCTTGAGTGCACCCACTGCATTCTATTTGTCTTTCAGGGAGAGTTTATGTTTGTGTTTCCCTCTTTGTTTTTGACTGATCTTAACTCAGCTATGAGAACTAAGTTTTCAACTTATTATATTTAGAAGAGAATCTGGATTTTTGCTTCAGGGTTTGCCAAGATAAAGCTGGAGTTTAAGCTTCAGAGCACCCATATTTTACCATCATTTCTACAATATTAAAATCACAGAAGTTTGTTGTGATCAACAGATTGATTTACACCATACTGGATAACTTGCAAAACATACCTGCTCATATCAGGTGTGTAAACAGTTCCACCTGTGAAATTTAGTTTGAGATCCCTCCATATTCCATGAAGTCTAATCAAGTGCTCTGTAGTAAGAAAACATGTTCATTGTGTGTTTAAGTACAGCACATAATTAAAACATAGTAACCACTGACATTAATACTGCTGTGGCAGCGGTAATTCCTGAGATTAAAATCCTGGGTTTAGACCTGTAGTACACAGTGTTGACAGTGCTTTCTCTATATAACCAAAACTTAAAAGGAGGAAGAATGCACCAGTTGAGCAGCACCTGGGCCTATCTGCTTTAGTCAACAGTTTATCTCAAGTATGCAATGTTACTACAGTCTTGTGTTTAATTGCTAAAGACACAGTATTTTCTAAAGAATATATGCCTAAGGATAGAAAAAGTGCACTAATTATATGTCCTTCTGCTCAGCAATCTTTAATTCTCATTTACATAGCACAGTTAGATGAGTCGTAATGTCAAATGAATCAAAATTAATCTCATCTTCCTATAGCAGAGACAGAGAAACTGTAAAGCATTGTCTACATGTACAGAACAACAACAACAAAAAAAAACTAAAACGGTAAGAAAATAAAATGTCCTAATAACCTGATCAAATGTCCATTTTGCTTGGCATTTCTCCAAGTTGCTAAGATTTCCAGGCATTTGGTCAAATGACTGACAATATAATCAGGATGATGGTAAGCAGACTGGTTATTGTATAAACATCTCTTTGGGCAATCAGTCAAACTACAGAGTAATGCTTTCTGTTTCATAAAAGTAAGATGAAATGTTTGTGGCATTTATGTGCCCATTAGCCACAGCAAAAGTCTGAGTAATAGTTATGGAATTTTCCTTGAACTTGGTTAAAGGCTACTGATCTACTTGTTATAATTATTGAGAGCTTCCATCTGAGAAGCATGGTATTGTAAATTTGGCAAAAGCATATTAGGCAAGTTCACTCTATCATAGCCACACAATATTAATCAACTCTCGCTATGTCTTCTATCTAGATATTTGTTTCACTGGCAGTACTGAGGCAAATACATACAAGAAGGCCAGCTATTTAGACGTCTCATAGTATATGTGCACATTTTAAAGGGTAATTTACCATGACAAGCAAATCCATATGAATTGCTCTCACACTTCCCTAGACTTTAGAGGTCCCTTTGGGGTTACTTTCGGCACTGGACTATATCGGGGCAGGCACGGCCATGAGTCATTTGAAAGGTATAATGCTAGGGATCCACAGCTTTGTGGGTCTTCCCACTACAGCACCCAAACATCTACTAGAAGGCTAAATGTGATATGTGCATTGCTACTTTAGCTAACATTCTAAAGCCCAATAAGCACCTGGAACCATTTCCCAAGCTTGCAGGGGAGAGTGTCTTCCTTATTTCCCACCGCACAGCTTCTCAGTACTCAGTCCAGTTTTTGAGGCTTCGCAGACAACGCATCTGACCCTGCAATTTAGTCATTAAAAACACAACTGGAATCCAGTTTAAAAACAGTCCACACACAGGTTTTGTGTGTGCATGTAAATTTTGTCAGGCCTCAGTGACAAGCTACCAGCAAGAAGGCCACATCCTTTGTGCTTTGCTTGTTTGGTTTGGGGGCGTGGAGGAGGGTTTTTTTTGGTTGCTTTTGTTTTAGTTTTTGCTCTTTAGTATTCCTAGGAATGGAAACATTTTTTGAATTAATCCATTACTCTTTTGTTTTGCAATTTTCCATATATGCAACCCAAACCGTGCATTACACTTTACCTTAGTGCTATCTCCTATGCAACTAACAATTCCTTGGGGAAGGAGAAACTCTAGGAAAAAGCTGCTTGTTCAAAAGCTAATGTATGATTAATGTGTTTGTGTTACAATGTCTTCCAACAGCTTTGCTTTGCCTGTCTAGAACCTAAGCAGTACTGTGTACCATCCAATCTGACTCTTAAGGGGAAGGTGACACTCCTGAATGATGATTCTGCACTTCACAGCTCAAGACTTCATAACATGTTTGCAAGTGACACAATTCTCCTTTTCCTTCTTGGGCAGAGTGACTTAGACCTATTTTGAGATCTATGGATTTAGGAATACAATGAGCACCTTTATGAAGAAATTTGGCTGTGTGGACTGAAATCTGCTTTCACCAATGCAACTTGTTAGAACCTTCAAAAGGTCTCTCTCTACTGTTTATGAAACCTACAGCATAAAAAAGGTAAATTGAGAAACACTAGACAAAGTTATCATTTTCTTATTCAGAGTTCATACCTGAATCATAGTCTGTCTCTAAGCCCACGTGGAGTGACACACAAAAAGTAACTAACAAATCACAACAAACCACTGAGTGTGGCTTAAGACCTAGTTTTGCAAAGACTTGTGTATGTACTTAATTTCACATATACTAACTTTCTCATTGAATTTTCTTCACCTAAGTTAATTCAAAGCAGCTGCTTGTGGTCTTAAGCTTAAGCACGTCCCTATTTACTGGACCGAATATGAGTCTGCTACTGCCACTCTACCTTTCCAACTTCTCTTTTCCTCAGTCAAGGGCTCTGTTGTCATCCTCTGTGGAAGTTGGAGTGGACCTTCTCTGATGCTGGACCACAGCCTTGATTTGTTTAAGGTACCTAGACAACAATAATAGTGGAAAATGTCATCAAGTAACTGCCCAGTTGTTAAGTTGTGTGTTCAATTAAATTAGTATTTTTGACTGAGCAGAGTGCAGAAAATAGAGCCAATACCTGCTAGATTTTTGGGGTCAAGTACAGTGGATATATGAACACTACATATACAAATACATATACATATACATATATATCTACACTCTAGATATATGAAAAGGAAATGGGAAGTTGTATTTGGCCATCTCCCTCACATTCTTTTTCCTTTCCTTCTACTGGTTATTACACTAGTAGGAAAATACAGGAAAAGCAGAGGAAGAGGTGGGCATATCTCTCTCTGCTTCGTATATCAGTAAGCAAAATCAACCAGTCAAGCATGAAACAGCCAGCTGCCTTTCTCAGTCAGGGCTCCCATTTATCAGTCTAAGCCATTGCAGAGCTCCTGTGAGTGGTGTGCTTCTAGTCAGCAGAGATACAAGCTTCCGTCTGCTCAGCCCTGCCACTGGGATGGGGTGAGAGAAAAGAGAAGAGATACAGCCCTCATACCGGTACTTCACCAACCATTGCAGAGTACAGTCATGAAGTGGACCTGAACATGTCCTGTCTGGGTACATTTCCACCATTTAAAACCTAAAGCACATGCCACAGTGAACAATGCTATTGCCTCCTCAAAATCCGTACACAGTTAAAGATCATTAAAAATACTCCAGCCTCTTGATTTGTTCTCTTCTGGGAACAGGAATAAATGAGTTTTATACTAGATTATGGCTGACTTTTTCAGTTGCCAAGCATTTGGAGACTGCAAGTATCCCAACAAAGCTCAAGCATATTATCATATTGCAGAGAGGGGAGCATCTTTCTCAAGGTCTCTACTGCCTCTTTCCATTTATCTTGCATTTACCTTAAATACAACATGAGCTGAAGCAACTCTGAACCTCCCAAAAGACACTTAGTATGTGAAATGATGATGCCCATAGACAGTCAGCACCTAAACCGCGCGTGAGTTTGCAGATCAGAATCAATGCTTTATGCCCTGAGGCAAATCCGTAAGCCAGAGCAGACTTTGGAAAATGAGAATAATATGCTGCCTGTGACTAGCTCCACTAAATAAGAAAGCAGCTGTATTTGTACAGCAGTCTTTAAGATTTTCAGTTTTTGCAAGCAGACACCATTTTGTGACATCTGGGAGGGAAATGTGAATTCCAACCTTGCCACATATAGGGTCCCAATCAGATCTAAGATTTAACAGAGCAATACTTGATTTGAGTCCAATTTATTTTGGGATTGGGAGGTTATTTTTTGAAAAGGATATAACTCAGAGAGTGTGGCACTCCAAGAAGAACAGAAATGGGTATGTAGATGAGAGCTGGAAGGAAAGTAGTTTTCCTATTAAACCCTGTGAAAAAAAAAAAAAAAAAAGCTACTAAATGTATTTTTACAAAAAGAAAAATGGGACAGAAAAACAGTATCTTTCAGTTAATTGCACCACACATCTGGGAAACTGAAAAGAACTAAAAGATGATCAATGTCTTAAAAAAACAAAGCAATATGTTTCCCAAGTTACTAACCTATAAAACAAAAAGTAGGCACAATAATGAACTCAGATGCTCCGTTATTCTGTTATGGAGTGCACAGGGTTGAAAGTGCTGAGTGGGACTTTACTGTGATAGGGAATGTAAAAATAAATGGGAAGAAAAGAAAAACAGAAGAGAAAGGAGTGAAGTGTTCTATAACAAAGGACTTCCCAGTGACTTCTGCACATACACACTTCCCTCACCATGATGAAAGGCTGCTCTCAGCTCATCCACAGTCTTTCTTCCATCTCAACTCTCACTGATTTTAGGTTCTGACCACTGTCAGATTGCACATACCTTGTGTCAGACAATTTTTTTAGACTAAATTAAACCAAATTTGAGTCCACTCAAGAGGAATCCTACCCCAGATGCACTTCTGCTCTGATAAACACTCTGTTCCAAACCTACTGAAGACAATAAAAGAATCTGGGGGTGGAAAGACACCTTCTTCTTCAATCAAAATCATTTGTATCATGTAAAAGACTCAACAACAGAAGCAAGAAGGGTTTATGAATATCAGCTGAAATCAGCCTCACAGAGAAAGTGCCAATATTTAAATTTCTATTGCTTAGCACTCTTTGGGTTGGGAATTAGCGCAGTCTTCTGATTAACTACTTGCAGGGAGCACCAGTTTGACCTTTTGCATGCAAAACTGCATGCCCTAAATTAATTTCTCCTCTCTCTCTTACTGAGATAAACAAGGCCAGTTACATGACACAGGCTGCCCTTTTCCTCTTGCCATTCCATATGCAAAATCAATCCTAACCAGTTAATCCTCTAATTTAAGAGCAGACTTCTGAATTTTTGTAAGTGATTAGAGGGATTTCGCTTCTTTTAAGCAGTTGTAGGTCAATAATTTGTATTCAGATTGGAAGCAAGTACAATAGCATCATAATAACATAAGTTTCCTAATAGCAGGTTTGCATGAGCATTTCAGAATGAGCAATGTTCATTAATATATCTTTACAAATATGATGGAACAATATAATCACTACAATGGTTAGTTAGCATACCTCTCCAGAGAATATGGGAGAAAGAAAAAAGGGGAGAAGAAATGACCATGTTCAGCAGGTGATCAGTTGTCCTTTTCTGTATAGATAACAGATAAGAAACTCCAACTATTCAGTTTTCAAATATTATTAACTAATTTGGGGAATATTTAAATCACATTATTACTCAGACATTCTCATTACATTCTCAAATGAAATTATGCATATCAGGAACAGCTTTCCTGAAATCAGATAAAATTACTCTGAGGCCAAACATGTAGACTTTTTAGCATTTATTCTCCAACAAATCATGAGGAAACATAATCAACGTACAGAATACATTGCCATATCTACATAGATGAAAATTACAGAATCATAGAATGGAATCATAGAATAGAATCACAGAGTTCTTTGGGTTGGAAGGGGCCTTAAAATCATCTAATTCCACCACCCTTGCCATGGGCTAGGAGATTTTCCACTAGATTAGTTTGCCCAAAGCCCCATCCAACCTGGTCTTAAACAATTCCAGGGATGAGGCATCCACAAGTTCTTTGGACAACCTCTTCCAGTGCCTCACTACTTTCATAGTAAAGACTTTCTTCCTAACATCTAATCTAAATCTACCCTCCTTTAGTTTAAAGCCATTCCTCCTTGTCCTATCATGAGAGCAGAGTAGAGTGAGAGAATCTCAACCTTCTAGCTACACTTCTTTTGATGCAGCCCAGGATATGGTTGGCTTTCTGGGCTGTAAACACATTGCTGACTTGTTGAGTTTTTCATCCACCAGTACTCCTCAGTCCTCCTCCGCAGGGCTACTGCTCTCAATTCATTAGTCACCCCAGTCTGTACTGATGTTCAGGATTGACCCAGCCCAGTTGCATGATCTTGCACTTGGCCTTGTTGAACTTCATACCCATCAAAACAAATCTCTGTTTTCTCTTACAACATCCCACAGGATGGCAAACAGAAATGCTGCATTCAAGCTGCTATCTCAGACTCTGGTAATGCTACTACTCTTTAATTGTGGTCAGAGAAACTTATAGTGACCATATGAGAATAAATTCTAATAATAAAGCTTGAAACCCTCAACTGTGGTCATGCACAGAAATGAAGCATACTTACAAAAATCAATGGAACTGGGACAGCAGCAATCAAGTGCAACCAAATTTGAAAGGAAATTCTAATCCTGGTGATATTTAGTCAATTTTACTTAAGACACAATCAACAATAAGGCCACAGCTTTCATCTTAACAATACACAGTACTTCAGTATATACCATAAACCCAATTATTGTAGTAAGATTAAATTGCAACGGGACTATACTCATTAGAACATGGAGTGTGGGCCCAATGAATGAAAATAAATGGAAAACTGTTGACGTTAATGTATGTGTTATACAGGAACAACAAGGATTTTTTGGGGAAGAGTAACACCATCAAAGTCCAAGACATTTGTCTTGACACTGAACAAATGTTTGTCATTTTGAAATACATCCCTATGAAAGCCCTGAAACTGTATTTGCATATATTGGAAAGGATGCGTTAGTATGAAAACCCTTTGTGATTTTACATGCGTAGATAACACTACTATATATACAAGCAATCACTCAGATATTTATGTTTGTAACTTCACTAAAATTATAGCATGTAACTTTAATTATTCAACTCCTGTTACATCTTATCAATTATTACAATCTAACTACATATTGACTCAAGATTTATTGCCTGTCCCCATTGGTACGAACCTTACATTAGTGAAGAAACTACTACAACGTGATGATCTGTGTGAACTGCTAAACACACACAGAACAATGGACGCAAAACCCTATTCACCTTTCATCATGACAGTGAAGAAATACACCAAATTTCAGAGGGATTCCATGAGGATGGAGAGCATCGATGGTGGGAAGTCTTGCTTCAGTGATCCACTACATCAACTGGAGTACTTAACCTAATGCTACACCCCATCATGATCCTGCTATTCTTGTTATATTATGTTTGTTATTGAACATTTTCTTATACATCATGGTTTGGAGGATGGCTAAATAAGTTACATCACTACAAGGACATCCCCAGGTATAGAATACCATCTAGCTAAAATAGATGAAACATTCTTTAATAGTTTTAGAGATTGACAAAACATGAAAATTTTCCTCAAACCTTTATTGAAATGTGGCTTTGTCTATTCATAGGCACGGAGGGAAGAGGTGACCACACCACCATTCTGTGAAAGACATGAATTGACTTGAGTCACAGGGTGGAGTGTGGTGGAGTAGCGCTTTCCCCGGGTCAACTGTGGTTCAAGATTAACTAATGCTACATCACCCCTCTGTTGTCAATGGGCAGCAGGCATAACAGGCACTCCCTGATTGTGTCTTGGATCCTGTGACCTAGATAGTAGCCCAATCTGGTAATTACTAGAACCGTACATTCCGGAAGGTACCAGAATGGCACAGTTGGTGGAAAATATCAAAACTGCCTTATTTTAACTATAGGAAGGATGGGAAAGTACTGACTAACAGTCAATCATCCTACAGTTCTATAAAGTGGTCCTAAACAAAGAGCCCCTTGAGCTCTCCAAGGATCACAGTGGGCTGTGATACTTGATCTTCCCTGAGTCTCTCAGGACAGACTCCTTGAGGTTTAAAGATTGCTGCTGTACACACCAACAAAGGAGAAGGGGGAGAAGTTAGATTTTCAAAGTAAAGAAGGGTGAGGGGGAAAAGGGTGCATTGTAAGCACTCAACTCAGTTTAGATACCCCCAATATCCTGCAGCAAGTCTCGTGTGAACCTTGCCATTCTCAAATCTTTAAATATGTTGCTGTTGTTACTGTGGTAAATTATTTTGAATCATTATGTTAAATTAGCTGATGATTAAGTGCTATTAAAATACACAATCTAATCTTGTAATTTACCATAAAATATTAAGAAATCTTAAATTCCTGCTAAATCAAAACTATGTAAAAATCTGTTCAGGACAGATTCACATGCGTCCACCTCTCAAACCTGTCACGGTCCATCTGGATGGCATCCCTTCCCTCTAGAGTGTCAATTGCATCATTCAGCTTGGTGCCATCCATAAATTTGCTGAGGGTGCACTCAGTCCCACTGGCCATGTAACATGAAGACAGTACCAGTCCCAATATGGACCCCTGAGGAACACCACTGGTCACTGGTCTCCACCTAAACATCAAACAAATGGCTCTTTGGATGGATGCAGTCATCCAGCCAATTCCTTACTCACTGAACAGTGATTCCCTTACAGGGAAAGTAAAAGGTGAGGTTCATGGGAAAAAGAACAAAATCTACCCTTTTTTCTCAGTAGGAACTAGAGATTTGTACCATTCTAAGATGCATTATACCTTATTCCACAGTGAAATAAGAAAATTTCTTTGCTGTACCTATACAGAGAAAGATACTTGATGCTTTGTTTCTTAGATTCCATCACCTCAGAGAGGAAATACTCCTTGCTTGTCTGTAAAAAGACAATTTCAGACCCTGTCTGCTTTGAATGTCTAGAATAAGAAGCATTCATAATTTCATGATGGAGCGTAACAGGTTCCCCTGACAAAGCTTACTGTTATGCAATGAAAGCTTACATTCTGTTGTCACACCATGGCTCATAGAAAATGCCAAGTTCCAGTTCAGCCCAGCCACGGGCAATTCAGCAGCAAACAGTACACACTTGAACAAAGTGATAGTGAGTGGATAAGCCTCAGTGAATTGCAGTAATGTTCCATCGGTTCCTAACTGTTGTACTCAGAAGAACAAAACATTTGAATAAAGCCCACTCTAACATAAATTAAATGTTGCTCAAATTTATCACCTTGGGACCATTCAAAACTTTTAACATGCTGGTTTCTTCTGGAAAAAAAATGGTTCGCAAATACCATTCTCTGTCATTCTGGCAAACGCATATCTGCTCTCTTTTACAGACACCTACATACAGCAGCAACACACTTGTAGTATACAGCAACTGTTTCTATAGGAAAGTCTTGAAGGGAAAGCATTTGTGTTGGTGTTTGTTTCTTTGTTGTTGTTGTTTTTTATGACAATTTGGTGGGTTTTGAGTTAAATGCTTTGTCCTTTTTTTCAAAGGACTGAAGTGGCCTAGTTTCACCCTACTCTTCATATTCACCCCTTCCACAGTTTCTGTTTCAGAAACAAAACAGAATAAGAACCAGCCTGATGTTACTAAATATTTCACTTTCAGCCACAAACCACGGTTTGAAAACTTCAGCTCAGCTTACCTGATTTAAGCAAAAGCAGGCAACAAATAACATATTTACCATGACTGCATTAGGATTTATAAGACATAACTATTTGCTTTCACCAGTTATTGTTAAATTTTATTGGCTTTTTTTTTATTTATTTATTTATTAGTATATATCTGTAGTGTAAAAGATTTTGGAACTGATCAAAAGAAACCAGCTATCATGGAAGAAAATTCTTTTAACTGAAAGAGTGTTTTGCATTTGTCACAGGGACTCTCTGCCACTTATTCAAGAACACAATGGTGCGTACAACCATTTTTTTTCAGAGTTAGGATGTATAGGCATAAGTCTTCATGATCCTTTAAGTACTACCTATACAAAGATACAATTTTTCTCTGTATAATTTTCCAAAGACATTCCAAATGTATCTGTTGTAAGAAAAGAAACTATTTTTCTTAATTAAGCAAATCTGAGAACAGAACTAAATGAAAGTGTCAAATTCCTACAGTATACTGCACAAAGATCAGCTGACTTGAATAGGAGTTATACTTGCTTATCCTGGGAAACTGTGTGGCTGAGAGTTTACTGCTTTGTCACCATGGCCAATCTAGATGCTGTAGAGACTGTGAAGTCAGAGATAAATTTCTCTCTGTTTAACAAAAGTTATCCTCAAAAGGAGAAAGAGAGTGATGGTTTGATTTGTATTTAGTTGCCATACCATAGTACATGTTCATAAATATTCCTTTTTATTAACCAGTGTAAATTGAAAGCCATTTATTATATGTAAATATATAAGTAATTTGCATCCTCTACATGTGCCCATGGATACCATGATGCACAAAGAGGAATAAAACCAAACCCCAGACACTTTATACTATTTAAATAACAGGCAGAGCAAATTTCTAGGATATATCAGTGCTGGAAATAAGATAGAAGTTGCATTTTTCAAGGTCATATCCCATGAGCTCAAGTTCGAAGATTCCATGACATGTCTCCTGCTGAGTCATATAAGCACTAGGTGAAGGGACCAGAAGGGAAAGGGACTAGATGAGCCACAACTAAAATCCTTTTAAAAGGCAAATAACTCAGACAAACTGATGGTAATCAGCATAGATGCAAGAAAGTGATAAGATTCACTTGGGAAATTCTCCTAGATACCCATCACAATTTGTTTAGTCCACAGTTCAGTGTTCTTGGAACAGTTTCACATCACTCTCCTTCTCTATTTCACAAAGAAAGAATGAAATCTATGTTTTCTAACTCATCATTTCCAATTTTGTAACATCTTTACTAGGTCCACATAACAGAATCATACTGAGAAAAGCTCTTTAACATGTTTTCATGTGTATCTGACAAGTATACATATGCGGACAAAAGAAAGCCATACACAGTTTTATAACCCATATTATTGTATCTACTGTAAGTAGAAAAAATTGTCATTGAATTCAAATAGAGATAATTTTTTAAGTTTGGAGGATAGTGCGGAAGGTGTAAGCAGTTCTTCCAATATTGATCAATTTTTCCCCTTTCATTTTTCTGTTTTCTTCCACTAAATTCCTTCGAATTAGATAGGACAGAAATAATACCAAGACTTAGATAAAATAAATAAATAAATAAATAAATAGAACTATTACACCAAAAGGATCCACAAAATGCTTCCAGTATTTCCAAGCACTGGGATATGCAATCCTGTCCTGGAAGCAAATGTGAAAAGGTATAACCACTTAACTTTTGTGTTGCTGAAAATACATTCCCACAGGGAATACACAATTTTCTGAGAAGGATAACTAACTGTTCTTAAGCAAACCAGGTGAGCAGAACTGGATCAGGGGATTGGCAGCATATGTAAAATTACCTTTTGCTGTCCCCATGATAAGGAACAAGCCATTCTCAGCAGGGAAAGGATGGATTGTAAGGCTATCTGCCTGTAATCTGAACTCCAAGATACATGCCCACTTGCTGCCTGTGCCTAGAGATGGCCTGAGATTCAAGTAAAGCAAATGACTGTAAGAGGATATATACAGATCTTTTTGTACCTTGCTTTTTTAATCCTAATGATCCCTGAACCTTCCAAAAAAGGTCATAATCTTGATGTACTAATTCCACACACCAGCATTAAAGTTTGATCCAAAAATTAAGTACTCAGCAGTTTTAATGAGCAAAACAAAGTGTTACGGGGTAGAGCAATAAGTTCAATTTCTCTGCAGATAGAGAACTGTAGCAGAAACTTAAGTAACCTGCCTAAGAACATGAAGGGCTTTGTGAAATAGTCAGGAATTTAACACAAATTTCCATAAAATTAGTTCAGGTCTTTCACCATGGAGCATGTTGCTACAGAGAAATAACTTTTACCTTTATCACAGACTTTTGGTGTAAGATTGAACAACCACAAAACTTCCATTTATTCTGAAAAATGACAGAACACATAGTACTTTCAAGAGCTGTAAGCTGCCAAATGAGATCAAATACACAGAATGAGTATGTGAGTTAATACTATTCCTGTGTTAAAAAAATGAAAGCCATGCCATTCAAAGCTTTTTTTCATGGTCACATTTTTGTTTCTTATGTATGGATCTTGGCAACTAGGGATTGAGTTAGTAAGTTTCAAGTCAGTGAAATTCAAACTGTGCAGGCCAAGGTAAATGAGGCAATTGCAGGAGTTAGTAAACCGAAGGACAAGATAACACTACAAAGTTTGACCTTTGACAGGAGGATCAAGAGTCAAAGGGCAAGAAGTGGAAACAAACTAGCTCTTTAAGGCTTCTCACCTGGTCTGCAGGAGTAAGCTCTACCTGTGTTATTCGTTTCCACCCAGACATGACAAAAATCTCCAGCTTTGCTTAAACTGTAATAACTGCTTCATCTCCTGCCATAGACAGACATTAGCCCTTGAACAAGACCATGACAAAAAAGCCCTTATTTACACTACAAGGTTGGCCACAGCAAAGGAGAATTAACAAAAGAAACAAAAAATAGAGGCTATGTTTTCCCAGTTACAAAACTGAGACTTTCAGACATTCATACAGTTTTTTAAATTAGTGTTTACCTCAGCCATCTTTAAAGGTCAGTATCCTCCACTTTCTATAAATACCTTAGTGCAAACTTGAGAAGACAGTGATGTTAAGCTCAAGTACTTGATTACATGCAAGTGTTTGGCTTAAGTTTGATTTTTAGAGTGAAACACAATTCCAAAATAGTGTTATTGGTGGTTAAATACCTGCACCATAAACAAGGAAACTGAGACTTGCCTGATTCCCAAAGCTAGTCAGAGCAGTGGAAATTATAAATATTTTTCATGGAATAAACTGCAAATTAAATCAGAACAAGAATACTCTTTCAGTGACAACGGATTTTGAAATAATAAATGCATTTAAGAGAGACACCATTTTTAATTTTGAAGTTATGAAAGGAAAAAAAAAAAAAGCAATGTGCTGAATACATTGAACATTCTGAGTGATTCATCCAAACCTAGTAACTACCTGTCTCTACAAATATTTTTATAAGACATAATCAGCTGGTATAACACCTGAAGAAAGGGGACAGAGCAAAGTGCCATGACTGCAGTTCCAGTACAAAAGGAGAGACTTTATAACTCTCTGGAAACCCTCCCTAGCTGGAGATGCCATGTTAGGCATGGCAAAATCAGATTTAAATTGTATTTTTCTCACTCGCATCATGAATTATGTTTCAGCTGAAATTACTATAATTATTATATAGCTGAATTATTATAAGCTGAATTTTGTTTCAACCCTATTGGTAGCACGAGGCTCCTTCCCACTGCCTCCCAAAAAGCACAAGGCCTTTTAATCCTGGGGGGCTTAGGGGAGTGACAGACTGCAGACCAGGGAGGATGACTGCAGATTCAGAGTCTTGCTGATGAGATCTGGAGGCTGGCCAGCCAAGCAGATGAGCATGGCACAAACATGGAAGCACTGGACTGAGACAGGCGGAGGCAACCAGGAGCTGAGCACCCTTTTGTTTCCCCCCCCCTTCTCCTTTGAAACCAAGAAGCAGAAGGCAGGAGAGACTTCAAAGTGCAAGTCACAGGGTGGTATCCTCGACTCCTGTCCTGTGCTCCTGCTCCACAGTGCTAGGCATGCAGGGAACTTCCTCGGTCCCAGCGGCTGCACGAGCGCAACGGGCAGGCCCAACACCACTGCTACTATGCATGGGCTGGGCTGGGGGGAAAGGTGACAGGCCTGTCTCAAATGAGCCCTGAAAGATCAGGTCTGAGAACTCCTCTCAGGCTTCGTCAGCCTAAACATTTTATGGAGCAGGGGGTCAAAGGCCACCAACTGTCAAAACACAGCCCAAGTCACACAGGGCTCCCACAAGGAAACTAAACAGATGGCAAAAGCAGAGTTCACGGGCTGCACTTCTTAATGCATGCCACAAAAAAAGTAACACTGCCCTTAAAAAGTAACAGGCTTTTATCCCTAAATCTTTCTGATTTTTACAAGTTGAGCTCAAAGTTACGGGGGTGTGAATTTTAGATCAATGCACATGTGGAATTAAATGTCTTTTTTCTTTTCTTTTCTTTTTTATAACTGAGGGAAGCAACCACCACACTCTGAACTGAAAAATTTAACCAGCAGTGTACTGGAAAGCACCAGGTGGTTTAATAAACACGAGGGTTCACGAATGTTTCCTTTAAAGTTTCTAGTTTCAAAAGAAATTGATTTCTTTGCTATTATTTTTCAATTTTTCTCCTTCCTTCCTGCTTTCTTTTCTGCCTTTGGGCAGCTGGCCTCCCAACCCCTAACAGCCACCGAAGCTTGCCATACCAGCTTCTGCTCCCACTGCTTGAGCCTGGCTGCCCACTCGTCAGTGGGCTCTGACCACAACTTCATCCTCTGTGAGGAATCGCTGGTGAAGGGGCTGAACAGAGGAAGCATTCTCTATTCTCCCTACTACTTGCTCCTTTATAATTATCATTGTCAAGGCACAATAACCATCCATCTGCTCAATCTACAGACCATGGGCTGCATACAGTCCACAGAGGCAATTCATCTGTCCTGTGGGGTAACCTGGGAGAATGCCTGGCATGGGCAGTGGGTTTGGTGTTGGATAAATCACCAGTGACTTTTTTTTTTTAATTTTTTTATGTGGGCCAAGACATCTTCAGGAAAAAGGGCAGTTGGAAATAAATTTCAATTAGAAGCTGAGCAAATCACCTGCCCTGCACCTTTGCTTCTGCTGTGTGCAAACTGCCACTGAGAAAGGCAGCTGTCAGACATAGCATGAGCTCTTCTTGCACAGCCAGAACCTGCTGGCATTGTTCTGTGTGCAGTAGAATATAAGAGTTTACCTGTGCATGTATACTATGGAGCACATGAGCAGTACACTTCCCAGATGCACCAAAACTTGTGTCATTTCTGTGATGAGAGAAGAAAATCTCTACTGTACACAGTTCTCTTCTAACACTAAAAGAAGCCATCAAAAAAAGGCTGGATATTGCTCATTTAGGTGCTATGCAGAAATCAAGACACATGTACACACATGGCCCTCTGATCTTCTGAAACTGAAAATAAAGCAGCAAATATGGAAGAAATGGTCATAGACTTATGACTGCTCTTCATTTCGTAATTATGCCTTTAAAAACAGCTTGTTTTTACATTTCTCAAATCATACAACCACAGAATCACTTGGGTTGGAAAGGCCACAGGGGTCACCTACTCAAACCCCCAACAGCAGTCTGCTCGCTTTGCTCTACGTGTTCTCCCACATAAAGGTGACATGGAGAGAAAGTTGCTGAAATGGCTGTGGAAGTAACTCACTTGCTTTACCTAAATCATACAGATGGGAATCTTCAGTACATCACTGCCTTTCTTTTACAGACACAGCATCCACAACAGGATACAAATATGACTCGCTAGAGACTGATCACACATAACCGCTCAACTGTGTTGTAGGTCTGAGTGAGGGTAGGCTAGTAAATCCCCAGCCACTTGATGGGTGTTGTCCAGCCAGATTCAGTATAAAAATTCATAGAATCGTAGAATGGTTTAGGCCGGAAGGGACCTTAATGATCATCTAATTCAAACCCCTCTGCCATGGGAAGGGACACCTCCCGCTAGACCAGGTTGCTCAAAGCTCCATCCAACCTGGCCTTAAATACTTCCAAGGATGGGGCATCCACAACTTCTCTGGGCAACCTCTTCCAGTGCCTCACCATCCTAAGTCTACCCTTGTTTAATTTGCCCACCTCTGTAGCCTGAGTCACAAAACTGATGAGGTACAACATGGTCCCAGGTACATGAAGCTGGGTGAAGCAGTGGTATAGATACAAGCAAGAGTTACCCAAGCATTTGTTGTCAATTCTCCAGCTGGAAAATACTTTTTTGTATGAAGAAACGCTCCTTACTTTTTGTTGGAGCTTTCTTATCCACCTTACATATAGAAACATGTACATGCTTTGCCTGAAAATCAAATAAAATTATCATTTTGTTTTTTAAAGGGAAAGAAGAATAGCATCATTCTCTTTCATGTTTTATGCTGTTGAAACTTCATTTGATGTGCAAGCCTTCCAATAATAATGAATAAATCTATTTTTCTTTTAATTCTGTAGGCTATTTAGAAGCTATTTGGAGCTGCAACCACAGTTATTCAGACAGCTCCCACTGCACAGATGTGGTAATATTTGCTAAACCTTCTGATTCATTAAATATATTCCAGCTCCTAAGAGGTTTATTTTTATTCTTCTGTGGCATCTTCATATTGATCATAATTTCAAAATTTTCTGTTGGAGATCAATGCATATCCACTAAATTGGGTGACAGTTAATGTGTATAAAATGGAAACATTGCAAATATTTGTTGACTACAGCCATCAAAGTAATAGATTCTGTCTCTCTTCACTCATGCCTTATAGCTAACTGATTCTATGTCGAACTGCAAGAAAAGAAACAGGAGAGTAAAGAATTGCTAGACAACAGGCCTAAAGCTATCTAGTTATCAAGAGCAAATGTGGCATCTAAAATCTTCCAGTACAGTGGTCAGCATGACAAAGAAGCTATTCTTTTCTGTTATAGCTCCTGCAAAACCTGGATCCAGTCTTCTCTTAAATTGGGGATGTTAAGAGTATTGTTCTCTTGACCCCATGTCTCTGAGAATTATGAACCTTGTTGAGAAATAGCTGTCTCAGGCTAAACAAGAGAGGTAGATTTGGGGTTCACAGGCAGAAAGCAACACTGTATTGACCCAGCTGAAACTATAGACTCCTGACAGTAAAAGAATCCGTGCTCCAGCTGGCAAAGTGGTGCCTGACCAGCAGATTGCTGTGAATTTGTTTTTGCTCACAGTTAAAGGCAATTGTCAGATACACTTTCTTCTTTTGTTTGACCTGCCAAGCTCCACAGTGACTGCCAGATCTGAATTTTGGAAGTAAGGCTCCATGGCTGTGCTACTACCTTATATACCTCTAATGCAGATTGTCTCTAAGACTATGTGAAATATATACTTTAGATTCAACTGCAGCAAGGCAGTTCCTAAGCTGAAGGGACCTCTAACAGAACATCACACCAATATTTTGTACTATTTCTTTTAAGCAGATGAGAATATCTAGTCCTTGTCTTTTCAACCTCATAGAGACTCATCTTGTCCTATCTACACAAGTCTCTTTTCATTCCAACACATGCTGTGATAAAACTCCGGGACAGGATCTCAGACCTGACAGAATGCAGGCTGGATCTTGATGGGCCTGCGCTTGGCTATGGGACTCATTGTTTCCAGAGCCATTCAGCTAACCTAGAGAGATGACATCCTGAGGGAATGATGTGCACCTCTTCTTTTTGAGGAAGCCTGTTCCAAAAATATCAGAGCAGCTTTTAGCAAACAGCTTCAACAGAATGCGGCATATTATTCTTATCTTGCCAGGGAAGTATATACTTTACTACTGATAAAGATTGGTTTGACTGATAGCATTTTTTGGAGTTTTAGCAGTGAGATAGATAACTGTTCTCAATTTCACCAGATCACTGTGCTGATTAAAACAACAGGATAAGGCAACACAATACATTAAATATTTAAAAATCTGAGTTAAAAACACAAATTAAAATGATTTAAGAAGGGTTTGTCAGAGAAACAAATATTTTTCAGGTTTTTGAATAGTCACTCAAAGTGACAGGTAAGTGATTTTCCTATTACCTGCCTTGTTCACACAGGCAACATTCATTAACACCTCAGCAAGATTATAAATGTGACAGTCAAAAAACACTTATCTCCTCATAATTCTCTTTACTGTTTCTTTGCCAAACCCTATTGTCGTCATTCAAAACAGTAGCTTTTACTACCATGTCAAATCAGGGATCTGAAAGTTGATCCTTTCCCAGGTTCTACAGGAGTGTGCTTTAGAATGGGAGCTGTACCCAAGCTTCATCCCAGATTCCACTAATCCAATAGCATAAATAGACTTTACAAAAGACCATGACATTTTTCTATCACTGACCTTGGGATCATGCACCCTATGCATATAGTTAGATGTGTCTCTGCAATAAATTGGTGGACTACTAGACCATGCGTTCAGAAGCAAATGAGGAATTTTTTCATGCAAGTACATGCAATTATTACATCTCAATATATGCTGACAAGGTGGCAGTCTGGTGGATTTTTTGAGAGTAAACAATATTTGTCTTGTACCCCAAAGTAGTGTGCTTCTCATGTGGTTCCATAGCAGGGGGAGGAAAGAATGTATATGGAGAAAGGAACACCAAATCCTGTAAAAATGAAATAGGGTTGTATGATCTGCGGATGATTCTGCAAGATTTGAGAGAGATGTAGAACTGAGTGTATGTTTTATGTGCAGAGTTTATGCACACAACCTATCTATGCCTTTGGATATAACAAAGTCATACCTTAAGGTTACAGATGTAGTTTCAATTTCCAAAGGTATTAAAAGATACAACGTTAAAACACTTCTTACAGAAATAACAACATATGCACTATTGATTTTATCACTAAGCTCTACAACTAGTTCCACAATCCCTGATATTTATCACAAAACATAAATATTAGGGCCATCTCAACATCATATCAAAAAGGAACACTAGCAGTATATTTTCCAGGAGGGATTTCTACCAGTTATGGAGGTCTTTTTTCCACCGTCATTTTAAAGTAAGTATGTGTAATATGGTATTGAACAGTGTAAGGCAATTGTGTGTTTTTATACAGAGGCTAGAAAGCATTTCTGACCTCACATTAAGAAAAAAAAAAACTTCTGCTGTTAAGCACCTCCACAAAATCTTCACTAGAGAATGCTGAACACTGTCACGGACCTCTCAGATAAAAGTTTTATCTCTTGTTGATTGATCCTTTTACTCTTTTTTTTTTTTCCAAAAACTTGTAGATTTTATTTCAGAAGGTGAAAGGCTATTTGAAATTCTCACCAGATGTCAACAATGTTTTTATTATCTTTTTCCCCTCCCAGATTCATATTCTGAATAGGAAAAAAAGAGAGAGAGAGAGAGAGAGAGACAAAATCAGAATAAAGATCCTTATTAGAACTTAGAAAAATTCCTTGATAGATATGATGGACCTAAATTAAAAACTTTTATGAAGTGAAAAGTTGCTGGAGGGAATCTGTAAGAATAGTCAGTTACTGCTGGCGTGTTTTTTTTCCTTTTTTATTTTTTCCCTTCTTTTAAACCTGTGATAGATTTCTGGCATGCATCCAACCATTTGGAAAGAAGATTTGATGGAAGATAAACTGACTACCTCTGGAAGAATTTTGGAGATTACATTATCCGATTTACATAAAGATTATGACTTACCTCCAGGAAAAAAAAAAAAAAAGCTTGGTATAAACTGCAAAAACTTCTGCTAACTGCTCATCCTATTCCAATCATTTGGAATCTTTACCTCACAGCCACCTGCAAATAAGTGATCCAGCTGCAGGATCCATCTACACATGTACTCAAGAGCCCTAATAGATAAATGCACTGCAATCTTATGGCACTGTTTCTCTCAGAAGATTCTGCAAACCGGCATGCAGTATCTCTTTCCTCCAGTGCTAAAAGACAAGAAAGAAATATTAAAAAACTGAGAACTTCTGTTCTACAATCAGCTTTAATTGTAACCTGTATCTCTTTCTCCTACATGAAATACTTTTTTATTATAAGATTTATAAAAAACATTGCAAATTAGAACTCTTTAACATTATGATTGCATCCCTCACAACAAATGACAATGCAAAAATACATTAATTTTGACACAGACAGATGCCTCCTTCACCAAATACTGTCTTTTTAAAGATTTATCAGACTTATAAGGTTAAGGAGGTTGAGAGGACACCTGCTCAAAAAAAAAAAAAAAGATTTTTTTTTTTGTAGAAAAATTGTTGCAGGCTGTTGTGCATTTTTAAATGAAATGCCATGATCTGAATAAAATTTCAGTCCTTTGGTATGAGTTACTTTTAATCTATTTTAATGTTAAAATTTTTCAACTACCTCTCTTAAGCATATTCATTTTCTATGAAGGATATAAACCAGTTATTCTTTTTCACTGCGGACATTTGAATTTCTCTGGCATCTACAGGGTGGGATGGTATTCTTAAGTTTTACAGGCATTAGGCCAAGCACTCTTGAAATATACTCCACAAGGAATAATAGCCCCAAAATTTGAAACCAGAGTGAAAACAGAAACGACATAAGGAGAAAGTGATGCAAAGACTGCGTTTGACTGTGCTCCCTTCTGTTGTTTTTTCTGTTTTTGTGGTTATTTTGTTTTGTTTGTTTTCCAATAACAGTATTGAAACCTTTCCTCCTTGGGCAGAGTGGTGTTTAAAGTAGTTCAAATAATAATTTTTTAACAGCACTTCAAAAAACTATAATAAAATACATAGATTACAATGAAACAAACAACCAAGCAGAATGACATCAGGGATGGTTATATGCAAGCTGCCAAGCAGCGCAGCGTCTCCCACATCTTTACATTTAATGAACATACTGCACTGAATGACAGTAATGAAGGATCAAGAGCATAACAGGCAACCATTGCTTTACCTCTTTTTGTCTACACAAAATCTATGCCCAGTGTAACAAGCCACATATATATTTACATATATATATGATGTTATTGCTCCTGCTCAGTCATGAAGTTATACCATGACAGCCATTTTTGATGACTAGACACTTCTTATAATGGCAATGTCATGACATTTCCATGATGACTTTGGCCTCAGCTTTGTAAATCCCACAAGCTTAGGTTACAGACTGAGGACTTAGGAAATGAGTAAGAAATCTCTAAAGGAGAAAAGCTGTGATTAGATGCAAATATATTCATTACAGAAGAGATTGAACAGAAATGCACCTTCCATTTTTTAATGAATTTTTAAATACACAAATGTGTTGCAGGTGTGCAATTTAATGTATTTGAACTTTTAAGGGTTGGTCAGCAGTGTTTGCTATCAAAAAGCTTTCTTCACTATATTTTTTTTCTCTTTAAAACAATCATTTATTTCTTCTTTGCTCATATTATTGTCTGTCCAGCTTATCTATTATTTTTAAGTATTTAAGACAAAAAAGAATCCTACCAGATACCCTGGGAGAGCTGACAAAATCTGCACAGAATATACCATGGTCTGTGCCTGCTGTAAATATCTGTATACATTTCCATACATCTTTCACCTTGTGACATATATTTCTTTTTAATAACACAGAATATATAGTCACAGAAGAACCCCTCTCACATTTTTCCTTAAGAAAACAAACTTTAGGAAGAGAGTGAATGCCTTTTGCTAAAGTAAGTTCACATGTTTTCCTAAAAACATATGTCAATATTAATTACTAGTCTGGACTTAATACCTATGACAAGCTTAATTAAAATATCTACAAAATGTGGTAGATTGGAAAAATAGTTATAATGAGACACTAAACAAGAATCAAAGTTCCAAATTTCCTCGATGAGTCAGGAAATGCCCAATACATACATACCTTACCCCTTCCATTTAAATATATGCGTATATTTATTTTTATGTATTTGGTTTAGAGAAGGAAACAAGAAAATGAAGAGGAAAAAATGCACTAGGTTTTGGAATCAGTAAGAGAAACATCTGACACCGAATACTTCCTTAAGGATAATCAAGTAGAGATCACATTGTTTCAGTATCACTTCTATCCCATTATGAAACTGACAATCTCAAATATCAATATGTGCTTCTCCCTCTGATAACTGCACATATAAGAGTGAGATCCTCCCAAAGAAGCAAAAATGCTAGCACTGATCTCTGCCTGCATTCAACTTTTCGGTAATACCACTTCTGCCCTCCCTCCCCACCCCTAACCCCCATTTTTTTCTACTCACCTTTTCCTCTCCATGAAATCTTTCTGCATATATCAGAAATTATCTGACCAAAGAGTACCTCACATAGGAGGAATAATGGGTCTTCAGGAAGATGCACTTTTTCTAAAACTTAGGACAAAATCTTCATTTGCTATTTCAGGATATTATCTATTTATAAAATCCAACACCACATGATAGAACAAAAGCTTATTTACCACAGTCCTTCAAAATACTTAGCTACTGAAATATTTTCAAAATCTCTGTGCACACTTCAGTGCTCTTTCCAGTGTATTTGTAATTAAAAAACATAAAAATAAAAAATAAAAAAAATCCTCTTACTTTTACAGACTCGTTTCTCAAAGCTGTTAAGGAAATGTTTTTTTAGTGATGCATTTATCCATAGAACCAAAAATATGCAAATATTTAAACCAACTTCCTATTTCTCTTATTTCTTACTTGTTAACAGTAAAATTGCAGCTTTCTGATGTTCATTTTATTGTTTATTGCTTTTTGTTAAAAATGTGTGATACAAATACAATACTTAAAACAACACAAATAATTACCCAGTCCACTAGTGAGTTCCACTGTGGCAAGCCTACCCTAAGTAAATTCTTGAAATTTGTTCTTTAGACTGATGAATGATCAGCTGAAATCAGAATTTTATGCTAAACAGCTCTCTGAGTGTAGCAGAACATGGTTGTTGGAAAATAATTAAGAGATAAAAGCAAATGTATGGGAAAATAATCAAAATATATAGACTTGTTTAAATCACTAGGTCTTCAGCTTTTGGAGTAACATTCAACATCTCAGAATCAAGCATACCTTTTCTTGAAGCTAAGAGAGCATTTCAGTGATGTTTTTCTGTTACAGTAAATGCATCCTATGTGTCAAAGTCAACAAATGCACCACTTGCATGATGTAATACATCTCCATTTGGACAGAACTGTAGCTTACAGCTTTGGAAATTTGGCCAACTATGGCCCAATATGTAAATCCACTATCTTAGAATTGGAACAGGACTGAAACTGGACAGACAGAAGAAGCTGTCACAACTGTTCAAATCCTCAGATGTACAGCAATGTTCCCAGGAATCCATTCAAAAGGTTTTTTGGAGGGAAGATTCCCCTTATTAGTTTTTAACAAAACCGAATTTGTCTTAAAATCACTAGTTTTCTAGCTCTGAAAAATGGAAATTGTATTTCAGCAATAGGAGAAATAATATTGCAGCCACATGATATGAAATGCTGAACCGGCACAGGCTCACTCTGCCACTTCACATTTATACAAAAAGTTTGTAGGATATCTTTGTCCTAACAGATATCAGTTCACTATCATCCATTCTCCACCAACCAATTAAATCTAGTATCAGGCATCAAGCCAGCGTAAGTACCATTACAGAGTACATAACAGATAATTCAACTAAAGTGATATAATGCAGTTATGTGTGATCGGGATCAAATTTATACTGCCAGCTCTGAGGATCTCAGCAGAAGAGAGACATGGACCTGTTAGACAGGCTGAGGGAGATGGGGTTGTTCAGCCTGGTGAAGAGAAGGCTCTGGAGAGACTTTATAACAACTTTCCAATACCTAAAGGGAGCCTGCAGGAAAGCTGGAGGGGGATTCTTTGTCAGGGAGTGGAGTGAGAGGACAAGCAGGAATGGCTTTAAACAAGGGTAGACTTAGGATGGTGAGGCACTGGAAGAGGTTGCCCAGAGAAGTTGTGGATGCCCCATCCTTGGAAGTATTTAAGGCCAGGTTGGATGGAGCTTTGAGCAACCTGGTCTAGCAGGAGGTGTCCCTTCCCATGGCAGAGGGGTTGGAACTAGATGATCATTAAGGTCCCTTCCAACCCAAACCATTCTATGATTCAACGATAAGTTATTTGATAATATATAGTCATGGCCTTGGTGAAGACAGAGCTACATGCTTCAAACAGCTTCAAGTATCAGGACCAATATGCACAAGCTAACATTTACTTTGTTCTTTGCCAATTCCTCCATTTCTTTGGTGAACATTACCTGGAATTCTACTTGGGATTCACACTTCATATTTCATGCTGCACTCGGGTATGTCATCCTAAATGACAAAAAATAATTTCTGAAACACATCCTGCCATTTTATTTTATGTCTACTTCTGAAATTGTACGAAACCACACTAGTACTTAAATTAAAAGTCAACTAAAAATTTCCCAGATATTTTCACCTTTTTTATTTCTTCACATGGAAACATTTTCCCTTATGTTCTTATCTATTTTTACCACCCTTCATGCAGAGATCACAGTAAGAAAACATCCAATCCCCATTTTGCTGTTTCTGCTGAGACAACCATTTGGAGAGAATGTTGTTTAAATTCTCCTGTTCCCTAAATGAAGAAGAGGGAGAAGAAAAGCCCTTGTTTTACAGAATCCTTGGAAATCACTTGAATTTTCATGCACATTGTAAGGATTAATTAGGAAAAACAACAATAACAACAACAACAACATTTGAAACCATCTAGACTGAAAAAAATATTGTTGATGATCTGATGATCTTCCTCAGAATGTATTTTCCACATTTGAATCATTAAATGCTCTAAGGATTTGTTTTTGATCCAGATCAAACAGTTTTATTTATTTCCAAAGACAACCACTAAATTAAGTTGAATGGTTAACTTTGTAAACTATTCTGTAACAGAAAGACAAATATATATTTTTTTGTTGTTACTTAGACTCTGATTCACATAAACAAATTAGGAACACAGAAAACTTTTCTTTCAGAGCCTATCTGAAGAATCAAACATTCAGATCACATATAGGGATTTTACATGCAAACTGAGTTTTGCATGGTCAGTCATGTGCATACGAAACACAGAGATCATCTTTTAAAAACATAGCCTAAAATTTTGAGTTTCAAATTTCTACATTAACTAATGTTCTGTTATTAAACATACTTCCAGCTCAGTAAAAGACAAAATGAGGTAATATTGCCCATTTTTCAATTCCCCTTTTTAAAAAGAACTATTCTGCAAGGAACTGGTACGCTAAAAAAGTAAAAATAATAATAATTCCTCTGTGATAGATATCAATCAGCCATAACAATTTGCATACCTCAAAAACTTTATATATAAAATGGGATGGCAATATCTGATTTTTCAATACTGATCAATAGTTTTTAATCAAAATGCAAGTCTAACTCATGGTCTGCCACATGATATGAGGCAGATAGATAAGATTATTGAGAAATGATCACTGAATGTTGTTATCTGTAATTTTGATCTATCAGATGTAAAGTCTATGAAGCTCTAGTAATGATCTAAAATCTATGAATATATATAAGCCTGCATATACCAAGTCCTTCTTTTGGCATATTGTTTACACTCGTTGGTAACAGCCTTATAATTTTGTTTCCAGAAAAGTTCTTGAAGATAAAAAGTGTGACAATTTAGAAAATATCAATTCAATTCTTAAGGCAAAAGTGAAAGACAGGACATGGAAACATACAGCTCATCACAGCCATTTTCTAGTACCTTAAGTTGTTCTAGTAGCATTCCTCTCAATACTGATTCCTCCAGTTATTTGCAGTGCTGTCCTGAGGTACTGTCAGAACTAGGATGCTATTTGGGGCTAGGATCAGCTACCTTTACCAGTTTGTAAGGAACATTTAGAGAGGAATTGTCTAGATTAGTCTTTTGGGGGATATAAAAAGGACAGTTTCAAAAGGAAGAGGAGAGCATTCTCAGATACTTTTAAGTTTTTCTCAACTTTTATCAATTAGGAACTGGGTTCTGTTTAAAAGAAAATTACTGTTTTGACCTATTTATTTTTGGTTATTGTATCTTTTCCTTCTTTTCCTCTTCTATTCTCTTCTCTCATCTGTTTTTTCCTTTTTTTTTTTTTTTCCTTTTTCTTTTCAGTAATAGTAAGGAGCTTTATTTAAAGCGTAGGCCTGGGAATCGGGAATTTTTCCCCCTTTTTGTGCAACTATGAATAAACAACTTCTACATCAGTTCTCACAGCTGATAAAAGAAGTTTACTTTATATTTACCTGATTTACAGAGAGTTTCTTCCCTCCCTCTGCCTATTTTAATGAGAATTTTAGTCCATTCACATTTGTAAAGTATTTCAGGATGAAAGGCATGAGAAAAATAACATATATTATTATGTGGTAGAATGATTTAATTAAAACATCATGCAATGGTTTAATATAAACCACTCCACAATCTGTATTTAAGGTGCTTATCTTCCTCTATAGAGCAAGAGACAGGCTTTTCTAGAACATAAGTCGTGTGAGGATCCTGACTTTAGCTGATGCTGTTAGGCCTGAGAAAAGCTTCTCTCTCCAAAAATGGTAGAGTTTACCTGCTGCCTTTGTGAGTGCCTTCCTTTATTACCTGATATTAAGTCTATACCTTATTTTGGTATCACCTACTAACCCCTCAAAATACCAAGAAAAGCAGACTGGTAAATGAAAGAGCAAATGGTGGGTTTAGAAATGGTCATTCCTTTTATTCACAGGATTCTTCCAACATTATAAGGCACAAGAATTTTTCAGGCCCACCTGTAATCTCATTGGGTAAGAAGATGAATTAAATCAAGAGCTTAAACCTGTGTTTTAGAAGACAGCTGTTTTTCCACCATCCATTCTAGAGTTTTGTCTATGGCCCTTTTCTAATTTTATTGCCTTCATCAGATTGTCACTATTTTCAGATGCAGGCAGATACTTCATTTACTCAGTAGTTTACAAAACAGATCCAGACTCTGAGCAGAATAAACTGTTCTAGAAATCATCCTAGATCTTAGTAGATGTAGGCTACTTGCCGATGGTTTACTGATTAAGCATCTTCTATTATTGTTTCCCAAGGAATGCCTTCCATGGTTTACCCTCTATATGCTCTACCTTTCTTCTCCTTTGTTTGTCACTGCTTCAAAAACCATGTCCGTAGTTATGAAATAATGAAGTATTTGGGATTACACAAATACCTGTTCCACAAGTACAGAACAAGTTGTCTAAAGGCAAGAAAATTCATTAATGCTGTATAGCTTATTCATTATAATCATCTAATTTAGAAGGTCTTTTCATGGGTAAATGGATCTGAGAAACAGATGAGAGATTACACATTTGCTAACGTATTCATACAGGTGAGCCTCATACAACAAGAAAACAGGGCCAACCTGTTAAGGCTAGTTTGTAGATTACCACAGACACATCAGATGTGGAAACAAATCCCACTGATTACGACAGCATGTGTTTTGAGTATGGTAGAAAATGTACATCTTTTACGCAAAGAGTTTTCGTGTATAGAAAATAATCTTATGGTTTCTGATTTGTTTTTGTTCTTTAAATAATGCTGATTTAATCATTAAACTTTATGATTAAACAGTAAACATGCAACTTCCTCTTCGTTGTTACACATTATTACTTTTTTAATATAAGAACTGCCCCTGTTTCTCTAAACATACCTCATCCTGAGGACCAGTTATATCATGACTATGTAATCTCTTTCTTAACTGTATGAAGCTATATACCCAGGATGTCATATCTATAACTTTACATATAATGACCTGTCTTTCCAGAAGCCCCCATTATCCCTCTCTAGACAATTTATGCTGTTTCTTTTACTGTCAACATTGTATTGTTCCCCTTCCCCAAATAGTCAGAATTTTAACATTGGAAGGCTGAACATTGGAAAGCTGAAGAGACATGGAAGGATGAAAAGACAGCTGTGGGAAGGGGGAACAACAAGCTATAAACATTGAGGATACCTGCCTCAGAATTGACAACTAGAGCTTTCCACGAACAGTGGCATTTTCAGGGCAAAATTTTGGCATTCTCTTCATCAAACCATACTCAGGATCCCACAACTGAAATTGTTAATGAAATTCCCTCTCACAGTTACAAATAATAAAAAAAATACTGAATATGAATGTGGAAGAAAGGCAATTTGATGTTTGTAATTATCGAGGTAAACTCCACGACCTGTTGAATGTATGCAAAATGGACCCCGGATGGTGTATATAAATCTGGTATGTGCAGAAAATAAGAACAAGTATTGAGACTTCTTTCTGGTGCAGCAAGTCATCCTACAGGATCTCTACCATGAGCACCAAGGGGGCTTCATTGAAAGGTAAGACTTTAGCCATTCACTTGTCGATAACTTTTATGTGTTTTGTTTGTTTGTTTGTTTTTTACTTTAGATTGAATTTGGAAGTAACTGACAGGTAACAACTCTAGAAACTGAGGTCTTCTAAGACATCCAGTTTTCAAGTAATAGTGAAACTTGCCTCCGCTTCAAATGTTTAGTGTTCAAACCTTGGAATTAGCATGCAGTTTGATCCCTTTTTTACTCAGTTTTTGATCTCTTAAGACTACCTTTGCACTGAGCAGTGTCACTGAAAATTGGTTTGCAGGTTATGACACCTGCACAAAAAAGACTGGATCCAGACTTCTTTGCTACTCACAACTCAGAAGGCAATGACTTAAAGTCATTATCATCAGAGTCCAGAAGCAGTCTAGTAATTTTGAAGTAAATGGTTTCAAAACTACTCTCAAGTTTCTAAGCCAACAAGTCTTCTTATTAATAGAATTATTGCCTAGAACACTGTTCTAATTTCAGGACATTGTTCATGGGGGAGGATGATGGTTTACTTTAACATTGTACAAATGGGTCACCTTTCTTGAACTGAGAGATAAAAGGAAGCCTGCCACATGATAAAATTCAGGAGAGCTCTGATGATATATGGATTCTATTTTAATTTTGCATCAGTGGTGATTCGAGTGAACCAATGCATGTAGCAGGCCAATTTCCAGAACTAAAACCTTCAGAGCTCAGAATAGTGTCTTTTGTTTATCAAATATTTACTTTTAAAGCTTTTCATTGTCTTTCTGTGCATATTTTATTTTGCTGAATAGAACACTTGACCCTGTCAATGTTAAAGCTTTTAAAAAAATAAGGTTTCATCTTTTCAGTAATGAGAAGTCTTCAGTATCAGTGTAGAAGTTCTTCAGAAATGCCAAATATTCCCTGTTTTCTTAACAGTAGGTAATTTAGGGTTAAACTCTAAATAGCAAAACAGCACAGCTGCTAAATCCTTTGAAGGAACTCCCAGGACAATCAGAACCTTAAAAGAGTGACCTAACCACCTTTCCACAAAAGTAATTTAAACTCCAAATGTTAGCAAAGAAGAAAAGGATTTGTGGGAGGAGAAGAAACAAACAATAAAGTAAAATAAAACATTTTCCAAACTTATATATCTGTGCAAATATAATTGTGTATCTATATTTACACAGTGAAGAAGTTTGATTTTCTTTCTTCCATTTATCACTGTATAATAAAGTAAGGCACAATAGGGAGAGACTTGAATACAGTGTACTGTAACACAGGTTACTGTGTCTGCTCAATCTCTGTAGGGTGTTTTCCTGTGTATCGAGGATGATGGAGGGGAGGAAGGATAATCGAATGACCGTGCTTCCCTCCTCTATTCATTTTCAAGAGTCAGCACAGAAGATGCTGTGAGCACAGCCAACATTATCCTGCATCCTGTTTGGTTACATCCGCCTCTGATAGTTACTTCTAAATGCACATGTCAATATTTCCATCTTGGTTTGTTCTAAACCTGAACAGGTTTGTTGCTGGTGGTCCTTCTGGTGTCCAACATGCTCCTGACAAAGGAAGGAGTGACCTCCTTGCCTATCTGCCCCAATGGATCTGCCAACTGCCAAGTTTCCCTTGGGGAACTTTTTGACCGTGCGGTTAAACTCTCACACTACATCCACTTCCTCTCTTCAGAAATGTTCAATGAATTTGTAAGTACTTTGTCTTTTCCTGAGAGAGAGAACACATAAAAATCCAATTCAGTATTTTTTTAAGCACAAACATATGTTAACATATGAAAGCCTTCAATAAGTAAACAAATATAACTGCTGCACAAGCAGTGATAGTCCCAATGGTGACCAAATCTGCTTATAGTGCTGACCATTGCTAAGATCCCCAATGCTTCTATTAAAAATAGTATTTTCCCATTATTCTTTATCCATGGGACAAGTTTGTGTCTCAGGTTGGTTTTCACTCTAAATACCAGAAGCCTTTGATATTTACAGCATAAAACAGTGATAAAAACAATGGAACAATTACTTAATATAGTGTTTGAATTGCAGCTCTTCTTACTTATATCAATAATGCCTCTCCTTGCTGATCTGCAGGATGAACGCTATGCTCAGGGTCGGGGTTTCATTACAAAAGCTGTTAATGGCTGCCACACTTCCTCCTTAACCACTCCTGAAGACAAGGAGCAAGCTCAGCAGATTCACGTAAGTCGCATTTCTAATGTCATTCAGTGTGAGATAGAGCAGAGGGGGGGGAAAAAAAAAAAAAAAAAAAAGGATGGGAAAGCAATAGAGAGGTAGCAGACAGATGGAAATCAGCCCATTCAGAGTAAAAAAGCCAGGAAGAAAAAAGCACTGAAAAAAGACATTTGCAGATACTAAGCTACTGACTATACAGAATATACAAGTCCAGTAACACTAATTTTCCTTTTCTTTTCCTATATGTTGCATTCAGTCATTGCATCTTATTTCCAATTACAATATAACTTGCTTTCATGGAGCAAAGCCAGTTATTATATTTGTACAGTACTCAGAATACTAGATCCTTTGAGCATTATTTTTGAACACCTTATAGACAATTATTAACAAACATAAAAATTCATTGGCTATATAGTAGGCAGAGGTAAATGGTTTCCCAGGCACTGAAGACATTGATGATACTTAACAAATGCTAAACAGCTATCCTTACCCTTCCTTACCAAGAGGCAAAAGTGGTCACATTATTGCCCATATACAAAGACCCTAGTGTAAAATACTGCAAACTACTTGCAAAAAGAAACCTGATAAATACATAAATTTAATAACGATAAACTTAGACAAAGATGAAGACAGTCTTCTTCAGCTTAGCTCACAGACTGAATTTGAAAATACTCTGTAGAAAAAAAGTAAGCACAGGTGTATGAATATGTGTGTGCCAGGGAGAAATCTTAAACAGTAATAGTTTTGCAATGGTAGTGTCACCATCTGGGTATATAAAGTCTGGTTGTGTTCAGATACAGTGTATCTAGGAAAGAAGAAATG
The DNA here is from genome assembly GCF_964034855.1 of Anser brachyrhynchus. Taxonomy (NCBI): domain Eukaryota; kingdom Metazoa; phylum Chordata; class Aves; order Anseriformes; family Anatidae; genus Anser; species Anser brachyrhynchus. The sequence continues at coordinate 53,942,937 of NC_137695.1, read as the reverse complement.
GTTGAGCACTACCATAAACATAAGCTTTATGAGTTGTTATTTGCTCACAAGAAAGAATAATTTTTAAAAGCAGAGAGCTAATGCTGTACCATAGTTCAAAGGGGAGGACAGATGAATTATGCAGAGGTAATAAAAGCTATTAGTGGTTTACCATAATTTGCATCTTCCATTCCATACGAAACTTGTTTAAAAATAAATAAATAAATAAATTGTTGGATTTTAAAATGTTCATTAGAATCACATAAAGAGGTGTTTTTTTGGTTGTTGTTTGTTTGTTCATTTTCCACAGAGATGAAGCACAGTTGTTCCTACTAGTTTGTAATTTGGAGAGGGTTTAAAGATGTTTTCCATTAAAATGCTCTAATTGTTTGTGGTATTATTGCAAAACATTATATAAAATATCAGAATTGCGCAGCAGTATCTAAGACAGGGCTATAGAGCACAGCCAGTGCTCAGTCTTGAAATAAATTCCTAGATCTCTGCATCTGTGGACATTGCTCTAAATGCCTCCTAACACTGCCAGCATATAGCCTTGTTATTTTAACTGCCTTTTCTTAATGTGGATGACCAGCATGAAGACCTACTGAATTTAGTACTGGGAGTGCTGCGCTCCTGGAATGATCCCCTGATCCATCTGGCCTCTGAGGTACAAAGAATCAAAGAAGCTCCAGACACCATCCTCTGGAAGGCTGTAGAGATTGAGGAACAAAACAAGCGGCTTCTAGAAGGAATGGAGAAAATAGTTGGGCGGGTAAGTATTAGGTCCTTCCAGTCCTTCCAGCCTATTGATGTAAAGAAGCCACATACAGTAGTAAATAAAAACAGAAACAGTGGATTCTGAGGAAAAAGGGGGATACAACATAGCTGAAAAGTTCTCAGATTCAGTTATAATTCTTTCTGCTGTCTCGTGATTTCTAAAGAGACAATGTGATGTGATTTGCCTAGCATAATCCAGCATATTCCCAAACCTGCTTCAAGGGAAAGTGTAATCATCAGGACTGGAAATCTTCATTTTATCTTTAAGCATTTGAATTTGCAAATTTTTGTAGGCTGTTTCTGTTTTTTCACATCCACATATTTATATGTACATATAAGCTTATTTATACATGTCTGTATACATATAGGTATTGTATATAGCTTTCAGAAATGGATAATGTGTTTAAAACTGTTCTTGAAGTCTGGCCTATTGCAAAGATGTGGCACACAACAAAGTATCTTTCATTTCTCTTTTCCTATCATATTGTTTCTTCAAAACTGTGGCTCTGACTCAGTTCCCCCTACACTTGGAGGGTTAGACAGCAAGGCTGTTTTTTGACAAAACCCATACTCAAATACCCCTTGCTATCAGTAATTGATTGAAAGCTTTACTGAATAAAATCAACTCTGGCTTGTTTATTTTTAAAGGGGCCTCTGGCAGTCCCTATATATCATTCTGTCAGTGAGCAATATGTTAATAAGAGGTTCTGACTTTACTGGCTTTTGCTTAGGCTAGGAACAGTTGGACAGGATTAACAGTACCACCATCTCTGTGTCCACCACGTTCCAATGGGTCACTCATGGTCTCTCTCTTTCAGTTTGGTGACTACTAACTCAGAAACCTTATCCCATCCAGGCCCTCAGTGCATTTATCAGTGCATTTATCAGTGTAATCAAGCACATCTCTATCCCATATTCAGGTGGGGATCCAAGATAACAGTAGAAGTCAGGTGCCATTGCAGTTACCCTGTCACCACCTTCTCATTTACATTGTTTACGGAACGGAGTTGAAGATGAGGTTGGCAAATGCATTAGTGTCAAACCATGTTTTTGAGTGACTGCAGGTTTATTTTTCTTTTTTACCAGTTGCATAAACTAAGTGAGAGAGGCTGCGCAGATATACTCCTGTGTGCTTTCATGAAATATAACTGATGGGAAATAAAAAAGATTCACAAGTACCAATAGGCACAGATTTCTTTCCTACTATGAAAGGTAGATTTCTGTGATGTGAGAAAATGAATGATTGCTTCTTTCAAATGAGGTGATCTAAACCAATCTTCACCTCAGAAACTAAGTTATTACACAAGTTCCTACATGTAGCTTTCTAACATTAGAGGTCAGTATATCACTCACGGCTTTTTTTTTTTTTTTTAATGGAATATGAGGTACAATACCTCTGAAGATGTATTGTTGAAAGATTTGCCAGGTAGCATGCTCTTCAGGCTGCCTGTTAGAGAGACAACCTAAGAGATGGGCTGAGACAAAGCTGGAGAAACAAGTTTTGAAAGCAAGTGCTTACGACTTTAAGGTGGAGGAAACCAAAAGGAGATGCCACTGATGAGTCCATGCATAAAGGAAGGTTTGACTTCTCAGCAAAGTCAGATTCCACCAGACACTGGTTAACACATTAGGTCTCTTAGAACACTGACAGCTGAGCTTCTTACATATTTTAGGGAAATAAACTGAAAAATCTGATTGAAATTCACTCAAAATCCGCATGAGGATATAAAACATTGTACAGAATAATGCAAACCATAACAGAAAAGACTTTATGAGCTGTACACTACTATCTAGCATTCCTCAAGGCCAGTATTTCTTAATTCTCTGTCCTACATCCAGTCAGATTCATTATTATCTACTACGGTATCATTTTGTGCCTTTAGGTTCATTCTGGCGACACTGGAAATGAAGTTTATTCTCAGTGGGAAGGCCTTCCATCCTTGCAACTTGCTGATGAGGACTCCAGACTCTTTGCCTTTTACAACCTGCTGCATTGCCTCCGCAGAGATTCCCACAAAATTGACAACTATCTCAAGGTTTTGAAGTGCCGCCTAATACATGATAGCAATTGCTAAGTACTCCTGGGCTTCATCGCTTACTAAAATCATTCATCATGGTATTCTTGTTGCTTTGCCACTTTTCATTGCAAACTTTACGAAAAGTCACACTGTACAGTGTCAGGATCATCAGTAACTTTCAGGCATGTTCGTGTGAATTCTGGCTGCAAGTGTCAGTATCATTTATGTTGGTGTTTTAAAATGTTATAAATTACTTGTATGACAAGAATACACTTTTCTGTCTGATCTCTTTACCCAGTAGCATTTCAGTGATAACTATATCATGCATATACAAATAAAAATATTATTAAATCCAAAACCACATAACACCAACTGGAATCAATGAACGAAAAATAGCTAGGATGGCTTACACCTTTAGCAATAGCTTCTCCTTTTGGATCTCAGTCTCCAGTTACTGATACGTGACAGAATATCTTGCTTTCATTTCTGTCTACACCCCACCCCATTCCCACCCCCTCAAACAAAACAAAACAAAAAGAGAGAAATAGAGCTAAAAGAGGTGGGACATCAAAAAGAAAATTTTTCACCTAGATTACCCTAAACTAAAAGAAATCTAACCTGGCTCACATAGTCATTGATTCCACAAATAATCTGCAGATAAAAAACAAACAAACAAAAAAGACACAACGCGTGGCATTTATGGCATTTTAGGGACAGATCCAGATATTTCTATTTCTGTACTGACTGTCTGGGGAAGAAGCATTTCCAAAGTCTCACTACTTTTAAAGTACTACCTGAGGAACCAATACATTTTAACCAGTAGTCCCAATAGGAAATGCAAAGTATCCACTCATGATCTTATCCACCTACTCTTCACATTCCTCACAAGTGGTGTGGTGGTTGCAGTTGTTTAGAAAACTTTCAAGCTATAAACAGGCACTTGCTGAACTAAGCTGTCTGCTGTCCCGAACCCAATGCCTCTCCATTCATTTTGCATTTAGTCACACTCAGTTCTCCAAGTTTTCATTTTGAAACAGGGATGTTAACCATCAGAAAACTGGAGATACCAAAAAAATTGACTACTAAAAAAAAAAAAAAGCTTCAAGGAAGAAGCAAAATAGCAGCTGAAGCCATTGACCATATCTATATACCGTCTTTGTAAGACATAAACACACTCAGCCTTGAGTTCACCATTCAGCTCCAGCAAAGAGGAGCTTAAATTCAAATCAGCTTCTCAGGGGTTTGGCTGTTTGGCTTCCCACTAGACAAGCCTGCTGCATTGCTCCTGCTAAGCCAGGTGGGAGGAAGAGGAGATGAATTTGAGGACTTAAGCCTCACATTACCATAAAAAAAATAAGCACAACCATAATAGCTATTTGCTACCACATAAATATACCTATACATAAAATTTACATAGTAGTAAATACCTGTTATGTAAATAAATGTGAGATTAGATAATACCAACCGCAACAAAGGTCTAATTTCAACCAATTCTATGATGGAAGTAAAAGGAAAAAAAAACTCATACATGTATACACATATGTATTATTGTCTTTTATCTATTCATATTTTCAATCACTGATTGCCTCAGACTTTATCTAGAAAAGTATAGACTGAGCCCACTGTTAATGTATATAAAATCACCTGTGCTGCAAACAAATTCCTTGTTAGACAAGTCATAAATGCCAACTTTCATAAACTCTGAAATGAACAAAACTTGGGACATATGCAACATCAGTTTAACAACACACAGATGTACAACATGACAATAAAGAAATCAAATGGGTAAAATTTGCCAAGCAAAATGCAAGTGCACTGACTAGAATTTAGTATGATCATAATATTCCACTTTCTCTTAAAATGCCAAGGGGGGTGGGGGGTGTGGGAAGCATTTTGAAGGGGAAAAAAAGAAAAAAAAAACTCCTTTGTAATTATCACAAGTGCTTAGAATTACAGTGAGAGTTCTTATTCAGAAGAAAACATGAATAATGGGACTACTCTGTATTGAGCTGGGAAAACGATTATGTCTCACTGAGTAAACTCCTACCTCAGAATCTCTTTAGAATTCAAAAGCAACTTGATTAATAGGGCAGACAGTCATAATTTTACACTTACATGACTAGATCTAAAACAATTACTTTCATTAACCGTTTAAAAATTACAGTGCTAAAACAACTGTTTAAAACTTGCATGTACTGGCTTTATTGTAGCTTGTTCTACTACAAATGCAAGTTTTTAATTTCATAAAGAAGCAGAGAAGAGAAAGGGAAAAAATATTCTAAACAACTGAAGAGCTATCTGGTTCACAGCTGTTTAGCTAAAGGGGTATTTAGAGCTGATCTGGTTAATATTCTGAGTCATCACAGCTGTCATAGAGACAGAAAGATGCTGAACCCCATGAGCACACTCAAAGCTACACCTTCATTGTCCAGTGTCCTGGCACAGACAATGCCTTCAGAATGCAGTTGCTACTCTGAATGTTCAGACCACAATACAGGCAATTGGCAATTCTCTTTTATTCAGTTGCTAATAAGAACAATACATTCTTATCTCACTAATATTTTGTTAATTAGCACATGTTTGTAAGACCTGAGCAACTATTGTCTTTCATCCAATAAAAAGTTACATAGCTAATCTCTTATTTTATACAAAAATGAATAGAGAACAAGGGCGTTCTTTCAAAATGAAAGAAACTGATATCAATTAGTAAGAGCTTTATTACAACTGTATTAAATTCTAACTATTCCAGGTTTTCAGCATTCAAAGTGTCCAGTTTTCTGATTACTTATTCAATACCCAAATAGGCCATATTTAAATCTATGCTGGTTTATTTACTTCTGTTCATTTAAGATGGCTTAGTAATAGGAGTAATGGCAAGAAAAGGTCCACATGAATGAAATATTGGCTCAATTCTGTTTCCTTTAAAAATGATATTCAAGCTTCCATAGATGGCACTAAATATAAGATAAGACCTTTTGACATGAAATCTAAATGGTATGAAGGTCAAAGCAATTCATCACTGGGAGCATTTGTCACTGAACACAACAGAGATATAGAGATATGCAGAATAAAAATCTAACTTACTATTCATGACTTGTATCTAGAGTCTAGGACTATATTCAACCACTGGAGCAAACAAAGAAATTTAAGGGTGATTTTAAAGCCAAAGGAAGGTTTTAAAAGGGGGGGATTTTACTGACTGTATATGTCATCTGGAATCAGGCACTTAATTAGCAATGTAATGATCTCTCTCTCTCTCTATCTCTTTTTTTTTTTTTTTTTTTTTTGAAATCCTACAGAAAGTCTGCAACTGTTGAAATCCTATCAGGAAAAAAAAAAAAAAAAGAGAGAGAGAGAGAATTAGCAAGGCATCTGTACAATACAGTTTACCTTCACGATATTATTTCAAAGGCAATCCACAATTCTAACAACAAGGGATAAAGTGTAGAAACCACATACCACCTAAATTTAATTTCTGAACAACAGAAATTCTCTGAAGGCTACATTTTAAATTCAGTCTGCTTATTATAAATGAAATGTATACAAACAAATTATGTCAGAGATGTTAACTCAAGATTCATGCATGTATATAACCATATACTATAGAAATGAAAATACTAGAATAATGCTTGTGAATAACATCAGAGGCACACATATTCCCAGGGAAATTACTGGGTTTACTGATCTGTGAAGCTATTTACACATATGACTATTTCTATCTTGAGCTCTTAACGACTTGTGACTGCAAATTACTTCATGAAATCCTGAAGACTGAAGTTGACCCTCAAGATTCAATTCAATTGAAATTTAAGAGTGACTATCCATAGGTTTATATTAGTGTTAAAAAGAGGTTTAAAACTAGTTTTAAAACATAGATACCTTTTTGAAGTTTCTTATGTTGGTATCCATATATAGGAATGAAGATAAGTTCAAATAAACATCAATCTACAAAAACAGTAGGAACATCAACCATGAATTTCTTTTTTTTTTTTTTCCAAAGAACTCAATGAAACTGACATAATCACAAATGCATATCAGTGTATACCAAGAAAACCCTTGTTCCTATGTATTCTTTCTTAAAGACTTTTTTTTTTCCTACGAGTTACAATGACCATCAGCTCAATACCTCAACAATATGTACTATCCTTGGGATTTTAAAGCTATATTTAGAGACATTCCCACATAACTGAACACTAAAAAAATGTGCATTTTCTCACAGTGATTTTTCATTTCATTTATTCAATTATGAGGAGGAAATGAAAGCAAATGAATAATGGTGCCTAATGTCCCCTGAACTATGTTTTCTTTCGTTTGTTTCCTCACAGGTGAAAGCAGTAAAAATTGTCCGTATATCCTTAATCTGGGGGGGATGGGGGGTGGGGGGGAAGTGTAGACCTCCCATTATCTTTGACTTTTCGGGTTGTTTTAAGGTCCCAACGACATATTCCATGGAACACAAAGAATGTTCATCAAACACAATGCCATCTTAAAGGATAATACAGAGCACACCTTTAAAAAACAAATGCTGTCACTTGTTTTGTCATTAATTCTCTTTCATACTGCCATATTTATCCTCTTTTAATCATCCAAAAAGCACTAGACTGTCATGCTAAAAACTCTGCTTTTGTGGGAAAAATGTGTTGTGATAGAATACTGTCTTCTAACCTGTCTCCAAAAGAGAATTTCAGGGTCTTATACTTTCCCTTCCCTTCCCTTCCCTTCCCTTCCCTTCCCTTCCCTTCCCTTCCCTTCCCTTCCCTTCCCTTCCCTTCCCTTCCCTTCCCTTCCCTTCCCTTCCCTTCCCTTCCCTTCCCTTCCCTTCCCTTCCCTTCCCTTCCCTTCCCTTCCCTTCCCTTCCCTTCCCTTCCCTTCCCTTCCCTTCCCTTCCCTTCCCTTCCCTTCCCTTCCCTTCCCTTCCCTTCCTTTCCCTTCCTTTCCTTTCCTTTCCCTTTCATACTTGCACTGAATGGTAGGATATATCCGTATTGTACAAACCACATCTTCCTATTTTTCCTCATCAGTGCACAGTAGTAACAAACTAAGTGAAAGGCGGTTATAGAAAGACTTTCAGGATCACAGAAACCCTTGGTCACTGGCTCAAGAAGAACGGATGTTCAGAGATAAATGTTCATTTCCTATATATGACTGACACTGAGCCCCACTAAAATTCCTGAGGATATGCCTTGGACAGAGCCTTCTAGAAGAAATTCCTATATTTCAAAACCATTACAAAAATGATAGCAGAGACACTAGACAAAATTTGTTCAAGAACAAGTTCATTACAAACATGTCTTTACATTTTATCCAGTCTGCTATCAAGTGCTTCACCAAGCACAAAAAATAATTGTATTTACCATACCGCTTTTTTTTTTTTTTAAATAAATTATAGGGTTTGTTACACTGAAGAGTTCAGATCAATTATTAAATCATGAGTGACAATGTAAGTAATCAAAAATGTTAAGAGCATTCAGTCTAACTTATCAAAGGAGCTGCAAAACTCATATCATTTCTACCATACACCCACCACATGTTGCAAAGGAGTTTGCAGAAGACTAAATACATAACTTGTATGCATATTCAAAGATTAGGAATTAGTTTGTGTGATAAATGTGTTACTCTAAAAATATGCTCACTTAGTGATGGATTTTTTTTTTTAACGCTATCAAGCTGACTACCTCCCTGTACATTTCAGTGTTAAATAAATCAGAAGTTAGTAAAGAATAATACAATTTTTTTACGGGATTATTAGGGTGCCTAGACCCACATTCAGCAACCTGGTCACCATCACTGTACACTAAAATGGCACAAAAAAGGGTCTCTTCCCAGCAAGGTCCTGCTCTGTTTATTTATAATTCAAATAAGAAGGAAACAGAAGTGAGATATAACATAGTTCGTCTCTGTTATTCTTTTTACTCTTTTGCTAAGGTTGCTAATGTTCTTACATTGTCAGAGTATGCAGGGATGTGAAAAGGAAGTTCAAGGCCCATTTGGAATTAGATCTGGCAAGGAATGTCAAGGACAACAAGAAGGGCTTCTTCAAATAAGTCAGTAGAAAAAGGAAGGCTGGGGAAAATGTCGGCCTGCAGCTGAATGGGGCAGGTGCCCTGGTGACAAAAAATATGGAGAAGGCAGAGGTGCAGAAGGACTTTTTTGCTTCAGTCATTACTGCTAAGATCAGCCCTCAGGAATTTCAGACCCTGGAGACAAGAGAGGAAGTCCAGAGAAAGGAGGACTTTCCCTTGGTCAAAGACGATCAGGTCAGAGATCATCTAAGCAGAACTGACATCCACAAATCCCTGGGCCCTGATGTAATGCACCCATGGCTGCTGAGGGAGCTGGTCGATGTTATTGCTAGGCCACTCTCCATCATCTTTGAAAGGTCGTGGAGAACAGGTTGCCTGAGGACTGAAGGAAAGCCAATGTCACTCCAGTCTTCAAAAATGGCAAGAAGGAGGACCCAGACAACTACAGGCCAGTCAGCCTCACTTCCATCCCTGGAAAGATGATGGAACAGCTCATCCTAGAGGTCATCTCCAAGCATGTGGAGGTTAAGAAGGTGATCAGCAATAGTCAGAATGGATTCAACAAGAATAAATCATGTTTAACCAATCTGATATCCTTCTATGATGAGATGACTAGCTGGGTAGATGAGGGGAGAGCAGTGTCTGTGGTCTACCTTGACTTCAGCAAGGCTCTTGACACTTTCCCATAACATCCTCATAGACAAGCTCAGGAAGTGTGGCCTAGATGAGTGGACAGTGAGGTGGATTGGCAATTGGCTGGATGGTAGAGCTTAGAGGGTTGTGCTTAGTAGTGAGGAGTCTAGTTGGAGGCCTGTAGCTAGTGGTATCCCCCAGGGGTCAATACCAGGTCCAGTGTTGTTCAACTTATTCATCAGTGACCTGGACAATGGATCTAGAGTACACCCTCAGCAAGTTTGCTGACTACACAAAGCTGGGAGAAGTGGCTGATACCCCAGAGGGCTGTGCTGCCATTCAGAGAGACCTCAGCAGGCTGGAGGGTTGGGCCAAGAGGACCAAGGGAGGTCTTGCACCTAGGAAGGAATAACCCCAAGCACCACAGTCTGGCAGCTGTCCTGCTAGAGGGCAGCTCTGCAGAGAGAGACCTGGAAGTCCTGGTGGACAGCAGGCTGGCCACAAGTCAGCAATGTGCCCTTGTGGCCACGAAGGCCAACGGTATCCTGGGCTGCATTCAGAAGTGTTGCCAGAAGGTCAAGGGAGGTGATCCTCCTCCTCTACTCAGCCCTGGTGAGGCCACACCTGGGGTATTGTGTCCAGTTCTGGGCTTCCCAGTACCAGAGGGACATGGAGCTACTGGAGTGAGTCCAGAGGAGGGCTACGAAGATGATTAGAGGACTGGAACACCTGTCATACGAGGACAGGCTGAGAGAGCTGGGCCTGTTTAGCCTGGAAAAGAGAAGACTGAGGGGAGACTTCATCAATGTGTATAAATATGCGAGGGGAGGGTGTCAATAGGATGGAGCCAGTCTCTTTTCAGTTGTGCCCAGTGACAGGATGAGAGGCAACAGGCACAAACTGAAGCACAGGAGGTTCCATCTGAATATGAGGAGGCATTTCTTTCCTGTGAGGGTGACAGAGCACTGGAACAGGTTGCCCAGAGAGGTTGTGGAGTCTCATTCTCTGGAGATATTCAAAACCCGCCTGGTTGCCATCCTGCGCAATGTGCTGTAGGTGATTCTGCTTGGCAGGGACGTTGGACTAGATGATCTTCAGAGGTCCCTTCCAACCTCAGCCATTCTGTGATTCCGTGATTCTGTAGAAATAATTCCTACAATATACAGAGAGATATTATTGCACTTACCTTTACTGGCTTCATCTTTGAAAGCACTGTACATGTTTTGTAGGATTAGGCTATAATCATAAATGACAATAGGCTCTTTATTTTGCCAGAAGATTAAAATAAGAATAGTCTTCCCCAGCAGCCATTCTTGGGAGATTTCTAGAATGATTTCACAGACAAAAATAGTTCAAATAACTCAAAAAAATATTCAAGCTTTTTGATGATTATCTAAACCTAACTAAAACCTCACAACCTTTCGGACATTCCAACATCCTGTACCTACAGCACATGTACCATAACTTAATACTACAAAAGGTACTTGAATTAATTTAATTTGCATGGTATCTTCATGAGACCCATGCAATAGAGACCATGGGTCCTCATGTCAAATCTAACGCAATAAGAAGCTCAGCGATTCTTTAAAGTGGCTTTTGTGTTATTTGTAAGGAATCTGTTCCTCTGTGTCCTTCTTACATCAAAGTGAGAAAATAAAATGGTTCTGTTCTTTATCATATTGTACTAGAAAATACTTCATTGTATTAAAAAATTATCTCATGCTCTCTCAAGGGCCATGTGAAGGAAGAAAGTGTACACAGCCTGAGTTTATTGAGAGATTAGGTTTTGATGGATGGCACCATGAAAAATGTAAAGCAAAAGCATCACAAATGGTTTGCAACAAGTTTAGGATACCCATTTATTTTTATTTTCACTTGAGATTTCATCTATGTGAAAGCAGGACTTAAATGAATATATGACACACATAGAATCTTACAAAAGCAAATCTTGAAGCTTTTAATACAGTAGTGGGTAGTAGCATTGTTCGGCAAAAGATATTTTCTGTCCCCTAGACAACCCTCCAGCATATACGTCATTACTCACAAAAAAAGGTTCACTGCTGCTCTGAGAGGCAAAAGGTATTTGTGTAATTATTTATATCATACGCATCACCTTGGTATCAAAGCATTACATGTTTTGTATAGTCTCTATTAAAGGGATTATGAATGCTGTTTTAGCCTAAATTAAGAGTAATGTTATGTGTCTGTTGTCACAGCATAAATCTGACCAGGAACAAAACAGCAGACTACAGCTGTAGACTGTGCTACAGTCTTGAACATACATAACACATATTAGGGAGACGGCCAAGAAACACATGGTGCTCCCCTGAGTATTCAGCATGCAACGAAAGATGCCTTTAATTGAGTTTTATCCTTAAAACCAAGTCAGCAAGACTTTATATACATATATAAGACATATATATATATATATTTAATTGTAGCCAGGGCAAACTGTATGTGAACTTAGTCTTCAACATAAATAGACGTATAGCTGAAAGAGCCAGCACTCAAAAGGTTGTTTAAAAGATGAAACTAATTTTAATCTATATTAACATAATCAGTAAACTGAAACCCATTTTTTTCTGTAACGTACAAAGTAGATCACATTCCAATGGCAAATTTTAAAGGCCTAAGGAAAATGTAAGAGATGCATGCATCTTTCCATGACCTAGTTATAAGCAGGTAGATATTCCCAAAAATATCATAAAGCAAAGAATACCTTAAGAAAAGATTTTTTGCATTTCCCATCTCTTTCCAGTTAAAACAAAACAACAACAACAACAAAGATACTTTCTGTAAAAAAAATGGGGTGGGGGCAAGTTTCTTTAAAATATGCTTAACTCTTTTCTTTTTTCTTTTCATTTTCTTTTTTCTTTCCTTTCCTTTCCTTTCCTTTCCTTTCCTTTCCTTTCCTTTCCTTTCCTTTCCTTTCCTTTCCTTTCCTTTCCTTTCCTTTCCTTTCCTTTCCTTTCCTTTCCTTTCCTTTCCTTTCCTTTCCTTTCCTTTCCTTTCCTTTCCTTTCCTTTCCTTTCCTTTCCTTTCCTTTCCTTTCCTTTCCTTTCCTTTCCTTTCCTTTCCTTTCCTTTCCTTTCCTTTCCTTTCCTTTCCTTTCCTTTCCTTTCCTTTCCTTTCCTTTCCTTTCCTTTCCTTTCCTTTCCTTTCCCTTTTCTTGTCTTGTCTTTCTTTTCTTTTTCTTTTCTTTCTTTTCTTTTTCTTTTCTTTCTTTTCTTTTTCTTTCTTTTCTTATGCAACAATCATGTAGTTGGAAAGTTCTTTGTGGACATTCTCATTTAGCAAATAAATGTCTCTTTCATTTGGTTTCAACATTCACCTTCCCACAAATACAGTGACATTCTAAATTAAGTGATGCTTTGGAATTTCTTCCGAAGCATCAACTGAAACCAATTCTGGATTCACAATTTTCAGAAAAAAAAATGTTTTCCATGAAATTGCTGCTTTTGTAGTTAAAAACCATGTCATATCACCATACTTTCTCCAACAATAAAATTTTCTTTGAGCACATATCTATATAAACTCAACTATTTAACAACAGTTCAGCAAACATTTTTCAGTGGTAAAAGGGAACCAGAAACCCAAAATGTATGGCTATGTACCATACAAAAACTTTAGAGACATGCCATATTGTACGAAGTATGTCAATTCACAGTTCAAGATGAAAACATAAATAAATTGCAACTAAACAAGTAGATGATATATGTAAGCGGATCCAACAAATGCTAATTTGTTTAAAAATATATCTTTTTTTTTGGAGCCTGAGACAGCTGGTCAAGTAACACAGACTTTCAAGTAACATCTAGCCAAGATACCTGAACCAGTAACATTGGCTAAATAGGAGAGACTGTTGCAAACCAGGTCCCTGTGGCCAACCCCTAGAAAGCAAAATTACACAAGGATTGCATCAAAAGAACCTTTTTTTTAAAAAAAAAAAAAATCACTACATACTTATTCCCTTTAGAAATTACCAAAATACCTCCCTATTCAAAATTAGTAATCAGCAGGTGTAAGTTATCAAGATTTCTCTAGCAAGACACACGCACACACACACACACACCAGATGGGCTATTTCTTTGAAGGGAAATCCAATTTCAACCATGCATTAAACGTATCCTTGTGACCCCACGGGGCGTTTTTGAGGAGCTTCCCCGTTTATCACCCCCAGAGCAATTCACACAGTTGCTAGGCAACTCGGGCCTGCCGCTGCCCCCAGGGCTTTCTCCACAGTTCGGGTTTTTCAGGGTCTGAGGTGGGGAAAAGGGCTCCGTCAGGCCAAGCACAGCCACATATTTATTGTAAATAACGAAAAATAACAGTGTCACTCAACGTTCAGAACATTCAGTGGACAGCAGTGTTTTGGTTTTTTTTTTCATGTGTGTGTTTTATTATTTATTTATTTAATGTAACTGACAAAATCTGGCTACAACGCACAGTGTAAAAAGTGACATTTTGACTCTAAGGGAGGAATTATTTGCAATTTGTTTTGAACAGAAGCTTAGTTCATGTCAGATGTGAACCTCCAGACAATCATTAGTTTAAACTGCCTGCTATGTGTTTAAAAATTTCAGTCAATTTAGAACTGATCTGAATTGCAAATGGTATGGTAATAAGCCATTAGGGAACAACATATCTCTTTTTCACACTCACAACCCTCTGCTTTAAGGGGCCTCAACTGCACTGAAATATGAAAATATCATTTTAGTCATGCGCGGTCTCAACAAACATGGAAACACTGGAGATCCAGAAATGGAAGGTGGCACTCAGAGGAGAAAACCAGCAGCTGCAACAGGAGCAAAGAAACACATGTAGTCATTGGTGTGAACAATGGCCAGCAGTCAGTTTTCCAAAGAATAGCCTGATTTGCCTGTAAAACTGTAATGCAAGGGTCTGGCATCTGACTAGCGCTTAGTTACTTTGGTTCCTGGGTGAGGGATCTGAGGCATTCTTCATCCTCTGTGAAACCATTTTTTGAACGAATGTAGGCTTTGCATCACCTATGTTTTTTTTCCATAAGCCTACCTGTATTTCCTCAAAACTAGCTGTTAACTCTCCTTCTGTGTCAATATGAATGAAATGATACAAATTGTCATCATTCCAGTTCAAGACAGGGCTCTGCAGTAGGTATCCTTTGACTATACCAATCTATTGACCGAGAAGACAGCTGCACAACTGAAAACAGAGCAAAATTCTTTTAGATGATAGCATTAGACGTCATGTATCTTGTCTCAAGTTTCGTTTCCCACTCAAGATCATCATAAATCACCTGTTGATTTATCATGCTTGGTAGATGGAAAATATTTCTTCTACAGCCCTATTGCTACTCTATAGCTCTGTAGCCACTCTTTAGTACCTGTCACTGCATTTGGTTGGTTGGTTGTTTTACACCACCCAATAAAATTAATTGTCCTTATAAAACTCATGTATTTCATGTTTTCTCAAGTCTGCAGCTGAGGCTGACTGTATGCCTCAGCACATGAGGTGATAAGCAACATAATCTTTAGATTGAAGCAGACTCCCGTACAGATATGAAGAAGAGAGAAATACAGACTTCTGATCTGCATCTGTGAAATTTGAGTGCTGGGGAACATAGTACCAGTGTTGTAGATGTTCCTGCATCACTCTTGCAACCCTAGGGATGAGTTAAAGGGGTTCTAGGACTCCTTCTCCCCTGAAATTATATGTGTAAAAACAGCTCCTAGAGATTTTGTATCCAGACATCCTCTTTGCTGAGGGGAGACTAGCCCAGAGATGCCTATAGCAGCCTGTGCTACCATAACCACTCTGCAGAGTCTTACCCATGGAAGGCCCAGCTGACCAAAACGCTGCTGTGTTAGCAAAAATGCTGGACTGTGTTTCTGCAGAACACACCTTCATCCTTAGAAGAGCATGAAAGTGGATATTCCATTAATTCTTTCATGGCACATCCACTCAATCCCCTCTGCTTTTCTGAGACAGCACCATAAAATTGCTGACTGCAGGTGAATTTAGTATTACACCACATATCAGCTTTTCTAGAGGGTTCACATCAGCTGCTGTACAGCTGGCAATAGGCTAGAAAGAGGATTGCTTGCACAGTACCATTATTGACCTGCTGTGCTGTGAAAAGGAAATGGGCAAGGTCAGGGAGTTCAAAGGCAGAATGCTGAGCCAGAGACTTGCCTTGCATAAGTGGGGGAACTAGCAAGGAAACTGCAATGCAGTTAAAACTATGGGATTAGATGAGTAGTACAAGAACTTGATTAGCCACCTTCCCGCCCAAAACTGAAGAAAAAAACAAAACAAAACAAAACAAAAAAACACTCTATCTGCACCTCTCTGCCTCAGACTGTACATTCTATTCCAGCACACATTCCACAGAAACCTCAAAAAAAAACCAAATCTTTTGAGACTGGTTATCACCACCCCATAATCTTGGTGTATATATGCATATAAAAACATATATGTATAAATGACTCCATTTTAATGGTGGCAAGAAATTCTGTCGCGTGAATGTTAAAACTAAAGGGGCAACATATTTTCAGTATTCAAAATTTCATATTAAAAAGCTGTAGCAATATGAATAAACCTCAGACAGTGAAAACCTAAGTTTTTGTTTTGTATTATTTCAAGGACAGATGCATTTGAAACTACTGGAGCATAGAAGCTTCACAGATAATTCTGCACCAGCAAAAGTAAAGAATTCCAGACTCCCAATTTCCTGAGAGCACAACAGACTATTCATCTCCATCAAATCCCCATGAAGTAAATTAATCCTTTCCAATTATCGTTGCAATGCATATTTGGGGTAACAATTCCCTACTTTGACATGTACATGTGTGGAGCTTCTATTTATTTTAGTGAGATAAAAGGCACATTTCCAATTTGGATCTTTGAAAAGGTCTGACATTCAGTATTTATTATAATAACAAAGATTAAGAACACTCCTACTGAACAGTAGTATTTAAAGATGTATTCCTTTCAGAAGTGATATTATAGCACAGGACAATTAATATATTCCCAGAAGTATATTCTTCAAGCAAAAAAATATTTCCTGTGATAAATACAGAATTAAATATAATATCGTATGCTAATTCAGATGGAAATGGAGTAGTTAAATACTTTCAAGTCTAATCTCCAACTATTTATAATTTCCCCAGCAACTGAAAAACAGTAAAAAAAAAAATCCATATTCAATATTTTTTATCATTACATTGGGTCTAAACAAAACAGAACACACAGAAGTATGATCAGAATCCAGAAAAAAAAAAAAAAAAAAGGTAAGGGAAAAAAAAAAGTACAGAAATCCTTTACTCTCTGCTTCTTTTTTAGTGACTTTAGGCTCTTCAGTATTTTTGTCTCCTTAGATCAGGTATTCGATATTTATTCCCCCAATTACTCTGGCAAAGTCTGTACATGCCACAATGCATGATCTAAACTTGTTATTTTCCACACACAAATTGTTTAATCACCATAAATGGGATCCTGCATGTACAACTCACCCCTTGCACATATATCTGCATAACCTGGCAGTTTAAATATATATATTATATAGTGAAAGCATTGAAATTTACATATCTGCTCCAGTTACGTTTGAAAACTGATTTCCATGTAGAGGGTTCTTATCCTTATTTGACATGTGGCACAGGCCAAAGATCTGCAGTTGTATTTACTGAAAGGAAACCAACACAAACAGTGAGAGGGAAAGATACGAGCAACTTGGGAGATGTGATTTTTTGGACTTTCAAGTGTGTGTGTGTGTGATAGTTGTATACTTTTTATGTCATATTTTTGGCTATCTAAATATTACTTTTCACATGACATAGTCCTGAGAGCACGTAGTATAAATTATCATAAATCAGTTATGAAAAGATAGTCATGTGAATGGCATCTGAAGGACAAACAATCATCTCTCAGCTCCAATTGAGCATGATCCAAACACAGAGTAATATTTTGGTTTGGTTGAAGAGGAATGCTACAGGAATCAAAGGCTCAGCACTACATTCTTTCCTTGTGTGGATATTCTTATTAATTTCAATGGGATGGCTGATGTAATATGGTACAATCAGTTTTATTGAACTGTATTTTATTCCCCAGAGAATACCACCATGACATGAATGTATATTTAAAAAAAAAAAAAAAAGGAGATTTTTAGGAAGAAATTCTTCACTGTGAGGGTGGTAAGGCACTGGAACAGATTGCCCAGAGAAGTTGTGGATGCTCCATCCCTGGAGGTGTTCAAAGCCAGGTTGGATGGGGCCCTGAGCAACCTGATCTAGTGGGTGTTATCCCTGCTGCTCAGTGGCTGGAGGGTTGGAACTAGATGATATTTAAGGTCCCTTCCAACCCAAGCCATTCCATGATTCTGTGATTATATGATTATTGGCAGTAACATTGACCTCACTTATTTGAAAACAGAAATGAGGAAAATTTGTTCTTGGTATCGTTAATTGCCATGCGTCAGCTGTCTGGATCACAGCTTTCAGCATACAGACCAGACCACCACCTGCTAAGTGAAAATCAACATAATAGGAAGTAGGTAATTAAAGGTTGGGCACGGTGCTTAGAGACATGGTTTAGTGGGTGATATCAGTGGTAGGGGGGTGGTTGGACCAGGTGATCTTGGAGGTCTTTTCCAACCTTAATGCTTCTATGATTCTATGATTCGTGAGAGGAAAACCATCTATATACACTTTATCAGCACAGCATAAGTAAAGGGGGGAACATAATTCTCCCATCAGGATAATATTCTATCGTCTAGTGTACTTACAGATATCCCAAAGATTGTCTGGCTCCACTAAAGGTTCATAGCAAAGCCTCAAAGAAATCTTATATATATGCTTTACTAGGGCTGGATGAATTACCTACATGAGTTTCAGCACTGAGGTTGTCCTCCATCTCAATTCTCAGACTAAATGGTAACCTAGGATTAGCCTCCTTTCTCTTGTGCAACTCCTTCTTGCTAGCGGCAATGATACTAACATGCCATAGAAGAGCATCGCCAGTAGGTACAGAAAAAAGATAGTGTAAAGACATCATCTTAAGTAAAAACAAGTAAAGACAGGTCTATCTACAGGATATGCAAATCAAACACAGCCCTCGAGGGAAGGCCCCTGCAGGGATCTTTTATATTGAAATGAATTTTAATCAATATACTCGATGTTCAAAATAAAATAATTCACCCCTCTACTCTAATCTGTCTGATTCATTGTTAATAGATATTTAAGAGGTTTCCTTACCAGTAGGGTAAACAACCCTTTTGTAGAAATGTCTTTCTATGACAATATCGTACAGTTCATTATAAGGGTTTCATGGCCTTTTCCAAACACAGGACATGTAAAGAAAATCATTATGCACTGAGATTCCTCCAAATTCTTCCAGAGAGCAACATATTCTTATCACAGCACCCTTAGAGGGATAACAGAAATTTTGGAATAAGTCTGACTTCTTACAGTGTTTCTGTTCAGTCTTCGGTGCACCTAACTCAAGTCCATCCAAGTTGTCCTGTTGCTGAAGCCATGCTATGCCTGCTATGGTAGATAGAACTTGCTGTCCTTCCCTTAGATCTGGAGCTTAGTGTAGTGTTGCAAACAAGAGGTAATGAATGCATAAACAGACTTGAACAAAGACCTATTAAGTTTTCCACAAATGAAAGATGGAAACATCAAGGCAGCTGCTTCCCACAACTACCACCTGGATGCAAGAAAGGTGGAATCTGCATGCAGAGTGCCTCCTCCTTGCATGTCTACAGAATTCAGTCCAGCCCTTCATGTCCCATTTTCTGAACATGGTTTTTATTAATTTAATAATGAAACATGACAGAAGGCGTGTGGATATGAGACAACATGTGCCTCAGGGCTAGTTACAGAGGCGAGGTGAAGACATCAACCCCAGATGTGAAGGTGAAGACAATGATGCAAAATGCAGTTCATCTCACAGTGGCACAAAGCTGCAAGTCCCATTACTGTGAACAGAACAAAGCAAACAAACAAACAAACAAATAAATAAATAAATAAAAATGAACCAAAACAATAAAAAGGAAAAAGACAAAAAGTCATTTCCCTGATGACTTTGTATAACATGTTCTATCTTCACTAATACAAAACACAACATAGAAGAAATGGAAAAAAAATATTCACCAAATATATATATATATTTTTTTTAAAGATGAGCAGGTCATGCTATGGTAATGCACAAAAAGGAACAGCTATGTTCCTGGATCACAATGTTATCAAATGTCTACTCAGAGGCAGAATGCAGTTTGAAGCTGTAATGCCTTGCTGTACGTCATTGTGGTCACAGCTGTCCTCTCTACTTCATTCACTTTGCTGAACTGCTATGTAGATGGGACTTGCTTTCAGCTGACTTTTTTTTTCTCCTTTTTCATTAATGCACAATGTTAAACTGCCTTGTTGTTGTTAATGTGTCCAAGTTTACAGATTCTCACATATGCATAGTTTTTCTCTCGATGCCATTATAATATTTAAGAAAGACGAGATTGCATCCAGAAATAAGGGTTTATGGGAGCAAGACCAGATATTAATGTCTGTGAAGGTACATATCTGCTTCAGAGTGAAGCATCAAGTTATACTGGGATTAATTGCTCCTGTGGTAGATTTTAACTCTGCCAAGAAACAGAAAGATCAGTTTTAACATGTTAGTATTTACAAGTAGATTTAATTCTTTTTTACTTCTATCATACTTCTATTTAAAATATTTGAAATGAAATGAAACGAATGCAATCAATACTGATATTCTGTAGAGCTACTTCTCAGTTTTTCTTTCTGCTTCATAGTGATTCATTAAAATTTACCTGTTTCATTCTTGAAGAACTATTCCATGGAGAAAATAAGATTTGTTATTCAGAGACTGATGCTGCTCTTCCATTCCTTTTGGTTCCCCTCCAAAAATGCAACCTGTAAGAAGGGAATATATAAATCTCTCCTGGTATAAGAGAATAGCTTTGCTCTGTTTGTAATAAAGGAAAGTGATGGGAGCTGGGTGTGTGTCTTTATTTATTTGTTTGTTTGTTTGTTTGTTATTGTTTATTTAATCAGTTAGCAAACTACAAACTTGCACAAGTTACGAAAGTCCATTTCCATACAGCTTGAGAGACTTACAGCATAGCTGAGTCACAAACTGGTCATTCTGTACCTAGGCCATGTCTAACAAATAGAATATATCTAGGAAATGGGGAAATATTATTTGAAATATCAAGGAGTGTTTCCAAGGCATTAGCTCTAAGAACAAGATACCCACTGAAGTGGATATGTATCTATATAACTCTAGAATATACTGCTCCCAAAAACTAGGGTTTGCCTCATATTTAATATCCTAATTTCAAGATTAGGATTCACCCAAGGAGCAGTGCTACAAAAGATGACAAACCAAACATTCAAGGAGGTAGATGGCCACCATCTGGTGGTCCACTGCCTGGAGCAGCTAAGAGGACTGGTATGAGAAGTATCAGGAAAGATGGACTTCAGCATGGCAATGGGCAAGCAGAAAGCAGCAGCAGACTGGATCATTTCCTTTTGAAAATGGTGGAGAATGATCAGGAGGTCAGGGGTTGTTATGGAGCATACACCACCAGAAGAAGATTGTAGGGATATGTATACTAAGGGTTAACCTTAAACACAGCTGTGTACTTTGCTGGCATATAAGCTCAGCATACTTAATCAGGTGATTTATGCAATGCAGAATACAAAAGCATAAATGTCTATCTTCTGGTACTGAAGTCCGTTATCATTAGAATTAGATATGTCATCTATACCCAGTATGCATTATTTTACTTATGATTACATATTTATTCCTTTATCAGATTTTTGTTTAAATGAACTTCACTGAACACAAAGGACCTGACCTGAATAATTTGGTACGCAATAAATGTGTCCTTGTAGTCTTATTATTTCTTTAAATAGAGAAAAGAATATGGTTAGTTTAGCTCAAACGGCAATTTTCTGTCTTATATCAGGTTCACTAGGTTACAGTGGGAAACATTCATGCACTCCCAAATGAAAGCGTTCAAGAAAAAAAAATGACAGAAGGTATAGTTAATTAGTTGACTGGATTATTCAACCCTTCCATAAAGGCATGAGCTCTGCTTTAGTGAAAAAGCAAGCACTGACAGAAGTAGATTCTTCTTTAAACATCTTAGACTCTTGTTAAAATGATAATTACATTCATATATAATGGAGGATTGATCTTTTTTCACCTGATATGAGTTTTTCAGCTAGAAAGGGAAACTAAATAAACTGAATAAAACACGAGTGTACAACATACATTAAGACCAATGGTGTTAGGTATTGTACAAAACATCTTGCAAAAACAATGTTCCTTATCTCACAGACACTTATAGTGTGAGCAGGATAAAAATGACAAACAGGAAAAGACAGACAGATGGAAGAACAAGGAAAGAGTGACACAGTTGGTCAGTGTGATAGGCAGCATTGTCAGCACATCCCTAGTCTGACAGCTGTCAACATTTTATTAAACTTCACAGCAAAAGAGGGTTTTAAAGAGGCAGCTAAGAAAAAACTCTTACCAAAAAAAAAGTGAGGTGAGAAAAAATCTGTGAAACAGAAATCAGAATGAGGCTTTTTTTTTTTCCTCTCATACATCTTTTCCCTCTAAGCGAATGAAAACAAAAAAAGAAAATATTTGTTTTTCTGATGTCTGTATTCCTAGATCCATACCCCAGTATGACACACCTTCTTTTCATTCATTGATGGTCTGCATTGTCTTAATGCAATTGAAGAAACCCTTATTTTTACTTGAAATCCTCTCGCCTCCTAGAAAATTGACAGGTAGTCCCTATAAGAAGCAAGCTGCTTTTGCTGTGAACACGCTTACCATCTCCAGTCACACCAGACATTTGCAGGGTGTCAGCTGTGAAGGAAATATGGATATCTTCACATGATCAACAGCTGCACTGTGAAAATGCATGTGAAGATGGGGAAATATTCTAGACCCTTACCCACAGTCAGCTCTGCATTCTGTGAAGTGATTAAAAGAATAAGTGTAAGAGTTACCAGGAATCCAAAAGATATTTAGGGAACAAAAAAAAGACAGGAACTGATTTTCTGCGACATTCAGAAGGGATGAGATTGTGTTAATCAGGACTCATATACAACTACTATTCCTTGTAGCACCCTTTTTCAAAATTAATCTAAGCAGCAAAAATCATATCTGGGCTTTGAAACAGTGGTGTTATGACCCACAAGCTAGTCTGAAACAATATCAGTAATCCTTTTAGCTATATACAGAACTATATAAAGTTTTTCTAAAGCTCATGAAGACCTCATGAGATATTGCTTCATTTACTAAGCCAGAACTGAATACAACAGATTTTCCAAAACAAAGCACCATCATTTAGCTCTCAATTTTATCTCCAGAACTCATTAGGACAATATTTTCAGCCAGATCAAAATCACTTAAAATGCACATTTAAATAGTATGTCATTGTGTCTGCAAAGATTGAATATAAAGAGACTCATGCAAAACAAAGTTTAATTTAGAAATGAAAAAATACAGAAATTAGCACTGCTGTTTGTTTCCCTTTACTGTCCACAACCTCTCAACTATTCTGCATGTAAAACCAAATGAGGAACAAAAACCCAAACATGTTGAGAGTCTACTATTGATCTAAATCAATAATAGGATGCCCTATAGAGCAACAGAAACACTGGGGGAGGGAGACAAGAAATAAATTAAGAAAAGAATTATTCATAATGGAAGCTACTCTTGACTCCCTAGGATTCAGCATCTTAGATTTATGTTTGTTCCCTCTCACTGATCTGCCTCATTTCTATTGTTGTGTTTCTGCTATTACCCAGCAGGCTCTTGCAAAGGGGTGTAATTTGCACCCTCTTTTAAAAAATAATGTATTAGTGACAGCTCTATTATTTCAAGCAATCCAGGTCGAAGTTCTGCAAATGACTTCTAAGCCAAAAAAAAAATAAACTATTATATAGCCTTTGGTAAGCATGAATACATTTGGTATTAAAGAGTATCATTCCGCTTTGCACACTCTGCCTGCACAAGAATACAATTTGTAGCTGCTACTCCAAGTATCTATAGAAGGAAAATTGGCTCACTGCATTTGATGGTGCTTCTCACTTACAAATGAGTGGCAGTTTGGCATGTCGTAAGTCGCCATGCCACAACAAGCACAGACAAACTGTGGCACCTTGTCAGTAATTCCTGACCCTGTGTTATGCAGAAGCATGCTGGCAGGATAACTACACAAGCACATAGGTGGCTAAGTCATTTTCCAAAACTCTCACAGGTAAGAACCAGATATGCTGGAGACAGTTGAACATACATTATTAATACTGGTAACACCCATCTCCAAAACTTCTCCTGAGACTTAAGAAGCCACTGTTTGAAAGCTAAATTCAGTAACAGATTTCAGTGTTTTCCTACATGCTTGCCCTCTTCTGTATGTAAGTTAAGATTTCTAATGCATGGTTTACCAAGTTATCATTCTCCTCCACCAAGAGCCAAAGTCAGTTTTGTACACCGAGTTTCAAGAATTACAAAGAAAACATTCTTAGATCAGAACGTTGCAGAGGCTTTACTTGCTGATGTCATGCTGAAGAGTTCAAAAGGTTCCAGTCACTCTGCAATATTACCTGCCAGACCCTAAGACAACATCCATCAATGGTCATACCAAAATGCATACATATTATAAGAACTGTACAAACATTTACTAACTAATGTTTTGAAAAATGACTGCTATATTTATTTACTACTTCAGTTAAACAAGGGCTCATCATTCTGATTTTGCTTTCCACTGGTAAGACATTAAAAAAAAAACAAACAAACAAAAAAACACAAAGGACTGTCTAGGCTTCAGTATCATTAAGGTTATTGGCAATGGATGGTCCTTTCCTCTCTATTGAGACTGTGCCCTGTAGATACCAATTTAAGCCAAAATATTACCCAGCTTCCATTTGGTATTATCTTACTTGCAGAAACCACTTGCCATCCAAGAATTAGCCATTAGATTTCAAAAAGTCAACTGCCTAAGAAAGGAATCTCAGACTACCACTAAACCTCCATTTCAGTCTGCCATGAGAAAAATCAGAAATCTCTAAGAAGATATTCATGATAAACAATCATAGTTATAAATCATAAACAAAGAAGTCTATGTCTGTGAATGCATCTTGCTTCTCATTTATACCAGGGCAAAATCAGTATTTTCCTTGTATTTAGTGTTCTGGTGATTTACGCCTTGTGTTTTCCATATAGGGCAGTCATTACAAGGAAGGTACTACTACCTCTGCCCTAAAGAATTTTCAATCTAAACTGTACACTGGCAACACAGTTCAAATATGTATTTGAGCAAGCAAATTTGGGTAGACAAGTGAAAGCATGCCCTTGAGGGGACAAACAACACTTCTCTGAACAATGGAGCTGAAGTATTGGTCCACTCTAAAAAACAAACTGTTCCATTGTCATGTTTCTAACAATGGCCAGTGGGAGAAGTTCAGGGAAAGATCATTAGAAATGAGCAGTTCTCTTATTCCCAGATCCTATGTATTACTAACAGGTAGCTTCAAGAAGTGAGGATATTTATTCAACAAAACAGACAAACACAGAAAACAAAATACCCTCATCTAATTTCTCTCAAATCTATTGACATTGGAAAAGCTCAATTTTATCTTCAAAAGTTAAGGTGACCATAGGCTTTTGAAAGAATTTGCTTAGGAGCATTTCTGACAACATGTGCATTTTCTGTGACAATAGTAGGTTTTCCTGTGAAATCAATCTACTGTAGAGCATATACTCTTCTAAGTGGAATCTTTACCTTTTCTCCCAAAGTAAAAGAATTTTGACTGACAAATTCATCTCAAAAGGTCAAAATACTGAATTGCAGCAAAACTTTACTCAAAGCTCTTCACAGAATGCAGTTGCTTTTAGAAAGTGACATTATTCAAGAGAGAAGATGACACAAAGCAGAAGTATATAATGCAATTGCTTCAAACTTTACAAAGGAAAGGTTTAGGGTGAATGGATGTTGTTGCTGAGCAAACAGTCATGCTCTGTCAGTCTAATCAATGCTGCTTGTTCTATACATGTAGATGAGTAAAGGGAAATGAAATTCTCCAGGTCTGGAGAGAATACTGAATGTAAAATTTTGTACTGGATGTACAAGGGTAAGTTCAGAAAAGAAAATTTAATAACTTTTATAAATCAAAGCAGATTAAGTTCAAGTACAACTGCAAAAGATTAAACTCAATCTTTGAGAAAAGTAAAAAAAAAAAGGTGCACAGTTATAAAGGATCTGCTGGAACCACCATTTTTTAAAGATTTTTTCCCCCCATTTTCTTCATTGAACTCTCCAGAAAAGGGGCAGCTGAAATGATTGACTGCACTTGGAATTTGACCTTAAAGTCAAATAATTAACACTGAAATCCTCGGCTTTTTTCAATTATTCTTTGTACTTGTAGTTAATGTTTTAATTGCTTATTTTCATTGTCCCAATGTAGTAGCTTTTAACTGGATTCAAAATAGTTAAATAATATTTTTCTGACACAAGCTGTGTATCTATCACAGTCTCATTTAAGCCACAGAGCATGAATTATATTAAGATAATAAGAAATAACTGCTCCAGTTTTCTACATACCTAGGATCCAGTTTTTCAAGATTCCTAATTGCCGTTTATATTTGAAAAGCAGAAAAAATGCATTCCATGTAGACATTTTCCATAGTTCTCTCCTTCACATTTCCCTCTGGATCCCTCATTTTGTACCTGTGAATGTTACTACTGCAAGTGTTTTTCCATCCTTTTTCACCTGTAGTGTGTTATGCTCTGAATTTTGTAGTCTCACTGACACCCAGATGGATGCAGTTCTTCTGCCTCCTCATCTCATGTGTATGCAAATCTTTTCAGTTAAATTATTAATTGTAGTAATTTGTGTCACTTTTATGAGGAATATTTTGGTTCTGAATTTCAAGACAAGTATTTTCCATTCGTACCTTTCAAGCCTCTGTTATCCTGAGCACAAATGATTGAGAACATTCTTTTCAACTTATGAACTTCTATCATGTAATGTCTGGATGACTAACTGGCTGTGGTAGTTTTGGAAAAAACTGCTTACACAATCCTGCCTAATTAATATGCCTCGACCTACACCCTCCAGTGGGTATGGGGAATGGTTAGTGGTCCATTCAAATATAGGACTGAAGGATCATTAAGTTAACAGCTATTCATGGAGAACTGGCAAGAGCAAACAAAGAGGATGTGAATTATTATCTGTATCAGTTTGGGGTTGAGAAAGAAGAGAGACCTCCCATAAACTCAATTTAGACAGTTAAAAGGGAAAAAGAATCCCTTTGTTTAGTGCTATATCTGAGACAAAAACAAATAGACTTACTGCTGCAAATACAGACCCTCTATAGTCATGCAGAAAACCTTAGAGATGCTCAAGAAGAAGTAGTGGGAGTTTTTTATGACTTTCTTTTTTTTCCTTTTTTTTTTAAAAAAAAAAATCCTGTTTTTACTCTTCTGATACTCTCAAGCCTATGATAAAACAGAGGGCTGTTGAGGTGGAATTGTGCTTTTGGGACACTTGGAGGTGATGTCTGTTTTTCCATTTGGAGCCACTGTTAACACTGTGCCAGCTTCTATTGACCAACTTATCAGGGGGAGAAGAGGGAAGGTGAGAGTAAAGGCAGGTGCTTCATTAAGGACAACAAAAGGTGGCCTTCATAAAGCCACACAGATGCTTAGGTCCTAGGGGAATAAAACCAGAGAAAAGATATCCTCCAACCCTCCAAATACAGTAGTGAAAACACATTACTTTTCCTTCACTAAATATTTAACATATATGTTTGCAAGTTCCGCAAATGGAATCCAATTGTCCTCACAAACAGAGGCTAAGTTCCCCAAATCTCTGAGCCACTGATGCTCAGTGGCTGCCTGAACTGTTTTGCGCTCTAGAATCTAGGGCAGCTGACAGTCAACAAATCTACTTTGCTGAGAGGATTTGCTGTTAATTTTGTCTGGCTTCTGTTTTCCAATGACAGTCAATATTTTCCAAGTAAACTCATCCATGAATTCATGTAAAAGCTTGGCTTAAAGCCCTTCAGCACTGACGGATCTCCTTTTAGTGCTTTAGATCCAATCCTAACTACACCAAAAGGTAAGCATTTTTGATGCAATATAGTGATCATTTAGGTATTGTTAAAATAATGCAACCATTTGAACACCTTAAAATGTTGAGGTGTTACTCTCTGAATTGTCTTTACCTTCAAGGATCAAAACCTGACAGCAGCAGTGTTATTTGTTAGAAAAAGTGTACAGAAATCTGACCAGTTCACAGCAATGCAACATTGATGTTCCCAGTCTATCACCGTCTCAGTGACAATTTTAGGGCCAAAATCGATATATCTTCCTTGGGAAGCTAGACAGAAGATGGGAAGCGAAGAAGAAGGAAAGAGAAGAAGCGATGTTATTTAATCCGTCACCCATCAAAATTTTTCTGGTGCATGTGTAACTTTGGGAACCTGAATAGCTCACTGAGATAATACATGCAGTTCAGTGTTTGCTGTCTAAAGCTGGAGTCATCAGGCAATCTTCAGAGTTAGGCATCACATACTATTAACGTGTTGGCCACAAATATCCAATGCAAGAGTGCTTTTGTCACAACAGACATTCTCTTCTGTCAAAATAAGCTTCAGATCAAATTAGTATCACTGAGCAGCAATCAGCAGGTGGGTTAAAGTGTATGATGCCAGTTAACTGGGGATGGTTCAAAATTCCATCTTTCTGTCAGAAGACTTGTCTCTGTAATATCTGAACTCTGTTTTTTGCTATTATAAACATGTATCAATTGTTGTTTGAAACAGTCTCATTTGAGTTAAGCTGTTATAAAATCCCTAACTTCTCTATCTCATCCATACCACTTACTGATATGCACTATTTACTCAAAGCTTGAAAAGTCATTGATAATATTGAAATTGTCTCAAACCACATGTCAATAAAGCACGGCAGTTTTGACTATTAGGGGTCTGGTTGCTGCCGTATAATCTATGTACGCTCTCACGCAGAATTAAGACATTTAAATGTCTCAACTATGACTGAGATAATGTCCATTACTGCAAGATCTAGGTCACTGTTGTTAAAGCTGAGTCACCTTGCTAGTCATATTTGCCAGTCATACAAACACTAATACTTTTCAGACAAAAGCAGCTGCAATTTCTCCTCCAAATAAGTTTTAAGGATTGTTGAAAGAAAAGGCTGATATAAACATGTTGCACTCCTCCATGATGCATTTATCCAGCAATGCATATAATTTGATGTGAAAGTCATTTAGTCCTTTGTGTGGAGGAAACTAGTATAACATTTACAGGAACAAATTACAGAATAATTTCAGAATAGGTTAACAAAGTAAATAATAATGCTTGTGAATTAAACTCTGGAATATATGTTAAGCTTCAGAAGTGTCTTAGACTCATTGGTTTGGAAGGAGATTTCTTCATTCAGGCACCTGTCCATTTATGTCAAATGATTTTGCTCCTGTCATTGAGATATTTTTTAACTTTTTTCCCCTCTCTCAAAATCTGTTCACTCAAATAGTCTCAGCTTTACATTTGACTGAAATATATTTCTGCTATGGTTTAAAAAGTGGACAGGACTCACTCAGCTAGTCAATAATTAATTCAAAGCGGTCACCAGAATACAATTTTACACAAGGATAAGTAGGTTCACAGTTCTGACCAACTGGATAATTGGATCCATTACCAAACTAGTATTTCAACTTCTGCATGACCTAATTTGTTAACACAGGTATTAAACACAACCAAAAACAAGTAGAAATATGAAATCCAAGCTTTTCTCTTCTGACAGTTCCTGTCACTGCACAGTCCCCCATAAAATGCATGACACATTGCATTAAGAGTGAAAAGACTATTCAGGGTACCACAGAAGAGATTCCTTTTGTCGAGAGAAGTTAAAGTAACTTTCTGATCTTCAGCAAAGACATGCTGTAATTTTGAAGATTTTTTCTTATAGCTTCCTACAGATGGTTAATGCATTACAGAATACTTGTACAAAATCTGATTCCAACTGCATGGACAGTGCTTAGAAGGATTACTTCAGTAACATCTTTATGCACAATACTCTTTGTTCTTTAATATATATATATATATATATATTCCTGAGTGATTAAAAAATCCATAACCCATTCAGCACTGACCTCCAAACACACGTGCTCAACAGGACTATCAGCCAAAGTGAGAAACTGGACATTTTTCCTGTCATATGATTTTTGTTGCTTATTTAGTATCATGGAAATGCAAGGGTTTACTTTTATCATCATTTCCACATATATTTCACATTTGTCAAATCCATCTCAAGTATAAGTTCTGAGTAGTCCTAACTTTGGCCTCGAGGGAAAACAAAATTGATCATGCCACTCATTGCAAAGCAGTCAACAGCAGTGAGTCAAATTTAGTTTTGGCATAACCTTTCTGGTGAGGTTTCAGCAGAGAAGTGTCTGTGCAGGGGAGCAGAGATGGAGATGCCATGTATATGAAAGAGCATACAAAAGATTGTTAAGGCAGTTTGTTCAGAGATCTCTGCAGCAGCAGCTCCAAAAATTAACAAATAAGATTGTCAAATGTAAATGCAATTATTTTTCTCGAGTAGGAAAACTGAACCTGAACAATTAATGCGATGCTTGTGTATTTAAATTTACCTGAACAACTCATTGCTCGCTCTTAATCCCTTTTTAATATTCAGCATGACACAAGTTTTCAGGAGAGCACTCCAAAAAAGATAGGTGATGAAAAAGGATGTTTCAGTTGGACAGGGGAAAAAAGAAAGAAAGAAAGAAAGAAAGAAAGAAAGAAAGAAAGAAAGAAAGAAAGAAAGAAAGAAAGAAAGAAAGAAAGAAAGAAAGAAAGAAAGAAAGAAAAATCCTTTGAACTTCAGAATCTTGTTCTTAACAACACATGCTTATTACAACAAAAATTTACATTGGATAAAGGTAGCACAGAAATTTATTGGAATTGCTTTTTTTTTTCCTTAATCCAATATATGCTTTAAGCTCCCCTTACCAAACAAGGGAACTGAAGTATCAGTTGGCTCTCTAGAACAAAAGAAAAAATCCAATGATGTAACACAGAGAAGAGCTGGATCCTCAGTCAATATTAGTCATCACAGTTTCGATGAAGGTCATAGCTATGTGTCACCCTGTGCTAACTGAGGACCCAACACAGTGCAGCCACACAAATGCAGGCAAATGACTGCTTTCCAGGAAATTTTATCTGAATCATCCTTCTGAACTCTGGCTAAAAGATTTTTCTTTAGCTTAAACTTGAAGTCCTGAAACATTAAAGAACAGTATGCATCAACTTAATTGGAAACAGTTTTGCCTCAACATATCCTTTGTTTGTTCAACGACTTAGAGAGAGGAAAAGCCCCTGCTTTGAAGCACTGTGACAACTTAAGATAAATTTCATGTTACTTTTCTAACAGTGTATAATTGAAAACATACTTCAACACAGACTGTAATCTAATTCTGGATAGAGCTGTGTCTAACCCACAAGTCTCAATCTCAACATTCCCGAGTCTTGAAGAAATTCTGTCCCTAGCCCATTCAAAACCATACCTTTACCATCTCTTGTGCATTCCTCTTCGTCACACTAATGTCAGGAAGGGAGGAAGAGAGGGAGGGAAAGAGGGAGGGAGGGAGGGAAAGAGGGAGGGAGGAAGGGAGGGAGGAAGGGAGGGAGGGAAGGGAAGGAAGAGATGGAAGGGAGGGAGAGATGGAAGGGAGGGAGAGATGGAAGGGAGGGAGAGATGGAAGGAAGGAAGGAAGGAAGGAAGGAAGGAAGGAAGGAAGGAAGGAAGGAAGGAAGGAAGGAAGGAAGGAAGGAAGGAAGGAAGGAAGGAAGGAAGGAAGGAAAGGCTCCAAACACTGTAGTCCCTATTTTTATGACAGATTTTCAAAAGTTCTTTTTCTCATCTCAAAGATATTTCCGTTTAGGCACCCATTTGCATGCCTAAATGGGAACGTATCTCCATTTGAAATCTCTCCCCCAGTCTGGGTGCTAATGCTGTTTTGGAGCGAGGCCATATGCGAGTTGCCCAAGGTCACAGAGGAAGTCTCTTGAAGAGCCAGAAATTTGAACCAACTTCTCCTGTGCCCTAACCACAAGTCTATCCTTCCTCTCCATAACAACACAGTGTATTTCTTTGTTAAATTTCTCTCTAGTTAGACATAATGGGCCTTTTTCTTTATTCATACATAATGGCAATATGAAATCAGGAGATTGACACTTGTCATTCACAGGGAATGTTCTTTTTCCTCTTTCCCCCAAAATACAAACACCACTTAGCAGATTGTCATTGGTGGATGACACTAGGACCTCTGTGTTTTACATTTTTTTCCAGCAGCCTAACAAGAGTAAATAGCCCTTTATTTTTATTTTTCATGATAAAACAAGAAGTTGACGACTTGCAGATCCCAGCCACAAAGTATTATTCCCCTTTCACACATAACCTTTACTGAACACAAAAGAAAAATGGGGAAAAACAAACAAACAAACAAACAAAACAAACAAACTTTTTGGTCAAGAAAATCAAGTTAACAACAGGGATTTGTATAACATCCCTCCACTGCTCCTGATACCATGTGAAGAATTAAGTACTAGAGTACTAGTCAGTAGCCACTGGCTACCAAAACATGCGAGTAACCTTACGTGTCCCTGGCAAGACATGTGGAGTAGAACAGCATCAAGTGGAAAACCCAAGCACAGTAATGCATTTTCTGTTGCCACATCTCCATTTTATTTGGAGGGACACGTTCACCCTTTTTAGCTCTGGAGACCATAGTTGGATGTCATTCTATGAACCAAATTATAGATATTCATTGTATCAGACAAATAAAAGAATGCATGTGAGAAATGCCAGTCATACAGAAATCCATTCATCTTTGAGTTACTATTTTTGCATTCATTTCATTTGGGCCTTTTTTGAATCCAGTTTCTTCAAACCCTGCCCTCTTCTACATGACCTTTTTGATCAATAGTCCTTTGTTGTGCTGCAAGGCCTTGGCAGCAGAGGACAGAATGACTACAGCTAATCCTTATCTAACATTTACCTTTAAGCTGTTTGGGTCTTGGCAGAGGTTTGAGCCCTTCGTTTTGTTTAGGTTTTGTAACTAAATGATGAGCACTGTGTTGTTTGAGAATGTGGTCTCCTCAGGAGATCCTAGAGTTTGTGGCTGGTGTTCCCCCCTCTTCCTGCAGTCACCACCACCTCCAGCCAAGAGAGAACTTGCATTCTGCTGCTTCGTCACCTCAGAAATTAGCAGATTACCTCAGCTCTTTGATATATCTTTTGGCAAGTCAGAAAAATTTGGGTTGCCAACTATTTTTGTGTGGAAAGCAGGTCTCTCCCTGTCCTTTTAAGTACAGAAGACATTTTTTGTGGGGAGAGAACTCAGAAAGTCTCTGTCCGACTCTGCAGTTGCCTGTCATTAAAAAAAAAAAAAAAAAAAAAAGCCTCCATCGATTCTTTGTCACTACACTGTCTTCTCACAGGAGTTTAAATGACAAAAATTTGTGTCCAATTTTCAGATGAAAAATCAATGTGAAAAATCAATGTGAAACTTTCTGTACTCCCTGCCCTCAAGAAAGTTTGTTACCCAATACTAAAGGCTATTTTCCAGACACTGCAGTGTAATACTGCTGCCCCAGTAGCCCGTAGAGGAAAACCATTAGACACACAGGAGCTCCCGCCCCCATCCCCAGCAATTTTATCTCAACAAGTACTTCATTTAAGCAAACAGTCTAAAGCGTGATTCATACCCCAGTAAGACAACTATTTGGAACGTGGAGGTCTGCTACAACTGACCACAGCAAGGCAAGGCTTCATAATAAGCCAAGTACCACAACTGCAGATGCAAACCAAATACCCCCATAGATAGACAATGTGCTGAGTAACAAAGCTGGCTGCTTTCTTCCCAAAAGAGGGGGTGGGGAAGTCTATACCAAAAGCTAAACAAAGAGCTCAGTGAGCTCTCAGCACATGAAAATCATTGACAGCTCCGCAGGAGCTGTGGAAGAAGGCCACCAGGCTCAGGCAGGAGCAGAGCTGCGCAGGGATCTTGAATGCCATCAGCTCTGCTGGCAGGACAGCCACATCCACCAGCCTGCCTGAGTCTCCATACAAGGCTCGGCTGGTACAGATCTTGAGGACATCCAGGGGCCGGGAAGGGACCCCAGCAGCCCTTGGAGTCAAACATACATGCACATCAGGGTTTGTTGATAGTTGGATATCCTTGGGCTCAGCATTTCTGTACCAGCCAGGTTTGCCCCTTTTCCAACCTTAACTTAGAATTTTCTCTGGAGCAAAGTTTCACTGAATTTCAGAGTCCTCTGAGTATACATCAGAACTGCAAAGTAAAGCTGCAAGAAGGTATTTGGCTTTATTTATTTATTTATTTATTTATTTATTGTTAGCTTGTATACGGTTAAAAAGGCCTCATGCAAAGTTTGAACTGGTCATTAAAATCACTTCTAAGCTTACTGTGAAATACATTGAGATCTTAAAAAACAAACAAATAAACAAACAACAACAACAACAACAGAACACATATTACTCAGTCTTGCCCTTTTCCCCTCTCTGACAGCAACTGCTGAAAAGGTGCAAGTTACCAACTTCTGAAATACAACATAAATACCCTAAAATAAATCCAGGATTTATACCTAAGTAGATATAACCAAGTGAAACTCACTTTCAGCTTCACAATGTGCAATAATGCATCAGCGAGTGACTGATATATATTGCTGATGAAAGGGAGGGGAAAAAAAAACACAGAAGAAAAAGCCTTTTCACAGTTCAATAGAAAGTTACAATATTTGAGAAATGAATAAGGAGTCATGTAATGGCTTTGCAGCTTTTGAACTTTCACATGTTTCAGATTTTTCTAATGCTTATGCGGATTAAAGAGATTCACATCTCAATGGCTGGGGCAACTCACATTTTTTCTGGATCAGGTTTAATGCTTTCCACACTGTAAAAATTTTACTTTGTATGAACACACCCTGAATTTAAGGAGTTTTTCATACTTAGGCGTGTGTTTTACAGTATGTTTCTTTTTATGTTAACCCTGTCAAAGGGCATGATGTCTGGATCATAAGAATGATCAACTTCTTCAATTTCACACATCAATACACTGGGCCTTTTGGGCATGCTTTTCTTCCCAGACCCCAAAAATAAATTAAAGGGAGGAAAAATGTCAAGATACAATAAACTAGAAGACATCCACATTTTCTTACTTCTGTGTATTATCTCAACCTGGACCCCAGAATAAAAAGGAGAACCATTTATTTCAGTAATGTGCAAAGTTCACGGTTTTAAAGCTACAGCCGCACCCTTTTCATCTCTTTTAAAGATATTTCAAAGCAGGATTGTGGGACCCAAAGAAAGAGAAGAATCTCTGATGTCCAGCCAGTTCAGCCAGAAAAACACTGCATTTTCTACCCTTTGACAAAGGATTAAGGAGTGACAAAAAGCCACTTCATCCTC
This sequence comes from Anser brachyrhynchus, assembly GCF_964034855.1. NCBI lineage: Eukaryota > Metazoa > Chordata > Aves > Anseriformes > Anatidae > Anser > Anser brachyrhynchus. The sequence continues at coordinate 53,907,970 of NC_137695.1, read as the reverse complement.
TCTTAAAAAAAGTGTGTGTGTGTGTGCTTGAATATGATACATATTCTAACTGCTACCAGGAAGGTGTGGGTACTATCTAGTATCAAGAAATAATCACAGGCCTCATAAAAGCCAGCGAATGTCAAATCTTTAAGGCTCAACAGCAAGGGTAACCAAATGTTTAAAAACATTTTCACACAATAGGAATGACAACCCAAAATGTTGTAGCCTTTGCAGAACTGAATTTAATGGATGAACAGAGGAATTTAGTTTTTAGTTTTTAGTTTAGGTTTTAGTTGTAGTCCCACAGACTAAGATAATTTCAGAAAAAGCTAACAAAAAGGGTGTAAGAGGAAAGAGGAAGGTTGGACATTGACATTAGGAAGAGGAAGATTATTTGGATAATAATTGTAGGTATGCCCATTTGGGATATTTCTGGAAGAAAAGAAAAAAAAAAAGAGAGAGAAAAAAAATGCTCTGATGGCTTTTGTTTATGAAAGCAAAATTGCATACTTGCTGTGTAAAATAAAGCACATGGCTGCAAAACTACCTGAAAAATATGTTTCATTTCTATCACCAGTTTCTCATTCATATAGGAATTGACAGGTTCTGATTTCTGACCATCTAACTTTGGCCTAAAAACCAATGTAAATAAATAAAAATTGTATACACTTTTCACCAAAAGAACAATTTTTATATATAAAACCATAGGTTTTACAGACAACAACTACATTTGAAAACAAACTTATCTTTTTAGATTGGGAAATAACCAAGAAAGTGCTTTTGTGGGACTTCTACATTCCATAGGGACATTTATTACTGAATTTCTATTTCTGACTATGTTCGGTTAATTTCATTGAATCTAAGAAATTGTAACCACCAAAACAGTTTTAAAATATCACATTATGGAATTTCTTTTCTTCAATAATACAGCAATTTCTCATGAAGTATCATCAGATGATGTTATTTTCTCCTAAAGCTTTTCAGATCTACTGGTATGTCAAAGTATGCTGGAATAATGTCTTAAAATTCAAATATTTTTCAGGAGGTATCGTGTGTTCAGCATTTTCATTGCTTATGTCCACTTTTCAGCCTACAGGTTTGAGGTACAACAGAAGTTTTGGTAATACAAGGTATTAAAATAAAGACTAGTGAATACATGCATCATAAATACATATAGGAGCTTTGAGCTGACTCATTAAGGGTGAAAAAAAAAACACATAACACTGTACGTATTAGAGATTTTCTCCCTGAGAAAACAGTGCCTTTTTTTTTTTTTTTCTATTTTGTTCTCCTCCTGATGTTATTTGCAGTGTTGCAAGCAAGCAATTGCAGCAAGCCTAGAGTATAACTGTTCGTTGGTCTACATCATTATGCAGCACTGGAATACAGCCAAAAATTCACTGCCTGAGATTTATTTTAGTTTTCTCTGTAACAGAAAAGACCAACTTAGAAATCTTAAACTACAGAACACTGTTGCTCCAAAATCCTGGCTACTTTCTGATTATTTTGCATGCTCTGAACTCCCATTAAAGTCAATACTAATACGAGGCAGCCAGGACTGCCTAAGGCTATCAAAAAGCCAAGGTTTATGGGTGAGAGATGTTTTGAATAAAGGTTATTACCTCTCCTTCCAAACACCACCAAACTGAAAACAGTGGTAATCTGGCTGAGCAAAGAAGGCAACCAACTGTTGTCAACACTTGAAGCCTTGGAGAATCTCTTTGAAGAGCTGGATAAGCAGGTGCTGTGCCCCAGTCAGCACAGCTCTCCAACCAATCCACCAGGCCCCAGCTTTTACTTGGTTCCACAGCTCTGATTTTAGATCATCTACTGTGTTTGAAAACACACAAGCAATCAGATCTGCACAGCATTATTTTCCCGTTCTGCTTCTTAGGAATGTATCATAATATGAGTATCTGCTTTGTGAAATCAAACATCATCTGTCTGCTTGGGGCCCTTGGCTTGCCATTCACTTTCTTCTTCTAAAAGAAATGAGATTACTCTCATAAAGCAAAAGAAAATATTTTGGAGGGCAGTGCTTAATATTCATGTCTTCTGTTTTATTCTCAAGTTCAGCTAACCTCGTATTAAATTTGAACTGACACTACAAATATAGTTTATTTATTTATTTTATATTTGCAAGTATCTCTTCAGTACCACAAAAATATTAGGAATAGTGAATATAAGGCCAAGACAACTCTAACCACAAGACAAGTGTGCTACTCACTGGCTGTTACACAAAACACTTGATGGGTACATGATCAACTGACTGTGACAGAGCAAATAAGGCACTGAAAACTCACAAGAATAGAGTTAAGCAAAAACTAGAGGGAAAAGGATATAATCTTGCCAATAATTAGAGGAAAAAACAAACAAAACAAAACAAAAAAAAACGTGAACTTATGGTCTCATCTGTAAGTTGTAAACAACCATAAGATTGAGTTTCAAAGGAGTAATACAGAGAGCATAGCCCTGCTGAAGATGACTTAACAATTTAGCTCAGGTAAAATTGTGTGTATGTTCCTGCTTGTGCATACATGCAGGAACTGCAAGTGAGAGCTATAATGCATTGGCATCGTTAGAGGTCATGAACAGGAGATTAACGCAAAGATTCATCAGCCATGTTTCAGCCATAACCAAACCAGGTTTGCAGCACAGTGTGCCACCTCCTCCATTCTGCCTGTGTTCTCTGAGGGGTACAGCATTGCACAAAATCTATCACCAGCAGTCTTCTAATAAGTGCTATTATTTCAAATGCCTCCAAATTTGAAGTATCCAAAAAACTTTAACCTCAGAAATTACCGTGTCTTTCTGGCCAATAACAAAGCAAACAAACAAATAACAACAGTAACAACAATAACAACAACAACAAAAGACAAACCTAGACGCAACTGTGGTATAAAATAATTACTTAGTTGAACATGGGTGTGAGTGTTGTTTACATAACACCAAAGTGCCAAAAAAAAAAAAAAAAAAAAAGCAAGGAATACACTGTTAACTTCAGTGACGATAACAGCATAAGTCACTAGAGAGCCAGAAAGCATTTCCTTTTGAAGACTGCTTTCTTCTGCATCTACACTTCTAGGAGCCCTAACTTTGTAAATCAAGACATAAACCACTTTATTCCCTGAGCTGTGCAGCTTGTTAGAGCCTGGACTCTTCTTGGCATATTTTGTTGTTGTTGTTGTTCCATTTCAACAAAACCAAATCCATTTCATGATGAAAGCAGAAGTATATGAAAACAAACAAACAAACAAAAAAAAAACCCAAAACCTGTGTATACTGACCCCAACTCAACCTTAGTCCTGAAGTGGTATTTCCCCACATTTTCTCACACTCAAAATCAAATTTATGATATATTGGTTAAAAATTTAGGTGCTCAAAGAATGCTCAAAGGAATAGAGGAAAACAAAACAAAACAAACAAAAAAAAACAACAACATATAAACAGAAACACCACACTTTGGAATGAGAGCAGAGAAAAAGACATGTTCAGTTGAAAATACCAGAAAAGCCTGGCCTCACTGAATGTGAGGATAAAACAGCCTTTGGTTGGAACAGGATCATGATTTCTGTCAAGATATAAGTCTGGATTCACTTTTGAAGTAGGTGTGGCCTAGGAGCAGGAAGGAAGAATTAACTATAATAAAAACTATGTCTCTCTGTCTTAAACAGCCCATCATGCATTTCGTTTTACCTCACTAGTGACTACAAAAAATGCATAAGTGTTTCTGAAATTCGTCTATCTAGTTATATGCTACTTTTCACCATGCTGTCCTTTTTGTTATCTTTATATTACAGAGCATCATTTTCTGTTGTTGCTGGTGGTGAATAGGATGACAGACGTAATATGATGGTTATGCTCTGTACTGAAATCACATGAATTTTATGACAAGCTACTTTCACTGTAAACAAACCAGCACCACACACCTGGAGGCATGGTTTTGGTATTATCCTGAGGCAATTGTGATTACATTCTGTAAAGTATGCTTCAGTGTTGCATTTGTGTAAATTGTGCTTGCGCCTTTTATACCTATACACATGCATACTACATGTATACAGCATTTCTGAGTGTATAGGCATGTACGTCCAGGAAAAGCATGAATGTGGGAGCCACAGTAACACTGCTCCTGGCTGAAGGTAATGTTACAGAATTTGTTTCCATGTTAATGGATCACAGTAAAAAATCTTGTAAGGATTATTTTAATTTGCAAAACATTTGTATTCCCTACTGTACTGCAATGAAAGGAATGTGCCAACCACCACTCTTTAAGAAATATAATACAATTCATCCTACTTTTGGTTTGAAATTAGAACCAAAACACATTTACTGCAGAAGAACTGATCTTTATGGCCCTGGAAGGAGGTGAAGGCTGGGAGTAAGCTCACTCCTTGCCACTACAATCCTCTCATGGGAATCTAGATGTGCTGTTATATATTCTGTGTCCTCTGTTCCTTTTCAGAAAACCAGAAAGCTGTGATGACATCACAAAATGCACAACGAATCCACAACCAGCCAAGACTCCCAGCTCAGAAATACACCGACCACTAAAACCATCTCAAATCCACAAATGGAAGAAGGATTTGGTCTCTTTTACTGGAAGAAAAAAATCATTGCTTGCATACACTACTAGTAAATCAGCACCCGCTTAGCCATCCTAGAGCCTGAAACACAGTCTAATAGATCTTTCATATCTCACAGGAGAGGTCGTGGTACAGGAATGTTGAACAATACAACACAATCTTTTGTAGGTAAGCAACTTCTAGGTAGGAGGTGTAAGTTGTTATAACAATAGAAACCTCAGAGGAGATCATCAGAAAATGATTAATATGTTTTTCAAAGGAATGTGCACAATCAACAATCTTTTCAAGAGACATATTTCAAAATCCTCTGGTGCCCTCTTTCTTATATTTTACACACAGAGAGAGCTCAGATTTTGTTTTTGTTTAATTAATTCCATATTTCTGTTACTTATAATTACCCAAAGCATTATGATCATATTATTCACACATTCATTTATTTGGAATAATTTCCATTAAAGAGACTTTCAGAATAGTAACCTAATGTTGAATATGTATTCTGGTGCATTTTTCATGTTTAATATGTCACTCGATGGTTTGCTAAACCATCTGATTTGATGTTTGTTTTAAATGTTCACTGCACTGAAATCTCAAACAAATATCAAGGATATAATTCTTTTCCACAGAGTATGTGCTTGATATTGTTTCTTGATTTTCTTTGGACGAGAACTTTCTTTCTTAGCATGAATATGCCAAAATAAGATAATACTCAACACATTTTTCTAGAAAAGAGGGTTCCCATGAAACGAATACAATATTGCACAGTAATTTTGATTTGCTGAAGTCCAAGCCAGCTAATATTCCAGGTGAACTGTGTAAAACTACAACTGACTACAATCAACAGGGGCCAGACCCTCAACAGACAATTACACACAAAGGCTGGCTGCTGCCTACCCTCCCAAAAGGAAAGTTGCCTCTTCCTCCCAGAAGGAACTGACTTCCACACCAGTATTTCATTTTTGTTAGAAAGAGGCTGCCCACTTGAATACCAGCACCAAAGACACATTGGGAGGGGCTGAACCTGTCTGTGATTTGATCCTTCTCTCCGAGAACTGGTTCATCACAGGGAAAACAAGCAGGGAGCGCAAGGGGAAACTCAGCAGAAAGCACAACACAGAGTTAAGTTTGGAAGATGGACCAAACTGAAAACCCAGGTGGGATGCCACAGCCACTGACAGCACCACACAGGAAAGCAGAGCAAGAGATCAGGCTTTGATCAAGAGAATACTGGGAGAAGTGGGTCCTGCCGTGGGACCAACACTGCAGTTTCACTTTCTGGAGTTACATCTGGGACAGACAGGGAGAAAAAAGCAAGAAGGAACACAGATGCTGGGCTTCAGATAGTGCCTCTCTTCATTTTCTCTCCTCTAAAAATCTGTCAATCCATGGGACTGCCAGGAAGGAGCAGATACGGAAGAGCTGTGTGTTTCAGGAATGAATCACAGACAGGAAAGAGGTGCAGGAATTCAAATCTGTATGAATTGAATGCTTTTGCTTCAGCCACAAAACACGTTCAAAAGCATGTCTCCATTTTCAGTTGCTTCATCTTCATACCTTTCACAGAAACTCCAGGGGCCAAGGTAGGGGGCCGGGAAGCTCTGTGTCCAGGGAGACTTCTGGCTGTCTAGACAGACCTGAAGGCTGCTCACACCGCTCTGAAAGGTGTCTCATTCATCCAAATATTTCAAATGAAACTCTTTCAGACACAAATGAGCTCACTACTCAGCACTGAGTCACATTTTTATTTCGCAAATACAAAGACTTCCAAGTCCGTCTCCACCATCCCCAGCTGTTGAAAAGTCACCATGCTTTGAGTGTGACATCATGAGGTGTTGCCATGAAAATCAACTTAAAATTATAAGCACTAAATTCTAATTCCTCTACATGGTAAAGGATCATACGGGGGGAATTGCAGTTTAAACAAAGATCTTCAATAATTAGTGATAATAACAAAGGAAATATTCATAATTACATCAAAGAATTCTTCACTGAGTATTGTTTTTATTTGCTTCCTGAGGGATCAGAGTTCTCTGAAAAGACATGACTATTTTAAGCAGGTGTAGATAAATAAAAAATGGCTATCAAGAGAATCCAACTTCAAACTGAAGCTGGAAAAATACTCCACAATCCAGAAGAGGTTATCTAATCAATCTGTTTACAGGCCAATTGTCAGATCTCTGCTAGGTGGTGTACGTTGGTAGTGTGTAAGCATCTTTTCAGATGAACATGGCACACTACACTACAGTACACCCCAAGTGTCTGCCTCTGCATATAGGAGACAAAGTCTGGGGATTAATTTCATCCACCAGCATAAACACGGGACTAATTTTATGAAGTACAGATAGCTAAAAATAGCCAAGAGCAATGTTATGCAATAAAACCTGGTATATGTTTCCCCTTTCCAGACAAGGGAATCTGACATAGCTTCAAATAAAAAAAGGCAGCAGCCTGAGCAGAATACAAACTATATTCATTTTTTTTTCCCTTCTGAAGAGGTAGAATTTGAATCTCCCATATATTAAAGATGCATGCCCTCTGCTGTATCATTTCAATGACTTATATAGCAAATGATGATCACAAATTCACAGTGCTTCTGTCCTCCCCTGGAAAAAATAAATAAATAAATAAATAAATAAATAAAAGGTAAAAATGAATGGAAATGAACTTTCTTCTGCCCCTTTTTATGCATTTGAGAGACGAAAAAACGAGATAGATAAATCTGCATAATACTGAACTGAATCTCTTTAATTCCAGTCAGCTTTTATCATTCAATCACTGAGTCTGTATGTGGAAAAATTCATGCTAATTCCCCCTAGCAACAGCCTCAGCCTATCAGGGCAAGCCATGCACCATGCAGCTGCCAGCCAGCAAGAATAACTCTAAGTAGGTCAGGCCTGCATTTCTAAAAATGCCACGGGTAGTAACCCCACTGTCCCGTCTGTCTGCCCTGCCCCATAATAACCTCAATTGCTCGGTGACACAATGACATACTACCCTGTTAGAGCGCAATCAAATCAGGCTGCATTATTCTGCTGCGAGCATCGCTGCTGGATGAAGGACCCATCCAGGGGCAGCATTAATCAGGCAGCCATTCATGTCCACTAGCACTTCACTCTGGAGATGGGGCCTGCATTAATGACCAGCTGTTTGAACGAACACAAACAAAATAATGCCTTCCACCCTGTCGGGTCCACAGAATACGCTATTCTAATCAGGCAGGTTGTGCTCATTGACTAAGTCTAAAATGTAAATTAAACAGCCCCAGACAATGCCAGCTTTTGTAACCTTCTATTAATTAAAGTAAGTATATTTAAATTATGCTACACACAATTCAAAGAGCTATTGGTTTAATATACAGAGTCATCTCCTCCTACAAATTTGTGTTCACAGTCAAAAAAAAACAAACAAAACAACAACAACAAAAAACCACCAACAACAAACCCACAACCCACTGTTTGCGTAATGCAATCTACCTATCCTGGTAAATTAAACAGCGACATAAACAGCGCTGAACTGCACCCGACTTCTGCTGGGAGCAGGGAAACATGCCAGTCTGCTAGAAATTGGGTAACATGAACACAAGCAGAAACGAATGCTGACTATGGTGCGTGGGTATTGATAAAAGCCGTGTAAACATCTTTCAGCCCCAACACAGAGAAAGGCCAGTCAGAACAGATTAAGCACCCCCTGCAATCTCACTGCTTAAGCGCTGCTGAGTTGCCAGCCCAGACCTAAAAATAATGGCAGGGGTCAGAAAGCTCCCCACGGGCTCTGGGCACGTCCCTCGAGGAGCAGACAGCCCCACACTGCCGCGTTCCCAGCGTAGCCCCAGGGACTGCTGTTTGGCTGCAAGATGTTGCACTAAGCCTTTTTTCCACCCCCACCCCCCTAGACCAGAGAAGCCTTAATATGAACCACACCAGACCCACAGTAGGTCTTCTCTGGGGTGGTATTTCAGTATCAAATCTGCAGCGCCAGAGCAGAGTTTCAGCATGCTCGCTTTGTGTTTAATTACACCCTTGCTTTTAAACACCTCCGCGCGGCTGGCCAGTCTCTCCCTTCAGAGCATGCCTCTGTGTCACGCAGCTGCCTGTACAAGACGGAGCCAGGAGAGACATTTTTTAGGATAGACAGCTCATCTGCATTTCTTCTGAAGGATTCACACTTTCACTGGGTGCATGCCCTCTGACAAACCAATAGTTCAGTCTTCAGTTTTGCAGAATGCAGCAAGTCTCGTACATGTAATCCGTCCGCCTCTGATTTACAAATACAGCCGATTCATTAATCCATCTTGCTCTTTCTTGTTTGAGCCAGGCTTGATAACCAGGTTATGACTGTCTTCCTTTGCTTTGTGGCACACATCAGATAGCTATTCTTGGAGAGATACAGTCACTGACGTAACCACGGACTCCTAATTACAAGCTGCTGACATTTTCCTCGTCTCTGCAGCTTTGAAGCTCTGAGTTAAGAGCCACTCTTCCTCCTCCTTGCTTGCTTTAAAACTGCCTGAGTTAGAAGCACAGCAGTTTCAGAAAGGTGCTGGAGTGGTATAAACTTCTTTGCAGAGCCTGCTGTATTGCCAAGGTTGTTTTTCTTTAAGCAAACAGAAAACTACAGTATGGGAGTAATAAGACTCCTTCGCCCCCAGCACAAGAATGTTATCGAACAGCTGGCTAAATATAATCCAACACACAGGGCTGCCTTTGTGGACTGGGTAACAAATAGTGGAAGGGCCAGACAGGCGTCTTGCAGGGTAGCTCACCATGACTATTGGGAAATCCCCTCGTACACATTTTAGGATGACATTATGGTCTACGGATTTGTATTAAAAAAAAAAAAAAAGAAACCTCTTTCTCAGTAGGCAGCTGCTAAAAGCCATGCCAAGCTTCAATAGCTGACTGCAGCATTGTTTCCCCTATTTATGCATTGTTCAGATTTGGGCAACCTGAGCAGCCTGCTGAACTCAATATGCCAGCATGGTGACAAGGCTACCTGTTCTAAAAACATGATCTCTCTGATGCATGTGCAGAAATAAAAAATAAAAATACAACAACCCCAGATACATTTCAGATAAATCCACTGCCAAATGCAAGCGTTGCCTCTTTCCAATAGAGGAAGAATCATTTTTAATTAGAGGCTGATTTTGAAATTCTGAAAAAATGTAAATATAATGCTGACTATAAATGCTCAGTTTACCATTTAGCCATCTGACGACTGTGATAGCCAGCTGGTCTAGAAGTCATCTGGGATGCATTTATTTTGATTAGATTGATCACATTTCTATTTACAGTATAGAATTTTTCACCATACTGAATACAGCTGTGTTTATAAAGATTTTAAGATGGAGAAAAGGAACCTCCCCCCACACACACACAGTTTCTCTCAGCAGTGCAGAAGATTCAGTGCTTCAAGGTGTTAAACAGAAAGGATCTGCTTTCACATTTCTTAGAATAATTCTGCCTACGTCTGCATTCGCAAAGTGCCATCTCAGTCAGGAAATAGGTGTAGAGCTATGGTTGAAAATAAAAGCTGCTATCAAGTCTGACCCATCAAAATTACAAGCTTCCTCTGTAAACTGGTCAGAAATGTCTTTCTTTCATGTCTGTACATGCTCTCACACATATAAGCGCGCACACACACACACACACACAGAGTGTATGGCTGCTGTTTTCCCTGGGGATATCGCTGCAGCCACCTAGCTCATCAGTTCTCTCCCTGACAGCATCAGGAGTGTTTGAGCTACAATTTACAGTCCCTCCATCCATACATTGCTTTCTTAATTATGCCATCCTCTCTGCAATGAGAATGCACAGATCAGACAAACAGCACACAGCATTTCTTCTTCCTCTGCATTTGCACTCGCTCTCTCGCTCTCTCGCTCTTCCTCCCGTGGCTTTGCCTTAACAGGCAGACACAACCAATACCTTATTTATCCATCTCCAGCACAACGCTGAGGTGAAACCCGACTGCGGCTCTGTGGCTTTCCCCATGTTAATCCTCTGGAGCAGCAGAGGCTGGATTCTTGCTGCTGATGCCCTTGTTGAGCACTGGATTACTTTACATCATATTTCTTTAAGCTTTCACCCACCCCATCCTAGATGAACATGCCTCCTTCCCCGCTCCCAAAAAAAAAAAAAAGAAAAAGAAAAAAAAAAGAAAACCCCAAAACCACCACACATCACAACCCTTTGCTTCCAGAACCAACAGAAAAAAATGTGGCTCCATCGCTCCTCTTCCTTAGCAATGTGCAGACGAGTGAGTCTCAAGTCAGCCAAGCCAGGGTGAAGCACAGGCAGCGAGACTGCAGCAGCCCCAGCAGCAGCAGAAACAGCAGCAGCCGCCCAGGTAAATGGGGGGAAAAGCAGGCTGTGTTGAGAGTGGCGCAGCGCCGTAGCTGTGAGGAAAGACAATCTCGCTTCTTCCGAACAGTGCAGCTTTATGCCTGCAGGAACGGAGAAAAGGGAAGACCCGGAATTAAAAATAGAAGCCGAAACAGTTAAGATGAAATAATAACTATCATAAATGATTGTAACTTTATTTTTTTCTGGGCTTCGGGGTTTTTCAGGGGGGTGTCTTTTCCCCCCCTCTCCCCAAAGTCTCCTTTGTTGCTGGATGTTACTGTCCAAGAGTGCGGAGTCACAAAGGCTCACTCTCCAAAGCGCAGCGAGACCAGCATCACATGAGAAACCACATGACGCACCCAAATCGGATGCTGATGTGGTCCACTATTTCACTCGGGGGGGAAAAAGCTCAACCGAAACATGCCCCTCTCTAGTGGTTAGAAAGAATTTCCCTTTAAACACACACACACACACACACACAAAAAAAAAAAAAAAAAAAAAAAAAAACGAATAAATATCTCTGTCTTCAACACCAATGCTTCAAGAGGCAGGAGAATGCTGTTCCACAGACACTAGCTGGATGGCAGCAATATTACTTCCAGACTACGTTATTCAAAGCTGATTCCACTTAAGTGAATTCCTGAAAAGCATACTCCATGTCTTCATAACATGAAGAGGCTCAGAAAACCAACTCCATTATCATTCCCTACAATCTGTATCCAAACCTGTGTTCTGAATAATTTATCCAAGACTAATAAGCTGTTTGCCAAGACAACTCCTTTTCTCACTCAGCCCCACACTCACAATCAACTACGGTGAGAAAATGAGGGGTATTCTTTGTTTTCATAACTGGTAATTTTAGCAAATGCACTGTCCCACAAAATAATTAGGAAAAAATGAGCATTTTTTTTTCCTCACTTATGGACACAACAGGGCTCTGTCTGGTTTGCATTCGGTGGCAGTGTTTTCCTAATGTTGCTGACTCAAAAGCTTTCAGTCCAAGTCAATAAGCAAATGCTCTTTCCTACCAATTCCCACAGAGGTGTTGTGCCACAGTGTTAAACACAGCAACATCTGGATACCCTTGGTAGTCCCGAAGTAAGAGTATGTAGCTCCACAATGCTTTTCCCTGTCAGGGCACCAAGCAGTTAACATCCTTGGCTGCTTCACCATCTTGCGTATAGGAGCATGGAACCGAGGGACTGACTGGTTAGCTTGAGAAACAAAAGCAAAAAAGCTGACCTTGGCGATCGATGAAATTGCTGCTGTGTAAAGTTTTTATCCAACAAACACAGCGGTTTGTAGCTTGTTTTACTTCTTGTTTACTTCTAACATTTGTTCAAAATACAGAGCAGGTGGTACACAGTCCTTCATCCCCTTTGTTCGCAAAAGCCGGGCACCACCTTGCAACGCTGTGCTCCCTGGTTCTTTACACTGAAACCATAGCTGGTGTCAGGGAAATATAAAAAGATAGCTGCACAGCTGTTCTGCACAGGATCCCATTGCAAGCTCCGAAGTTTATGAGATGCAGATAAAGCACACAATTCCCCAGAAGAGAGAGATGCCTAGCACCCAGGTGGGGAACTGAAATCGGAGCAAAACCCAAGTGCTCTATTGTGCCGATTTCAACATTCCCAACTGCTCACGCAATAGCAGATTGCAAAAATTTGCACAAGGCAGTTCAAGCTTGTTCTCATTGGCTCCTATCAGAAAGGGGCTTTTCAATGGGCTGCACCTTGGACTTGCCTAAATTACACAAAATCCAGTTGTAGTGTTCACCCTCATTGGGAAGCTAGTGTTCAGAAGAGCCTCTGGACTATATATGAAAAAAATCAAAAGATTATCATAGTCATCCAAGGGTATTTTCACAGGTGGTGCAATATCAGCACTGTCAAGTCTTTGCTGGAAAATGATATTGGTACACCCAAATTCAGATTGTAGTTAATAGATATAGTATGGTATTTTCAAATACAGTGTCAGCTAATATGGAGAATAAAGGCTTCAGATGGTGTTTTCTCAGTCCAAAAGATAAACATTACTAAGGCGTGGATTCAGTGGAGCAAAATAGGTTACAGGGCTTTTGATTACAAGACCAAAGGAGCTGTCCTGGTGACCACTCTCATTATTCTTAAGCTATAAAACCATTATTATAGTATATCTGAGAATGGATTCTTGTCCATTCTTATTAATTTCTATGATAGATCCACAGGAGTTCTTGACTTTGTGAGCTTATGATTTTTCCCACTTTGTACCAGTAGCTCATTTATCTATTCTGACTCAGAATCACAGATATATTGGTTAGAAGGGTCCTCTGGAGGTCATACAGAGAACCCTCTGTTTAAGCAGGGCTATCACCAACATTACAACAGGTCAGCTGTGACTTTGTCTAGGCAAGTCTTGAAAAAACTCATGGATGGAGATTCTTTAACCTCCCTGGGTAACCTCTTCCAGTGCTAAACCTCCTTCCCTGGGGAAATATTGTACAGAAGAACATTCTCTCTCTCTTTTTAACATGTAGGACCTTCACTGCACTGCTAGTAGGAAATACTGAATTACATACATTTCCTAAATCTAACACTGAAGCAGTAGAAGAGAAGTGAAGGAGTCAAGGAATGAAGAAGCTCTTTTCTTACTTGTTTAATCAAGTTCAGATCAAATCAGTAGCATTTCCCAATTGCCACCATCTGATGATTGCTTTGATATCTATGCGCTTCCATCTCAAGTATTAACTAAAACAGCAATGACCACCCTAATAACAAGTCCAGTGTTGTCCCATGTGTGCTAACAACGAGAAAAAACAAAGCCCAAATGAATGTGAAACCTGACCTACTCTGTGAAGTCAGAACTAAGGTTGAACCAACATGGTAGCTAGAGGATGCTGCTTCATTCAGAATAAACAGTATAATATGCATTTTTTTAAACAGACCTGAAAAAGGGGCCCTACAGAATTTGTAAATTTGCCCAGGCTTGTGAAAAACCTCTTATGAGGGTAGTTGTTTTATGTACTTCTAAATATGAGCTAGAGATACACATCCACATTAGATGCAAATGAAGGGAAAGAAGGAAAAAGACTATTACAAAGACAACAACCACTCATTGTTTCTTTAGAAATATAAAAGACTTAGATGAAGTACCTTGTGAGATAGTTCTTCAGGCAACAAGAGCTTAAAATCCAATTCTTACACTGAGATCCCTTAATATAAACTCCCCATTAAATTCTTTGATAAGAGCATGGGTAACTAACCCTTCTTTCCTCTTCAAATCTCTAACATAGGTTTTTGCTATGTTCGATACTATTAATACTTGAAGTAATTCATAGGCAGACTAAAGTTACCTAAATGACTCTCTCAGTTGACTTCCACAGCACATTTTCTCCCCTTCCATTCAGTGAGTGAAGAAGACGGAAGATGTCCACATAGAACATATGAGCATACAGGTGGGAATTGCTGGGTGGCACCATTAGCAATTGAGCTCATATGAAAGCAAATGGAAGATGCGGAAAGAACTGGGCCTATTTTGGATGCTACCTTGGCATAGCTAGTCAATAGCATTTTTCCCATCACCGATTTGGTACCAGTATTTGAAGATCTGTTCTCAGACATTTGGTCATAAATCATGCTTTGTATTTGAGCAGCTTCATGCTAACTTAGCAATACACTAGCTACCTTGGATTTGATGTAACTGTCCACAGGAGACAGGCTTTGGAGCAAAAGTCAGCATCAGAGTAGGCTCTAGATCAGCATGAAGAATTAGACCAATATACAGGCAGCCCAAAATGAGAACAATTCACAACTCTTTAAAAGCTACTGAATGCTATGGAATAATTTCCAGGTGCTTTTCAACGAGATTCAGTATGCTTTTTCGTATGGTTAATTGTCTGATTCATTGACTTTCACTGACAATTAAAGACCGGATCCCAATTCAGCAAGAGTTGCACTGTTAAAGAGAACAAGAGCTAAAGCCCTTTCAGCACCAGACAGTGTTAGGACTCAAATGAAGAAAGCTACCCAAGTGCCTTTAGGGCACCAGCTTTTCCCCTTTGTGAAAAGTCCCTTTTGGGACTGATTTCCTGAAGCCCAAGGAAGCAGAACTTCACATTGGTTAAGCATAGCACCGGCACTGCAAACACTGGACAAAAGTAACAGGACTTAGCATAAACAAGAATCTGTCAAATGGTTTCACAAAAAAAAAAAAAAAAATTCTTGTTCATTACACCCCAAAACTGACACCACTGTGTGGTACTAAACATTGCCACCCAGGAAGTGGGAACTGAAAAACAGCAGGAAGTTGGAGAAATGCTATAATTTCAGTTGAAACAGAATGCCACTAATAGACAAGTGCATATCATTAAAATGCAGAATTGCTAATTTTGACAGAAAAATATGGTTGCTAAATTCTGCAATGAATGGTCGGTTTGAATGCTTGACGATTCTCAGTGAGTATCAGGGCTTGCGGTTTGTTTTTCAGTGACCCTTCTCTTCAGAATCTGCAGATAGAGAAAGCATTACCATTAAGGTTGAGGTTTCAACCCAAAAGCTAGGCAAAACTTGATGTTTCACTGAACCTGAAACCCCAGAGTGAACCTCAAGTGTGTAAACGGCATGGACTCAAACCAAAACAAATACGTTAGCCCCACATGAACAAAAACCACAGAGCTGCACATGAGTCTAAGCATTGAGCTGTGATGGCTACTGGCCAAGGCATGAAGTGTCCTTTGCTTTTTGAAGTGCCCTACAACGTACTGGTAGATGTTTAGTGACCACAGGATATGTCTAGACATACACTGCCATAGCTTGGAGATGTTCAGGTCTACTTTAACTGAGAGTTCAATTACCAGAAGCAGTTTCTCTACAGTGGACAGAGATCTTCAGGAGGGTAAAATATCCTATAAAAAGTTTTGCATGGCCACAGATAAACTTCTTTGGTACTTGATGGGCTTCTTCAAAGCCATTTCCTGACGGCACCTGGAATGCTGATCTAGCTACTGTCTCATATAAAAGACATGTTTTAGTTGTCCGTTCAGGAAACAAAATAGGCATCAGGCTACCTTCTGGTAATTTTCAGTAGAATGTGCCATGATCTGCATAGATCATCGTAGTAAATGCATGTAAAAAATAGGGAAATGCTTCTTCTGCATTTTCAGCACAGACCTTTATCACAAGAAACGGCTGAAGTGCACAGTGAATCTTTTACATTCATCTGGAGCCAGATCACTGTATTTGAATTCACTGATTATTCAATAGTACTCTTTGAAAATTTTCCCACATTAATTCTAGGATATGTGATAGATAGTTTACTGCAATTATCCTACCAGTCATAGTTCTGCTATGCCAGATAATAGCACTGACCACATATATTTGTATTTGCCAGCTGTTTAATCATAATATTCTGTTCCCAGTGTGAATACCTGCTATTTCAAAATTGAAATTCACCTACTACAAATATTGCATACTTTGCCTAAACTTCATGGTTCCACCTTCACTTCCATCAGTAAATTTATCTGGAATACATGCAGACAAGAAGCAATAAAATAGTTCCAGATAAAGCTAAAAATGTTATATTTATAAATCTGAAAGATGTTTTCTCAATACTCACCCACTTTTGATCGTTAGAATTTTAAAAAATGTCTAAGCATGTTAAAGGACTAAGACTCTGTATCTTAAGCACTGTGCTTTTGGATCACTGTAAACTGTGTGAGAAAGACTTCAGCTGGCAGTCCTGGAGGAGAGAAGAAATGTGGGAATTCAGAGCAGAATGTTGTTTTGCTGAATGCAGCAAAATAATAACCAATGCTGAATATATATATATATTTTCTGCATTTATAGAAGCTTCCTAAGGTTAATATTTCCAGTAATATTTTGACTTATTTAATACTGTTTCCTACATTTCAGTTGGCCCTCGGGGTAAACTCTTCTCACAGTTCAAAAGCAACTGCCATGATGCATATGCCAGCATAAAAGGGGTCAGGCCATAAGACCCTGTATAATACTGTAATTATTGTAAGGATGTAAAAAGAAAATAAAATTTGTATAGAGAATTTGTAACTGTGTTAAACAAAACTTGAACACACAACTTACGGGAAAATACTAATGCTTTATATAGCTTGCTCTTTGTTCAACTTCCACTCTTGTAATTGTTCCCTCCTAATTTCCTGAAAGTGTAAAATAACACTCTTTTGACATAACTATGGAATATTTAGTTGCTACAAAACACATCATTTAACCTACACCACCAAAAACGTGACCACTGAATTGAGCCCCAAGTCTTCCATTATATTCGTATGCCTTTTGTGTTACAACTTTGATTTTGATTCCAAAACTCAAACGTTGCATTGTTTAGTAAATCTGTATGCACTTCAGTAAGAGAATTTAGTCTGAATACACAAATGCCTAACATAAATATCCTAATTCCCTTAAAAAGTCATACAGGTGCTGCTATTATGTTGATGAACACAGAACACTATGAAAGATGGTGCAAAGGCCAGAAAACAAGCAAGTTGTGTGATCTGCCGGTTCCCCACACAAATAAATATCTAAATCCTAATGTGTTTTAAAAACCCAAGAAAAATCTGTGTGATGAGGCCACATGGGGATCAGTCTGAGCTGCACAGGCAATGGTTACCAGTCTATGAAGGGCCAGGAGTTGCTCAGTGAATTAATATGATACCCATATTAAAATTAAATAACCATTATTATTTTTTTGAGATGAAAAATCATACGCTACATAGGGAAAAACACACAGAAACATATTACAACCAACTATTTAGTGAAACTTCTGAAAAAGCAATTAATATTTGGTCTTGGGCGAGGGACTGGTCTCCTTTTGTTGGCTGCCCAGTTTTAAGCGGGTATTTTACATGTAAAACATTACAAGTTCAAAGTGGAAGAACTCTTGTTTTTTCACCTGTGAGTGGTTTCAACTTAGACTTCAGCATTACTGTCAGGAAGTCAGTTTTTCCATGCTTGTTACTGTAAACAAAATTGTATGGCAAATCTCCAAAAGTGATAGGTCAAGGACCAAACTGCAAGAGCGACAGGCTGCTTCCAGAAACTGAAGACACAGCATCAAAGTGAGAATAACCATTTTTTTAAACTGTGTTTGATGTTCTTGTTACTCAGTTGTTTGGGCAGCACAACAAACACATACAAATACACCCTGGAATACATATATATGATCTATATCTGTCTGAAACAGTGAGTGAATGGGTAGGGAAAAAAGCCAGCATCATCCGGTATTAACATTGCCTCCCACTCAGTACTTTAATGGCTGCTTATATTTGTCAAACCTCGATCCAAGCTCTGCTTGGTTAAAACCTTTTACCTTGCTTTGTAAACTTACAGCAAACTAACATTAAACACATCTAAAGAAGAGTCCTTCTCCCCAGACAATAACATTTCTATTGATGTTTTCTTCATAAAGCATTAGGACCACCAAGAGCTGCAGCATGAACTTAACATTTGAGGGGCATGCATCTTGTACATCAGTATTACTTTCTGCTTCTCCTCAAACATGAACCCAAATTTGCCAATGTTGTAACTTTTTTTTTTTTTTTTTGGAATCTGAAACTCCTTTAGAAGGCTAAGTATATTTTTAGTGAACAGAATCACAGAATCCACCCCTTTCTGCCTTTGTGTGAGGCTTTCAATATTGCCTAACTTTACACACTTTCTAATGGGCATTTTCCTCCCAAGGTTTCTAAGCCAAGGTTCTGCATTAGCAACTGAAGCTGATGGATGCTGTGCCATGTGGTAGTATCATGTAATGCATCCCAAACCGAATACCCTAAACTGGTGGAAACTCTGCACTACTGTACCTACACTTCAGCCTTGTGTCTGTAAAACTGGCATAATAACAGCCCTTCATCTCATGGGGATGTTACAAAGATTAGTTAAATTGTCAATCAGTAAGATAATGCACATATCAATTGATAACAAAACACATTTCTCTTTTGAGCTGAGATCTGAGAATAAAGTATATTAAAAAAATAATAACAAAAGTAGATATATTTAAGCTTATGTACTAAGCACTTGTTTACATTCTACTGTCTTCAGTATGACAAGCACATACACTAATGGTCTTTGCTGGTAAAAGCCTGTTTTCTGAATCAGGACTACAGTACCCAGAGTGCAGATGTTATATTGGCTGAGCAACATAAAAAATTCAGATGCATGGTTTTTTGTGAAGTGCAGTTATGTTTAATTGTAAACAAATTGTAAGAAACTTTGAGGAGCTCTAAAATTATTATGGCCAACAGGACGAATGTTTTCTGGTCTTATGTTTAACATCAAGAAGACATTGGAAAATGTCTTCTGCACCCAATTGCCATTTAAAAGTTGATTCAATTTCTCTGACTCAGACATCTATAACTAGATTCAGCTTTGGAATATTTGTTTTCTTTCATCATTAACATCCTTGTCCTGTGTTTTTAAGCATTTCAAAACATCATAAAACAAAACCTTCTGAATTACCAGCTAAACATGATATAGGAAAACATAATCCACCACTATATAAACCAGAATAGAAAAAAAAATGCTATTAATCAGATCTGAACCCAACAAACAGGCTCTGCTCTGTTAATATTGGTAAGTACTCCCATGTTAAATAGTAAACATTGCTAAAATACATTTTAACCAAGCTAACCTCTACTGTAGTTTTAACAATAAACGAAGCTGATTACCCACCCACCCATGTTATCAGTCCACATACTTTCCTTATTGCTAATGAAGGCCAACCTTACAGATTTAGCACAGAGGAATTCCTTCTATAAACATAAATTCTCTTTAGTTCTGTATATGACAAAATAACCTTCACCTGCAAGCTTATAACAATGAGGTCTGTGACCACTCTAATTAACCTTCTCTTGATAAGCCTGAACAAGGCTTGTAGAGCATAGTATCTGTATAAACAACAGTGCAGGTGAGAAAGCTTTCAACATCCACAGGCTCCTTGTGACAGCCTGGCCTCACTGAGCAATGGTAACCTCTGCTCTGCAGTGGTCACCCCCTAACAACATATGTACCAAAACCTAATTGTACTCATAATTTGATTGAAGATAACCATATAGTAAATTCCCGTAAGAATTCAATGAGAACAGTAAAGGGCACCTGTATTGTGTCATTTGTTTTCTGCATTACTAGTGGCCGTAATTCTCTCATTGCCACAGGTCCTCAATTACAACTTTCTACCTCCAAACTATAAAGGATGATATCCATGAAAGTAAAGTTGTTTTTATTCCTAAACTATCCTGTCTTAGTCCAGCTATCTTCACCACATTGCCTAAATAAAAACAAACTTTATTTATGCATGTACTTTTCCAATAAAGCATATTTAAGCTACCTACTGCCTTTCCCCCTTAATCCAACAAAACACTTCTTCAGACTTAACTGTTGGATTTGAACTTCATGTATGGTAACGTCTGCATACATGTAACACAAATATCTTTTTGCTTACACTGAAAGTAACTGCCAAGCTGTTGTTGCACTACAATCAGCCTTGATTTCTTTTAAAAGAAAATATCACCCTGTTTCCAACTTGTGATAAAATGAAGGGACATTTGCCTGAGGAATGAAAACATTTTCCAAACATGAAAGTCTTGTTGGAGGTGCTGGAAGGCAAGTACTAAGCCTCTCTCCATCATCTTTGAAAGGTCATGGAGAACAGGGAAGGTGCCTGAGGACTGGAAGAAAGCCTATGTCAGTCTGATCTTCAAAAAGGGCCACAAGGAAGACCCAAGAAACTACTGTACTCCCAGCCTCACCTCCACACCCCTGGAAAGGTGATGGAACAGCTCACCCTGAATGTCATTTCTAAGCATGTAGAGGAAAAGAAGCTGATCAGGAGTAGCTAGCATGGATTAACCAAGGGGAAATCATGCTTAACCACTCTGATAGCCTTCTGTGATGGCTATCGGATGACGGACTGGGTAGATGAGAGGAGACCAGTGGATGTTGTCTGTCTTCACATCAGCAAGGCTTTGGACTCTGTCTCCCACAACATCTTCATAGACAAGCTCAGGAAGTGTGGGTTAGATGAGTGGACAGTGAGGTGGATTGAGAACTAGTTGGATAGAGAGTTGTGCTCAGCAGCTCAGTCTACTGGGAGGCTTGTAGCTAGCAAAATCCTACAGGGGACAGTACTGGGTCCAGTCTTGTTCAAATTATTCATCAATGACCTGGGTGATGGAACAGAGTGCACCCTCAGCAAGTTTGCTTATGACACAAAACTGAGAGGATGTGCCACCATTCAGAGGGACCTGGACAGGCTGGAGAGCTGGGCCGAGAGGAACCTCATGAAGTTCAACAAGGGCAAGTGCAGGGTCCTGCACCTAGGGAGGAATAACCCCAAGCACCAGTACAGGCTGGGGGCTGTCCTGCTGGAGAGCAGCTCTGCAGAGAGGGACCTGGGAATCCTGGTGGTGGATGAGTTAACCATGTGTTGCAGCTTAACCGGGCAGGCAGCTAAGCACCACACAGCCATCTACATGCTCCCTCCCCTGCCCCCTAATTGGGATGGGGGAGAGAAATGAAAAGGTAAAACTCATGGGTTGAGATAAAGACAGTTTAATAGGACAGAAATTGAAGGGAAAATGATCATGGTAATTGCATATATATATATATATGCACACACACACACAAAACAAGCAATGCACAATGCACTTTCTCACCACCTGATGACCAATGCCCAGCCAGTCCCCTATCAGCAGCACCTTGCCCCAGACAACTCCCCAAGTTTTATTGCTCTGCATGACATAATAGATAATGTAATATCCCTTTGGCCAGTTTGGGCCAGCTCCTGGCTCTGTCACCTCCCAGCTTCTTGTGCACCCCCAGCCTCCTTGTTGCCAGGGCCGTATGAGAAGCTGAAAAGTCCTTGGCTCTGTATAAGCACTGCTCTGCAATAACTAAAACATCAGTGTGTCATCAGCATTATTTTTTTTCCTAAACCCAAAACATGACACAAAACAGCGCCTATGAAGAAAAAATAACTCTATCCCAGCCAAAACCAGAATACCATGAGCCAGCAATGTGCCCTTGTGTCCAAGAAGGCCAATGGTATCCTGACGTGCATTCAGAAGAGTGTTGCCAGCAGTTTAGAGAGGTGATCCTTCCCCTCTGCTCAGCCCTGGCGAGTCCACACCTGGAGTACTGTGTCCAGGTCTGGGCTCCCCAGTACAAGAGGGACATGGAGCTACTGGAGTGAGTCCAGTAGAGGGCTTCTAAGATGATTAGGGGACTGGAGCATCTCTCTTATGAGGAAAGGCCAAGGGATCTGTGCATGTTTAGCCTGGAGAAGAGAAGACTGAGAGGGGATCATATCAACGTATATAAATATCTGAAGGGAGGGTGACAAGATGATAAGGCCAGACTCTTTTTGTTGGAGCCCAGTGGTAGAACAAAAAGCAACGGGCACAAACTGAAGCACAGGAGGTTCCATCTGAATATGAGGAAAAACTTTGCTGTGAAGGTGACAGAGCGCTGGAACAGATTGCCCAGAGAGGCTGTGGAGTCTCCTCTGGAGATGCTCAAAACCCTCCTGGACGTGGTCCTGTGCAATGCACTCTAGATGACCCTGTTTGAACAGGCAGGTTGGACTAGAGCTGATCTCCAGAGGTCCCTTCTAACCTCAGCTATTCTGTGATTCTGTACGGTAACAGCCCGAGAGAAGACTCAATTGTCTCAAGATCAGTAAAATGACAGAGTCATTCCTTTCCTAGAATTACTGTTTTGAAACAGGAATTCTAGGAATTTCACAGAATTACTTTTACCAATAAATAAATAAATACACAAATGGGGAGAATGGGTGACAAACTCACATGCACACAGCCTGCAACAGGCCATCCTCCAGATCAGTTCTCAGCTGGACCATGGTGTCCTAACGCCAGTTCCTTGTGTTAGGATAACCAATTTAAAATGAGTACTTCAGTTGCTGAGTCCAAAGACAAGCTGCAGCAACTTTTAAAAACATACATACATATATATGAATGCAGGTTAACGTGGATGTTTACCTGCTTCAATGTCCCTTAACTGACCAGAGAGACCTTTCCAGTTCCACAGAGTTCTACCTTCCCGTCCCAGTTTCTCATGCTTGCCAAGGTTATTCTCCTAAGACGCCTGGGAATGCTGTACACATCCTTCTCCAGCACAAGCTTCTCCAGCTGACAGAACGAAGTGACTTGTGGCTACAGAAACACACACTAGCGCCCCACTTAATATCACATGCCAATAACTAAATTAATTGCTAAAACCTGACAACCAGTCTTTTCATGTAGTAGTCCTTCAAGCCAAACAATATTCTTGATTAAATAGAAAATTTTATTCCTTTGGATTACCATTTCATATTGAAAGGAAAAACAGCCCCGAGATAGAATAATGTCATCTACACCATCCTTTCTAAAATGCATTACAACATTGATTAGTAACTACAATTGGTAAGTACAACTGTTGTGGTTTAACCCGGCCGGCAGCTAAACACCACACAGCCGTTCGCTCACCCTCCCCCCTCCCTCTCTGGGATGGGGGAGAGAAGCGGGAAAGTGAAGCCTGTGAGTTGAGATAAAGACAGTTTATTAAGACAGGAAAATAATAATAACAATAACAATAATGATGATAATAGTATTACTAATAATAATGTGTACGAAACAAGTGATGCACAATGCAATTGCTCACCACCCGCTGACCGGTGCCCAGCCCATCCCCGAGCAGCCGGCCCCCCCACCCCGGCCAGCCACCCCTATATATTGTTTAGCATGACGTCAGATGGTATGGAATACCCCTTTGGCCAGTTTGGGTCAGCTGTCCTGGGTCTGTCCCCTCCCAGCTCCTGCTGCACCCCCAGCCTGCTCGCTGGCAGGACAGAGCAAGAAGCTGAAAAGTCCTTGGCTTGGTGTAAGCGCTGCTCTGCAACAATTAAAACATCAGCATGTTATCAGCGCTCTTCTCATCCTAATCCAAAACATAGCACCCTACCAGCTACTAGGAGGAAAATTAACTCTGTCCTAACTGAAACCAGGACAACAACCCAGATAATAAATAAATTTAAAAAATAAATGTAAAAAATGAGGTAACAGGGACATGAGGAAGCACAGTGCTGTGACTCGGATAAACACAAATAGCTGAATATATTTCCTATTGGCCCACATATTGAACGTTTTAACAAAGAGTTAATTACACGCTACTCTGTAAAGATGGAAAGCCTCGTGCATAATACTGGACCCAGAAGTTACCAACTTTCATTGCCCACCCTGCAGAATACCATGTCATTCTCACCAAAAAACTTCCAGAAAGAATTTTGAAAGAGACAGAATTACAAATCCTGATGAAAATTTTCTTTCACAAGACATCAAAAATAGAAAACTAAACTGTCTTAACATTTATTTGAAAAACACACACAAAAGTAAAACAATAAATAATCTGATACATTTTTATAAATCATTTACTTCTAGTCTGCAGCTACAGACAATTTTATTCACTGACCACACAGTTTTCACGTGCAAGGATTAAAGTTGACTGAACACTCTGAGTGTGCATTCACCCACATTTCCCATGTCCATGTTCCTTTTGATAAAGCCTTCTGTATTTGCTTAGTTTCTAATTGCATTTGAGGAATAGTCATTTTTTAATGTTTGAACTCTTATATTATTGATTAAGCCCAAGATTAACTACGTTATAATGAATTTAAGGGCATCAGTAAAACATGAGTATAACCCAGGGAATAGAAGTTTGCACAGCTACAAAAGAAAGAGGCAACCAGAGTGAGATAACAAGAAGTGATGTTAAAGACGACTGTTCCAGGAAAACCTAAAGAACAAGCATTCTCTGCTTGAAAAATAGAGCCAGAAGGACACTACACACAGAGATAAAAATACCACATTCTATGTGTGAGACTGTGAAATCCTTCCATGACTGCATACTTCTACAGTTTGCATGTTTATGTCCTGCTCTGTTTCTCAAAAACTGGTATATCTTCATGCATAAACAAACAAATATGAACGTTGGTAAAGTATAGTTCTTCCACTAGCATATTATCTTTTTTTTTTTTTTTAATTCTTTTTTTGAGGTTTGGCCAAAGTTCAGATACACTGAAATGTCCTAGCCTGTTTTGTGCCTGGTGGAAGTCCATTCTGCTGTCTACTCTGCTTCTTCCAGTTATGCCAACAGGGACTGAATTTTGTCCACAGTATTGTAGAAAATAACTACATCTACAAGCTATATATATCCTAAATGGTCATCTGTCATCAATTCACACCCATGTGTACATGTGAAATTTCTGCTATCTGGTAAATATACTAAATGTTTCTCCATATTCATTTCAGGTTTTATAGTACATCTGTTCAAAGGACTCTTTTTCAAGATCAGAAATCAATTGAAATTGTACATAGAGGAGGAAAGAAAAAATGTTTAAATTAATCCCACCTAAGAAAAGATTTTAGAAAGGGATACATGTATTCTTGCTGAATGAGAGGCAGTACGGCGTTCAGCTGTAATTTGAATCTATATTGTATTTCATAAAACCACAGTGTGTTCTCTTGTCCTATTAAAACTGCATTCTACCTTACCAGGTCTGAATAATTTGTATAAAATTGATTGCTACAGTTCTTAGTAAGAGCTCTAATTGCATTCCTGGTATAACTTAAAATGATAACCTTATCTTAATTAGTAGCATGCTGCAGAAATGCTTCTGCAAGCCGCCGAGGATTAACCTGCATTTTTAAGCAGAAGCCTTGGGGCCTTCTTTTCTTTCTTTTTTTTTTTTTTTTTAAATTTCATCTCAAACATATGAGCTAGTGCTAATTTATCATAAAGAAAAAATGGAAATAATCAAGTTGAGAGAAAATAAACAGCCCTGCTGCCACCTCCTCTGGTCAGCGCAAGTTTCTATATGTAGGTCAATCTCCTCTACGCACAGGTACGTACACATGTATGCAAGCTAATTGAGGTGCTCCTTCACTTGCAGCGCAAAGTATGTGCTTACATGAAATGTATGTTTCTTTTAAGTCCCCAGCAAATGGCACATTAATCGTGCTTCACAGAGAATCACCCATGCTGTGTAGGAACCTTGTGAAGGACAGGACAAATAGGCAGGGGCTGGGACAAAAGGAATCCTGCCCTTTGAGGACTGGGGGTAAAGTTTCATGTGGATGCATCACCAAGCTCCAGCAAGTGTGGGTGCAGAAAAAATTCTGCTGAATTAAACATAAAATTAAAACAAACAAAACCACCACCAACAACAAAAATACTCAAACATACCACCACTCCAAAAGAAAACTAACACAAAACATTCACACAATGTGCTCCAGACAACCCACTGAGAAGATCTCTGATGACAGAACCAGAACTCCAGATCTGCTGATACAACTGCCTGCAGAGCTCACCAACAATCCAAGGCTGTCCAGCTAATGTGACTTCTAGAAGCATACACTTCAAGAACATGGCAAAGGAATACTGGTGTACTCTCAGGATCAGAGAAATGAATGCTAGTAAAATTTGATAGCAAGTCACTAAAAGCCCCTCGTGCAAATCCTGCTTTGCTTTTCAAGGTTTGGGGGAGTTTTCAGTTGTTGGATTTCTTGCTATATTTAAGCATATCCATATTGTTGTTCTGTCAAAGAGTGACACTGCATTCTATCTTAATAAACAAACATTAATCAGTTTTATTGGGATAATAACAGGTCCAGCAGTAGCTGTATAGTACATCTACTCTCAGAAAGCAATACTGGAACTGGCAGTTGGAACTTTTGAATGGTTGAACAAATGCTTTGAAGTTTTGTGACATTTCACCATCACCTGTGTTACCATTTACTCAGAATTAATTTTGTGAGTCTATCATAGTCTCTCCAAAGTAAATAAATAAACAAACAAGCCAGCAGTAATTTCCTTGTACTTGATTACTCTAGATCACATACCACAGGCATACAACTATAGCAAGCTACAGGCAGTAAAGGCCAACATTTGGGTGCCAACTTTTTTTTTTTTTGTGACTGCATCTTTTCCAAATTAATTTTTATTCCTAACAACTTCACACTAAGGAAACATGTTACTTTTTAACCAGGTTCACTAGTTATACTACAGGCCCCATAGGGCACAGACCACTCTGAAAGCATCCACATGCACCTGCCCATCTGCACACAGTATTGCGGGATTCTCCATGCTTTCCTGGGGCTCCTAGGTGCCATTTATGAACACGCAACCAATAAGGTGGAGTTTCAAAATTGCTGTAGCGACTGTGCTTAAAAAGGGACACATTTAACTTGATACACATCTGTATGTATGTGGGTATCCCTGCACACATCCCTCCATGGTCCCCTGAAATTCTGTTTGAATCCCTTTCAAAATTAATAAACTCTCCCATGTGCCCCTCTTTGTCCCCCACCCTCCCCTTGGCTGTAACATTTTCTTCTTGGTAGCAATGTGCTTTCTTAAGGTGAACATGCATTCATTGACCATTTGCTACATGCTTTAAAAAGAATGCCCTCAAAGCAAGAGCCTGCATTGCTTTTTGTTCAGTACAGCTGACAGATGCCTACTGAAGATGTCTTGCATCACGCTAAGCAGATAGTTTCTTGATAGGAGACTTTGGTTCTCATCTCAGCATTTTCTTTAACTTTTACTGATGGTATGAGTGGAAAGAGAGGGACTGAATGAAAATCATCAGTTATCCAAGACTGCCTGCTTAATGTTTCTGCTTATGGCAATGCACAAGCAGAACAATCAGCCTTGCCTCTGGTGTGATCCCAGACAGTCTGTTAGCTAGTCCTTATAAATCCATCCATCACCTCTATGAAAGTCACTGCCTTCCTTTTACCAAAGATAATGTATGTTATTGGGATTATACCACTGCACATGGAGTCATTAAAGAAAGATAGACCACAATTTATGGCCAAGTCTGCGGACAGCAGGGCATTATTTTAACCATAAAATCACAATCTGCAAGGAGAGTGGCCAAACCAGAGGAGCCATTAAAGACTTATAATTAGCATCAATCAATGTGACACTACTGTTGACATCTTTATTACTTTAAATACACTAATCAAATACTTCTGCATTCAGATAGAAAGATTGATAGGCAGACAGACCCAGGGAACATCCCTACAGAGAGCAATTTTAAATTATCCATTCAAAAGGTAACAGAAAATAAGCATACTACCATAATTGCATGGAAATGCAGTGCACTGACTAAAACTGTTTTCAGCTAGTATAGTGGACTTGGGATGGTCAAGCCTGCATAGGAGATACACCAAATCTGCCCTGAAAAACAACCAAATCTGCCCTGAAAAACAAAAACAAAAAAACAACATACCCACATGCCTCAGCCATGCAGTCAACTACTGATTTTCCTAAACTGAATGAACAAACATCCCACAGAGAAACTTTGCTTTAGGGTATTTTGTGTTAGAAAAATAAATGGCTCAGCAACTCTTTATAGCACCACTCCATTTTCCATCTCTACTTTTCCATATACAGGAATCTTGATGGAAGAATATCATGATATTATTTGCATACTTACCATCATGACTGTCAATATTATCTAATTGAATCCATGTGCAATTTCATACTGCACAGACACTAAAATGCATATGTTGTTACTATTGCTGTTCATATAAACATTTCAGTATTAATGAACAAGAAGCTGTTTCACTTCTCTACCACTTCCCAGGCCATATGCTATTGTACCTCACTGAAAGCATTTTTGAGGAGCAGCTCCCTTCTCTGTGGGACATCAGCTTTGACGTTCATGAAAAGGGAATTCTTCCCTTTTCCTGCACTGGGAATCAAATAAATACATGCAAGTTCTTTTCAGAAAACATGCTTTGGAAGGTATTAAATGATGGTGCTCCCACATTAGATGAGGTTATAAGAATTCCTGCTTATTTTCCTTTTTTTTTTTTCTTTTTAATAGAGGATTATAGTCAGGCATTTGAACGGTTTGCCCAGGGAGGCTGTGCAGTCACCATCCCTGAGGGTGTTTAAGGAAAGGTTGGACGTGGTGCTTAGGGACTTGGTTTAGTGGGTGATAGTGGTGGTAGGGGGCTGGTGGGACCAGATGATCTTGGAGGTCTTTTCCATCTTAATGATTACATGGTTCTATAATAATACTTTAAAAAATACCATTATACAGCAAAGAAGATTCATATTCACTTAGGTCCTATTTAGTTGTAATTAGTATCTTACTGGAATACAGAAGTTGACTTTAAAAGGACATGCCCTGTTTCCTGTCCCCCTTAACTGGAAAAAAAAAAAACCAAAAACACATTGCTTTTACTTTAAAAAAAAGTCTACCATATTTGTAACACAAGAGGCCTTATGCTGTGCTTATCCTAGTGAGTGCTTTCTTTCAGAGAGGTCGCTGGCAGCCTGCCAATCATTTCACCCATGCAGTAAGCATAAGGATTAGCAAACCTGTACGAGTGCACTGAAAAATAGCAAACCCTCTTCAGTAACAGGGAGAGCAGGCGGGAGCTCTAAGCCACAGCAGCCACCCCAAGCCAGAGGCCTCAGGTGCTCCAAAGTAGCTGAAGGCTCAGAAAGTAGCTCAGCAAGTGATTTCACTCAGCCATCTCAGCTCAGTCACCAGGAGCAGTACTCTCCAGGACAACATGAAAGCGTTACAGAGCACGAAGTAATGAGAAAAATGCAGTGATTTGTCTATTGAAAATCCAATTAGTTAAAGCCAATATTTATCAGATCACTCTCCTTAAATCATTTTACTTCAATTTTGAGTTACACTAATTTGGATTGGACTGTCCTTCTCTAATGAAACTGCCAGACCTTTCAGGTGCCTTAATTCATTTCCAAATACATTGGAGACCTATAAAACAAGCGCAAAATGACTGCTGAATCTATGTGGGGCTCCACTGCATTAAAACAAACTAACCTAACAGGAAACAAAACTTAACAAGAGGTTTTACATGGGTGGGGGAGAGGTAGGATGGAAGGATTCAGACTGAGGACCAAGAGGACACATCCCAAACTGGGCGGCAAGCCATGTGTCTGCCAGGACCTCCTCTGCATCATGCTGGGAAAACAGCTTCTGCATCAAAGTTCTGCCCAGCTCCCCACATCCACTTGACATGTTCCCAGCCGTCACTGGGAACCTTGTCCTTCACTGACTCAGTGGCAACATACATCCCGTAATTTAAGCAAAGGATTGTGAAAGATCCTATGATTCAATTTTTTTTTTTTTTTTTTTGAGGCTGACCTTATCATTTGTGAAGAACAGCACAAGCAAACAGATAGCCACAGAAAGCTTAGTAGCTCTGAGTCAGCGGCGGGGCCCCGTTATATCAAAGCCTGTGATGTGTCTGTAAGAAACCAGCTGGCAGTAAACAGGAGTCACACGAAGGGGAAATGACAGCCGTCAGGGTGCAGCCGCTTCCTGCTCTGAGCATTAGGCCACTGCCAAAACAAAAACAATACTTAAATCTGTGCAAACATCCTCAGTGACAAAGGGGAAGGGTACAGCTCATAACAGTATTGTTCACAAATATCAAGCTCACTCAGCATCCAAGTCCAAAGGAGGCTGTATTTTCCAGATAGATAAATTTACATAATAAAGCATACAAGCACTGTGTATTATGCACTCGCCACTATACACCAGGCTGCAAACCACTGTGTATACGGATCCTCCAAACTAATATTTGTGTGCATTCAACTTGGACATTGGGACAATAATCTATACAATAAAAACTTTGCAAATTATTTTGTTTAAATTTGAGAGAGAGGCCTAAATAGCCATGTGAGAGGCCTCGGGATTTAGAGAAAAAGGAACTTGAGAAGACATGGGTAGGGAGTACAGTGGAACAGAAAATACTCAAAGGAAAGGTGGATATGCATAGAGAGCACATGAAGGTGGGAGAAAGATGAGAAGGGCAAAGAGAGCAAAACAGTCCAAGAAAGCAGGACAAGGACTACCAGGAATCCCATATTACCTTCATGAATTGCTCATTCGTTTTCTACTCATGATGATGCTTATGTACCTGAGCATACAGCCATAGCTTTGCTGATTTAACTTTCCTTGTCACCAAACATACCTATACCTTCCTTTGAAGCGTGTGTGCAACTGAATGCAGCCAGCCTGGAGGCACTTTCCCTGGCAAAAGTAAAGCTTCCAGTGTTAACCTGGGTGAAATTCTGCACCTTGTCCATTCTTCTTTAGTGAGGTTATTGAATCAGTCCATCAGTCCTAGGTTTTTGATCTCCTCACTTGACTACAGGAGGCTTTAGGATGCTTTTAAGTAAACAGTTCCACAGAAATGCAAGGCATTCATGTGACAGGCTTTCTAGTTAAACCTGTCTGGTTGCTGACCTGACAAATAGGGAAAACATACAGGAAAATTATTTCTTGCATGGCACCCTACTTCTTTCTCTCCTTCGCTCATTGCTGCCTTCCACCCTCCATGTCACTTACACTGCAATGCACATCATTACTGCCAGAGCAGTGTGAAAAATGTATGCAGCTATAGCACAGGACTTTTACAATCATCTGAGCCAATGGTATTAATCATCAACTGGGATTTGGAAATCATAACCAGGAGACAGCCGTCGCGACAGCTCTGCATGGTAATGACAAAATATGCAGAGCAGTGTGGAAGAGAAGAACGCTCTCTCTGTCTTTTGGTCTCTGTGCAATTGAGATGCATGGTAATAAGCATGTTCATTTCAGTGCTCTTTATTGTAACAATAATTTTCTTGCTCCACTGGATTTTTTTTTATTTTTTTTTAATATTCCTTAGAGTAACAATATTAATCAAGGCACTGCTACCTGGCACTGTCAAAGAAATAGTACATTCCAAATGAGCCTACCCATAATAGAGCCACTGGCAAATGCTTAAAGGTTTAACATGGGCCCTAAGATCACATATGACCATGCATGTGGGCACACATTTATTTTTATATTCGTGACCTAATAGCACAGACATACTGGATGAGAGCAACTATGCCTTTTACTTAAAGGTTTACATCAACATTTAATACAATACATTGAATAATAGGACTCTCAATGAGATAAACTTCCTTTGAATAATAAACAGACTACAAAGATTACGCTAACGAAAAAAGCAGATGCTGAGTTTTTATCAATTTGGGTGATTGCAGCCAAGGTGAACTTTCAGCATGGCTTCTTTTGAGCCCATGTGTGTGCACAAAGCACATATGCAAACTTCCACTTCAAACGTGGGTGGAAAATCTTGCAAAAGTTATGTTAAAGTTTTAGCTCAGATAAAATTTGCAGGTATGAGGGGCTGGCCCCTGGGCATGCAAGCCATCAGTGCTACCCTGAGTCTGCTGGAGCCCTGTCCCTGCCACTGCCTTTGCCTGGGCCAGCCCCAGCCCAGACGGAGTGACCTGAGAGAGTTCAGCGCCGGGAAGGCTCTGGCAGCCTCCGCCTGTCCTCGCTTTACCCTGTGGGCTTGCCAAATGATGATGACAGCCTTGCTAGCTTTGAACTGTCTGACAGAGCATGAGGGCTGACTTCAGCTGGCTCCTGCACAAGGCAGAGCAAGTCCTGCCCGTACCACAAAAATCCAGGGGAGCTCAGCTATGGACTTCAAGCTCCTTGGAGTGGCTCCTCATACAACTAACTCAAGAAACAGCTTGTGGTTTCCTTTAAGAGCCGTTACAGAGAGCTTTACATAGTTTCATGTCTAGAACATAAAATGCCGGTATCTAAGACAAACCCAAAGTTAAATCACAAAATGCATTTGATATATTTGTTCATGGTTAAAACTTGCAAAATTAAACTTTCCCAGAAAACATGACAAACATTGTGCAGCACACTATCACTCAGCTGAAGACAACATATATGCCTCCAAGCAGAGCAAAACATACATCTTATAAATGAGCAGCCTCTTGAGAGATGCAAATACTTTAATTCCATGTAGTTGTCCAAACAGTTGTTTCAACATGAGCTTTTTTATGGATTATTTCACTCTTACAGGGGTCATGGTACTGCTTACTGATTAGAGGCAAGGAGTCAACTTTTCTTTCCTTTCCTTTTTTTTTAAAAAAAAAAAACAAACTTCTATTTCATTCCAGGTCTGCTTATTCCAGAGCAGTGTGCTTGGCTTTACGAGCTGTGTCAACAATTTCTTGTATAAATTGTAACACGAGTTCTTTTTGCTGCATCATACTCTAATAAGTAGCTTGAAAAAAGCAAATGTAGCTTATTGATTGAATGTCACTAGTTCCAAGACCTTCACTGCTGGATAAAAATAAACCCCCAGACCTTAAGCATCTTCATTTTAGCATCTGGAAAACATGTGCATTAGGAAGTTTTGACATATTCAAAAACAATACACATGCACTGCCAAGTTCTTTCACTGGCCTACAGAAAAGGTCAGAAAAGCCAAAAAAAAAAAAAAAGTGCCCTGTTTTATATCCCAAGTATCACATACAACTCAGGCTTTAAATACTTAATAGTAAGCAAAAATGTAACTCTACAGCTACACCTTTTGCACAGTAACAAATTCCAATAACTATCACCAATAAAGTATTTATTATTTGTCATATATTTTTCTAAAATGGCAATTGCATGCTCAGGCCACACAAAAAGAACTGAGGGCTAAACATGATCCTAAGTAATGGGATGGTTTGCAAAACTCTCCCTGACACTCTGGCTACTTCTTTTCTCCAAGTGACAGAGAAGCCAACAAGGAGAGGCGCTATTCTAGACCCCGTTCTCACCAACAAGGAAGGGCTGGTGGGGAATGTGACGCTCAAGCGCAGCCTTGGCTGCAGTGACCATGAAATTGTGCAGATTAGGATCCTGAGGGCAGCAAGGAGGGAGCACAGCAAGCCCACTACCCTGGACTTCGTGAGAGCAGACTTTGTCCTCTTCAGGGATCTACTTTGTAGAGTACCATGGGATAAAACTCTGGAGAGAAGAGGGGCCCAAGGAAGCTAGTTAGTATTCCAGGATCATCTCCTGTAAACTCAGGAGTGTTGCATCCCAACAAAGAGGAATTCAGGCATAAATGCCAGAGGGCCTGCATGGATGAACAAGGAGCTCCTGGCCAAGCCCAAGCAGAAGAAGGAGGCCTACAGAGGGTAGATGCAGGACAGGTTATCTGGGAGAATACAGAGAAATTGTCCAAGCAACCAGGGATCAGGTTAGGAAGGCTAAAACCCTTTTACAATTAAATTTGGCCAGGGACATCAAGGACAACAAGAAAGGCTTCTATAGGTACATCATGATAAAAGGAAGACCAGGGGAGTTGTGGGCCCTTTCCAGGAGGAAATGGGAGACCCAATTACCTGGGATATGGAGTAGGTCGAGGTACTCAATGACGTTTTGCCTCAGCCTTCACCAGCAAGAGCTCTAAGGCCACACAGCCCAAGTCCCAGAAAGCAATGGCAGGGACTGGGAGAATGAAGAACTTCCATCTTTAGGAGACGATCAGGTCTGAGACCATCTAAGGAATGAGAAGGTGCACAAGTCCATGGGGCATGATGAGACGCAGCCATGGGTCCTGAGGGAATTGGCAGATGAAGTTGTGTAGTGGATTTATGTGGCAAGGTTGGGGTAGTGGGAGGTTGCAAGGGTGGCCTCTGTGAGAATAATCCAGAAGCTGCCCCATGTTAGATAGGGGCCAGTTTCATCTGGCTCCAAAGGGACCCGCTGCTGGCCAGAGCCGAGCCAATAAGCGATGCTGCTGGCACCTCTGTGAGAGCAGATTTAAGAAAGGGGAAAAAAAAGGAAAAAAAAAATGCTGCACAACAGCAGCTGGGAGAGCGAGGAGTGAGAACCAGCCCTGCAGCCCCCAAGGTCAGTGCAGCAGAAGGGCAGGAGGTGCTCCAGGCACACAGCAGCAGTTCCCCTGTGGCCTGTGGAGAGACCCCTGGTGGAGCAGGCTGTCCCCCTGCAGCCCATGGGTCCCACACGGAGCAGATCTCCACGCTGCAGCCCCCCCGTGGAGGAGCCCCCGGTGGAGCAGGTGGATGTGGCCTGGAGGAGGCTGCGGCCCATGGAGAGCCCCCGCAGGAGCAGGCCCCGGGCAGGAGCTGCAGCCCGTGGAGAGGAGCCCACGCAGGAGCAGGGGGTCTGGGGGGAGCTGCCACCCATGGGGGACCTGTGCTGGAGCAGTTTGCTCCAGTCCGTGGTACGGACCTGGGCTACATCAAAAGCATTATCAAGTGGTCATGGGAAGTGATAGAAGTCCCCCTTTACTCTGCTTCCATGAGACCCCCTGGAGTACTGTGCTCAGCTCTGGGGTCCCAAGTATAAGAAGGACATGGACCTATTAGAATAAGTCCAGAGGAGGGCCACAAAGATGATCAAAGGGCTGGGGCACCTCTCCTATGAAGACAGGCTGAAGGAGTTGGGGTTGTTCAGCCTGGAGAAGACAAAGGTCCGGGGAATCATTATAGCAGACTTCCAGTACCTAAATGGGGCCTACAGGAAAAAAGGAGAGGGACACTTTATCAGGGAGTGTAGTAACAGGACCAGGAGTAATGGCTTTAAATTAAAAGGGTAGATTTAGATAGATATAGGTAGATTTTAATAGCTGTAAGGAAGAAATTCTTTACTCAGAGGGTGGTGAGGTACTGGAAGAGGTTGCCCAGAGAAGTTTTGCATGCCCCATCCTTGGGGATGTTCAAAGCCAGGTTGGATGGGGATTTGGGCAACCTGGTCTAGTGGGAGGTGTCCCCACCCATGGTGGTAAGGTTGGAACTAGGTTATCTTTAAGGTCCCTTCCAACCCAGTGCATTCTATGATCCAATGATTGTATGGAAAGAGACATGGGGAGAAAAGGGCCTTAACTATGCCTAGATAAAAGAGCTGCTGATACATTGCAGGGGAATTATAAGACCTAGTATTTGTGGTTTTCTGTTTGTTTGCTTGTTTGTTGGTGTTTTTTTTTCTTTTCAAAATGTTATTTTAAAGTTTAATTTATTTTTTTTTCTTCTTCTATGAGCAGTTTATTTGGACTGGGTTGTTTTTTCTCCCCTGAAACTGTAAATTCCCATTGTTTGAAATTGTTCTTGAGTAACTGCTCCCATTGACTAGAAAAGCACCACTGCAACCTTTTGCTAGTCTGATACTAGGAACACATGTGACATGTTGTGATGGTTGGGCTTAGTTACGCATATTTTATTTATTTTTTTCATGTTAAAGATCCAATTCTTGATTGTTGCAGAAAGAACTTGTGTTATGTGCAGCTAAATCCATTCATGCAACAGCAGCTATTAAGACTGCTGACAGTCATGGTTCCTAGCTGATGGCTTCTCCATTTCCATGTATTCAGCCATGCAAATGGTCTATTTACATATCTTCAAGCTTTAATATATACACATTGCTGTGATATTTAAATGATGCATGAAAAGATGGAACACAGTAAACATAGTACATGCCCACAATTTAGGAGCAGTTTATCTCTAATGAAGGGAAAAGGAACCATACTAACAACCTCTTGTTAGGATTCAGAGAGCACATCAGCTTGGGAACAACCACCTTCTCCTATGAAATCTCATATAGATACTAGGGAGAATGAAGTAACATTGGTGACTCTTCATGGGGATGCTGTTGAGATACAGACATCATCCCACACTGCAAAGGCAGGTCTGCTGTGGTGACCTGTTCGTGCAGCTCCTCTATGGAGGGCATCGGAGTCTCTCCACTTAATAGCACATGTTCATCTTTGCTTCCACCGCCACACCCAGAACAGAAAGCAGTGCAGTCATGAGCAAAACTTCAATTTTGTTGTTTTCTTGACCACCATTATGTAGTGTCAACAAAGACATGCTAGTTACACAGCACATGCATACACCTAGACTTTTAGACATGCTACATGACAGCCATGTTGGATCTAACAAAGAAAACATTGTTCTGGTGGAAATAAGTAAAAATCATAAAAGTAAAATAAAAATAATTATAAAAATAAATAATATTTTTTTAAAAAAATCAAATTATTATTATTATTTTAAAATCAAATCAAGTATAAATGTTACCTATATTGACTGTGTAAATGCTTCTTTTTGGATTCTGGTTTGCAGGCTTACCACATGAGCTGCTGCCCATCGCCTGAGGGCACTTCTGTAAGAGCTCTACCATGCCATGTGCCCAGCATGCCCTGGCATGGCCCCAGCCACACAGGTCTACATCTCTTGGCTGACTGAAATGCAACACACACTTGTGTTAAGAGGACAGAGAGGATGCAAGAAGCAGGGTTAAATAGCTGCAGTGTTTGGACACATAGCTGAAGGCTTGATTTACCCAGTCCCAAGGGGTGGCACAGCAGTTTCTAAACAGTGGCAGCAATGTGCCAGCAATGCCTGCTGGCAGTGGCTACCCACAGGCACCCCACGAGGACAAGCCAATCCCCACGGCTCCTCTAACAGGAGACAGACACCAGGTACTTAAGCCAGGTAATCATGGGGTCAGAATTCAAATACCCACCTCGTTCTACTCATGGAACAGAGGAAGCATCTTGTCTCGGTCTTTTTACAAGCAGGTATTGCGTGGTCACAGACACTTAAGTGGTCTCATGTCTACAGCAGCTGTTTCATTAAGTGTCTGCGAGTAGAAATTTTGTACAGTCCAGTTCAGAAAAAGAAGTCGCATTCTGCATCCAGAGACGTCAGCCCAAAACAGTTAAGGAAAGCAAATGTCCTGTTTTCATCGCCATTTCTTACCTTCCAGCTAGGAAAAAGAAATATTGAAAAACTGATATGTTGCCAGAAGGAGATTTGAAAACAACAACAAAACCATACCACTCCAAATTCAAGAGCCATCATCTAACTCTGGCAGAAATCATCTTCCAAACACTTTTCTGCCCCAGCTCTAAAAATTTACTTTACAAAAACAAGCCTTCTTCAAAAATGTCTTGCCTCAGTCAGCAGGTATCCTTTGTAGTTATTAACAAGCAGTTTTTACAGCAGCATTTATACCACTGACCTTGGCCTGAGAAAGAATATAGACCATACCCGTCCAAGTAGGCTATAAACTGTGCTAGCCAACTTTACAGCTTTTAAATTCTATTAGAGTCCCTTAAAAATTTTAAATCCCCTCTAAGGAATTTATCCCTATGAATGTACTTGAAGATATAAGGAGTTGTCTCTAAAAGCATTTGGTTCTGCAATCAGTCACCTTTTAAGTTCCCTACATATCAGTTTAGCAATGTGACATCCAAAGAAGAGTAAACTCAAAATCCCAGAATTTTAGCAATAATAAAGTTAGGAATTATAGTGGGTTTTGCCTGGTCAATATATCATTTTCTCAGTCCTATCAATCAATAACACATGAAGAATGTAATAGTCTGATGTGTTGACAGAGATTATTTAGATATACTCCACTGGCTAGAGAGGTTACATAGATGGTTGCAAGATTTCAGCTGAAATCATATATCACATCACATAAATACCAGGAACATTATGCAAGTTCCAATGTTCAATGAGCTCAGGTAGTAAATCGATTTCAAAAAAAAAAAATAAATCTGTTTGGGGTCCTTAGAGAAAGGAACTTGAATTGCCCTGATTTTACAGGGGGGGTGGGGAGGAGAAGGAAGCCTCTGTGAAAGAATTCTCATGACATTTCACTAAGAGAGCAGAGCTGAGCTTAATAAACTGCATTCAAGTTTTTTGTTTGTTTGTTTTTCAAGAACGAATAGCTTCAAATCTAATATAAGAATAGCCCAGCCCACTACTGAACTCAGCAGTTCCAGTAGGCATATATGCACCTTATTAAGTGAAAGTCCTGGTTTAATTATGCCCAACTGGAGATTACTTAGTTTTCACATTTGACAGCTAACCCTCTTCTGTCAGCAGTACTCCAACAGACTTTCAGTAGCAGATGATCTTTGTTTCTATTTTCTAAACATTCTGGATCGTTAAGTAAATGTAAATTACACAACTGTAAGTAGTGGAATGGAACAAAAAGTCAGTAACAGGATAAACATACACCAGAGCAGAAATTAAATCTCGCCAGCTCTATATACTTCAAATGTAAATAGGCAGTGAGGAGATTATTCCAACAGCTGTAAGTATAAGCTTTCTGCTGTTGGACTCATGTTACAGTTATCATCATGGATACTACTACTGGAATTATATTGTATATAATGGAATTCATATGCTTGGACATATTTATTATTTCTTGATGAAACTCCTAAAGAAGGCAAAAGAGAAAATAACCGGGTGTGGGGGGGGTGCGGATTAAGCTGCAAGATTAGCAAAATTGCTAGCAATGCACAGCTCGGAAAGAGTATCCTTAGCACCTCAGGCTGCTCTGTTGACTTTTACAGTGTTGCCGGGGAAAAGAATTGAGGCAATTTTTCAGTTTTACCTGGGACAGATTTTTCTTACAGACAAGTCCTATTACAAGTACATACTTTAGTACAAGTAATCAATTTGGAATGGTACTGCAGGAAAAGATAACATGGATCACCAGGGTCATCCAAATCTTCCAAACTTCCAAATTGCTGGGACTTCTTCTGGTTCATCACAGGTTTACTCTGAATTTCTGTTCTTCTTTTGTGGCAATACCACTTACAACATAGTAGCTTGGGTCATTTACATTTATTTACAAACAAAAATAACTATATTGATATGTATATTTTTATTTATTTCTACATATAGTAAGTGGTTTTCTGCTGTCTTTCTCTAAACAAAAAGCATACCTGCAGCAGTTCACCAAATAATTTCACTGCCACATTAGTGACTGAGTGCTGTGGGGCTTGTGGACCGCTCCAGCAGCAGTGTACTGCTATATCAGAATACAAGTTGATAGAACATTACTTTACTCGAGGGATGGCAGAATTTCACATTGGCAAAAAAAAAAAAAAAAATGGGCTGCAAAACCAATCATTAGCACACTGGCAAGAGTCAGTGCAACAGGTCACTGTGTCCCAGCCCATTACTTTCTACCTTGGTAGTAGCTCTATACTGAGAACTGTAATTTATCAGACAAAGGCATAGCAAGACACAATGGCAAGTAACATTGCAAAAAACATTGAAACTGCAAGTGAAGCGTAACACCTTAGCATGAAATGCAACTCAACAAGTTACCAGAAAAGCCTATCAACAGTTTCCAGATTACTTTGGTCAATAAATTATGAAATCCAGAAACTATGAGATTTACTTTAATGCAGGAATTATTTACTTAAATTATCTTGTATAGAAATATGAGCCTTTCCAGGATGATCTTTTTAGCTTAAAACACATATAAAACTATACGCAATACTTCTTTCTAATCTGTAGCTTTGATCAAAGATGAAATAGTGGGGCTGCTGCTCAAGTGGTATGCCTTTAAATCTTTGGTTACTGATGAAAAGTATGTGTTCACTGGTCTGATGTTTTTAATAATTGTCAGCACAGTGTCATTGGACTTATATACATCTTAATGAGAAATTACTAAAACAGGAACTCTGCTCCTGTTTCTTAATCTGTTGTACTCGCATCAAAGCCAGACCCTATATAAACAGGAAACTGGAATCAGTCCGATAATATATTACCCACAGGACTGAAAATTTAAAGGAGACTGGGTAGACGAACAGAACTACATCCACTTTTGCCTTTTCACTTTTAAAGAAATTGTTCTCCAAAACCTCATCCTTCATGAAGCCAGGAACTATGCAATTCTCCAGGAGAGCATGATAAAGTTAAATAGCTGTAACTAAAACCAAGCTTCAGTCATACTAAACTATACTGAACCCTTTCCATTTTCAACCTTATTAAAAGACTAAAGGTGAAATTGTCAGAAGAACCATAAGTCCCATTTCTAAACAGACTTCGCTGCGTCAGCTTTAATTTTGCTACCTATCGCCAACATCACGTACTTGCTTTTGAAAGTTTATTCTCTGGCCTTCTAGCTGTCCAGTAAAGTCATTGCAAAACTGAGTGTCTGCAAATAACTAACAACTGAGATCAACAAAGCAATCTTGTTAGCACTTGTCTCACCCTTTTTAAAATTGCTAATATGAACGGTTGCAAATTGTTTTTAGAAACAACAAACACTTCAACAGTGGCTTGAAAAAAAGCCTATGGGAAAATACTGGGCAAGATGAAGCACAATGCCCTCAGTTTCTGAACTGCATGTTATTGGGCCCACTGGACTGCCAACAAGGTACAATGTGTACCTGCTATTCATATTTAAAGTAATCTTCCAGAATACTGAAGAAATTCCCTTGAAGGTGCCAGTTGAGATATTTGGGGGTTATTACTATAATGAATAGGACAAATACTGAAGACTATAGTGAGTTCTGCAAACCCCATGCTTCTCACTTTTTAAAGTATGAAACAAAATGGGACGGAGGAGGAGCATGCACAATTTCTGTTCAAAATACCAGCTGTCCTCCACAGATCACTATCTCCAAAGGAGGTAAAAACAATCTGAGAAAACCCTACTAAAACAGAACTGTTGTCTATATACAAGAAAAATAAATAAACACTAACGTCCAGCATTGTTAATAGGGTTCTGCTGTTATCAGCATGAGAATTTCAAAAGATATTGTGCTGTTATGACTGAGATTAAATAAGCACCTAATCAGGCAGTAATATCTTTCACCAACTGACAAAGTTACAACGTTACAGTAAAATACCCAAACCAAACAAAGGAGCTTTGGGGCACAAAAACTTTTCCTGAAGTACCAAACACTGAACTGTACAGATATTGTGTGTATGTTGTAAAGAATTGAGATTTTCTTTGCTTTTCATCATAATGAGGTTTTCTGTTTCTCCCCATTTCAGGCCATTAATCTGTAGTTTAAAAATACTGAACTGTGTAGAGTGAGACAAGGTCTTTAATTTTAACTAAAAGTTGACATGAAATACATCAATTAGATTTTTAATTTACAGTTCCTAGGTGCATATATATGAGTACCACATTCGGTTAAAGATTACTTTAAAGTTCAGATTGTTTTCAGTTTACCATTACTACAATGCATTTTGAACTATTTCTAATTTCTGTACCTTAAAAACAACTTCAAACAAATTACTGTAGTTTTATTTGCCTAAAGAACTCATACATATAAAGAATATCAAATTACAGGCTCCATTCAACAGTCCACCTTGATACATGCTTAATATTAAGCATTCATTAAAATCCATCCACACTCAGGAAGCATGAAAGGCAGTGTTTGAATTCCACCAAAATGAATAAAAAAATAAAATAAAATAAATAAAATAAAATAAAATCTTACCTTTTCCTGATTATAATACTGACATGGGCAACAAATAAAAAATGGTGCTGTCAACAGAGGGTGGAATCTCCTCTTTCATATCAGTTTTAGGCGGCTTAACAATTCAGGAGTTTCAGACTCACTTTCCTTTATAGCAAAGGTGGAAAGGATTCAAATCAAAGAGCCATGATATCCAGCCAAAACCTTGCACTCACTGCTCCATTTAACACAAAATTGGCTAGTGAACAGTGTTTCTTCCAGCCAATAAAGCACACGTTGGCACTGAAATTTAGTAGAAATCCACATTATCTTCCTCACCTCTACTCCAAATTAAATGAGAGCTACCACTTTATTTACACATTAATGCTATTTGGTCAAAGACAGAGGCATACTTACATACAGCTCAAGCTGGAGATGCACATATTAGAGACTGGAGAGAAAGAAAACTGGGAAAAGCCAAAAGTTCCTCCAACCATTTCCATCACCCTCCAACTACCTGTATCAGGTACACTGATTTGTCTCTTTCTTCTCATAGTAAAACACTTTGAATCAGCCTTAATTCCAATATCCCCAGTCTTCTAGAGGTTTCATTGCTCAAAGGTTTTAGGATGAGTCTAATAATGAAAGAAAATAATCTCAAGATGTGTTCAGTTGTGTCACAGAGAGGTATGGGAAGAAATTCTATTTTGTATCTTTTCTTGTGCACATACAATGCTTCCTCAGTATTTTACCTGAAATTTTGTTTTAATCACATCAGTATTTCAAAATATACATGAAAACTTAGTAGAAATCTATTCTATAAATCCTGCCAATGTACTAATAAAACTAAAGAAAGAAATGAAGCCTGGTTACAGAGAACAGAAAGGGAGAGAGTGGAATATTTGATGCAGAAACTTACATGAAGGCTTATATAGGTAAAGATTATATGGGCTTAGTGGATTATTTTTTTCTTGCTATGACACTTAAACACATGTATCCTGCATTTTCTCAGAGAACTGACCAGCCACTTAGAAATGTTTTGTTATTTGGTACTGTTCAGTAGGGCTCGGCTCAAATTACTGGATCCCCTCAAGGGTTAGGACAGTATCTCAGATGTATGGGTAACCATATGGTTTATATGACTCATACATCCTTTGGTTTTGCTCCCATAAGATTTTATAAGATTGCTCCTATAAGATTGTTCAATAGAAAACTCCTAACTGCTTCCACTTCACAATTTCCGTAATATCCTCTAGTCACTGCAGACTACGGTCTTATAGTTATTTGCTGCCTTTTACATTTGTATCTACTTCCTTCCCCTCTTATTATTAGCTAATCAACTCAGGATGACGGAAAGGCCAAAAGCAATTTAACTGGCCAAAATCTCCTAACCACCCAGTTTAACAGGTTATTTGTGTTCAAAGGAGCTCTTCTTCAGCCCTAGAAATCAGAACTTCTATTGTTACATATTGCTTTTGAGTCCCTTCTTTCTGCAGGAATCTGGAAAGGCAAATGGCTATTAAAAAGAAGGTCATCTAGGACCAGAACGAGATGTGATTTTCACTGTTAACAGGAGTCATGGCAATAATGCTCTATGAACTTCAAGCGTATTCAAGTCATGTTTTTTGGGGGGGGAAACAAAGAGATTTTTTTGGCTCAGCTTATCTTACTCTGATCGGTTACTACTGCTATTCAATAACATTGTATTTTCACTGGTATTGATGAAAATGCCCCAGTTTTCCGACCTCAACATATGTTGTATTCTGATTTGTAAAGGGCTATCAGCATTACATACATTGTGCTAGGCAAGATTCCTTCTTTTCAGTATATCAAATATTATAAATCAACAGCAGTTATAAAACTCCCCTCAGGGCTCAAGGTATTTTACTGCCAAGATTCAGCTCTCAGATGCATACTTAGCCCTTAGTATAAGCCAGTGTCATATCTCCTGCTTCGTTTTCCCTTCTAATATCTGTTTTGCATCCCCACATAATTATAGAGGCTTTTAACTATCATTCGAAGGAACAGGGAAGGGGAACAGCAATATCCTCAGTAAGAAATGAATTCTAGGTTGAAGTGGTAGTATTTTTGTACTAACGTGCATTTGCCACAAAATGCTGAACAATATATTATTACCATGCCAATTTTTATAAGAATACAAAAATCTGCCGTTCAACAATAAATATAATGCACATGCAACGTATGTATAATTAATGAAAACAGGCTGTGCGTTATGAATAATACTGTTACCAAGATACCATAAGCTCAGAACAATCTTTCAGGAAAACACTGTAATGGTATCTTTTGCAAGCAGGCAAATTCATTTTTTGATTTAAGCTTCAGTCAGTACATTTGCA
The DNA here is from genome assembly GCF_964034855.1 of Anser brachyrhynchus. NCBI lineage: Eukaryota > Metazoa > Chordata > Aves > Anseriformes > Anatidae > Anser > Anser brachyrhynchus. The sequence continues at coordinate 53,863,629 of NC_137695.1, read as the reverse complement.
GCGGTAATTCACCGATGTAAGACTCAGTTTTATTACTTTCCACTTACCAACGCTGTAGAACCAACACAGCTCTAAAAGCACAGACTCTGTTCTTCTGGTTGACACATGGGGAACGAAATTATTCATTAGACTATGAATCAAAAAGAGATGATGCACCAATGGCAGGCTGAGCATTCAAGGACGGAAATTAAAGGTCTTGAGTTATTTGTACATGAGTAAATGTGGAATAGTGCCATAGGCTTTGTCTAGACTAAGATTTAAAAGTGTGCTGTTAACATGTCTTAGCTAACACATATGATAAAAGCCTTTTATCATTAATGCAGTGTATAAACCAACACAAAGCTGATCAAATTATAGCATGGTGGGAAATGAATCTTGATCAATATAAGAAGATATAGATTAGGGGAGGCAAACCAGAATTTTCAAATACATCACGCAGAATTTGATAACTGACGTTTTCTATGTGTCCACCTCCGAGTAACAGGCTAGAAAAAAGTTATGGAGGAGAAAGTTAAAATAAGTATGATTTATGCCAATGATCAGCTAGAATCTCCAAATTTATTTACATGAATGTTAAAGCAATTGGGCATCACCCGATGTCCTGTTAACAAGAATCCAATAAATAGAATGCTACTATAATCTCTAGAGTAATCCTATTGGGAAAGAATCGTAGGAGAAAATATCCCTTCAATGCTGTATTTGAAGTATGATAAGTGAAGAAAACCAACAAAACCAAACAAAACTCCACAGGTTGCTAACTTTTTCAAAATCATATATGAAGAATTATGTATGACATATTAAGAATGAAGTAACTTCTTTGGCACAGAAGAGTGAACTATGCTCTTTGCAAACCAAGGGAATTATTTAAAACTACTAAACTGTCACATATTAACCGTATTTCTCTTTTATGTATTAAAATCACAACAATGAGCTTATTTGGACAACAATGACCTGTGCTCTATAAATCTCCTGTCTAATAATGGCACAAGAATGGGCACTACTTACATGACAGCAAAGCAATAATGAGCAACATAATGTGGTGTACGTAACATAATAAGAACACAGAGCAGAGCTGAATCTGAGTATGTACAAAACTAAGTTAGAATGATTTGACAAATAATGGCTTTATGTTCAATACCATTGCTTTCCTGTTAGCAAGTATTTATCTAACCAATGAAAAAAATAATCAATTATTTTCTGTTACATCCACATACATATGTGCACATGTATATCAAAACACTGGCTCTAAAAAGATCAAAGTATTAGCAGCAGCTAGGCCAATACATCTTCAAATTGTTGTCAACATTTTCACCCCTTTTACTGATGTACTTTTATTTATTAGATCATACAAGTCTATTAAATAAGCCAGCACTTGCATTTCTAGTATATACCATAGGATTGAGATGTTTATTTATAGTGACTCAGGCAGTAGCGGAACAATTAAAGAGTGGAAGAGTTCTATCAAGAAAAGAGTTTTTTGTTGGCATATGAGTTGCAAAGAAATGCTAACGTTCTTCAGTTCTGACATAGCAAACAAGCACAAATAATTCTTCACGTGTGGAAATGAAAAGGAATCCACTGTTTTTCCCTGGGTAGGAAGGCATATTTATTATTTCAATATGAAATTTATTCTGGTTGATGGATGTAGACCAAGAGGAGAAAAATCAATACAGTCTAGTATGCATTCAGTCTGTGCAACGTGGATTTCACTCTGAGCAAGGACAAAAAGGTGAGAGATGCAAAGAGAAAAACTGTGTTTATTTCTTAAAATTATAATACGCTGTTACTGTTAAAAGGTTTAACTCACTGAAGTTAAGCAATTAACCTTCTAGTGTTGACATCAGCAGCCAAATTTAGGACAAGAAAAGGTATAGCAAGTCATCTTCCCTTCTGTTGTTAACCTTTATTCATTCATATTTAATGCATTCATTTTATAACACGACCTGTAGTCAGTGCAAGTTTACTAGCAGGATGCATTAAGAAAAAGCAAAATACATTCTGTTCCCCATCCAACATCTGTAACCTTACGTTTTTCTTATAAAGAATGAGAAAATGGAAATTCATAAGGTTTATGAGATTCCCGTTGCAAATTCAGAACAGCAAAAATCTGCCTTTCTCATTGGTTTATATGTACTGGATTTTTTTTTTCTCAGGATCCAGTCAACAAATATTATGCTTCTTCCAAGGGAACTCCAATGCAATTTGTCTCCTTGAGAACTACTGCTGGGTTCCTTGGAAGACTCAGGACATGGGCAGAAAAATGTCAAGGGGAAAACCTTGCCCAAACCTAGGCCAGGCAGCAAAGTTCCCCAGGGAAAAATCATGTTTATTAAACCACTACTTACGTTCAGTAAAGGTTAGCAAGCATTACAACAAATTTGCTCTTAGGTCAAATAAGGCAGAAAGGGAAGCAGATGTGATACGACCTGACAGGCCTAGATTTTTAGCTGGAAGCTACAGTACTATTTTGGACTCTTTCAGGTTCTGGATCTTGGTTTACAATAATAAAATGACATCTCCATGCTGATTCTGCTAAAGAAATGAAGAATGATTATTTTATCTCCAGAGTACTACAGAAGTTAGTGTTCAATGTTCCACCACCATATACAAGTCTAGAGCAGGTTGGCAATAGCAACTTTGTAAAGATGACGGCTACAACTGTGGGATACTACAGAAAATTGCCTCTGCTCAAGCTTTAAGAGAACCAAAACATCTTCTTATTTTCTTTCAGCCTTGTGAAAGTGCCTGTGAGAGGCCTATTGTGTTCCTCTTAAGAAAGGTAAATCCACTGTATTTACTGAGAGATGCACTCTGCAAATGATCTAACATCTCATTAAAATGATTTTACCCCATATTGTTATGGCACACAGGCTCTCACAAACAACATTTTCAATACTCTGCTCTTCAGATCTCATCAGAATCCTAAACTAGGTCATCTGGAAGGATGATACGGTACACAAACACACACATCCAACTTCTCCCTTTCTTAAATGCCCACTATTTAGAGGCATTTTCCGTGCAAAGGAAAGTTTAAGAGCAAATGAAATAATATCTTGGGTGGACCTTTAGCAATAGATCTCTCAGCACCACAAGAAAGGCAAGCTCCAGATCAGGGCAGAGGTCCATCACATCAGGGTGGCAGGCAGCAAGGTTTATTCTTAGCACATATGAGTTGACATTCGGTAAAACCATAGCAAAGACAAGGGAGGTTGTGAATACTTTGCCAACAGGCTAAGGGCCACGTCATCCTGATAACTTATATTACAACTACAGCTTACTTCATTTTAGTTACTGCACATTAGCAAAGATATAGGAAAAAAAAAATAAAAAAAAATGTCTGGTGAAAACAAGGCAGCTGAGAATTAATGATAAAACAAACCAAAACAGGCATTGGACATATTTAATTATGTTTTTGAGTAAACAGGTAACCAATCTAACACTTTAAAGGACATTATACTAAAATTGATAATGAACTTCTGATCAACACACAAAAAATGCAACCTCTTAACATCTGTGGAAAAATAAAGATGTGTATGATATTGCCTCACTATTTTGCTTTCTAAAAGAGAAAAAAAAATACTTTAAATGGACAGCTGTTATCCCCAAAGGTATATGTTTCAGCTATCTCATATGCAATAAACCATTTGCCCTCTTCTGCAGTAAGGACGCCAATAACATTTTTGTGTTAATACCCCTTTGAAAATATTCCATGCAGTGCTTTTCTGTTGGATCAGAGAGTGACTAGACAGTCTTAGATGTCACCAGTTTAGATACAGCCATCTCCTGAATGAGTCTTGAAATTCAAAGATTAGGCCTGTTTTTTTGGATTTCATTGTTACGGAAACTTTCAGTGAAGGGCAGAGGGACAGGAAGAAAAAGGGGAGAGAAATGCACAACTAGAAGGAAAATAAGCAGGAAAAAACAAAAACAAACAAACAAAAAAAACTCCAATCAAGAACTACAGAAGAAAATTGCCAAATACACAATTAAATTAGTGCTACACATTGTTGGAATCACCAATAGACCTTAATTTCTAAGTGCAGGTTCTGATACATTCTGGTCCTCAACTGAAAAAATAATAACTGAATTCTCTGGTCTCCACCTGTTGTAAATAGTTGCAAAACACAAGCCATTTTCTTTACACCTATAACTTCCACTGAGTTCAGTAGTTCAAAAAGTCTCATTATTGCAGCAGATAAGACATAATTATGACTCTGGGCTTGACATGGTGAAGTGCCTCATTACACACTGTCACAAACATCACAGGATGCACCAGAGATTTCTTCGTCAAGGAGAAATAATGAGCTGTCCTGGGTCTGCAGTGTCTTTTATAGCCTCCCAGATGTTTGCATTTATTTATTTATTTGTTTATTTATGCCCTTAAAAAGCCCCCAAACCTGGATCAACTACATAATGAAAAATATAACAGCATAAACCTGATAAAGATCAAAATACCAGGATTGCTGACAGTGCATGGTAATGGCAGTAATCTGTTTATTCAGCATTTTGTTTTGATAATACAGGATGCACTCAGATTCCTTCTTCCACAGTTCCCCCCTCATTAACATCCTGTCCAGTTTGCTGCAGGCTATGACATTGTCTCCGATAATAGTTTTGGCATATGTTTCCTAAGGAAAGGCCTGGCCACCCTTCTGTTGAGCGGATGTCGATTGCGTTAATGCTGAAGATGCACATGCCCCACCTCCTGCTGGGTCTGAGCCTCTGCACCCACGTGATCTGTCACTACCACTCAATACCAACCACCCAGAAACCATACAGAGCTAGCACAGATCTTCCCTACAAATAGGCAATGTATGTATGTCTCCATATATAGACACACACACGCATACGTGCACTATAGATAAATATGCACATCCATGAAGAGACTTAAAGCACACAGCAGAAGTAGGCTGCATCTTATGTTGAAGAAAACTCACTATCATCTCCTCAAATCTTAAATGAAGGGCACAAAATACCTCAGGGAAAAGGCAAGCTCTTTCGCTCCCATTACCACGGAGCCTCATATACAGAGGCCAGTGTTACACTTGCTAAAGGCTGCTTCTTCAATTTTTTCAAGAGAGATGCAAAAGTAATGTGGGTGACATGTTAACACAAAATCATAATAAAGTTTTCAGCAGTGCTGAGATAAAATGAATTGTCAAATGTGTAAAATGCACCAGGTGAAGTACTGATCAGTAAATAGGATAACCAAAGAAAAATGTCCAGATGTTCCTCTTTGGCCACCTCTACAACTGTAAATTAAACAATGCCAAGAAACAATCCCAGACAGTAGACTTTAATTGTCTCTACAGTTATTAGACTTGTCAGGTTTGCACAGACTTGTCAGCATTCTCTCCTGCACCAAAGGTAATAAAAATCAGCCCAGGGATAAATCCCATAATGCAGTTTTGGATGTGGCTACCTTCTTTTGGAGATGGGCTGTCCTGTGGCCTCAGTGCCAAAGAAAAATCCCAGGCACATTTAACTTTTTAGTATAGACACAGCTCTTCTGCCCACTGTCAAAGCAGACCTCTGGTTTAATAATGGGTACTCAGATCCCTTTCTCAAGCAGGGAATACCACCACAGTATCATCATATCTGATTAGAATTTCCCAACTTTCCCTACTAGGTGAAGCAAACTACCTCGGCTTCATACATAGGAAAGCAGGTAGTTGTCATATCCAGTGCATTACTTACCCCAAATTTTCAAAAGATGAAGTATTAAGAGCAAAATTGTCCCAGGAAGCAACATGCAGAGGAACACCAAGATGTCAAACACACAAAACCAAGCCTATGCCCTTCTCATTTAAAAATAATTATGGGTAGATAAACATATACACATACATGCAAATTAAACACCTTAGCTCTCACAACATTGTAGAAACTTGTGAGTTGTTGTTCATGCCCGTGTAGGGACAAGTAATGGACTTCTGCAGAGCCTAAAATCCCATTGTGGGACAGGAAAGTTAACTTTTAGGACCCTAAAGCAGTGTTCAGCACTCAGGAGTTCCAAGTTGTATTTGTACATGGATTGGCGTATCAAGAACACGTTCACATACGGTGCACCTTTTTCCCTGATGACCAAGTCAGAAGCCAAAGCTTTACTGTACTATTGCGTCTCCCCATGCTCCACTGAACAATAACATGCAGCAAGTCAAAAATAGAAATGCCAAAAAGTACAAAAAGAACATCCTAAACTTTATTTCCTACAGTCGTTAAAGGAGTGGACAATGGGCAGTGAAGTATGTCTCAGGAATTCACATTTTTCCAAATAAGAAAAAAAAAATCAGTACAACTTCTCACAGAAATACAGGTCTAAATGCTTGGTACCCACATGCTGTCAAATCTGTAACCTTGAATTCCTGTCTCCAATAAGTACACAGATATCTGTTTGGACAGGCCAAAAAAAGTGACTTGACTTTCCTTCCCAAATTCTTCCGAAAAAGTTGCTTGTCTTCATATTCTCTTAGTAAAGCAATTAAGGTAGTTCAGCAGGGCAACAAATACTAGTAAAGATGCCAATACTGACATTGCTTCCTAATCTGTCATCCTAACCTGTGTTTACAATGATTTAGAGCAATATCAATTCTAAACATAGTCTAAGTACAAATTCTTGGTCTTTTGTTCCATAATGCACTAGTCCTCCTTTTGTCACGTTGTCCCTTGCATGATGGGTGAATTTGCACCACAAATCCTATTTTAACATAGGCAGGGCAAGGGCTGTAATCTGGCACAAAACCTACTTAGAAAAACAAGCAGAATAGGCATTTCTTCCTGGTGCTGTGCATCTCAAGATCTCAGGGTGCTGAGGACCGCTGATTTTTTTTATTTTTTATTTTTCCCTGAAGCCACATTTCACACAACATAATGTTTTGGCAACACCCTTGTGAACTTCTGACCTTACTTAAAACAGCAATAGATTACCCCCCAAAAGCAAAGCCCTTTTCAGCCAAAATCCTTGTTCCTTCATGTCTACAATTTAGACAGGAAATAAGAGAACACAAACAGGAAAGAAAGTATGGGGAGATACTGAAGCAGAAATTAAATATGTATATATATATATGTAAGTACAAAGTTTCTGTATCAATTCTAGACCAAAGCAAAACTCCTTACTTCCAAATGTGCCACTCAGAAAACTGCATGCATTTTTAAGGACAGCATTCACCTGCTCTTTGCAGTACTAGAATAAAGATTTATAATTGAGAAATACATTCTAAATACAATACAATATATGCTGAGGAGCCAACAAGATAAACTATTACAGCTACGAGTTAGCTGCAAATCATGCTAAAGATCCCCTGCTCTTTCTCTCCTGTCTCGTTCCTCCTTCCTGCACATTGTAACATCTCTAAGGTGGTACAGAAAACCCAAAGCAGAAATCTAGGCATGAGACATGTCACTCACCTAGGTCTGTTTTGGTTACATTTCCCATCACCAAGCAGACAGGAAACGTTCTCAGGCTCACAAAGAGGCGAACAGAAGCCAGAGCTAAAGATAGACTGTGGTGTGTTTTTTTTTTTTTTTTTTTATACTATTACTCTGAAAGAACGGAAACCATATGGGGATTGGGTTATTATTCAGCTAGTTACTGCCTTCAGGTGGCTCCAAATTAAAAAGAAAGATTGTCAGCAGATGTACTGCTGTACTACTCTACCTCTTCTTCACATCTACTCTACCTCTTCTTCAACTGGCATATTACAGCATTATTACTGCTGTTCCCACCAGCATGCTCTAGCCAAAGATATGCCAGCATATCACTATCCAACACTTCACCCCCTTACGAACTCACAGGTTGATGATTTAGTTTATAAAAAAAAAAAATAATAATAACAAAAAATCACCCTGGGCTTAATTACCAACACTTTCTTTTTTTTAAGGAATGTTCCAAAGGAGCTTCAGATTTAGTTTTTTAAGCAGCTGAACCCAAAACATAGCAATTACAACACAGACATCTCTCTGAGAGCCTTGTCATGTCCCACATCACTTGTCTGTGTTTTAACCAAAGTATAAGCTAGGCAGTACCAGGCCTATCATCTCTTGTCCCCAGGGTCATCAAATGCATTTTCACTTCTGTGTATCTTGACATCCCACTAATTTTTTAAGGATTTTTCAATGGAAGGAGCCACTAAAATTAACACCTGTTTCAGATTTTGAAGTTTAATTACATCTAGCCCAGTATCTTCTTTTTCTAACTTGAGACTGTAGCTTAAATTACTGCCCAGAGAACAGGTCACCACCATTGGTGAATAGCTAAAATGAATGAACAGGCACAGGGTAAACATGACAGATTTAAGAAATAACAATGATAAGCATTCTCTTCCATTTTATTTTTCATTTGTGGACAACAAGAGAAAGAACTGTTGTTTGTAAAGTATGTTTTTGTATCAGACACATGCACAGAAAACCACCGTAAACATCTTCAAACATACATATATCAGATATACGTATGTGATATTCAAAACATCTCAAAGACACAAATAACTGATGATACAAACTCGACCTACAGTAGCACTTGCAGACAATTAATATCCACTTTATGACAGAGAAAAAAAAAATACATGAAACTATGTGTTTTTAAACCCTTGAACTCAGTGGCACATTTTAGTACTCATAACCTTGTAGGCTGATTTGTAACTACTCTGTGATTTGCAAGAGCGGTAAAATAAAAACAATCAGGCAAAATACATCCAGAATGCTAACTTCAGGGCATCTTAAGAGTAAGCACTTGTCTGTTTGCTCATACATACAGGCATTCATCATCAATAACAGGTACAACTGAAAACTAGAAGCACAGCTGAAATTTCAAAAGAATACATATATTGGAATTATTTGTCATTATTTGTATTCTTAAGAAAACTTCAAATTGTTTTCTACACAATTACCTCGCATTTTTTTCCAGATTTACCTTGGTGGAAACAATTTTCCTTTGCTTGGAACTCCGCAGATTTTTTTTATTATTATTATTTTTACTTTCTACAGCAACAAGAAGATTATTTTATTTTTGGAAAAAAGAAGGAAAGGTAGTAACGATTGTATCAGATGCTGTTCCTTACACAATATACTCAGAATTATGCTATGGGGAAGTGAAGATAAAGGTTAAATTTGTGAGTGCAACAGAACTTTTCAGCTGTGAGTATTGAAGCAGCTTCCTTTTGAATTACTACTTTTCTGTTATTTTTTTGCAGCTGCTCATGAACTTTCCAGAATTTGCTGCTGAACACAAACTAAAGAAGACTTCAGAAATATTGAAGTACTATTTTAACTACATGAAGAACAATGAAAATTAAGTAATAGTAATAATAATAATCGTGCCAATATTATTTCCAAGAGGGACTGGTTGTTCTTAACCATTCAAATCAATGTTGAAACACTTTCCTCCAGGCACCATTACCCTGTTCCAAACACTGAAGTATCCTTAAAATCACTCAGCGCACTTGAACAAGGCCCATGTTCTACAGCAGAAGTGTCCTTATTCTAATAAGGGCTCTGAATTCATTTGGAAGGCACTATCCAAGACAACTTGCACTTCACAATAACACAGGCTTAGCTACATGATAATATTACATGAAATTAAACCACAGCCCAGCAATGTCCATACGCACTCAGGTTTCCCTACACATGTAAACGCATTCAGATACCTTTATTCTGAAATCCTCTCAGAGGACTTCAACAATTCATTTAAAAGGCTTTTTGAGATTTTCTGGTTTTCAATACACTTCAATCTCCCGAGTAATACTTATACAAGTACTTACATAGTACATACTTATATATCTACATATAAGCACCATGACTCTGTTTTATAGGCATATGCTTCTAATACTCTATTTTAAACTCATAAAAGTACATTCTTATTACTATGCTCCTTGTCTGTCTCTGGACATTTCCTTTCTAATCTTTCAGCCATTAAAACTGAATTGTACTTCAACATGTCTGCCTAAGTTATTTTAGGGACACAGGGACAAACATTTATTTGTGTATACGCCTTTATAGCACACAATCCTCAAGTTGGACTGAAAAAGAAAAGGCAATATGCTTCAACTTTTTTGTCATTATTTATTGATTATTAAAATGCTTCCCCTGGTTGAAAATATCATTATTCCCTGCAACTTTATGCAGTCATTTTCCAATTTAAATAAGAAACACTACTAAAGAATAAACTGAACACGTCTACACAAAGTTAAATACAAGATGTATTTTGTGCCACAATACTAAATGAGATTATTAATTGCATATTAACTGCATAAAAAAACAATATCATCATGTTCAGTTCAGTAAGGGATTGCTGTCTTGTATCTTTGGCAAAGTGCACAACAGTATCCTAAATCTCTTGCTTTAATTGCTCTGATCATAAACTTTTTAAATGAACAGATAATTGAGTGCAGGAGGTGACCATAGAACAAATACTGGGTGCAGGAAGTCTCCTACTTCCTGCAAGAGCAGTCATCCTGTTGCCTTTCTGGACCTACACAATCCTGTAGCACAGCCGGAGGCATTAGAGATGTTATTTTACTGTTCTTAAAACATCCATTTACTACATCCATGCTACTACAGCACTGAATATGAGACAACCATGGATATTACGGAGTCGCTGTTGGACATAGACTCTGAAGAACATCTTGCCCACTCCCCTACTCCAGTGACCACCACTTCAGTGGCCATGAGCCAGACCTTGGATAGCCTTAGGTGTTCCCCCAGAAAAGCTTCAGTCAAGGGTGCGTTGCCTGGCCTCCCTTCCTCCATGCAGCAACACAGTCCCTTAGGCCACTACACCTAGGGATTAGATGAGCTGCTTGCATTTCTCATGTCTCATGAGGGGAAGGAAATATTTTGGGAATGGTTGGCTCTTGGGCCTCTTGGAGGAGGGGTGGGGGGTGCAAAGATCCACCCATCAGGTTGTTGTTTCTTCCAGCTGACAATATGCAATATTCCTATAAATCTGCCTTCTGCAAGACAAGACAAACACCTGAAGAGCTAAAATCTGTATGCAATACAGGTCACAAGCAAGGCTGAGATATTTTGGTAATATCAAAGGCACAATTACCCACAGAGAGGAAGCAGCCAGAAAGAGGATGATAAGTAACAACAATTTGCCTATATAACAACAGGAGACAAAGATCCATTATCTTGAACAAAATAGGATCTTGCTTCTTCCAGGAAATTGAACTATAATCTCAGCTGACAAAATACTGAACTTTAAAGTATTATTTCAGCATGAGGAATAATCTTACTGCCAGCATTGGTTCTGTGCTGCACACTGTTCTTGCTGGCTGTTCAGAGATGTTCAGGTAGACCATATTTGAAAAGGGACGAAGCTGTAAAGGCTACTGTGGCAAAACCTGTGTGAAGTACAGGTCCGTGTACTTCACCTCCTGTGGAAGCAACAGAACTAATTATTGAACTGCTCATGGCCTTTGTACCTCAAGGGTTATGATCTGAACAAGAATACACCCTGTCACTGAAGTTCACTGAAGTGCAGATGCTGAAACTATAAGACTAATTCCCTTCCTTAAAGGGAATCAAAACACCCTGATGGCACCTGGTGAATATTAAAGCCAGCTTTGGTTTCAAAGTCAGAGACCCTTCGGAAAAACAGAGGTCACATTTGTCAGGTCACTCTTTGCTCTCCAAACATTTTCTCTTTTCTTTCTCTGTGTTTTCACTAACACATCAACCCTGACAAATATTTTTCTGTTTTTCTTTCCCTCCTCCCTCCACCCTCTTCAGTTCTCCCACCATTTGTACCAGCCTGTTCCACCCTCACTGTGTGAAAATTTGATTAGGAGAGCAAGTTCGTTTGTGTGATATAGTAACAAAACAGCGCTGGTAAAGCCAAGTGTGCTGTGACCCCTGTGACCATCACATGGCTATTCTCCTGTGCTTCAGCCTGCAGATCAGCATCAGAGCAACATTATCCAAGTGCATGGAAAGCAGTTCCTACACCTTAAAGCAGGGCCACCACTACACCTGTGGCTCCAGAGTGAGAAACAAGGCAGGGACCAACTTCTGTTGGGGAAAAAAAAAGGGGGAGGGAGAGGGGCAAGGGGGGGGAGCAGAAGAGGAAAAAAAACAAACAAACGAAAAAACACCAAACCAGCTGGTCTAGGAGTTTGTTTTCAAGAGAAGGTATTAATAGAAGCTTCTTTAAAAAAAAAAAAATCATGGGGGAAGACAACATTTCTCCCTACCGGATGACTCTTCTCAACTGTTCAGTTGGTGCAAAGTTGACATCATAGAGCATGAAGATTCACATCCCTTTCGTGGAACTTGCACCAGCAAAAAGTTATGTAATGTACTTGCAGATGGTCTCATTATCTATGTGAGCTAACACTCATGGCAATATTCTATTGTATACTTGATAAGTCATTACCTTTAATTACAAGAAAACAAAACCACCACACCTCTCTTTCCCATCTTCACTTCCTTCACACACACAATTTGGCATGCTCTGTGTGTGATAATACATAATGAATAAATAAATTAATTAAATTAAATATTAGTGTTTCCAACACAGAAACGTCTTGTAGTAGTTAAAATTGATCTACTGTATCTAAGAACCATGCAAAGCAGAACTGAAGCTGACTCCTTTCCTGGGTCTAGGCATCTATCTGTCATTATCTGTAGGTGAAATGGAGCAGCATGAACACTGTTGGCATGGCAATATAAGGGGAATTTGTTCCCAGCTAGGCTAAATTCACAGACATGTAATTTTTACATGTCTGTGAATACACTGATTCAGGAAGGCTACTGTATTTTAGCTGATAAAAATGCAGTGTTTTTTTCTTCTGTAAAGGCTTTCTATAATGATTAATACCACTCTTTCTTAAAGAATTTACTGTATATAGCTTACATGCAAAAATAAAATAGTTGGATAAACCATTTCATTTAGAAGGATAAACCTTAAGCAGCATTTTTTGCCATCGCTGACACTAAGTTTCTTCATGTACTTGTGCGTAAGCAACACTGGGATTGCAACTGGAAGGATGGTGCAGATGTGTCCAGTCCCCAAGGCACTGAAAATTAGAATGCTATAGGCATATTAGATGATACTCTGAAATGCATTCTTCTGAGATATTAAAATTCCAAAACCCCCAAACACACAAAATGGTGGAAACACCTCTCTGCCAACTAAGAGCATGCTCAAGAGTGAAGGCACCCACTGCCTCAAGCACCTTTGAATCACCTCCGCTGTCCAGTTGCCTCAGTCCCAAGCACAATTTGTTCCAATATACTCCATTAATTTACCTAAATAAGGACTATTTGAAGGGCCAAAAAATGACACCAAATTCTTCTCTCAAATATACTGACACAACCCAGAGCCACTCTATTGAATTCCCAAGGACAAATTAAGTTAGTGATGCCCTTCCACACTTACCTGGGCACAGAGGAACAGATTTTGCCTCACACCATGTAGCAAAGTCTGAGTAGATAGGACTTGGAAAAAGTCAACAGCTCCACTTCAGGAAGCACAGATTGTTTCTACTTCATTCAGTTAATTTATATATAACTAGGTGTTGGTATATTACAAACTAGATAACAAAAACTAGGAGGCTGGGTAGGGGGGACTGTGTATTTATTCTGGGCTAAATGCACACGAAAGCAGTAGTCAGTCTGCATAATCAACACAAAATGTATGTTTTCTGAACTGTGGCTGTCTGCAGCATAGAATCATAGAACAGTTTGAGTTGGAAGGGACCTTGAAGATCATCTAGTTCCAACCTCCCTCGGTCACCCACTAGATCAGGTTGCCCAGGGCCCCATCCAACCCAGCCTTGAACATCTCCAGGGATGGGGCATCCACAACCTCTCTGGCAACCTGCTCCAGTGCCTCACCACCCTCTGAGTGAAGAATTTCCTCCTAATCTCTAATCTAAATCTCCCCTCTTCTAGTTTAAAACCATTCCCCCTTGTCCTGTCATTATCTGAATGGGATAGGTACTGGTGGTATGAGTGTTGGAGCTCTATGTTTTGTATCAAAGGCAACCATTTATTTTGAGAGGTAGACCTGCTGCAAGCAGACAAGGTGCCAGGCACTGGTGGCTGCCCATGACAATGGAGCAATCACCTGATGTCTCCGTGAGCTCACCCACCTGCTCCAACGGTGCGCGGAGCTGAGGGTTTTCCCTGATTGATGTGTGTAACTGCCTCACAGAGCCGCGTGGGCGAAGGATGTGGGTTGGCCCCAGCAGCGTACCAACCTGAACTTCCCTCTGACACTGCACAAGGAGAAGACAGACGAAAACAGACTGAGACTCATACCTGCCCACCCACACAGACAAACCAGCAGATATGAAAATACATGACCTTAAAAACCAGGATGCAAGCAAAAGAGAAGGAAGCACCTCTCCCCTTTTTCTCTTTCTTCCCTCACTCACCAGTGCTGCAAATAAGTCATGCATGTAAATACCACCAGTACAAAAACAGAGGGCTGGTGGAGTTCTGCTGTCTCAAATCAAGTTACACACAAAACTATGTTGGCCCATTGCCTTCGCCATGTTTGCTATCATATTCCTGTTACCACCTTCCTAGAAATTCACTCAAACATTCCTAACTCTCCACTTGTCTATTTAATAAATAAATAAATAACTGCACTTCTGTCTGTATAAAAATAAAAGTTTGGTTTAAAAAAGTACCTGGAAAGTTCAGAAGGACCAACTTCCCAAGCCTACAAAAACAACCACTTCTACCACATATGCTCACCTATCTCCTGAGAGGAAATTCACTGCTCCGAAACCTGATATTCTGTATGCTCTAATTAAGGGAAAAGGAAATAGCTTTCACAGTCTCTTGTGCAAGGGCCAATGAACATAAGTCAAACACTCACCTAAAACCATGAAAACACTTTGAAAAGAAGCAAAACAAACATTCTGCTAATTTCCCAGATGTATAGCCAGTAATGCTTCTGATATAAAGTGTGGTGGGGTAGGAAAAAGGAAAAGGAGAATTTAGTGATGTGGGAAGGAGAGGTGCCTTCATTCTTCAGCCTTAACCCATTTTAGACATTTTTGATAGAGGGATTCACTCTGAGCTGCTTTAGCAGTGCTACCGTGGTGACACAAAGCAGACAGTCCCACATCTCAGAAAGCTTCTTTCTGAGAAGAGTTATGCTTCTCCCATCACAGTTATTTCTGTAGCATCTATTAAAAGCTTAGATGAAGTTAGCAAGAGTCAATCCAATGCACAGCCCAGGAAGTCTTCATCTACTTCTTGACATTTCAGGAAGAAAGCCTTGCTCTTGTAAATGTTTAGAAAACTCTAAGATTTCTCTCACATTGAAAACGCTTTCTGTCCGTGGTGCAACATGTCATTCTGCCTGCTTCTTACCAGTTTAATGATGACATTTTTTCATTGTATTTGCACAAAAGAAAAAAAAATGTCAGGCAAAAGTAACATTTACATACTGTGGTGGTTTTACCTTGCTAGGCAGCTGAACTCTACCACAACTGCTCTCTCACTCCCCCTTCTCAGAAGAGGAAAGAAAGAAGAAAAGGAAAGAAACAATTCATGGGTTTAGATAAGGATAATTTAATTAAAGGAAAAAATAATCATTAAGGAAAAATTATTAATAATTAAATAATTTAACTAAAGGGAAAAAAATGAAAGGGGAAAAGGGAAAAAACAAACAAACAAACAACAAAATAAAAAAAAGCAACAAGCAAAGGCTGTGTGGAAGTGCAGAGGAAAGAAATTCCTCTTTACTTCCCACAAATGAGCGATGCTTGACCACATCCCTGAAGCAGGGCTTCAATGCACATAGCCGCTGTTTGGGAGTGCAGACGTTTTCACGAGAGCCCACCCCTCCCCCCTTCTTCCTTTTTCCACCTTTTATTGCTGAGTGTGACATCATATGGCATGGAATATCCCTTTGGTTGGTTTAGGTCAGCTGCCCTGGTGATGTTCCTTCCTTGTCTTTTGCCCACCCCCAGCCTGCTGGTTCTGGGGGGTTGAAGGGAGTCCTGATGCGGTGCCAGCACTGCTCAGCAGCACACACAACACTGGTGTGATACCAGTGCTGTTCTAGCTACAAGTGCAGAGCACAG
This sequence comes from Anser brachyrhynchus, assembly GCF_964034855.1. Lineage (NCBI taxonomy): Eukaryota > Metazoa > Chordata > Aves > Anseriformes > Anatidae > Anser > Anser brachyrhynchus. The sequence goes on along the minus strand of NC_137695.1, from coordinate 53,847,592 downwards.
CACTGTATGGGCTGCTGCAGGGAAAGGTAACTCCATCCCCGCCAGACCCAGTATCCATACACATTTCCCAGTTCCACTCAGCATCACCATTATCTGCCTGAGCAACTTTGAGCTCAGCCTCAGCACTGAATGAAGGCAGGTGAGGCCTGGAACCAGTTCTGAGATTAGAGACTGTGATCAACGGCTGTTCACTAAGCAAGCAAGCTACCAGATTTTTTTTTTCCAAATCTACACATTGCTAAAAGCATACGTAAGTTTTTGGTATAAATGCATTTTATGTTAGCTAACAAAATTGTAAAGGAGACGCTTTACATGTAAGACATTACTAGATAGAGACAGACCCGAGTACTCCTGGTACAAACACACAAAACTGATCCAAAGGGATTGGCCCCACATTCTTACGTACCTTCTGCGTAACTGTCAGCTACAACAACAGTAATGCAGATGCGATGCTAAGAGTAAAAAATGTAACTCTTATCTGCTTTCTTTGAACAACTTCAGTTAAGTGCAAGATGCGTGGATCTTCAGATGTGGATGCTAAATTAAATCTAGCCTCTTCTATCTTGTTTTGCAAAATATGAGAAATCCCAAAACAGAAAGTAAATGCTGGTTTCCTCTTCAAATGTGTGGTTTATTTGTTGACTCTGGAAATATTAAGCAACTCCTGATAAAATACATTGATCTGAAGGGACTGTACTGCTACAGGGTATATTACATACCAGAATAAAGCAAAGTACTCTAAATCTTTACCAGTTGCCTCTGAACAACACTTACAGAAAAATATTTTTGCATCTTTATGCATCTTATCCCGTCCACAGAAAAACAGTAATTACATCTTGTGTAAAAATTAGGGTGAAAATAATAATCATATTATTATTAACAATGATAAAACTCGATCTTTATATAATACTTTTTATCCCTGTAATTCAAAACACTTATTGTCCTCATTCCACCAATCTAAGACCTCAGGAATTTTGTGAAGCAGTTACAAAGACATTGACAATCCCTCAGACATAGCTGGTGCTCTGCAGTCCTACCAGATGAAGGGCAACAAAACTAGATACATTTCTTGTTTTTCTTTCTTTTAACTTCCACCTTTGCCTCTACGTATTTTGATCTGCCTCATTCAGTGTTCAGCATAGTACTGCCTTCTATCCTGGCTTTCCTTGAACACAACTGTGTTTTTTTTCTTTGGAACTGCCCTACTTCCTGACAGACTGAGCAATTACATGACCAAAAACACTCACAACATCAATTTATCCCCAAAAATCTCCCCCTGCCCACTCCAGTGCCATTAGAGTACATATCTGTAAAATGATGAAAATTACCAGAAAACAAGAGATGCTACGCTGTCTTTTCTTAGCAGGGTAAAAATGTTGTCTAGCGTTGCAGTTTCTCTCCTTGACACATTGATTTGTTTATTAAGAGCCTCTGGTAATGCCATGCTCACATCTACAAAAGTAGCATTTTCTAAATCATTTGTATTTGTTGTGCTCCTTTACCTCTAGCCCCCACCTGATTTACAAGATGCAGCTTTAGCACCTACTACAGGCAGCAGAACAGGCCAAAAAGAGAATCCAAACTACACTGAGCAGCACAGTTCAGTGGTTCAGGAAGAAAAATTGCCCACAGTGATCATGCAGCGGTAGATCATATCAATAGAAACATCATAGCCATCTTTTTTCACCACCTCCATTTCATCTTGAATGTCTGGTGCTGTCAAGAGTTCCCTTTAACAGAGCAGAGGTCTCCCTGCCAGACACACAGCAGCTGAAAACTCAAGCCTACCAGTTGGATGCAGCTGGGTGGATTATAACAATTTAAGTAACTCCAGGCCTTCACCACCAGCTACACTTCTATTCACTCCGGTTGTACCCCTGCAAAAGGAAAAGTTGTATCCCTCTGTGCCAGTCTGGCCACCTGCAATTCAGATGAAGCAAGTGAGAAGCTTCCCTACCCATCAAAAGAGAGAGATCTGTAATTTGCAGCATAAGCGCCATAATAGGGCTTTACATTACATAATACATAGTAGCAGGGCATAAATTACATACGACAATGTCTTTTGCTTGTCCTTACAAAGTCTCACATCAGATAGCAACTCCCAAATGTTGGGGCCCAACAGCTTGGCACTATCTGGTGGAAGAGTAGGCAAGTGGATGTAGTAATCACCCTCCACCGGCATGCCTGCCCCTACATAATCTTTTCTTAAATCAGTTGTCTTTCTTCACATGAAAAAACATCATCGTGATGGAGAGGAGCAAATAGCATGATATTGCACTTTGTGCCTAACAGCAGAAGGGTTTTCTGCAGTAGGGAATTCAAGGCATAGGGTCTGAGAAGCAGGAGATTTTTAAAGCTATAATATACCTATACCTATAGAATTTGTTGAACTTTTTTTTTTTTTTTTTTTTTGGTTTGAGATGAAATGTAAAGGCAGCTCCCTTATCAATTCTCTACTAAACAAAAGATTGACTAACTCAAGCATCTCTGTAAACATAATAGCTAGTAGTTTTGAGACACTCCTCTAAAGTTTCATTGTGTATTTTCTGACAATTAACACATGAAATCAGTTACTAGCTTCTTCAGACTCAGAAATAGTAATAAATTATTCAGGCATGAAACTGTAATTACTGGTGGCAGGACAATAAACACCATGTAGCTTTGCCTTGCTAAGCAAAAGACAAACTGAATGGATGAAATAATTATCTAAAACCATGGACACAGTCAGATTCCAGCTCATCTTCCTGTCCACGTCTCCACACAGAAAAAAATCTCATCTCTTAAGTAAACAAACACATAAGGAAGCAACTAACATTAATAAATTAGAAACTCCATGGAGCAGACAGACTATGATCTCATAACTTGCTTTTTTGGGTGATTTTTTTTTTAAGCATCTTCTTTCCAGCCAGACTGAGCTTAAATTACCTGAAAAGTTTAAACTGAGAGTATCTTGAAATCATGAGGAAATCTGAGGAAAATTGCTTGGTTATGACTATACTACTCATTTTTAATTTGACAATGCAATTTAATTTGATCTAAGTAAACACAGAAACCTTGCAAGAGTTGATGCATCAGTGTTAAATGGAGCTTTTTGCTCAAAACCAGCTAATATAAATGTACTTTAAAGAAAAAATCTCCCCTGTCTTTGACTAAGTGCAATGTATGAAGAGTTGAAGTACAGCCATAAACTAATGCTTTTTTTGCAAAGGAAAAGCCTTGTAATTAACCCTCAGGCAAACCATCAACTTCCACATTGCTCAGTTTTCTGTCCTTGAGACATTTATGGCAAAAACAAACCCTGTGAGGCCCCACAATGCAGCAACACCCCAAATGCAGGTGTGTCTATGGATATTTGTCTATTTTCTTTCAACACTTCCACCCTGTGGCTGCTCCCCTTTCCTCATTAATCTCTTCTTATTCTGCTGCTCAGCAGCAAGAGAGGGGAGAAGAGTCACACTCTCATTTTTATGGTCCTTCGGACCACTCATAGTAGCTGTGCTTTGACTCAACAAATTTCGGAAAGTCAGTGCTGAGAAGAAATGTGCAACTTCCCAGCCTTGCCCCTCTGGAAGGAAATGAGCTGTGTTCTTTAGGGAAAGGGAAATTACTTTGGAAGTCTAGACCGAACCCTTCCTTTTACATCCCTCCTCCTGTTTCTGCCTTGAATATATTTAAGACAAAACAAAAGGAAGGTGGAGAATTTAAAGGAACTGTTGGACAGAATTTCCATCCCTGTGTGTAATAAAAATGTAAGTGGATGTGGATTTAAACACTGACGAAACGTCACCTGGAGGAAAGGGAGGAGAGACAGAGAGCTACAGAAGTGCCAAGGATGTTGGCAGCATGTGGCACAACAAAAGGGGAATCAGGAAGGAGGTGAAAGGCAGCATATTGCAAGCAGCCAGACTGATCATCCTATCAGGCTGGATTTGTCTTTAAAATAAGACAAATAATGCAGCTCTGGATCTAGTTGTCTACAACTGTGCCAGTCAAAGGGAAAATCCTACAAGGTATTTAGTAAACTTACTCTGGGAGGGAATTTTAGTGATTACCTCCAAACTGAAGACACAGTGAGAGCAGCTGTGAGATAGGATCAGAACAGCAGGGAAGCTTGAGACAATCAATCAAACAAACTCAGGTGAATTTTATAAGCCTCTAGAGACTCTGAACTAAAATGGAGGAGAGACAGGTCATAAACATTGACCAAAATGGTAGCAGAGAAGAAAAAATGACTAAAATAAAATAAAATAAATAAATATGAAAATATATATATATATATCCCCAAGTACTACTTGATTCAACTGGGGACTAGCAAGCAAAAAGACTTTACCAATCCAAGAAGCAAAAGAGGGACGAAGTAAATGGATAAAGAAGTTGATATGCATTAAGAAAGAACGGCCAAAGTGAAAAAAAATAATCAGAAAATAGATGTAAAGATGATGTCAGAGGAATCCATAAATCAAATTGGCAGGAGGACCACCAAGGAAAGCAGTCCCAAGAGGGAGAAAGCAAGAAAATACATGTGCATTTGAAGTAAGCTGCAGTACGAAGAGGCACCAAGTCTCACTAACTTGCTTTATTTCCAACATAAGTGAAAAGATGTATTTTGAGTCCATTTGTTTGGTTGGCTTTGATAGGGGGAATGGCAGGGGAAGGAGCAATGAAACGAATGCACCACGAACTGACTCTGTGGACATCTTGAGAATTTTTCCATTCTGAGCATGTTTAATTCTTGCTGAATAGAGATTCAATGAAACTTGTATGACAATTTTTCTTCCCTTTACGGGAAAACAAAACCAGGGTTACATCAAGAGAGCAGCAGGGCAGCGAGATCACAACTTCCTATTACTCAGGAGCAGAGCACAGCCAGTGCCCTTGCTCTAACACAGATGCAAGCTAATACAAACGGCAGCTCTCAGTGCCTTCTGTCCCACTCCCTAATAAAAAATAAAAAATGAACACTTTGAAACACCCTTCAGCCCCTGCTTTCAGCTGCTGGCACATGTCTCCATATGGAATAGAGAAGAGGACAGGGAAGGAGTGATCAGACAACACATCAGCTGAGCTCACAGGGAGGAGCGCTGCAAATGCCTGCTCAAGTCACGCTGCTTGCATCCTAAGGTTATACTGGACTACAGCGTGTGCCAGAGCTCAATGTCAGGTTTATTAGGTTCAGTTTTCTTACCTTCCAGTTGAAAAATAAAAAAGGAAAAAAGGAAAGGAGGGTTTGTCTTGTTTTTTTGACCAAGTGCAGGAAAGAAGTTTTATACCTTAAGGAAAATTCTCACGAGTGGGAGTGACTGTGAAAATTGTATGCCTGAATCATACTGTTAATTCCCCAAGTCCCACATCATGTGGGGTTTGAATAATGTTTTCAGCTAGGGAACTTTTTATATTATTATTTATATTTAAAAAAAAAAAATGTGGTCTAGAGCTCCTCCCTTTTTAAATCACAGTAGGACCCAAAAAGACCAGTTTTGTTTTTAAACAGTTAGCAAATTGCCCTTAAACTGGTCAATTCCAGTAATCATCATCAAACTAATAACAGGCACTCTGTTGGTTTCCCCTTTGCCAGACCAAAAATGACCATTCAGCTAGATTCTTCTCCAAAATGTTTATTTCAGCTAAACTAAGTACAGTTGGGTTGCAGACACATTGCTCTTGAAGTTGGAAATCTCTGGAAAAGTTGTACACCTCTTGACATAATATTTCAGCATCCCCCTCTCTATATATGTAGAGACACCACTAGACATATTACAGGTCTTAGGAAATGTATCTTGAATAAATCCAAAAGCATTTCCTCCCTTTCTTGTTAGAAGCAGAAGCAAAATAATGAATTTTATCAGATGCTGCCTGTCAATTATGGCATACTTGTGATACAGGAGCATCTGCTGATTATAGGAACTAATAAATCAACATAGAAGTTCCTTTTATATTTATTTTAGCTAGATATAAAGTTTAACCTCTCTAAAAAGCATAAAATCCTATCAAAATCACTAGAAAATTTCCAGATGTTTTTAAGTCAAAACACTGTAGTTAAACTTGGAAATGCCAACTTGTGGCCAGGAGGTTATCCAGTGTACTTACAGAACAGAGAGCCTGATGTGCAGAGGCAGCATGACGTCTCTTCTGCCCGATCCTTTCAAAGCACCCATCACCAGGACACTGAGGATGTTGCTGAGGGCAAGGACTATACAGCAATATTTGCCTTGAAAGCTGGCAAAGAGTGATCCATCTGCATCTTGTAGCAAAGTGAAGACATTACCTAGAAGAAGTTTGAACAATAATCACTTAGAACCAGTAGAAACCACATATTTCATACCACTATAGCCACACGTCTCACCCTAGTCCTTCCAGATCCAGAGAAGAGAAGAGAACCATGCTTAACACCTCAGTAGCATCCCAATCGGTATAAAACAACATTTTTCTCAGAGACTGGAAAGGACACTGATACCAAGGTTGGCGGCAGGAGGATAACATGGAGTTCACAAATGTAAAATAACTTTCATAACTTGTGAAATAATTTGTCTGAGTGAGTCTACTGGAACAAGAATGTTAACTAAGGAGCAGATGAAAACAAGTTTTCTGCCCATGGTCACTCAGCATGAGACAGTGGAAGGAAATGATGATGAATCGCATCAACATGGGATGGAACAAAATCTGAAGGAGTACCAGCAACAAAGCCAACGAGATAAAAGCCAGGGTAAGCTACTGATGAATTCTGGTGAAGTCATAACCAAAGGGAATATATCTTTAATTCCCTTAACACAGAAGCATAACACATTCCTTGAATTATATTGTTTTATGTTAGCTTTAAAAAGTAGTAGAAGGCTAAACATTTTCATTTGTTACCAACCCTAATCTAAAAACAGAGAACATGCAATAGGACAAATAAGTCAATATTGTAGCTGTTGCTGCATATATTTAACTGCATTTACGTAAGCACGTGTGTACCTGTGCACATAGCGTATAAACCAGTTCATTATATTTACACACAAACTGTGTAAGGTTTGTTTCAGGCCTGAACAAGGTCTTGTGCTTCTAAAATAAATTTTCTGTTATACTAGTTCATATAATAAAAGACTTTTCCTCTTTGATCCTTATAGTGTTACATGCTACTTACACACTAATGGTATTTACACACATATAACACACACTTCCCCGCCCCCCCCCCCCCCCCCCCCTTCTTCCCCTCATTATTCTGTTTTCTCTGACCTATATCAGTGGACTGAAAACAGTTACACACTACCAACTGACACAAACCATGTACCTACACTTAAAAAAATATTGAGTAAAGTGTTCAAAGTAACCCTTCTATAATACACATGGCTTCCAAAGCTTCACTATATATGTGTATATATATATATTAGCCTAAAACCAAAATGGCATTATTTATGTTTTGTACATAAGCAAAGGATAAAACCTTCACATTGCAATTTTTTACAGCCCCATAATTTACACCCTGGTGTCATAAAACAGCAATAAAATATTTTAGAGATAGCCATAAAACCATGATCCAAGTTCAGTCTCTTCAAAAGCTCTGTTTCAATTGTGCTGTAAGGTTCTGAACAGGATTATTTATATCTGATCCGTGGCAAAGTTCACATGTGGTCCAAACTTTTCCAGAGTTTGCATGTTTTCTAATGCAGTCTCCTAGCTCAGGCTCACCCCTGTCTGGGAGGGGCTGGAAATGGAACATTTTCATCAAAAGCAGCTTGCACGATTGAACCCCAAATGCTTCACCTGAAATGTATGGAAGTTTGGGGCAAGTGAAAGGAAGACAAGTTTCTCAATGAACTTCATTTGAATTTCTAGTAGGATGTGGATTTGGGGGGCCAGACTTGTAGCAGAGCTTGCCCCAGCCCTCTGGAATTCATTGCTTCCAGAACCTGCACCTCTCAGCTTTCAAGCATTGCACCAACAAAAGCACAACATCTCTGAAATAAATGTGGTAAGGCATGAGGCTTAGAGCCTTACCCCCAAAACATACGCAGAGAAGCTAGAGCGGGAACTGGAGACAGTCCCTGATCTGTGACTCCTGCCTTGCCTTACCACAAATGGTGTTTAAGAATTATTTGGGTCTTGAGTTTACAAGTCTCTGAAGTCAGCTGGAGCTTTGTACTATATTAGTACAAATGGGGAATATTAGAAGATCAGATATTGCAGAAGATGAAATAACGAACTATGACTGTTTAGTATACTGTTACAGAAAATGCCAAGTTTAGACCTCGTAGTAAGATGGGTAGACCCACTCTCACAAGCAACACAGTGGTTATATGTACATATCAATCACAGTCAGTCAGAGAATAGCTTTGAGTCTGCTTTTAACAATCTGGACTGGAGCAAAGATGTTTTTCTAATAAATATTCTAATACTTTATCAGTAGGATATTACAATAAGTGTGTAACTGGGCATTATACATTAGAAAATAAGCGTAGGGAAATTGGTATACATTGTTAAATAAAATACTGTGGTGAAAACTTGGATTTTGGTTCTCCTAAAACTCATTTCTTGACCACAGGCAGCAAGCCATAAAATACCACCTTGAAATGTGAGAAATGTTACAGTCAGGACATGTCTAACAACTCAATTAGTTATGGCTTCTTTCTCCCTCTACTTAGAATTTATTCATTTTACCAATTTATTTATTTATTTATATTTTAAAAACTCAGTTTCCTGAAAACCAGGGTTATGTCATTTTATTTATTTATTTAAGGTTACTGAAATGTAAACAGTTTTTGACTAGACAAGCCTCAGTAATGACTGGAAAATGTATTTTAAAAGGCTTTCCGGAATATTTCACAGTAATACGGTTTGAGTTTGTTTTTCAGTTGTAGGTTATACTCAGCTTGGAAAGCAGCAAAGTCAGTATTTCAGGATATTCAAGATTCCTGGAAACCTCTAAGAACTGTAACATGTCAGGCCCTGATTTGGGAACGCACTTACCTGTCTATCCTCAAGCACAAGACTTCACATCTTTATTACAGAAAACTTTAATCAAGTACCTAACTTTGAACATGTATTGAAGCGCTCTGCCGAATCAGGAAGGAATCTGGACCTTTTTAAATAGCAACGTTGTTAATTGACTGCAAAGACGTTACACCCTGCAGCGAGGCTCAGCAGGAGCCATGCCTGCTGGCAAGCAGCTCTGGCAGCAGGCACCAGCCAGCCGGTCGCCGGCGGCACGGCGCATGGACCATGGCGTCATGCCGGGGGAACCCCTGGGCAGGATGCTGCTTGCTCTGGACATACTAGTCGGTGTGTACCTGGCCACTGCCTACACTAAATGTTTAAAAACTCCCCGTTCTTGAGCTATCTGTAAAGTAGCACTGAAGCAATCTACAGAAGTGGTGAGTTTTACGGCGGAAAAATATACAAGGCAATAAAATGTCTTTTACAGCTGGTTAAGAACTGAAAGAAAGCAGAGGCATTTGATAACTGCAAAGGGGTTACCAGTGAGGATATTCTAACACAGAGACTATTTGCATAATAAAAGCAGATTAAAAGAAATCAGACATCATGATTGTTTTCTTAATGTTTCACCTTTTGGAGTCACGTGGAATTGCAGCCTTGGACTTTCTGCAGAAACCAATACTGGGGACTTGTGCTTTGGGCACTAACTGAGAAAAGAAAGGTATTAAAAAAAGTGGAATCCTGTTTGAGGGCAAGTAAGTAAATAACTGGTCGAAGCCACATCCTTAGTGAAAAAGAAATGGTACAATAAGGAAACAAATCTCCAAAACAGTCACTATACTGTCTTCAGCAACACGACTTTGAAATATGTGAAGGACATAAAGAGTGTCAGCTCTTCTGTCACCACAATATTTGGATTCCTACTCACATATTTAAACAAATTTGGGGAGACTGAATTTAAACCAAGCCTGATTACTTGTGGTTTTCTTAGCCCACAACCAGCTTCCCAGACTTTCAGTTTACAAAAGTCACTGGAACATTAATAATTCTTCTCCCCTGAACCACAGATACTCCTTTACCATTTCACTAGTCTTCCTGTAAACATATTTTTGCTTCAACACAAAGCAGTTGCAGCCTACACATCTAATCAGCATGACCACAGTACTTTAAACCTGTTTTTATTCAAAACTATAGTGTCCAAACTGTTCCTATATGCAACTACCGCAAGTATTTACCCACAGGAGCTTCTTTGCCTTTGTAAGTTGCAGTAGGGAGGCCTGCATTTTTCACACATCCCTTTCTACTTAGTAATAAATAGCTTACATCTAGAAGTCTAACCTTCAAAGACACCAAATACCTAAAGCTTAGAAACAATGGACACAAACGAGGCATGATGGAAGTAGCTCATTCTGGCATGACAGTGTTTACATAGTGTCCCTATTTAAACATGATCCCAATAATTAACATGCTCCTCTTCTTCCTCTGCCCAGGATAATCCAAATCAGGGGTACTGTGTCTGATTCCAGCATGTTTAAAAGCATGTGCTGTTTTTTAAGTTTGTGGGTTTTTGGACTACTGAGAAGCTCTTCCCAACTTGATGCTTCCCCTTTATTTCTCTGCTCACCTAGTTCCTTACAAGTTGTTTTTCCCCTCACTGGGACTCTAGTGGGTTTTGTGCACAAGGCTGCAGACACGTGCTGATTCAGACATAGAGAATATCTGGGGGTGGAGAGAGTATCACAAAGAGACGACTGTAGAAATGTCAGTATTTAAAGCAAGTCTTCTTTCCCTTTCCCTTTTCCCTTTCCCTTTGCCCCTTCCCTTTACCCTTTGCCCTTTTCCCCTCACTCTTTTCTGCTTTCCTTTCCCTTTTCCTTTCCCCTTTTCCCTTTCCCTTCCCCTTTCTCTTTTCTTTCCCTATCCCTTTCCCTATCCTGTTCCCTTTTCCCTTTCCCCTCACCCTTCTCCTTTCTTTTCCTTTCCCCTTTCCTTTCTCCTTCTATGGTGGACCCTGTAAAACAAGTGTCCCCTTTTCCCCTCACCCAGGCTATTCCTGTGCTGCTCTCACTCTTGACATTACTGCAAGTCTCATGACTTGAAGACGTAGTTCCCAAAGAGAAATGCTCAAGTGAGAATGTCATGACCAGTTCACCACAAATACTGCCATTATTCATAGTTAGGCTGAATTATTCCTGCCCACCATGGATCACATCATTATGCAAAGGCATGACCTAAGACTTTGGGGAAAGACTGGCAAAAGGTCTCTTTAAGAAGCGTGCCAAATTTCACCAATTCATTTCACAAACAAAGCACATGCATGAAGGTAATCTTTATGCATTCCAAGTATTTTCATTCTAAAAAGAGTCCAGGTATTTATTTCTGAGCTTCTGTGCACACATTTCCCTGACTCACAATTTCAAAAAGGAGGGGACCAGATCTTATAAAAACAACATCAAAACGCAGATTCAGCTCTGTTTTTCCATAGCTTCATTCACCACTGTGGTCACTGCTCTTGGCAGTGACATTTTAAAAGTTGCAAGGAAAAAAAAAAAAAGAAAAAAACAGGGTTGACTTTCAGATTTTTTTCCTTTTGAACTTGAATGTTGTCATCTTCATGCCTAGAATGCATATTTAAATCTTTATCAGCTCATTTCTTTTTTGATAGGACATGTACAGGGAAGTAAACCTATAATTCAGAAAAAAATGTACATTAACAAAACACATGAAGAAGTGAAGACTTCTAAATTAGGGAGGATACTTGTCAGAGAAAAAAGGACAGCAAGCCATGTTCAGTGTGTCATCACATGAAGACATGGTTAGCAGTGATACACGTACGTGACAAGCCACGTGCAGCTGGGAGCTGGACCTACAGGGTACCGCAGCATGGTGACCTCATGGCAATGATCTCACCCTGCAGCCCGGATCACGAGCTGGGGGGATAATTGTGGTTGGCTTTGGCACATGCACTCTATCAAGAACTGTGCGGGACTGTCATCACACTAATGCTGCCATCTGAATCAGCAGGGGGCAAGCAGAGGAGGTAAAAGGGTGCAACAAGGTAGGAAGAGGCCATGCTTAAAGTATTTTGACATGACGGCAGGCTGCCCATAGGCTCCACAGATTGCTTGGAAGGCAGGATAAGAAATAAACATGGAGCAAGGATTTTGCTAATACATCCATCTTCCCAGCCAGATAGTCTGGTTTGATTCAGCCACCTCAGGAAAAAGACAGCCAGAGCTACAGAGAGGGAGAAGTACCTTTGAAGCTGCACTGATTTAGTACATTAACCATGGTCTACGTCATACTCAGATTTCTTGACCTTTAGCCATGCTTACCTTTTGCCAGTTAAACTCAGCAATATTCACAACAAAGAAACAGGTCCTCCTTACCATGCCTGTAGATGTTATTTTCCCTCCTCCATCTGAAGGTAGTATTCAGGGGCCAGGGGCTCTCCTGGCTGTGCTGCATCTCAGTACATGCGGAGAGCCCTGGGGGCAGGGAGAAAGGTAAGGAGGAGAGGGTCAGAGTAACCTGGGCACACAAAAATGAACAATTGTGCACACCGTGAAGACAGCCTACTTACACAGTTTGCCTGGAAATTAATGTTTTAGGGTAGCAAAAGGCCACACTGTTATGACATTGCTGAAGGGCAACTCACAGGTCTAATAAATAAGGGACTTAGGGAGAGAGAGAAGAAGATGCTTATGCCAAAGGAAAGTTAAAATGCACTTTGGAAAAAGAAAAAGAAAAAAAAAAAAAAAACAAAAAACACTTCTCTCTCCTTCCATCCTATTTTCCTTCTGCCCTCCTATTCTGCTGCACAGAAAAAGTCTCTCACACATGGTAATCCTGCTATGTAAGATCCCTAGGAGGAAGGGAAGGACATGAATAGGGGAATTCCATTTACACCAAAGCTTGGATCTTGTTTTGCATCCTTTCTCTGTAGCTTGCTTGTTTTTTTTTTTGTTTTTTCTTTTTGTTTGTTTGTTTTTGTTTGTTTGTTTGTTTTTCCCCCTAAGGCTTTTATTTTTTTTTAATTAATTTAAATGTTGAAGGAGAAGCTACAGAAACCATGTCCAGGTTTAACTCCAGCATCAACAGTCTTCTCCCCCACTCTTTGTGCCCTGCTCCACCAGTGCACCCTCTGGAGCTCACCCAGAGCTCCTCCAAAGTGCCCTTCTGAGCCCCAGAGCGAGGGGATAAGAAAGGACCCCAGCACCTCCCACCACTGTAGAAGCAATTGCATGCTTCCACTGTTTTTCTGAGATCAAAAAAGCAACATATATCAAACTACAGCAAACCAGTAATATCTGGGGGTTGGGCAAAATAGTTGGATCGTACTATTGCCACACTTTATTGGCCACTCACGCTCCCTGGGCAATTCAGCTCCTCCTCCCTTCCCCTGCAAGCTGCCATCCCTCTTCTCACTGCCTCCATCTTAGCAGTGCCTGCAAAATGCAAGAGGGCAGCGCAGGGCAGATGCCGGCGTGACCTCTGCGTGTTCGCAGGCAGGCCTGGAGCGTGAGGGTTTGGTTCATGCTGGTTTCCATGGCAATGCAGCCACACAGCAAAGGCAAGCCTCACAGGGTTTTTCCACAGAGGTGCACAAAGCAACAGAGCTAAGCTCAGGACATATGGCTAAACCTGAGGCACACAAGGAGTTATCACCACCACAGCAAAGCATTTCCCTCAACGTTTTCCCACGACCATCTCTTTTTTTCCCCTGTAGTAATGCCTTTTCTAAGCAAGTACTGGAGAGCACCATTTCAAAAAGCTCACGCATACGTGTATGTGTAGAATATAGTTGCACATACATGTAGACAAGAGAGACCACACAATCTATACACGTTCAAACTGCATTTCTGGTGACCCCTCTTTACCCTCTTATGTCTGAGAGACTTTCTTAAGGGCTTTCCTTAGAACCACAAAGCCAGAGCTTTAATTCCTGACCTATTTCCAAAGCTCAACGAAAGCCAACACAGATGTACATTTACCACAGAAACATCCTGTGATTTTGTAAAGCAATTTAAAAAAGAAATTTGAACTTGCAAGGCTAAGCACTCCAAAAGCTCTCAAAACTAAAAAAAAAAAAAAAAAAAAAAAAAAAAAAAGTCATTAGCAGAGAAAGAAAAGTCAGTTATCATTTGGTTTAGTGTTTTCCTTTTTAAAAGAATGTTATTTTCATTAGATGAAAGTGCTTAATGGCTTGAACAGAAATCCAAGTGTTTCAAACTTCCAGCATGGGTGCAGCAAGGTGCCAGGTCACACAAGGGCAGAAAACCCATGTTACACAGGACAGCCCTGTGCACTGCCATCTTCCTGTGTCTCTCTCCTGCTGTGAGCTGTGTTCCTCAAACGGGTGGGAAGGCACGACCACTCTCAGCATGACCTTCTAAATTAAGAGCTTGCAGTGTTTTTTGAAAAAGCTTGAAATCCTGCATGCCACACTGCAAGTTGCCATTCTCATTTTTGGTAGGGCCATTGCCCACTCCCCCGGGATCATGCAAAGACCTGGTACAACATTTGCTTGACTCATGCAACATTTTACCAGTCTTGCCAATATTATACTGTAGAGCTGAGTACCTTATTCAACCCTGCAAGTACCAAACACACAGGAGAGTGCTAAAAAGCACTGAGAAGTATAAAAACCTTCCACAAATGTCAGATATCAAAGACTAATGTTGCCTGACAAGCCATAATTGACACAATGACAACCAAGTATCGCGTATGATATGATCTTTTTTTTTAAGTATAGCAACATTTCCAGCTACACATGGTTACTTTAAACATTTCACTTTAAATGCAAGGAAATGAACTTTAAAATTGGCAGTTTAGTATCATGAAGCATTTGCAACAGCTGTATTGTCTTTTTCTCCTATCACTCCTAATCAGCACCCATAATTTGCACTTAATTCAGATTATCAATGTATCGCTACTATAAAGGAGACAAAAGCATATTTTGGTTGTAAAGGAAAAATTAAAAATACTGCTCAAAAGCTAGCAAGTAAAATATGAGCACACAAAATACAATAATCAGTAAGTTTTCTCACCTTGTGTGAGAGAAAGTGGACATGAATGTATGGAAAGTTTCCCCAAACCTTTCTCTCTTCATTTCACTTACTGTATGGAAGAGCATGCCAAATCCCAAAGTAACATTCCCACTTTGGGGGGAAAAAAGTAAACCACATGCTTTCCATTAATAGCACTCTCTTCCTTTAAATAAACCTTGTGCACTCAGACTGTGAATATGTTACAGTTTAAATATTTTGCTAACCTTTTGTTATATTCTCAGGACAGCAAAAAGCAGCCCTGACAGACATCTGCCCCCAGACAAGTTATACATGGGTGTGGCAGAAAGGTGGGTTTTCACCTGTTCAAAAAAAGGGGTGCCTTGTTAGGAACACAGCCCAATTCCTCCAAGGTCGTCTGCCATGGCTCGGCTCAGAGCTCCTGCTCTCTGGCCACAGCGAGGGAACTCCCTGCCAACACTGCATGCACAACAATGCTGGCTTGCCCCTGCACAGGGGAAAGAAGAATAGCATCAAAAGAAACACTCTTACTGCGTTTTAAATGAGAAACCTCTATCTAAGGAGAGAGGAGGCTTCTTTGGACAGATTACACTATTAATTAATTAAGGCACATACCAGAAGCAATTCAAGTGCAAAGACATGACTGCACTGACATGACAGGCTAGCCCAGAGCCTCTCACCAGAAACACCACATCTGGTTACATCTGGAAAAAAAGGGGCATCATGAAAGGCCATGCTCAATCTCTTATGGGAAAAGCAGACCTCTTCCCCTTGTCAAGCTTTGTTGTCTCGCTGTACCCGAAGTCACAGGATGGATCAGAAACCAAGGGACAAGAAAATACCCTCGCCATCTGTAGCCAGTGAATTCATCAGGACATCAAGGGGGAAAAACTGATTGCCCTCCAAAATAACAGGCCAGGAGCAGCGCTGAGGCAAGCACCCAGCCAGTAGTCTTGTGGCCAGGGCACGGGGATGCAAGGGAGGGTGCCAGCGGTTATCAGCTTCAGTTGTTTGTGAGGGGGGATCTCTATGAACAGAACCAGCCAAGGGTATTTTATATGCAGAATGAGAGGAAATAAGAA
Organism: Anser brachyrhynchus; assembly: GCF_964034855.1. Lineage (NCBI taxonomy): Eukaryota > Metazoa > Chordata > Aves > Anseriformes > Anatidae > Anser > Anser brachyrhynchus. The sequence goes on along the minus strand of NC_137695.1, from coordinate 53,831,568 downwards.
AGAAACCCCCCCAAAGGGACAAAACTCCACAAGAAAAATAATCAGCAGTCATCCTCTAACTCTGCCCCCCCAGAAGTGAGTGGATTAGCACTTAACACATAGGGACTGGACACACTGTAGCTCATACATTACATATAGTTTGCCCAGTGAGTTTTTTTTTTTTTTAATATTATGTTTTTTTTAAGTCAACAACACACCAGACTCGCTTTTAAAACCTTGGCAAGGGGAGATTAAAACTACAAGGGCAACTGCACTGAGCCTTTCCATTCAATATGTGTATCCTGGTTGTAAAGAGCAGGCTGCATACAGTGTAAAGAAGCAGAAGCAGAGATAATCAGATCAGCCACCAAAAAAAAAAAAAAAGGTGGAAATTGCTATCTACTGCTAGCGTCAGCATCACAGTCACAGCTATCAACAATATCCAAACTTAAAAACCATGTTACTTAAAACAATTCTCTCAACTCTTAATTTGGAGGAGGGCTCAGTCATGTTAAACATGGATCATATTTTATTTTTAGTATTTTCCTCCCCTGAAATGGCTATAAAATACTGAAAGAAAAAAAAAAAAAGTAGAGTCCAAAGGTGATTATAATGTATAAAGAAATGTAGCTTGAAAGTTACACAACAACAACAATTCTGCAAATACTGCTGGCAAATTATCATTTACCAGCTGGCTATCTTAGCATGAATTTTTGGAGTTTGGGGGAAGAAAACTGGCAATAAGCTGAGCAGTGTCTCTGATGGCAGTTTTGCCTTTAGACATCTACAAATGTACAAAAAGGCTTTTATCATAGATTTATCTGCAAACATGTATAACTATTACAATAACTAGATTGGCCTAAGGGTGGTAGAAATAAGCACTCAAAATGGTGAGGTAACTGTTAAAAGTCAGAGTGCAGAAACAAACCAGCACTGCACACACACACTGGCCTCTCCCCAGCCTGTCTCAAATCTCTGAAATTCAGCAGCCTGCCTGTGCTCCAACCAAATTTGTCCTTGCAAGCTTCTCAGAACAATGTTCACTTTGCTCTAGCAACGTTTCTTGTAGGGTCACAGATAATGTCACTCCTCTCTACCTTATTCAGAAATACCCTCCAAAAAAAGGGCAGAAGGAAATTTAAAACATCACCTAATAAAGCAGCTATTTGGAGACTAGGAACACGTTGACTTTGCTAGAGCAGGCTGTGAGCTGAGCTCGTTCCTTCATTTCCAGCCAGAGATCCATACCATACACATGTGGCTGCAGAAATCTTGCCAAAAGGAAAAAGCATTCCCAGGTTCCTCTTTCAGAGGCTCCAGTTGCCCCCCATGAAATGACCCAAGTCCTCCTTTAAAGAAAAAAATAATCGGTGTCTCAGTGTGCTCTTGATCCATGCTGCTAAGGCAGACTCAACCATCAACCCAGAAGGGCATGCTGCAAGTCAAATTCTTCATACACTTTAATTACAGTTTACACAAAATGAAAGTCGGGTTAATAAGCTTAGTTCATAAAAATTTAATAAGAAGTGGCATTTTTGTACGGAAGATCAGGGGGACTTAACCTTCAGAGAGATGATCAGAAAGCTATGTTGCATGCAGAAGTCACCTCTAGCCCTCAGCTGGGAAAAAGAAGGAGCAAAAGGGGCAGGGGATGAAGAAAGGAACAAGGGATTTTATTTAATAAAAAAACTTTTTGAAAACAAGCGTTTCTCATTAAGCAGAGCTCTGTAGCAGAGCTGCAGATCTGAAAGGTTTTCTCCTATGTGTTGTTTCAAGACCATTAAACGCACACAACACCGCAGACGCAGGAAGCGGCAGAAAACCATTCTGAGCAGCAGAGCTGGAAAGGCAGACAATAGCTGCCACCTCCAGATAGTGAGAAAATGCGCTTTCCCGAGGGGTCCGCGGCCACCCATACGGAATGCGGGTAAGTGAGAACACGCTCGGCCCTGGCCGAGGCGAGACCCGCTGCCGCAGCTGCTGGCTGGAAGCACTGGGTGGCCCGCTCGCTTCAGCCGCCCTCGGTGCTTTCAGATGGAAAACATGAGCGCGGCGACCCGGGCGGTGTTCCGAGCGCACGGGCCCAAAACGGAGGGGGGCGGCGAGGCTGTCCCCTGCCAAATACTGAGTCACAAGGCAGGGAATCCCACGTCGAGCCCGTGGGCTGGGCTGCGCACCAGGGGAACGCCACCCCATACCTCCCAGTAGCACCGCCAAAATTACCCCAGTGCATCGTGCCCTTTAGCTGGTCCTTCCTTACATCACATTTTGGCTGTGTTGCACACAACACCAGTGTTTCCAGTTAAGCAGAGAGTAGGAGAAAGGGACAGCGCTGCTCCACGGCTTGCTCTTGCTCACCCTATTTTCATAGCCCCATGCCTGGGGTTGCACCTCACAGTTCCCCACCTGTCCCGTGGAGGTGGCTGTGGTTCCAGTTCTTGTGTGCTAAATTTACTTCCAAACACATGGTCGGGAGTATTAATAAATGATTCAGTCTATGATTAAAAAGGGATTTTTATTATTATTTTTCAAACAGGGTGAGAGGGACAGCATAAAGTTACTTTCAAAGGAATATCATCTGCATGTTAGAGCCCTTCAGTTAAAAAAAAAATTAAAAAATAAAATAAAAAATAACCTACAAGGTTCTAATTTATTAATGAATAGCTGCTGTCTCTGTAATTTTGCTGTACTTATTCCATTACTGTCTGACACTTCCTATTGTCACTGCTTGAATTTTTAAACGCTTCCGCATGACTAGTGCTAATCTCCACATTTCATGGAGGGCTGGTAATAAAAGGAGAGAGATTCATGTGTGTATATGAACGATTATAGCTAAACGTGCTCTAAAGCACTTAGCTCAGTTTCTAGTATTTCTTCCTCCTAACTTCAAGCTTCTGAAAGGAAAACAAAAGTGCAAAGAAACATTTTTCCCCCATTATTTTGGTCCTGCGCTGCATTTATTCTTCATTGGGAAAGAGAAACAAAGTTCCTTCTCAAAACATAAAGACTGCCAGCACAGGGTACAAAGACGCAGGACGCCTGCGTGAAACAAATGTTGGCAGCAAACTAAGCTTTGTATCTTGATTTTCTTTCAGAAAATCTTGTAGAACCGGTACAACAAGCTATTGTGAGCAGCTGCTTTGAGGATATAACCTCAAAATAAACAATCTGATTTACACACAGGACTACATATGCTTAGACAGTCTTTTATTGTTTACTCACAAGTATTTTGACACCCTTTCACCCTGATTATCTCACATTTATTTTTTTTTCAACAGATAAGAGCAAAGACCTTATGCATTTGAAAGCACTGTTAAAGGACCTTTTTTAGTTCGTATTTTCTTAAAGTCTTACTATTCCACATCTTGAAAGTATTGCCAAAGGACTACTCTGTAGCATTATAGATTTCACTGTCCAAAAAGCCAAGCACACAGACTGCACACACAATCTTCACCAATCTTACTCCACAGCAGAAACATCTACCACACTTCCCCCATGCAAAACAAGGGTGCAGTAAGCAGGGATACCCATCCCACATGCCACTCACGTCAGGGTCTCACCAACTTCAAACCCAGCCCAGAGTGTTTGCTATGGCTAGTTCTGGAACACTCAAAGCTAATACAAGATGCACTTGTAGCTGCTGGAAGAAAAAATGGCCCTGCACATTTGGAGAGGGCAGAGGCTTGCATGAACAGCTCAGCCACCGCTTTCAGAAGCATGGTACAACACTTTGATGACCAAAACCAGTGAGCTGCAACAGCCTGTCAGGTCAATACTAGCACTAAATAATGCACATTCACTGCAGGGTGTTTATTTGCCATGTTTTACACTTTCTGTTGTGATTCTGCTTGTTGTTTTATGTTGTTTTACAGCACGATGCACTTCTTTACTAGGGCTCCCATGTTTGCACAGGTAGCTGCTGCATGCCTTCATGCCCTTCCCAATCTATACACCAGATCTCATTAAGCACCGGTGCAGGGGACCCTGTCCCACCACTGCTTTGCATCCCCTCTTTTACTTTGTTCCTTCTTCCAGATTGCACAGGATTCCTTTCTCCTCCCTACCACTACAGCCCTCAGTCCTGTCTCCACGCTGATCTCCCCTTTCCTCTGCTCCCCAGAACGTCTCTTGGGAGGGGTCCTTGCATCCTGACCTTAATCCTTCCTGCTTAAAACTGTTCATTTCATGCAAGCAAGAGCTGTTTTCCACCATGTCACTCCAACAGCAGTTTCTCCATGCTGTACATGCGCTGTGGACCTCTGCCTAGGGACAGAGAGGGTTTACAGCATGCCACCAGCACCCTGTGGCTTCACTGGTGGCAAGGACATATGGTGAAGGTTTCCCTGCAGCCCAGCAGCCAGTCACTTGCTTCCATAACTTTGGTACTGTAGACTGACAGCAGCCTTGCTGTCCTGGTAACAGCAGCACCTACCTCAGTGCTTGAGAAAAAATTTTTGCTCCCATGCAACTGGTTCCTTAGATGCCATGCCCTTGCACCCCTGGTTGTCACCATGAACCAAGTATTCTTCTTGTTGCAAACTGCACTTCTGTCTGAACTTGTCGCTTCTTCCATTGACAGCTAAAAACACAGTAGAACCAATACAGTTCATTGCACTGGGCATCAGCAAGCAGAGTGGGTATGTAGCCAGCTAAGCCAGACTCAGAGCTGGGTAACCACACGATATGAAAAGTCTGCGGTCAGTCATTTATAGCTAATTTTTATCTCATCAGCCATGGCCACTCACCAGAGGTTGCTCAATACCCAACACCTGAGAGAGAAGCCCTTGACCCCTTTAGGGATTTGCAAGTAGTTCTTGAACTTGGTTTATTGGGTGGGCAAATGTCTTGTTTTACCATGGACCCCCATACTCAGGTAAACTGTGCTCAGCTTATTTTGTTGTAGTTACGATTGCCTTTCTCTCTGTCTTAGCAGATAAAGAAGACCTCATTATAGTAGCTCTGTCTCTAAACAGAATGAAAATCCAGTAGCAAGCATCACTCCTAATAAGCCAAAGGCACACCAAGATCACTCACTGATGTTTGAGTGTGCTGGCAGACTTGGGTAGCACATCTGCTTCAAAGGGAATGGCTACGGCAGCTGGCTAAAAGACATTGCTTAGTTGTTTGTGCAATATTTTAAGAGCAACCCCAAGGTGAAAGCAGTTCATAAGGAATAAAATGGATAGGTTTTCTACGGGTTGCCCAGCTCTCCCCCCAGCCTCTCATCCAAACTACTTGTCCATCCACTTGGCATCTAGCCTTTATTTCCAGAAAGAATAAGCGGCTTTTCTAAACATTACTCATATAACTGCAAGTGCTGCACATAACCCAGAGCTGTCCAACTTTAGTGAAATGGGCATGTAGGCTGGCAATTTAACTGCAGCCCTAAAGCTATGTCTAGCTTGGATATGCACAACTATTTACATGGATTGTTATATAAAGAAATTCAAACCACCATGAGAGCTGTTTGTTCTTGTGATTTCCTTTCAACATTAATGAAAAGCCTGCAAGCAAACAATGTTCTCCTCACCTTGAAATGACAGGGAAAGTGAATATGCAAGCCAGGCTTTGAGGACTATACATAGCTTTCAAGGTTCAATCTGGACCTCCTAAAGCAATATTTTCTAAACTCACATGCCCTCAGATCTCATCTACTGAGCACTTTCAAATACAGGACAAGGTCTAAAATGTACTATTCCTCTCACTACAAAGAAAAAGTATACCTAAACCTCCAGGCAATACTTTGAAAATTTATTCCTTCATGACTTTATATTTAAATAATGACTTTTGTCCAATACTTACAACGATTGCATTTAAGACCTTTCCATTTTCTTTAGGTAACTAGATCACATTACCAGTGATATCTTTACTCTTCCCTAGGAATCCCTAGGTAAATTTTCAAGAAGGACAGAAAACCCTTCAAAATCATGAGGCAACATTATCTACTTGTTCTGGGCTGAAATGGAAAATCTTCTGATCACACTCCCTGTGCAGTTCCAACTAACAATGTGAATCAAATTTCTGAATGCAGGGATTGATCATAAAATGGTTTGCACTAGTACAACACCATAGAGTAATTTAAAACATTATCTTCTTACTTTCTATAACTCTCTCTCCTTCTATTCCTCTCCTCAAGGGAATAGCTACAGATAGTTTTTTTTTCCAGAAAAGATACCTAATTACCTACTAGAACATCAGATCAAGTAGGTATTTGCATGCTTTAATTTATGTCTACAAAGGTACTCTGGGGCACAAAATAAGAGCTAGACCAAAGCCAACTTTACAGTTTTTTGACAGCCAAATACACCAACCAACCTTATTGTCTATTTTGAATTTGAAATTTAGCTTCAATTCCCAATTTAAAAAAAATAAAACAAAATGGTGTAGGCATGACAGAACTCTGTCTTCATCAGGTTAAACATAATTTGAAACATACCCGCTCATTCAAGCCATGCAATGTACTAAGATGCAGGGTTCACAATGCTATCTGCCAATATCACAGCACAAGCACCCGGACAAGGAGCATGTGAATGTACAGGCCAGCAGGCACGCTAGGGAACTGCCCCATGCACACCTCTGGTGTAGAGGAATTCACTCACTGACAGACTACTTCACATTAACCACAAGTCAAAAGCATGTACTGAGGCAGTAGCCAATGCTATGAATGTACCACAAACCCAATGAACTCATCCCACAGTAATTTGTTTGTATTCCCACAGCCACATTTATGGGTGCCAGAGCTGGGCTGGCTTGTTACCTTCTGTTGTTTTAAAATTCATGTCCTTCCACCTGTTCATATTCGTCCTGTGGGACAAAAACATATTGCACAGCTGTAGGAAAACTTCGCCACATTTGCATTTTTACATTTTGTAAGTGCAGCAACACAGAATAATCCTACGTAACAAATACCACTGCAGCACAATCCACACTAGTGTCTGCTAGCAACCCCATCCTGACGCAAGGCTAGAATGAGCAACTGTAAAAGCACACCACGCTTGCTGTATGAGGTTGCTCCCTAAAGTTTAAGCCAACAATAAACCCGTAATATTGATAATTGGGATTACAATACAGACTCTGTGAAGTGTCATTTATACACCAGTACATCTCAGCAAAAGTTTGAGGATCTGTAATCCTTCAACTCTGTTTTAAGCTTGTAACACCTGAAGTCAAAGATTAGTACCTATTTTACACTCTTTTTTTCATTTGATTCAATCTATCTGAGTTCATAACATTGTATATTAGTCCATGTATAAGCAACAGCAAAATTCTTCTTAACCCAAAAGATAGCAGTAGTATAGCCTACAGCACAAGCTATTGTGCCAGAAGTTTAAAATTTGGTATTTGCCCTTCCTTTGTTCCTTCATGCACCTTTCCCATAATTCCTATTTACTTTCTATATTGCCTTCATTTCCTACTCCTTTTTTTTTTCATTCCACAGTATTTTATCTTTCTTTTTTTTTTTCCTATAAACTTGTGCTCTGTCTCCTTCACCTGTATCTGTTTCTCTTTTATAGTCCTGAGCAGTCAAGATGGAATTAAAACTTAGAGCTAACATTGTTCAAATGGGTTTTAGATGAAGTAAAACAAGTTTTCTAACACTAATAGCAACACAGACCAGAACTCACATACAATTAGGGAATTTTATCAAAGGCAGCGGGAAAAGCTGTCTTCCTTTGTGTAAAAGCCATCCTTAGGCTGGCTTATGCTTTTAAGTGATTATTGATACATTAAAAATACTACAATTTCAAAAAGATTTCATAAAATATAGCTGCTGTTAATCACGTGTCATTGTTTAACTATAAGGTAATTAACATCTTTCCTCCTCACTTCATTTTACTAGAAAAAGTAAGGTGTTACATCACCTTATACCAGTTTGCACTTGTATGCGATTTATGCTACAAGTTTATATTTCAATTTCCTAGTCTGCTGTCAAGAGCATTTCTTCCTTGGGATGTTAAAGCAAAATGCTAGATCTTCAGGGCATTATATGTGAAATACTACTATTATAAAAATGTTTAATATTTTCAAACAAGCCCAGGGGATTGAGCAAGCACAGATCTAAAATTTAAACCTAGAGGTCTGTCAAAGAAGGGTGATTTGCTGCATGAACAGCAAACTAAACCAAACAATAACCATGTCTGGATTCCCAGTATCCTGTGCATCCGAAATATAGAGAGAGGTAAAAATGTTCACTTCATCTGCAAATCTGGATACAAAAATATTTTATTTAGGTGGTCAAATATAGATTAAGATGGTTATTGGAAGATAAGCTCTTTTGAGTTTGTTCAGAAGTTTTATAGTACAGTAATTTGGGGAAAAAGCCTGGGAAAACTATGATTAAAAAAAAAAAAAAAGACTGTGCTCATGCAGATGCCAAATGTACTTCTTGGAGCCATGTAGAACTATCTGGTCAACTAAGATTTATGTTTTCATAATGAGATATTATTAGGCTGCTTAGTTTGATGCTTCAGAAGGTAGATCTGAGGTAGATCTTAGATCCAAATCTGTCCCATGTACACATACTTTTGATGCTTAAGTACGTATTGCTTTCATATCAAAGCTTACAGATTAATTTATCAGAGTGAACAGAATGCAAAATGATCATAGTCCAACTGCTTCTGTAGCAACAAAGCTACATTTGCAATAGATTTTCAGATATTTTATTATTGTTTATTTTTTCACTCAAAAAAAGAACAAAAACCTTTACCAAAACTTTACTTAAATGCATCTTGTCTACTTCCACTGAAATTCCTCTACACAGAAAGACTTAAAACACAGTTCAAAACTATTTTGCAGAGACACAAGGTTTTTTTTCCAACAGTATTTAATATTGAGCAACAAGCAAAAGCGGATAGAAATACTAGAAGTATAGAATGCTTTTAAGCTACAAGTAAATCACCTAGAACAGATATACCTCCAAACTCTGCTCTACAAGAGAGCCATTGCTGATTACTGCTGCTGTGCTATTTCCAAATGTTCCTCTACCAAAGGTAAGCAAAAATAAATAAATAAATAAATAAAAGTTCAAGATGGTGGCAAGCAGTGATTTGAAGCTTTGTATTTTCACACTTTTTCCTCTACTCACCTTGTTTTCATTCAAAGTCAATTTTTCCCTGAAGCAAACTGATTCTTGCCTAGAAAACGTATTGTATAAAGCTTTTTCCAAGAAGTGTATGTCAGTCCATGACCAAGAGCCAAAGCCGGAGTAGAAATAAAAGAAAGCATCTCAGTCCCAGCTCATGTCAGCACTCCTGAACCAAAGCCAAGGTTATGACGTGTCAGAAAATATACCTAATGTTCTTCTGATGTTTAAAAGAAATAGTTTGTGTCAAATGCACTGAAAACAAGTTATTTTTGCCATGTTACTACCTGTCTACATCATTGTCACATCATTGTGTCATTTTGATACATGAGAAGTGTAATAAGTTTAAATGAATAGTTCTGTTTCTTGCAGACAAGACAATGATTTTCTAAGAAAGAAATTATTCCAGGAAAGCTGCTTGGATGCTGGCTGCAATACTGCATTTCCCTATCTGCCCCTTCCACCCTGCCTCACCTGGGGAGGAAGGAGGGTGCAGGGGAAGGAAGAGAAGTTGTCTTTGAACAACTCGGTGAGGGTAGGGACAAAACTACCAACAACAGATAAATAATTATGAAATAAAGTAGATAAGAAAAACATCAAATCTAAAAATTATTGATGAGTATAAGTAGAGGGAAACATTAAGAACTCAGCAGCTAAAACCAACTGACATTAATTGATGGAGTTATGGTTACCAGGGCAACCACAGCTCTCCTAACTTTTGTTCTTTTCATTCATTTATTTTTGCACTGAATATTCTTTTATGTTTAGTATCTCCAAAAACTTTAACATCTTTGTAAGTTTAGGCATAGCACCTAGGAGAAGGCTTCTTTGGGAATCCTGTATGTGGACCCACAATAGTTCTCAAACTCTCATCACACACACTTTTATCTTCTCATGGTTTTAAAATGTTAAAATGTGTTAAAAGTTAACACTTCATTATCTTTCTTTCCAACATTCGTCACATACTTATAGCCACTTGAAAGTCCACTGTAACTTGCCTTCCCAAAAGTCACCCCATCCCAGGACCCAAGCCTCTGACAGAATGGCACACGCTTCCACCTGCATGATTACCCTTGAGATCAACCAGTAATGCAAAGCTTTCTCCACATGGACATCAAGAAAACCACTAGAGTTTGTACAGACCAAGCCTGGAAATAGGAACCAGGTCATCTGCATGACTGCATCATATATTACAGAAGGGTTATTCTGCTGACCTCTGTTCTCATACACAAAACATTACTGATAATACTCTTTTTAATACTTTTGGTTTGGGTTTTGCTTTTAGTTTTGGCCTGCTGCTTATTTAAATAATTTTTAGGCTTTCTTGGTCTTGCATTTACCAATGCTCATTTGTACTGTTTGGTAAGGAAGAGTTATTGCCTTAAATCTTGGAGGAGATCCAATCTTGAGAGCTATCTTAGGCTGAGAAATGAATTGAGTAGACAAGCAGAGCAACTGCTCTGATCCTTGGACGATTTACAAAATAAGCTGTGGAAATGCAGAAAAGTTTGTTACAGCTTCAATCAACAAAAGGAGGAGGAAGGGGAGGAGCGGGTGTGCAGTGGTTTCTTTCGTTAGGGTTTTTCAAAAGCAGCCTGGGGAAGACCCAGTTCAGGGAGCTGAAGCAGACGCATGCAGATGAGGAATGCTCAAGTGGAATGAAGTTATCCTAATCGTAAGGCTATGAAATATGCACTGCCTGGCTGGAAACAGAAACCAGAGCACTGTTGTTACTGATCTGAGTGCAAAGTAAAAAAACTAGGTAAAATTCTGAAAATTTCTTGAGAATTTCACATGGTGCAGTCACATGAAGAACTAATATTTGCTACAACTGATAGTTTTAAATCTTCTCATTTACATACATTGCTCCAGTATTAGTATCTTAGGGCTCTACTGATAATTACAGAAGTGGTTCAGATGTTTTTTTTATTGGCTGTTTTGAAAGATTTTAAGATTTGTTCCTATTGTACTTTTGTAGAGTCACGCTGCAGCCAGAGTTACGATATGAATATCATCAGAACTTCGTAGCCAAAACTGAATTAAAGACTTTGTACATGAGAGTGTATTAAATGAGAAGGTTTCTTTTAAAAAAGAAAGCGAAAAAATATTGACTACTCTTCTTCACAATCACAAACACACTTGCACCAGTGATTTGCAAGAGATGTATATTGTTTACCGATGTAACTGCCAGCTGCAGTAACAAACATATGACATTAAAGGACGTGATACAGGTATAGTTTCTTTGTATTAGCTGACGTTAAGGACAGATTCCCAAGATGAAGAAACTAACTTTAAAGATTTGCATTTCTGCACCAGAAGCAGTTTTAATTCTTGCCACTGTGATGCTAGATAAGTTCTAATCTTGTCATCAGTTATGAAGGATTCTTATGACAACCTTGATTTTATGAAATTGGGTTATCTTCCAGCCTGTGGACATATTCATATTGCATTCTGGGTTAATCCACGTGTATAGCTCACTTCTGTCAAAATGACAAAAGACAATTGATTTTGTTTCATGGTGTATTCTTATCAATGTTCTCCTATGCTCTTAGCCAGTCTTTGACTGATAGGATGTTAGAGGAAAGGTCCATTAATTGATTTGTAAATAATTACAGCTAAGTCTTCACTTTTGACTAGCTATCAATAAAGGCTTATCCTTTTTTCACTGGTGAATGCTTTCAAATCACCTTCAGCGTCCAACTTTGAGCCACAAAATTCATTAAAATCATTATGCGCTTTTAGAGTAGTACCTACTGGTGATGGCAGAGGTAAGAGTGTGTCAGCTTTTCTCTTATATCACTTCTGAGGATGTAGGGAAAAGCAAAATAAATATATAAATAAATAAAATGGGGGGGGGGGGGGGAGGTGGCCCTGGGGGGATGCAAATAAATTACTTCTTGAAGTGGGATTTAATTTTCAGACGTTGTAAAAAGTCATCAAGTGTACAGAGAAAAGACTATATGCATTACTTGGTATATCAGTCCTAAACATGCAAAGCCTAATAAGTTCATTACCTGTGTGCAACATATACAGCAGTCTATCTGCTCATGTTCTCAGTACTTTTTGAACCTGTTCACTAAGCTCAGACACAGTAGACATAGGACTAAGAGTCTCAGAGATAAGAAGTTCTTAGAGATTTTGTGATAATATGCAGCTGGATGCACGCAGGAGAGACCTATTTAGTGCCCTGATGGAGTAGAAGGCTGCAGAATGAGCTCATGCAGCATGAGACCCTTAAGAATTACACCTAAATGGGTGAAACAGAGACAGAGAAGGAGGCTGGTAGGTAGACATGCACACACGTGTGCACGGCATTTTAGATGTCCTCAGCTGAAGGAAAAAGGACTAGCCAGAAGTTACATGGCAATTAGCGTCTGTTCTTGGAAAAGCAAGATTTAATGATTCTGGATTTCAGGTTCACAGCTTCTCCTCAGCACCTCATCAAGAAGACAAAGCCCAGCACACATATTTGAGTCTTCAGAAGAAAGTGCTAACTCAAGTCTGAAAAGTAGCTATAATACCTAGGCAAGCATTTCATTGGTTGTTAATACAACAAAGCTGTAATGAAAACATACTGGAGTTGTCACACACTCAGAAAGCAAATACCATTAATCCAAGCCACTATGTTCTACTTTGAGAATGCACTTTAAAATGTACAGCACAAGGCAACTTAGATTTAATTTCTTGTATATAATAATACCAACAAACGAGGTGTAGAGTTATATCAGAGACCTGCCTTTTCAGTATAAAACAAGCAACCAGAAAACCTTCTTTATTGCTGTTTTCCAGTGATACCCACCAGCTTCACATTAACTAGCACATAAGCTTTCCACGTACTTCAACAGAAAAGAAAGGCACTCCTACAAAAACTATGCAACAGTTTATGACTTAAGTGCTGTTCCTACGTGATAAATATCTGCTCCATTTGTCAAATCATGCTTTATAACTGACAAACACCCATAAGTCTTTCAATTCTACTTGCCTTCACTACCAGCTTTCTAGGAAGAGCTTAAGCTGCAATGCGTCTAACTTAAAAGATCCATGTCAGCACACCAGTAGATCCATGCCCAGAACACAGAAATGGCAAAAGCTTGTGGGTTACAGTCTCTCTCTTGTGACATTTCCCATCAAATCCCCAGAGCTAGTGTATGTTGAGCACCCACATGTTGAGCCATTTAGTTACATTCCCTCTTGCTCATAAAGGCATGAGTCACAGTGACAGTCACAGCACATTTACCCAATGCCTTTTACATAGGAATTTGTTAAAAAAAAAAAAAAAAAAGAGGAAAATATCCCCCTCATTCTCAAAGCAGAAAGAGTTCAAAGATTACCAAACTCAATGATTTGGCAAGACCATCATTGGGGACAGCAAAATTATGGCTTAAACACTAGGAAGATTTCTCCAGGTTTTCCAAAAATAACCATGTCTCCTCATCCAGTCTGTCCCTGTTCAGCTGCAGTGGTACTATAGACACCATTCTGCTACCAAGGGAAAAGTCTGTACAAGACTGGGAGCAGGCCAAGTAAGCAGGACGGAGCCAGGTGAGAGACTGGCTGTGTGGCACAGTCCTCGCATGTTTGCCCCAACAGGCCTCACTGAGTTACCTTAGCATGGCTGCATTCACGCACTAAAGACTAGCAAGGCCAGAGGAAGAAGAGTCCAACAAGGTCATGAAGTGGCAGCGGCATGGTCACTCCCTGTCGGGACTTGGGAAGTTTCCCAGGATTTCTTGGGGAGCATAGTTTGTGAAGAGGATCTCTGCTACTGCAGCCACCCCATGGCTCTCTCTTCAGATTGCAAAAATCTTTTTGTTTGTTTCTTTCTTTCTTTTGAAAAGTAGCATCCAGAGGGGAAGAATATCTAGTCCTGAATTGGTTGTGCCCATCTCATGGTGTCCTTTAAGACTGCTTCCAGCCAGAACTCCGCCTCTACCAAAGGCTGGATCTGCTCCATTGAAGCTGGAGAGATGTGGGAATGGATCTATGTGTTACATAGCTTTATTCCAACTGAAACATAAAAAGTCTTTTCGTCAGCCCCATCTGCCATATCACACTTACACCCAAGGGAAGGTTTTCCAACAGAAACTTTGTCAGGGAACAGCGCTATCACCTCCTGCCCATGAAGCAGGTGACCTTGGCTGTCTTGTCCTAGGCTCAATCACAGCATGATTCACATAATGTTAAGAACTTCAGGAGAGACACAGAAAGAACTTAGACAAACACGTTGCAAAGAAAGACAAGCTGTCAATGTGTTTCAATTAAAACATCTCTAACCTAAGAATCTGTCTTTAAGCCACTCAATCAGAGAAGCCTTTAAAATCTTATAATTGCTTAATAATACTTCACACTTACTGCTCAATGTGAACCTCAGGTCCAGTTTCTGTAAACTGTGGCACCACTGTTATTCCAGATGGCATGTAAAATAATTTATAAATGACAAAGTTAAATGGGTTTATAGCAGCTATTCAATTCCTGCACTCTGGTCACTCACTTTGGCATAACAGAAAGCTTTCAGTCAGCCCCTGCCTCTCACGGGGTCTTCAAACAGCACCAAAGCACGTGTTCAGTAGGTTCTCAGAAAGTAAGCAGACAAATAAAGAGAAGTAGTAATCCAAGCAACACTGCAGTACACCTGCAGCATGCTGCCTTTTTTTTTTTTTTTAACATGAACATAGCTGAGAACAAGCAGTAAGATGTTTTAGTTTAAAATTAAAATTTATTTAAAAACATATTTCCTACAAAACAATTTCAGTTTGCCATAGCTCAATATGAAATACAATCTCCCCAATAGACACATGCTGCAAATGCAAACATAACTCATCTTGGTGTCAGAAAATCTCTCTTTACTGTTGCACCTAAATGTATGCTAAGTGTTATAAGAAATCAACTATGTCAAAGACGGCTGTCTCTGCACCTGACAGATCCCCTTTGCTACTTCTGTTTCTCCTCTCTTCTCTCCTTCCTGGTGCTTACTTTGGTTCTGCTTTTCTTGTGTCCTTTCAAAATCTCCCTGTCCTGCATTGGCCTTTGGGGCACAGAACACGCTGGAAGAGATATTGCTTCGTGGCCTTTTTAAAGGCCATGCAGTCTGAATTGGACAGAGAAACTGAGCACCACTTTAAGCTCCTCTGATTATGTGCATATCTACAAATTATTCTGGAATCTACATGACCACATTAAAGTGGCGTTAAGCCCAATAAAATATAGCCTGCCTGTCAACACAGATGATTAGCCTGGGCTCAATGCCCCACGAGTCCCAGACATACAATTTCCAGGAAGCTCAGTATCAGCAAAACAGTATGGAGACATGCCCTAAGTATTAAATATGTCTGGAGTCTGCAAAGGGTGTCAGGGCATCAATGCACTCAATTGAGTCAGTGTATCTCATCGTTTTGGTTGCTAAGAAAGCGGCAACACATCTCCTGAGGAGCCTAGTCTTAGCTTGGTAAGCTTTTTACAGATTAGGGCTGACTTGAATTTGCTTGTTGGCCTCTGCTGATCAGGTGTGACACACTGTGTCTGCAGCCTGCTGTGTTTGCCCACTCCATCAAGGACCAGCAGACTGAGCCTCAATGCAACCAAAGCATGGCTTGCAAGAATATGGTGCTTATGGTGGAGGAAGCCACCCTTAGGCAAGTGTTCAACTGAGAAATGGGTTCTCTAACGCTTTCTGCAGCCCTTATCTCCTGGAGCAATGAATGAAGCCGAACTACACTCCTGAGGTTTCTGCATGGTGTTAATAACCAATGGTCAGCTAACACTGGATTCTCCTCCAAGGCATCCACCTCCTCCCACAAATCCTGCAGTATACATAGCATGTACAAGTTTGTTGGAGAGTTTAAAAAAGGGGGGGGGGGGGGGGGGGGGGCGGGGAATAACAAAGTTTTGCTTTATGCTATTGTGTAAACATAATTTGTATTGAGCTATAGTATAAATATTGGTTAAGAATTAATTTGAAGCTTTTAATGAGTTCATCCCCTGCTCAGAATTGCCAGGAAGTATCGCATACTGAGAGGGAAAAAAGATTGCTTTGGTTTTTGACACAAGGCATGTTTTAAGTAAAGCAGACAACTGCAGCTATCTGTCGGATACAGGAACATGATCATAACTGAAAACCAGAGGTAAGAGTCAAGGAAAGATTTTTTTCAAGCTACACAAATTAAAACCAAGGCATTCTTCCTCTGCTTACATTGACAATGTACTCTGACTACAGAAAATGTATTTTCTGGGCAATTCCTCTCCTCTGAAAGGGATTTGGTAAAAGCAGGTAAATGTAGAAATAAGTTAGAATTCAGTTTTCTAGAAAAGTTTATACAGGAAACCACAGTTACTTAAGGGTAATCCAGTATCACCCAAGAATGTCAGTGAATGCAGACAACAGGTTCTCCAAGCAAAACCAACTTCAGTAGCACACTGCAATAAATACTGTTGCAGAAGCTGGAGGGCAATGCAAGAAGGTACCAAGCCACCAAGGGAACCCATGCTGCAGAATCAAGTCTCCCAGCTTGTGGAAACAGCCCAGGTGTCCATGAAACTTGCTTTTCTGGCAGCCTGTTCACAAGGACAGGAAGCACAGTTGAGGCTTTCCCACACCACATCAATACCTGAACACAGGTTTGGACAAAAGGGGCAATTTGAAGCCAGCCAAACTGAAGAAGTCAATGGTTTCTCTGGCATACACTAGTAGTTTGACAAGCTGTATTTAACGGCATTAGGATCCAGAGTAATTAATAAAATTAAAATTAAAAAAAAAAAAAAGGAATGAAGGACAGACATAGTGATTATACAAATAAATATAGCTCTCCAAAGCTCACTGAGCTCTGGAAAGGCTGCTTAATAGAACAGCAAGGGCCACAGAATGTATCACTGTCAGGCACACTGGGATTTTCATCCCATTGTTGTTCAGTAGGCATAAAATGAAATTCCTTTTCTCAGATGCAAACTCTGTTTTCAACTTTCCTCCTGAAAGTTAAATTCCTTTCTATTTATTATGTAATTAACTGCAATACATAAAAATATCTAGGGCTATATAAACCAAAAAGATGCCTAGGTTTAAAAGAAGACCATCTAATTCAATACTAGTCCAGCAAAGTGGCCAACAAAAAAGAAATCTGGCTGTTGTTGTATATCATCTTCTATAATAAGATTAAAACCAACAATTCTGGTATTATCTAGATATTACAGTAATAAGCATTAAATCCACATTCACGGGACAGTAAAGTCAGGATTTTTAAGCAGAATTGCCACTTAATAATAACAGGCCTGGTCTTATGCTAGAAAATAATTCTTGACCACCAGACTTTTAGTCTGACATTTAAAAATACGCTGAACACATTTTTTCATGGCTTTTTTTTTTTTCTCTGTTTTTCCCCAAACTAAGATAGGCTGAATTCAGCCTTTTGTTCTGCACTACTAATTACGAAGGGGTAGGATTTTTTGAAGGGAGAGAGAAAAAAGGGCTAGGGAGAGGAAAATCACAAAGTTAAGACCAACACCATCCCCAGGTTCTGTAGAAGACTTCTGCTTTCTTCTCTTCATCCCTTTGGGAGATTCCAGACAATGGTAATTCCTGTTTGGCAGGGGGTATGGCTTAGGTGATCTTCAGAGGTCCCTTCCAACCTTAGCCATTCTGTGATTCTGTGTTTCTTGTAAACAGGTTACAAAGAGTTAACAAATATGACACGCAGTCATGGCACTTAGCACTAGTGGAAAAGAGATGATGGACTAAGCCCTGGTTGACCAGCATCTCCACAGCAGCGCCATCTCAACAAGCCTTGCATTAAAGCACTTCTTAGCCCTCTGCAAACAATAGGCTTAAAAAGGCAGAGCAGGAGACCTATGCCTTGGGTGCAACGTAAGGCATACAGCTGAAGGCAGACAGCTCGCAACCACAGAAGTAGCTCAGGTATCCAGAAAAACCAATACTTGTGTGTTGTTATTCTCGCATACATCACATTTGCTGATCCAACACTTGTTCCCACAGAAAAAGGACCAGAGAGGCCAGCAGCAGCCAGTGGCTGAGCACAGCTTGTTCCCCCCTGGAGCACAGTTCCTGACCCACAGCCAGCATACAGGCACACTACCTTCAACAAGCAGGCAGAGATCTACAACTTTTTTTGGATTAACAAACAATACTGTTACAATTAATTAAATAAATAAATAAAACAAAGCAAAACAAAAACTAGTAAAAGGGGACACACTTTCCTCTATTATTTCTCCTCCTCAGCAAAATATCAGGGCTCTCTCTCCCTAGCATGAGACAGCTGCTTTGCACAAGTTCTCTTCCCTAAGCTGAGCCAATTTCTGGGCAAACCAGATGAGGCAGTACCATCAGTACGTGACTGGCAGAGAGGTTACCTTCTCCTACAACACAGCAAGGAGAAGGAAAATAAGAAAAGGAATCCAAGGACATTTTCTGATGGCATGCAAACAAGAAGTTCAGTTCTACTTCAGTGAAACAGAAGCAGACATCATTTTGGCACTGTTGCACGCAATTCAGCTGCAGACATTGGAGATGGGTTGCACCCATGGAAGCTGAGAGAGGTGGTTGCTGTCATAGCATGGCTGTTTTCTATTGTCTTTGAAAAGTCATGGAAATCAGCAGAGATTGAACACACCAATGACAAATCATGCTTGCCTTCTGTGATGAAATGACTGGATTTGAGGACAAAGGCAGAGCAGCAGATGTCAGTTACTTAAGTTCTAGCAAGGCTTTCAACACTGTCTCCCTGCAATATGCTTGTGTCCAGGTTGGGGGGTTATGGTTTGAATGGCAGAAATCCTGACCAGTAAACCACTGGGGGTATGTTTGGGCTCAGAGGGCAGCAGACAGTCAGTTGTACTCTGCCTGGAGACAGGTAACACACGTTGTACCACAGGGGTTTGTACTGAAACCTGTCCTTTTAACGCCATTATCAGTGACCTAGAGGAGGATGGAGAACATGCGCATTATCAAGTAACTTAAAGAACAGGCCATTCAAAACTCACAGCCTCAAATCAAAGGAGTAAGACAAAGGAGTAAGACAAGGAGTAAGACAAAGGAGTAAGACAAGGAGTAAGACAAAGGAGTAAGACAAGAGCTAACCTGTTTCCAGTCACCTGCTATATTTACCTTTATATATTTTGTATTTTATAATGAAGAACAGGTATGAGACAGCCTGCCCTGACCTGAAGAGTGCAAGTTTTTATCATTCAAATTGTGCACCGCAGTTACTACACTGTTCTGTTACACAGAGGGAAGCTTTGGATGTTATTACATTATCAGAAAGAAATCAAAGTAGAAATATGCAGTTCCCTCCCCATTCCCAACTATATAGTTGTAATTTTATTTATTTAATTTATTTTTTAAATTACATGATCGCAATCTGGACAAGATAAAACAAATAGTGACACCAAGTAATCCCTCTGGAATCCAGCCCATTAGGAAAGCTAATGTCAGGATTATCAGATCATACTGAAAAAAGAAAAAAAAAAAAAAAAACTTTCTAGAGAATAAATACATGGATGACCAACCTAGAGAAGGTATTGTCAGCCCTAGACATTTCTTCGTATAGGCCCAATATACCAGCCTTTTTTCCCTTCCTTATCTCACCCAGCAAATGCATGCTATTAAATACACAAATTTCTTTCAGCAAGCTAAACAAACAGAAATACACACAGTTAATTAATACCATAGTAATTTCTTTGATCTTCCAGTGAAAACGGAATTTAAAAGTCATACTATTTCTGTCCAGAAGCTTAAAGTTAAAAAGCTTAGGAACTCATCCAGGACTTTGAATCTGAGAATCATTCAGCTGATGTCATTAAAATGGGTAAATTAGAGTTGTAATTATTCCCTTATGAGTCCTGCTGTCTATCTGAGGAAGATGGGTATTCATTTCTGTCTTCAAAAATTGATTTATTTGGGTGCAAAAATAAAAGAGTTGGAGACAGCAAGAACTTACTTTTACTGTACATCTGCTAGAATGCACACCCCCTCCCCCCCCCCCAAAAAAAAGGGTTGATAACATAACACATGCCTGCCAGTCAATAGGTGCTGTACCTTCTACATCATATAGCAGTTTCCTAGAGATCCTCAGGATAAACCCTATCTCCACAGGCCCTGCTTGCTATCCACTGTTTAGCACAGTAACACTTCACTAACATGCAAATGATTGACAGTTATTGGGTTTTGGTGTATCTGCATATTTATAAATATTCTAAACATTCTAAACCACATCCGCATTTAAGGAAACTGTTTAACCACGCTAAACCTAAAGACTAATTTGTATTGGTTGAAAAAATATGTTGCAGCCAGATTACTCACTCGCTTTTTATTTCTAAATTAACTTTTAAAACACCATTTGTGTTGACCTACCTGTGTGCAGGTAGGTCAAAAATGCCTTGACCAACTTCTTTTTTTTCTTTTCTTTTGAGGTAATGAACATTCTCTCTTATTTTTAATCTATTTTTCCACTGAAAAGGCAAAAAAAAAAAAACCAAGAAAAATACTTTTGAAATCAAAATATAAACTTATGGCAATAAAAAACAAACAACCATTAAATTACATTTAAAAAGAAATCTGTAAAATATTCAGTCAACATATGTAATATCCATATTTCCAAATAAAAAGCTTTAGAAGCATCTGACAGACAATGTACAAGACTAATATTTGCCCCCAAATCCAAAGATTAAATTTCTTTGCTAATATCAAGAATTCTAAATACCTTAAGATAACTTTCAATGTCATAAGATAAATTTTTTCAATATCATACCCTAGAAAGCATATAGCAAAAACAGCATAGACACTTGAGATTCTAACAACATATTCTACCCAAACCATTCTCAAAGGAATTCTTAGCAATGAATATCAATGATTTGGCCATTTTAATTTTAAATCTCTTCAAAATTTTCAGGCAAAACATATGTAGGAAAACACTCACACACACACACACATATTATATATATAATATATATAATTTTTTTTGTTATAAGTACAAAAATATGAGCTATAATTTAATAAATAGTTTAATGCTTTGTTGGATTTTTTATTTTTATTTCTTAAAGAAACCACTTGAAGGCCTGTAGCAGTGCACATTAATGTAGGAAAGAATGGGATCAGCTGAATCAAGTTAAAGAGGATTGTACTTAATCATCCTAGATAAGCAGAATCATTTGTGATTGCCACTCTTTTCTCTTTAAACAAATCACAGAAGTTACATATCCTTCTTTAACTATCATTTAAGATGCACTATCGTTTTGTTGCGGGGGGGGGAAGGGGAATAACAGCTACCAATTCTTCTAGAAAACACTGTTTTTCTTTGATTTTATGGAACCTTGTTCAGCTGAAAAGTGATTTATAAATTATACACACTCATAAGTGAAATATAAAATATATGATCTCAAAACATGTCATTCCTGAAGGGCTTAGTCAGTAACCTCCAACAGAGTATGATTCTGTTTTCCACCTCTACATTTTTTTTTCCATTGATAGACTGCTTTGAACAAAAAGCCTTCTAAATTCACTTGCACCGAAGTTAAAACTACTTTGCACTAACATGCCAGTAAAATACCTGGCAAACAAAAGAACAGTTGCCTGGTGTCAAAATTCCTCCACACCCATGAGCTCACAACTCTTCCAAGATCCTGACTTCAGCCCCAAAGCAAAGCTGACCTACAGACACTCTTAAGTTTCCTCATCTCCTATAGAGTATGCATGCATAGAAATTTATCTGTCATCCAGCAGAGTATCTGCTTATGGTAATGAAAATCTGGACCTTAGCAGTGCTAAAAACTAAACTCTTACACAGTGTACCTTGATTTAAGTTTTTGTTACAAGTCCATGGAAATCTATGTTCAGTTTTCATTATTTTGCCCTCATGCACAAGTGCCAACAGCTAAGTATGGACCTCTTCAATTATTTCAGTCAGTCTGGATACTGACAAAGCTACATCTAGCCAGCCTTTAAGTATCCAAGGGATTTTTACAGACAGATTACACACATGAACTATAGAACTTGAATTATTCCATTGCAGACAACACATGAACATGAGCTGTACCTGCAGTTTTTAAGGAAGTAAGGGACTGAAAGACAGATTTCTTTCTGTAGAAACCTAGTCCAGAAAGATCCCTGCTATATAGATTACATTAAAAAGTTTGAATCCTCTCCTATTTACTGGCTCACTAGCTACAGAAACAATTTTAAGGATAGCAGTGATGAGGAGAAACTGAAATATATGAAATGTTAGCACAATATCTTAAAGTGTTATGTAAATATAACATTAAAATACAGAAGCACAAAAGCTGCCAGTTTCATTTTGGTCATATTTGGCTTTATATATCATTATATGAGAGTCAAGTATGTTCTTGTCTCTCTTTGGACTTTTATAAGACACATCAAAGGAATGAGCAGTAATGTCCTGGAACAGAGAAGATATGTCATAACAACAACTGTTAGCCCACAAGAGAAGAAATTACCTTACTAGGACAAAAATACTACCATTTGAGAAACTGAAGCTAAGAATTCATGGTGTGTGTTTTTTTTAGGTTAAGAAAATGTGCAGTAAAACAAAAAATGTCAGGTATGAACAAAGTTCTAGTGAGCACTCATCAAAAACTAAGTATTTTTCATGTCCATGAGCTAAGTTTGCCTATGCATTTCCTTTTCTAAATGTAGAAAATACTGCAGTAAATATAACTACTAGAACCATTGAGACACCCACATATTCTACTACACGTGTGACACTGAAGCTATATTGCATGATAATTCCATATATAATTCACACTGCATACTGTGATAATTCTCAAGATAAAAGAAAAAAATGAAGATAATACCATTTTATGGAAAGATGTCTATGTTGTTTTTATGTATTTAATAAAAGCCTTCTGCTTTCCCCACACTTAACCACTCACCTGGAGGCTAGTAACCTCCAACTGAACTAAATTTACAAATGTACACAGCTAGGACTACATCTCCTTGTTCTCACTGCCTAAAATTTGGTGCCATTAAAGCACATAAATCCTGAAGATAGCATTTTCAAAATTCCCAAAACATTTAATCTTTTAAGACCCTCCTTCAGAACCAAGTTGTGTTCAGAAACATTTGCCTCACTAGAAGTCAGTGAAGCAGCTTTTAATGACTAAACCTTGTAAAAAAAATAGTTGCCCTTAAAGTTTTTAATCAATTTGTCATTTTTGAAAGGTTTACCTCAAGCCTACAAATTCCTCTTCTAGTTCACCTTCCCATAGGGAAAAAAAAAAGGGGGGGGGGGGGGGGGGGGACAAACAAACAAACAAACTACCACCACCTGCTTTGATTGAAAAATACATCAAAACGCAATAATAGAAAATGTTTTGGTTGGTTGGTTGGTTGGTTTTTTGTTTTGTTTTAAGATAGATCATTTTGTGGTTTTGTAAATAAATGGAGGTCATTTTCATGTTTTTAACTTGTCTTGTGTACCACTTTAGCATCATATTCAGGCATTACTTTATTGACAGCAGCATAGCTCATCAACTACAGACCATAGTGGAGGTATACTAATGACAACTTATCATAAGGACAATTTAACTTTGTGACAGCTTACTGCTCTGACCAGAGAGCTGGTTCTTGAGTAGGTCATTCATGATGCTTACTTTTCCACGTCAACTGCTGAATGGGTGAAATATTGTTTACGTGAGATTTTGTATCATCATGAGAAAACACAATGTCACATAAATGATGGACATATCAACACGACACTAGCAAAATGTTTTGGCAGACACAGTACCATGTCACTGAGATCAACAGAGTTTCTTCTATCACATATTTGCTTGTACTTACTCTGAATTTTTCCTGCTCCATTATATTTCTTTAATTTACCAAAGAGATTGCTAAAAGACAACTCCCCCTCTCTCCATTGCAGATGGGATGCACTCTCACCTCTCATAGTCTTTAAGACACGTGCCCAGTATGGGGCAAAAAGGAGGCAAAGCTTTTGATTTTGGGTGTTTCTCTTTTCTTTTCTTTTGGAAGCTTTCCTTTCCTTTTTTCCTTTTCCTTTTTTTTTTTTTTTTTTTTAAGTACACCGTGTCTAAAACAACTTTTATTAAAAATGTTAAGTGGGAATATGCTTGGGTGCAGCCTCTTGCAGTTGAGACTGAGTCACACAGGCTCCTTCCAAGATTGGTCAATTTGCTAAAGGTTGATATCAATGCTTGCTTTTGCAAGATGCAGCTAAAGAAAGCTCAATTTTTTCTCTAAAGAAATATTTCTTCATTTCTTCTTTTGATCTTCAATGTTAGACAAAGTCTAGGGTCTTTGAAAAGTGCTGTGAAAAACCCTTAAACAAGACTAGTTTTGAAGACCACTAAGTAAACAATGTCATTTTAAAAACAAATCCTTGCACTGATGTAGAATAATTCCAACTTTGTTTCTGTTACTGGACACCATTAAAAAAAAAAAGATTATATGAGATACATGCAGACAAATTACAGAAGGCAGGTCAGAACAGAGGCACGTCCCTAAATCCTTCCACCAGAACCAATTGCTCAGTAGCTAGAACATCCAAGCCAGCTTCCATAGCACAGCCTCATTTCCTTCTATCCCATCCTGTCATAAACAATGGTTATAGCCACCATACTCCTACCAGGACAACACAGCTGACTACTGTTCACTACATGCAAATATTTTGAACATTCTAACAACATTCTAACATACTGAGAAAAAAATGGAGTTCCAACAGAATTTCTCAGCTTTGTACAAAACCAATACTGAAGTGATCTAAGCATCATCCCCAATTACCAAGTGAGCCAGATATTTTTAGTTACAGATACAGTTTCCATCAAAATTAAACTGTTTGGGCTGAAATTTTCCTTTCATATAAACATGAACTTAAGTTTTCACAGACAAATTGAAGAATACACTCCATAAAATCCTGATGGCCCTTTCTTTGGGAAGCTTTAGATCATGCTTGCTTTTGAGGATGAGCTGGCAATGTGTCAACAAAAGGTCTGTTGGTTGTGAACACGCCACTTTGTTTACTTATAATTCTCCCAGATCTCTCTAGCCAGTAGGCAACAAAAATCTTTGCATACCTTGTAAAATTAACTTAAATTTCAATACTAAACTCTCTAAAACTATGCTGGCATGGCTCCCCTTGCAATCACAGCTAAAATGCCTCTGTTATGTTACATAGAACTTCTGTTCTTCAATTGGTCGAGTACCACTGAAAATTGCAGGAAAAAAAAAAATTATTCTGTCCTCATATCAGGGATGGAACAGTATGCAGTAACTGCAACTTGCTCATATACTGAGTATAGAGAAAACAAAACATCAAATAGCTTGTCAAACATAAAGAGTGTTTTCTGTTTGAGAGGAGGGATAGGTGAGAAAGAACGCTTATATAAATGAGGCGGAGAAACTACAGAGAAAAAAGATACAAGCATATAATTAAAACCTGTATTATAATGCATATATGCAAGGTACCAACTGAGATTACAGGGCCAACATTGATTCTAACATCCAGCTTTTCAGTGTTGCGTTTTACAGTAACATTCTTTTCAAACAAAGATGGACTTTTTCCAAGCAAAAAGTAGAACACTTTCTTTAAACTCTGATCCCAGTTGTTTGATGTGATCTAAGCAGTTGCACATCTGAACCCACACAGAGTTTCACTTAAGCTTGCACAAAATAAGAAGTCCTTTTGCATGTTATACAGTACCAGTTATGAGAGCTGCATGGGCAGGTGTTAAAGACATGGATTACTACATTTTGTACTTTTAAAAATGAACAGTCTGAAGATATTTAATTCTGTATTCAAAGACAGTATTAAACTAAGGGAAATGATCCCCTGCTATAAGGAAGTTATTTACTCCCCAAACATTTTTACTTGTGTTTTGTTTTACTGATAGAATCAAAAGTTTGGGCTTGTTAAGAAAGAGGCTTCTTCAGAAAAAGGAAAAGCTGAATATTAATTAAAACAGATTTCAACACTTGTCCTTTTCCCAAACTGCAGATGATTATGAGGTCTAAGACAAGGAGCATAAGCATGGCTTAGCAATTTATTTATTTTTAAAGGCTCTGGACATCTCATGTGTCAGACAGGCATGTGCATTATGCACATCTAGCAGGGGACAAAGACCAGAAATTTAAAGGAGCTGTTTGTGATTTTGGATGGGATGTGGCATACAGATGAAAGAGCAAACATTTTTCCCCTTGGTTTAGTGCTAGCACTGGATTCCTAAATTAAGCCCAGCAGGAAATAAACATCCACCACAGATTTCAAAAGATATCTCACATCTTTGTATTAAAACGTGTTATTTTAAAAGTCCCAAATGCTGTATGTCTGAATTTTATTAAGTCCAGAGCCAGCATAGGAAGTGCTATTTGATTTATTTTAAAAGAATGCAGAAAGTATTAGTGGACAATGGGATGTAAATTGCAGGAAGCCAAAGTAAAATTGAAGAGTAGGAGATAATGGTCTTGATGCTATTATCTGTAAGAATACCAAGGCTGCAAGGCTTTGAAAAATTACTTTGATGACCTTGAGAGGTTGCTCAGACTGAAGAACATCCAAGTTAGCATATTTTCCTACGGGGTGGAAGAAGGGCAGTCTGGATTTTTCTTGTCCAAAGGGACTGGGGAGACATATCTGATGTGCACTTCTGATTTCCTTCTACACCAAATAGCTACTTGCTGAACTCCCATGGAGAGCAAAATTAGACATCATCCTGCACGTTCCTCACACGTTTCACATGCAATTCTCAGTAAAATGTCTCAATCCATACACACATTCATTTAAAATGTCTGACCCCGAAAATATTCTTTTCTTCTTACATTGAGCTTTTATTTTGGAGGCTGCATTTTTTTTTTCTTCTTTCCCACTGACTTTGATGATGTTTGGGGATTAAAACAAGGAGCAGGCAGTTCCCATGAGATGAAAGGCATAACTGCAAAGGACACTTACTTGGAAGATTAAAACAGAAAAAATCTTGGAGTAGGAGATGTTGCTATATATTTATTTAAAGAAACACTGCCTTGAAGGGGCTTCAACTTCAATATTGTAAATAATTTTCTGCTTTTATCAGCTATGGTTAGAAATAAAATGTGGGGTTTTTTACTCACCAGCTGATAAAAATATAACAACACATTTCCAAGTATGCTAAATGTAATATTACAGGCAGAAAAAAAATAGCTCCAAGTTCTTTTGTAAACAGTATCAGTAATCAAACTTAAGTTTCCATCTGATTTATGGCAAATTATAACTCCTTGCCACCTTCACACTTCTATGTCTCCCCAGTGACACTGTTTCAGAGATGTTCCCCATATCCCTTCCTAATCAGCTAACTCCCAGCTGGGCACAGAGGCAGCTCCTCCTATGACGAGTCCTGAGCTGGATTTCAGAGGTTTATCCAAGCTCTCAGGCCAAAAGGAAGAGAGATCTGGTAAGCTCAAGTGTTTCTCAGAAAGTACTAATTTCTTCCTCCTCAAGTTAGTCACTTATTTCATAGCAGTTTTAGTGCTTCCATTTCAAGCCCTGCCCAAATCCCGTATAATTGGCCAAGAAAACGAAACGTTACTGGGTGAAGAAATGAAGAGCAGGGGTAAAAAATGCAAAAGTCTTGTTTTATTTGGAAAGTAGGCTAATGACACAGCTCAGAAGTACTGTTGACAGCAGACAGAATTTTGTGAGCATGAATGAACTTTCTAACACTCTTTGGTCAGCGGAGCAAGAGCAGAAAGCAGACCTTTGCTTTCTCTTCCTGATATTACTATTGCATGCAGTGCAAGCCAAGTTGATTTATGTTTCTGTTCATGCAGGCTTAGAACAAGCACATGGTAGCTTACACACATCTTCCACATTGTGGTCAAGATTAATTCACTAGTTATAATATGTTTTGAGATCCCTGAGTAAAAATGCAAAGAACTCTAAGTCCACAGCTTCTCACTCAGACCCTCACTTGCATCACAAGAGAAAGGTGTACACGCTGCTTCAGGGCTTATAAATTCGCTGCCTTCTGCCTCTCAGTTTCAGATATCATCTTAAGTTGTTTCCAATACCCTCACATTTTTTGTTCCAACTTTTGAAATCCACCAATGGCTGTTATATTGATGAAGTATTGGATTCACTATAAACTGGCTTGATAGCAAAGCTCAAAGGATTGTAGTGAATGGAGCTGCATCTGGCTGGCAGCTGGTCACTAGCAGTGTTCCCCAGGGCTCAGTTCTAGAATCAGTCCTGTCCAACATTTTTATCAATGATCTGGATGAAGGAGCTGAATACATCCTTAGTAAATTTGCTGACAATACTAAACTGGGAGGTGCTGCCAACTCTCTGGAGGGACAAGAGGCCTTGCAGAGGGATCTAGATACATTGGAGCACTGGGCCATCAGCAATGGCATGAAATTCAACACAGGTAAATGCCGG
This sequence comes from Anser brachyrhynchus, assembly GCF_964034855.1. Lineage (NCBI taxonomy): Eukaryota > Metazoa > Chordata > Aves > Anseriformes > Anatidae > Anser > Anser brachyrhynchus. Next base: position 53,803,125 of record NC_137695.1, on the reverse strand, counting down.
GTTCCGCAGCTGGGATGGAATAATGCTGGGCACAGGTACAGACTGGAAGATGGGTGGCTGGAGAGCAGCTCTGCAGAAAGGGATCTGGGGGTGCTGCTTGACAGTAGGCTCAACACAAGCCAGCAGTGTGCCCTGACAGCCAAGGGGCAAACTGCATTTTGGGGTGCATTAAACACAGCATAGGCAGCTTCTCAAAAGAGGTAATTCTCCCACTGTATTTAGCATTGGTGAGACCTCACCTTAAATACTGTGTACAGCTCTGGGCTCCACAATATAAAATATGTGTTAAGGCCCTTGAAAGCATCCAGAGGAGGGCAATAAAGCTGGTAAAAGGGCTGGAAGGCACATCCTATGAGGAGAAGCTGAGGACTCTTGGATCGTCTGGTTTGGAGAAAAGGAGGCTGTGAGGTGACCTCATTGCTCTCTACTCCTTCCTGAGGAGGGGAAGTGGAGAGGGAGGTGCTGGACTCTTCTCCATTATGTACCTGATGACAGGATAAATATCACCACTGTACTGACTGATCGCATCTTGTTAAATGTGTGTATTCCACACGTTTAAAAAAAAAAAGAATTTTACCATAAATAAATAGAAATCTGAGCTGACACACTCTTTTGCTAAATTAGACCAACAGCTCAGGTTTTTTTTTTCCTCTCTCTTTTTTAAAACACAAAACTCATCTTTTGGGACCGATAAGCAGACTGAAGTCCTTGTTTCACTCTCCCATTGATTTCAAGCACCTGTTCATTTCAAGAGAAAGAGATGAAGCCCTCAATCTTGAACTATACATCACCATTCTGCAAAGACTACTTCAAAAACAGTTAAGAGGATTAAAAAATGACAAATGTAAATCATTACTGTTTTCATGGAAATTATGGTTTATCTTTAATTCTCTACAGTCAATGCCTTTCTTGTCACCAGATGCAATGAAATGCAAGAATTTAGGTATAATTACCTCAGTGCATTCAGTATTTTAAATTGATCAAATTATGTGAATTGATTTTTAAAGATTCACTTTAGGGAAGTAAGGAGATGTCTGGGAGAAAAACATCAGTTCCACCCACAGAGTGGAATTGATCATATATTATGGATGGCTTATGCTCTAGGACTATAAAAAATTGCAGGTGACTTTGTTTACCAGAGGAGCTATCAGTCAGCTTGAATTATTGACATATTTTTTGTAGTATAGCTTCAAATATCTCTGTTTTCTTTTTCACCTTCAAAATCTAAACATTCAGAGCTATCACCCAAAGGAAGGTCACAAGGTTGAACACAGGAACAAGCTATTCTAGTACCTCTGATTCTATCAAGAAGAACCGCTTATCTTCCAGTTGGTATACAGGAGAAAAGTTGAACTCTTCTCTTTCATTAGCTTCTCTTAAGATCATTTCATATCAATAGATAAAATCCAAACTAAAAATTATATCCAGAAACTGTTCTGCGGTGATCAGAGAGGGTGTTACGCCCTTCTTTTGATTCTTAAGCACAGTTATCAAAAGAATTCACTGCAAGACAGGAAATTCTTGAAAATATTAAAAAATACTAGGATTCCAATTGCTATCACATCATTGTAAGGAGAGACCTATAAAATAAGATCACACAATTTAGAAAGTGTAACACATCTCTTCTTTATTCCAAAATATACATAATACTGAAGGTGACTTGGAAAAAGAAAAAATGAAAAAAGAAAAAAACAACTATCTCCATCATCCTTTCCAATTGTATAACATAGAGTCCTTAAGACATGACCACGGTTTTTCCACAGGACCCCATCTCTTTCAGTACTCTGAATGGACAGTGCTAATTGAACAAGTGATTATTAAGTATTTGGCATTACTCCTACTACACTGTGTGAAAGTCCCATGTCTTGTTTACTGCGTACTATTCAGAGCCTGATTTAAACAATGAATTATTCATTTGCTGGTGGGTTTTCCTACAGCGCTCACTACAACGACATCTGAATGCATTGCTAACATTAAAGGATTCATTTTTGCATCATCTTTGTGAGATGAAGTCAATGACATAATTGTATGCATTTTGCAGAAGGGGGAGCACGACACAGAGATATTAAAGAATCTGCTAAATCCAAGCGTGCAAACAGAGATTTGTAAGGCTAAGTTTCATCAAAATACTTACATTTGTCACATCATTCAAGACAGCTTCAGTAGGTCTCAAAGCAGGCCCCTAGAAAATAAGGAACACAATCATGATTCCCTGAAAACATTCTGTTTTTAAACTACATTGCACATAATATGTGATGAGACAAAGACATTCATAGTGTAAGGAAAGTGAACAAGCAGATATATTGTACAGCTATAAAGAAAGGTAAACAGCAAAAACTCTACTACATCAAACAGAGGCACTGAAGCATGATAAGGATTCATGCCACACTGCTTTCAGAGAATGCTACATTTGCAATCTTCACCACTAGTACACAGCTAAGATTGCTTGGTTTATGTTTCTGTCATCTTCCCCAGCTAGATGAGCCGCTGTGGCAAAACGAAGAATAAGGAACACCACCACCTGCTCATTTCAAACCTTGATCCAAAGAGGTAAAATCTCAGAAGCTTCAAAGAGGCAAAAAGCAAGTGACAATAAATGTCTGAAGGAAACCATGCTCCAGGGATCGACCTCACCATAGAGCCAGGAGCATGCCGAGATAGCATACCATTAGAGATTAAAAAGGCTTGGGACTGTGTAGGTTTAAGCAACAGGGGCTACCTTTAATCTTTCCTTGTTAGATGTAACGTGCTCAAATGCATATAACCTCATTAAAAAATAAATAAAAAATAAAAAGCCTACATGCCAAAACTACGTATACAGTTTTATTTATACAATTTCTATTATGACAACTTCCACAATTTGACCCTTTTCTGTCATCTAAAAACTGACAAAATTGTGCATTCAGACTGCATGGCATCTAATTCAGTCTGCCAATAAATTGATGTCTTAACACAGGATATACCTTTCTTGACTACAAGCAAAAACAGTTCCAAACTGTGTTAAACTTTCCTAAGGAGCAGGCATGGAGAAAGAACTGCTCTGATGGAAAAAATCCTTTCAGGATTACTGTACTATGAAAATAGAAGGTTTTCTGCTTCAATTCCAATATTCACAATATTTCCATGAGAAACACAGCTGGATATAGCCTTACCACATGCAGGTCAGCACACATGTTATGTTCAGCAGCTGTAACCGAACTGGCTGTTCCTTATAGTCCAACACTGATCTATTTTTTGGCAGTGACCCAGAATATGTTCCCAGTTCTGCAACAGGGCTCTTACAGACCGTGAACATGTTATTGGGAGATCTGTTCTTCAATGCCTTCAAAAATCTGACTCTTGTTGCTGCAACCTGATTCGAATTGATAGAGCGAGGAAAAACAGGTCGGTCCCATACTCAGACTTGTACAGCCTTTCATTCATTAATACCAGCTTTTCCTCGCTGCTTTCTAGGAAGCCTGCAAAAGCCACTCTGAATTCATTAATACTCTTACATTGCTTGCAATCCCAGATGCTCGTCTGGTGTTTGCAAGACTCCCCACATAGTCTGGAAAATGGGGTTCATCACTAACAGCAATAGTACAACAAAGCTCATGGCTATCCCCCATCCACAAGGTGTTACCATACCAGACAACAGACTACGCTGACTTACACCGGCTCCCTGCTTGATTCCTTACAACCTCTTCTTCCTACACATGAAAAACATCTCCAGCCAGACCTTGGTTCAGGTCATGCCATCCATACATCCACTGGTACTGTCAGCTACAAGACAAACACTCCAGGCAGTTTCAAGAGCCTTTCTCAGACAGCCACAAGAAGAGTTTCCTGACCTTTATTTTTATCCTTTGCTTGACTTGGATGCTTCTATTTCTAACAGTCAATGGATTTAAAGAGGCTGGGTTTGAAATGCTGACCACTGATGAGCTTACAGGCCAGCTGTCAAGGTCATACCTGCCACACCTGCATGGAAGAGAGACACCTTCATAATCTTTTCTGCTCGGGATTTTGGCTCATGTCTGAATCACAATTCACATCACTCATAGTAGCTGTGTCTTCACATATAATTGTCTACCCTGTTTCTTCTTTTACATATTACACTAAGCCAAAAGACACTTTGGCTTTACTAGATTTAAAACAAAATAGAAATAAAAATTTGCTTGGGGAAACGAACTTATATCAAAAATTCAACTCAGCCTTTATTTAATAGAACATACCACTCCAACATTTTTGCAAGTTTTAAGCTTGTTAGCAGACCTTGGGGATATTTCAAACACTACTGGCTTTCTATATTTGTTACAGAAGTGGAATAATGTTGTCAAGCATTACCTGTGAGTAAACTAAGGAAGAAACCCAAACCTGAGGATTTCGCCCCAGTCTCCCTTCAGAAGAACAGTAAAGCAGCAAAAATAAGTCAGGGCAGTTATGAGAAGACTTAAAATTTCCAAGACAAAGCCTACACTTATACTTGAGAGAGAAGAGGAAGGTGAAGGAATTTTAACTGGGGCAAAAGAAAGCGCAGACAAAAAGCACATTAGCAAATACCAGTTCTGCTGTGGTGTGTGAAATACCAACTGATTTAGTACATTCAGTCATAAAATTTGCAGCACAGGCATTTGATAGCTATAAGTCATGTAAAAAATATTTCATATTTTTGCTAAAATTCTGCATTTGCTATCACCTTGTATCAACCTACATCAGAACATTTGTACATAAGAGAAGACTGCTTAAAATTCAAATAATTGGTATGCTGTGATAATTCAGTTTTGTAAATAGTGAAGACAACTCGTTGTTCTACTATGTATTTTCATTCAGCTTTTAAAAATCACTTCCTAGTATACTCTTGACAATAGTGTTTTTCCCATTAAAAACATATATATATTCCCTACAATATATGTCTGCTCTTTAGACTATACTTTATTTTTTACCATCATATTATGCAATTCAACATGTTTTTAGTGGGACAATTAGAAAATATGGGAACAAGAAAGGATATTTTCTTTACATCTACTTCATTTCAAAATGCACATTTGGAAAAAAAATAGAATATTTATTTTCTACTTTTATATTTCGATTGATCCATAAGAAAACAATTTCTCCACTGGGTCATTAAATGAAAAAAAATGTCATAGACAGTTAAAAATATTATATATCTTGATTTTTATAAACCATTTGAAAAACTCTTACTTAATATTATACAAATACATATATTTATTTGTTACTAAATTTGAATGCAGTAAATCTGAAACTGAATTTTATAATGGAATGTAAGCTAAGGTCCCATGGCTATTAGAGATTTAGAGAGATGAGGAAACTTTACTCTTGTCCTTCCAGCTGCTAACATATCACTCTAATGGCTCCCTCAGGCTGAGTTCAGGGACAACATCAACACCCTACAGAAGGAGCTGCAAAATTTGACACCCTCTTTTCTAGCCTATTTCCCTCAGGCCAAACTTGCAGAACTTTCACATGGAAGAAGGGCAAAAGAGAATAAAAAGGAGATTTCTAGTAGTGTGTCTGCCCTACACAGTAAGTAAAATTGTAAGTAAAACTAGTTGTTGTACCTCCCTGTCCCATCATAAGATGCAAGACTGTGGCCCTGCTGTGCAGACCCCTGCAGTAAGTACAACTTGGTTATTGGGAAGGTGCACTAACACTGCTAATCCACTAACATTTAAATGAGGCCAACAAAACTGGACCAAGACTGGTCTGAAAATTATGTATTTTTAAAAATACATTTATGCGTTTTTTTTTTTTTTTTATCTCATGTCTCCCAAAGCTTCACTACGAAATTCTATCCTATTGCAAACATTAGTTTTTCTAAAATTGGAAGTGCTCAAAAGAAACCTTATCTGTAAAAAAGAAACAAGAAGATTCTACAGAAATATTCACCAGGAACAAATATCACAGGTATCGCCCACTCTCTAGAGACTCCAGTCCTAGACTGAAACTGCATGGAGTGCTTCTGCAGAACACTTGCTTCATATTTAAATTTTAAAAGTGATCGGTTAAAAAGAAGCTGGAAATGTGCCAAGTTCTCTATTCAAAGCACCTTGAAACAAACAGCATTGCTGTCTATATTTGGAAACCATAAAAAAAAATAAATAAAATGTAAAACTAAAACCATATACATACAAAATATATGTTCAGGCTTCATTGTTTTCAAAGGAAACAAATACAGATAAACTACAAGGATAACATATGGTTTGGATACCAATGTGGTTTGCATCTGTTACTGGTTAATTAGTTCAAACTTTACCCACAGTGGAGTTTCAGAGACACAGAGATACAAGTTAAATAAATAAGACACGTTTTACAATACTGAGAGCAGCCACAGACCTAAAAGTCACAAAATCCAACCAACAGGTCTTTCAGCTTTGCAGAAGCGCCTTTCTGGGCTAGAGCACTTCTCAGCAGATGAGGCATGAACAACACGATCAGGGGAGCTAAATCTTCTCAACAGTCTGCTGTTGTATCAAGTAGGTCACCTGGACATGGAGACTCCCTTCTGTTACCATGAAAATACAGTTGATGGCAACTTGCTGAGCTAACCCGGTGCAGCTGAGGCCAGTCAGCAAGCAGCAGGCAAGACTAACTCAGACGTTCTTGAACTAGCCTTTGTTTACTCCCGGTCAGTCAAAACGAGTTTCATGCTGTCCTGCATACAACTTTTAAAAGTAGCAAGCACAATTCTTCCTGAAGTATTCTCCCCTCTTTTCAAAGTTTAAAGAAAAAAAAAAAAAAACTTTAAAAAAAATCAAAATAAAAACCTGTCTACTAGATCATCACCGTGAAGGTGAAAACAATAAAAAGTAGACTTTCAAATTCTGTCCTAACTTTGTCCATTTCTCTTTATGTTACCTAAATTACAACCACACTAATGCATACTCAGTAAAGGACTTGCTTGCTACCTAGACACAGCATCAGCCTGTGTTAAGGATTGTTGTATGGCCATAACTTCACATCTTCATAGCTTTATCTTCCATTTTCAGTATACATAAAATAACCTATAAAATAGCAGTAAGACAGAATCAAAATAATGTATCATTATGATTATCTGTAATGAAAGCAATTCCTTAAGTCTTATTCACGTGTACATCCATTTTAAAAAGAAAAGGGAAAGCTGATTATAAAAGATACTTCACAATAATAGCAAGTTATTTTTAAATGATCTCAGGGCTCTTTAGAGATGCTAATTTTGAAACTTGCTATATAACCTTAAGAAAATCTTCTATCAGATTGTCAGTGCAGGCATTGTATTTATTGCTGCTGAAAAAAAGAAACAGATGGGAAAATGCGCAAGTTTCCAATACTTACAGCAGCATTCTGGAAAGCTGACTATAGAACACTTCATTTTATTTATCTCCTTTTGTTACCATACAACATTTATGTTCCTTTCAGAAATGTATCAGGGACTAACTGTAGATTGTTTCAGAAAAAAAATAAAATAAAAAAATGAGTCAGTCAAGAAACTACTCCCAGTTTTTCCATAGCCTCGATATGCAACTTTCAGAAAGACATTTTTGTTCTGGTTCTTATTTTACTTGCTTTTACTTTCTTTTTATTTTTCACTTTAAAAAAATTACTGATTTAGATTAGCAGTTCTTATTGTCATCAACACTCTCCCTTATTAAGGAGGAAGCTACTTTCCTCCCACAATTTTCCCTTGTGAACTCCCCCAGCTGAGTTATGAAATCCCTTTAAAGTAGTTGATCATTTAAATGAGACATAAAGGAGACCAGAAAAAAAAAATCAACTTCTTCCCTGAAAAACTTTCACTTCAGTTTATTTCAAGTATAAAATCCAATGATCACAAGTTCAGAATATTTCTGCAACCCAATCCTCTTGGTACACAGACAAATGATATTTCTTTGTTAAATAGCAAAAATCCTTATGGACTCATCAGATCTTGACAGTTTTGCAGGACTCCTAGCAAGATTTTGCAACAACAGGACAGTACTTTAAAACTGGGCCTTTTAGTCAACATTTATGAACGCAAGTTGATGTGAAGTCATCTTTATACTACACTGAAGTGATACCCTCTGAGTCCTGAGAAGTGTCTCATGAGGCCAGATAATTCTAAGTAATCTCCAAGAGACCTCCGAGTATACCTGGATCACCTACAAAAATGAGAGATCTGAGTACAGGTGACATAAGGATATCGAGCTGCATCTCAGACAAGAAGAAGCATTGCCCACCCCTAATTTACAGTAAATGAGCACCTTTCTTCATTGTGTTCACAGATTTTGAAGGTTCAACAGCATTAGCAATAGCAAGTCACAGGCACAACAGACAAATTAACTGGGGGGAGTGTGGAGGGGTGGGGAAGGAGGGAGAGGGTTGGGAACAAGCTACAGATGTGCCTAGTGCATTACAACAGCTAGATGTGCAGTCTGATGAGCTATAAGAGAGGAACACAAACAAAGTCTGAAGTCACAGCAGCCAGGCAGGTGTACCTTTAAACCTCTTAATACCACTTACCTTTGTTACTACTTGAGTCGAAAGCAAGCAAGATGTTTGTCCCACAGTATTCTAAGTCTACTCTGATCACACAGAAATAATCTAATACATCACCTATACAACTAAGTTATTTTCTCTATTTTCCTTGCTCCCTTCCTCCAAGCAAATCAAATTGTATAGTCCTGATAATATACATTCTATTTCACTATAAGGCCACAGATATCTATACAGATGTAAGCTTCAAAGAAAAATGGTAAAGGGGATACTAGAAATAAAGGATTTGCTAAAAGAGCAAAACAAAAAATCAGTATCTCAGCATCTTTTTTTTTTGGAGAATATTGTTCATAACAAAAAACACAGTGACAGTCCGGGTAGTGGAAAGCTCCTCCTTACTGTTCTTTGCAGCTTTGGTACCTGTAGCAAGGTTAAAGAACTAGGCTAGCAAGCAATTTCTGCTCTCCTTGCACTTATAAACAGTCTACTGACTCAGGATAAGGATGATGCAGTAGCAAAATAGTTTCCTTTCCACACTGAAAGTAAAAAAAAAAAAAAACCACCAAATATTCAAGAGCATATTGTAAGCATACTAACAATGAAATGAATAAAATAATATTCCTGATCACTAGTACTGGTGAAGATTCCTATCTTCATCCCAAAACGGTACATTTCTGCCAAAATCCTTCTGAATCTGGTTAACTTGCTGAAGTACCCTTAATATGCTTCCATACAGTAGCATAGGAAATGAATTGTATTTGGTCTGCATGGAAGTCTTTAAAATATGCACATATTTATCAGTCTCATCCTATATGCATAATTCTACCTTTACAATTTCTGGAAAACACTGATAAATACTGCTTAGAAGACAAGAAATGTACAAAGAAAGAAAAGAAATGAATTTACATGGGAAGTTACTGCATGTGCAGGCCATACAAATGAACCCAATTTTTCCCACAATTAAATCTATGGTGTTATCAAGACAATCAGTTTATTTTAAGACTGTCAACCCAATATATAAATTTCCTTTTGTGCTTGAAATGCCTTTATCAGATAAGATAGCTTTTGTTTAAACTGCTATTTTCAGCCTTTGCTTTGGGGGTTTTGAATATACACAGTGAAGTAACTTGAGATTTCCTACCCTGTTTTAAAATGTGTTTCTTCTGTCTGTTTGTATTTTGTAATTTCCTGTCAAATAACCTCACCATAATTAACTTTCCTTGCTCCAACCTACTACTATTTCTTTTTTTTTCTTTTTTTTTCTTTTTTTTTTTTTTTTTAAAGCCGTTCCCACTTCCTGGGGATGGTAATAAAACACTGATTACATTCGGCTGTTATCTGCCTTTTCTTCCCCTCCTTCCCCCCTCTCACACTCCCTTTGTCAAAGCCAGCACTCAGGTTTCAGCTCCTCATGGACTGAGAAAGGCACATCATGGAGAGAGGAAGCAAATCAGACTGCAGGAATCCAGATTCATTAGAGTTTATTGGGTCAATCAGCGGCTGGACCAGAGCCAGACAATTAGGTTGTGCTGCCCCTGAAGCCTGGATGCATCGTGCTCCTTCCAGAGCTGGGTGATTTCCATCTGCAGCAGACACCCTAACACCAGCACATGTCAGCACTGGGCCCTGCTGTCTGGGGGTAGGAAGAGGGGAAGGAAAGTGGTAGCACGCTTTTGCTTCAAATCACTTTAACTCTAGAACAAGTTGATTTGGCTGATTTCTTTTTCATTAAGTATGAAGCAGCTCACTTTTGCAAATGAATTTTCTCATTGCTCTTTGCTAATTCTTACCAAAAAAATCAAGTATGTTAATGTGTACTATCTATTAGTATGCTAATACACAGCCTGCAGAACACTTACCTTTATTTATCTGTAATTTCTGAATATTTTCCATTCGTCTTCAGCTGGACACTTTTCACCAAAAGTTCACATTTCCCTAAAGTTCAGTCTCTGCTTACCCCTGTCTTCTCACCCTGTCCCCTTTTCTGCTGTATGCAAGATCACATCCCTACCTTTTTCAACAATTGCTCTATTTTCCTCCTTTCCATATCTATAAGCTCATTGCAAGCATAGCCTGAAGCTAATGCACTCACTTCCTCTCTTCCAACTCTGCCCAGGATCACATCTGCCGTTTCCCCTTGGGTGAACCTGTCCTCCCTAGGGTCATTAATGATTTCTTCCTCAGCAAATACCAAGGAGATCCCTCAATCTTCCTCCAGGATGGCCCTTCTGGTTCTTCTGATATTGCTGATCATCCCTGCTCTGAAGTCCCATCCTCAATGAGCTTTCAAATTGGTCTTTATTTTTCTTGTCAGTGACTGTTCTTTGCTCTGCTTGCCCCACGGTATCAATGGGCACTTCTGAACCTGGCAGGCTCTGCCCCTGGCATGCTTCTTCTCAGTGAGGTACATCTACTCTGGCCAGCGGCCTTGTATCAGATCAAACAATTCATGAGATCACATCGTCAGACAACTCTTCTTCTTCTAAGACATTTCCTTTGCACTCTTACACATCTCATTTTTTTCCCAGATTTTCAAGTTTTACACTTTGTCACCAACATAAATTATCTTGTTCTCATACCAAACACCTTCCCTACAAAACTTCCTCCTCTCCTTACCACTGATGCCAACATTGGGATTTCAATGCTTACACAACAGAAGATTCAAGATCACTTGTGATATTTCCTTCTCTCCTGAGTACGACATCCATCTGCTCCCTTTCAACCCCTTTCTTCTAATCTCAGCAGCTTAAATCTCTCACTCAGTGCTCTATCATAACCAGTCTGACAACATTCTCCCCTTGAGTGTCCCAAAAATACCACTGCCTTATATCAGGTCATAAAATGTACAACTGCTGAATTAATCTTCCCTTCTCTGCTCAATCAGAAAACACCTAACTGAACCCTGCAAATAATCTCCTAATATGGCACCACAAATAAAGTTCTTTTTACAACCCCTTCTTAACTTTTCTCCAAGTTTTATGTACTTTGACCCTTCCCAAATTGACATAGCAATCTTCAAGAATGCACAATACCAAGCAGTGTGACAACACAGAACTACAGATAGCTGATAGTTGTAGATAACTGACACAATCAAGTGTAAATCATACAGCCTAGAGGTAGGCAGACAACAGGTGTTGAAGGATTTGTGAAAAATGCTTCCTGTCATACCTTCCGTTTTCAAGAGAGCAGTTATAAAGGCTGGTTACCTATTTCTACACAATTCAGGAACACTAAGACAAGCTTTTCTTCTGCCACATTCAGATTTTTGTCCTGTTAGACATCATGAGGGTTTGTTTTTGGGGGGGCTGGTTTGTCTGTGGGGGTGGTATTTTTTACACTGAGGCCACATCTAAATTATGCTTGATCCCTGAACAAGCAGCACGATTACACAGTAGCCCTCTTGCTGTTTGGCATTTATTTACGTGGTTGATGTGTGTCCTTTTCCTGTGTGTCTAAACATTACTTGCAATTTTTCATTTAGCCTGAATGCTGGCAAGTCTAATTTTCACACTTTCCTGATAACTTCTTACACTTCTTTGGGACAAAAAAATACAGACTGTTTGGGTACTTGCAAAAACTCCAAATTTTTGCACTGTTCAAGTCCCTGGACTCTCCAGTGCAGCCCACATGCCTTGCCTGCAGTTTGACAGACTCTAGTTCGCTATCTTTCAAAGACAACTTTTAATTAAGGACATCCTTTTAATCTTCCCTTCATTCTAATTTAATCAACTCCTGATCATTTGGTCTGAAGCTATTTCTCATGACTAGCTCTTCTATGACCTCATCATTAGTTGCTAAAACCAAACCAGATATTCTATTCAGGATGTCCTTTCTTGTTGGAGTGTTTTTGTGTTCTTTTCTTTTTTTTTAATGATCTTTCATGTTGTTCACACATACAGCCTACTACCTTCTATTTCTGTTCTTCCTGAACACAGCAACTCATTCAGTACTACTTTTCCAGCAAGACTATTGTTTTGCTATGTGTCTGTTGTCCTCTACAATATTTGTTTTCACAGGTATTCTGGATTCCTCCATCCTATTAACCTGGTATTTAAGCCAAACCCTTTCCTTTTTTCTAACTGACCACAACTGCCTTGTTGGGCTAGGCACAAACCTTTTATTAACTGTCCTGTTGATCTGATTAACATCCCTATCACTTCTATCACTTTCTTTTTTCCTTGCTGTTTTTCCATTAATCCTTTATTGTATCTTCTGCCTTTTCTATTTCCTGCACACTCAGGAGAGGGCATGAATATTGTATGAGCATCTTCAGATCTTTTCCTATCATTTCTTAACATATTTAGCTGCTGTAACAGACTCAGTATCAAAGACTACTAACCCACTACTAACCCACAGAGTGATGTAGACCATCCCTTAAGAAATAGTCTCTTTTCTTGAATGGATCCCAGTACAAACATAGCCCAAGCTTTTCTTCCACCTGTTATGGGAGGAACCTACATGCCTTTTTTAGGAACAGGATGAATTCTGATCTCCAGACTCCAAACTTCCTGCAGAAATCATGGCAAATATGGAACTGGGAAGAGATCTTCATATCCTGATGTTTTTTTTTCCTGTTTGGTTGTTTATTTATTTATTTATTTTTCCAAAGAAAGAGCAAAACCACAGAAAACACAGATATGCTGCTTAGAAATCAAAGAATCCTAAAAACGTAGCAAGCAAGTGAAGGAGGTGGGTGCTAGGGGCTTATGAAGAGCTGAGTCAGCCTCCAAAAACTGTATGAACTACAGGTAGAACAGAGGTAGACTATTCAGTCATTTTAAAGTAAAGTTGATTTTTGTTTAAGGCAATAAAAAGTAAAGGGAATTCTAGCAGAAAAAGGGTAAATTTAATGGTGATGTTTGGAGTATCTTTTGTAGGAGCAATCTAAAGCGACATTAACAGGACAAAGAGCACATATCAAAGCCTGAAAAAAGTAACTTGGCAGACAGAGAGGCATAAAGTGATGAAAGACTGAGCAAGAGTTTTAGTGGTGCACACAAACAAGAAATGTCGTTTCTTCAGAAGTCTACAAGAATCTGAAAACATCAGATACCTTTTGTGAGAGAAACTAAAAGAAAAGCCAAACTGAAGGTGGTACGTCACAGACTGGAATTCTGTCCAGTAAGTGTAGAAAAATGGTGAGACCACTATCTGGAAACATCAGAGACTTTTCTCTAACAAGGGATTCAAGTACAAACATATCTGAGCCATCAAAATAGAAAGTTTGACTGTGACCTCATAAAATGAGTGGTAAGTGTAATGAGTGTACCTTACCTAGTGGTAAGGTACAAAGAATAAAGGGAAACTTGCAGAATAGAAGAATATCCTGCAAAAGATACGTATGGTAACAGAAAGAAACCAAAAAAGTGTCTGTCACAAAAGTGCAGGGAGAATATGCCTGTTTTACAAATTAAAATAGTAGGCATGGTAACTGCTGTAGATGACTAACAGATTATCGGTGGCCCTTAATGACTGCATTGAACCTTCAAGTAACGATTTAGATGATTTTTTTTTTCCAGTTAAACCTGCTTTGTATGACATAACATCCCCTGACATCCTATATAACAGACCAACTGACCATTTAAAACCTTCTTGGAGACTCACTTTCTGCCATGCAACAATACAACAGAGCTTACTGACTGGACTATGAAATGTATAGACTTTGCTTTTACTCCTTCATCCCAATACCTGGGCACATTTGTCAAACTGAGTTTCCTGTAGTGAGGAAAATCCTTCACAGCATGTTGAAAGTGGCTAGTACCGAACTGCTAAATATTTCTTATATTTAACCACTGGCAACAGATTGTGTACTAGCAGTTAGTATGATGTTCACCAACAGAATAAAAACAGAGAAGGATTCAGCACTTGCACTCTAAAGAAGCAGAAAGCATTGCAGCAGAGACAACAGCACAGTGCCTAACTCAGCTTGAAAAAGGACTATATAATTTTACTCTTTTTCTAACGTAGGATCGCCCTGTATTTTCAAGTAGAGTAAGACTAAGAGGTCTAAGTAACTTTAAAAAAAAATGCTGTAGATTATTTCAAATTACCTGCTGTCATTCAGTATCTTGGATAATAGAAATCCATAGTCTCTTGGTTTCCAGCACACTTCCTTGCAGATTTTGGAGTATTTGCCTACACTTGCTATGATTTCCTTTTTATTTGCTTGAAGAAAAAATTATTCTCTTACTTTGGCTGTAAAAGATGGCAAGGGGGATTAACACTACCAGAGAATTTGCATATGACCTCTTCTTTTGTGGGGCACTGGGTGTCACACAGGTTCATTAGATTTGTGTTTCCTAAACTTACTTCACTCAAGGAATAAAATTTTAAGATGGGTGAATACTCAGCATAGCTGCTTTAAACAAAACCACTCCAGTTCATAAATAAGAAGTGATTAGAGAAATTGGCTGCAGAAATCAGTCACATTAATCAGCTGGTTACAGCAGATTGATGTGCAGCCACCAGAGCTGTCTAAACAATTTTGCTAACCTTTAACAAAAAATCTGAAGGAATATGCTACAAAACAGTTCTGCTTTAAATGGATAGGACATGCATGCTCCTTTTGGAGGGCCTGTGCAGATGGCCAAATGGTTGGTGGCAGTCCCCTCACATGCTGGGGAAGCCAGCCTGCCCCAGTCTGAGACCTGCACCAGCACCTCCTGGGCTGGCAAGTCTGCATCTGAAGGACCAGGGCAGAAGGTGACCTGCTGAGCTGTCGGTGCAGCTGCACTGACAAGCGGCCAGGTCTGTGCTCTCAGCAACCAGTGCTGAAGACCATACAGCACCAATTCTGCATGCTCTGGGCATGAAATCAGTGCCACCAATAGCTCCGAAAGGGACAGTTCAACACCTGTAGCAGTAATCAAGCTTTAGCACTGCCAGACACTCAGTCTTAAAAATAATGAATTGAGTATAAAACAATCCCCCCCCCCCCTCCCCCAGGACTGACTTAAAAACACTTAGTAGAGTATTATTGCAGAGTATAACCTTTTTGTTATGCTTTCTAATTTTTTGAAATACCATTTGATTCACATTTCCATGTTTTCTTCCAAACCCACTGGAAATAGAAGGTTGACTTAAAAGAAAGTGAGGAGCAAGAGGGAGAGGGCAACCCCACAAGCAATCTTTACCAAGTCATTTTCTTCCAAGAGCTGCAGTTTTCAGAGGAACACCAATACCAAAATACACTCTGATAATATTGTGTCTATGTCAATCCTAACACTTCTCATAATGTCTGTAAGGACTAAAATTAACCCTTTCAGAAGAACACCTTACAAGGATGATCTTTAACCTAGTTTTTCCACACCAAACGCAAACCCATCTTCCCTGTAGCCAAGGAAGATCTCTTATTTTAGACACATGATGCTAGACTTAAGCACTAGAGCTTCTAAAGCAGGATGTACATGTAATCGGATGGCAGGAAATTTGGACAAATTCAAGGAAATGCATTTTGTTTTTCATTGTGTACATACACTTCTTATCATCAATCCTTATTTGGACAGAGCAAAATTCAGCTTGCAGTCAACTCTTACTGAAGTTGGATTCAGATTTCATAGAGTTACAAGCTGGAAGGTGTGTGATAAACTCCACTCTATTACAATAGCATATCTCAGTTAAACTCAGCAGGGACATTTGTTTAAGTGACAAAAGAATTTGGTGACAATTCCTCTCGCTGGGTAAACTGCATTCATTCTGTACAGCCAATGAATAATAAATCAATGCAAATTACACTGCTTTATCACTAACAACCATTTTCTGGTCAGTTATACCACAGACTATAGTCTCTCCCACAGGAGACAAATAACCCCCAGTGACATAAAATAGGAGTTATTTATAGCCTGCAGGGGAACAATTGAGCTCCAACATATAATTTGGACCACTCTTTATATTCACAGTGAATTTGGCCCTTAAAATCCTTGGCTGTACGAAGGCATAAGCTTCTTTCATCATTAATGCATGACCCTGTAAAGTATTCAAACATCAATTAAAATAATTAGCTGTTAGGCAGCTCCCTGTGCCCTACAAGAAGTACCTTACACTTGACAACTGGGTCACTCATACCTTATTTCTACACTTCTAGTCTTCCTGGGTTTTTAACTGAGAATGCAGCTATCTTGCAGCGCAAGCAGCTGACGCGAAAGCTAAGCATTGTGTTGGGACTACAGATGTCTTGAGGGAGGCAGGTTTCTTACCGTCTCTCTCTCTCAAGACATTGTAAAGCCATTCCTGCATTGAAAGGTGTGGGAGCACAGCCACTCAGAGCTGTCAGGCAGCCACACAGATCTGGAAAAGATGCCTCGAGGAGGCACCAAGACTGGTCAGGCTTACAGCACTCCTGGGGCCCAGGAGAACAAAAGAGCAGGATGCTCTGCTGATAGTGGGATTTTTACTTGCTCAGAAATAATACGCCCAGAAAGGCATTTATCTACAACTTATTGTTAAGTATTAAAGGCAAACATCACATTGGTGCAAACCACAGCTAGCTCCGTGTATTCAGATTTACAAGAGCACAGAATAATTCATTATCCTGTCACATCACGCAAATCATCCGGTGTTTGCTCGCCTCCAACAGTTCAGCCCTGACTTGTAAACTCCTTCAGTCTGAGGGCGTGCAGAAAACACGTGGATTGGAGGAGAGGGAGGGGAAAACTGGGCCAAAGGCAAGGGAGAACAATAACCTCCACAACCCCTCCGTGCCCGTCTGCACCACACAGCACCCACACTGCAGATGCCCCAAAATCCCAGCCCCTGCCGGGTACCACACAGTGGCAGGGCAGCCGCCAGGAGAGCCACAGCCTCTTGCACCGCTCCAAAAGAAGGCAGTGGGAGCTGCCACGAGGTCCAATATTACTGGTGCAGAGATCTCGGTGAATAAAGCAATGTGAGCCGTGGGCGTCTGACTGGGGCCGTCTCACTTTGTGACTAAAGAGCTGCTTTTAGGGCCAGCTTGGCTTGCCCTGAAGGCTTCCCAGAGCGTTGTATAATAAAGATGATTGAAACACAGACTGTGTCAACAGACACTTCCTTTGAGAGAGGTAAACAGGAGGACAATGCCTCACTCATCAAAAACAATCAGACATACCTATAGAGCACGCAGAGCCAGCCAAGATCCTCTTGGGTTTTCTCTTTCCGTTTAAAAAGAAAATATTTATTATTTTTTCCTAAAAATTAATACTTAGAGAAGAAAAGTCTGGCAACACTCATGGTGATATCATATCAGCTACTCATTTCAGGTCAAATATAGTGTGAGGGGAAGCTTGATGTGGGTGCCAGACTCTGAATGTAGTGCCACCCTGCTCCTCCTTCCCACACACGGGCTGCAATGTCATGTCCAACAGCGAGACCACATCCAGACCCTCATCTTACACACCAGCCTTCCCATGAGAAAAACAGTTTTATATGTGGGAAAAGGTAGACACACACCAGACCGTATCTGCTATGCAATCAATTCCTCTGGTCCCTGAAAGGGGATGAACGTAGTGTTCTTCCTTGGCCTAACTGCGGTGGTGGAAACAACCCAGTACAGGATAGCAAACAAATACTTGGAGGGAAGAACTTTTCAGCCTTCCAGCTTCTAAAAGCAAACAGAAGACAGTACACTGGCACAGCACTTTAGTAGCCACCAGAATAGCCAAAGCAAATGAACAACCAAGCGACTGAGAAGGAAAAACGGACCCATTCAGAAAACTATTAGTCTTCCAGGTTTCTGTTTTTCTAACCATAAGACAACACCATCTATACAACACCATCCTTTAGAGCCTTCATTAAAACATTTATTTCTTCACCTTACCATCCATGTTATATGCGTTTCCAGCTTTTTCCACTAGCTCAGACCTATGGGAAACAGCACACTGGGGAACGGGCAACAGCAGCAAGGCTGCGGTGAGCCTGGTCAAGCACCTTTCCCTCCCAGTGTGGCAGAGAGCAGGATGTGACTCGTACCTCTTGCAAAACCAGACAGAAAGACAGACCTTTTCTCCTCCTCTACACAGCATTAGTCACATTATCTTTTAAGCTGTTCAGTAATTTTCCTTGTACCAAGAGTCGCAGGTAATTTCTTAACAACCCTTATGGAAGACGGAGGTTGGGCTGCCGCAGTGGGTTATGCAAGCACCCATGTTTGTGCTGTTTGGCTTCTCCGTGACTCTGTTCCGCACCTCTCCACCACCACGAGGAAGTCTTAACATGACTGAAATTTACAGCAGGGATATCAAACCAATGCTAACTACAAATTTTAATTAGACTATTTGCCTCTGGTGCAATGCAGTAATAAAGAGAAAATGGGTGCCTCTGGTTTCTTCTCAAGATCTCTGCACACAGGCAGGTACAGGCAGACCTCAGCTTGCTCTGCCTGTGCTCTGAGATGGCTCCCACTTGA
Organism: Anser brachyrhynchus; assembly: GCF_964034855.1. Lineage (NCBI taxonomy): Eukaryota > Metazoa > Chordata > Aves > Anseriformes > Anatidae > Anser > Anser brachyrhynchus. The sequence goes on along the minus strand of NC_137695.1, from coordinate 53,784,293 downwards.
AAGTTGTGTGTTGCTTTGTATCTGTGGCACAGCGAGCTGTGCATGGACAAATAGGCCCTTCCACTTAACACACCTAAACTCGCCTAGGTGACTGCAAACAGAAATGAGAATTAGCTTGCCTATATGACTGCAAACAGAAATGAGAATTGTGCCACTGCAACAAGAGGGAAAAAAAAAAAAGCATTTTTTTTCTTTACATCCACCGCTTGTTCACACTAGTCCTAAGAAAAACAAATTTGCCAGTATTGCCCTCGTCTTCTCATAGGGTATGCTTTTAGAGTTTTTCTGGCTTGCTGTTCCTTATATTTAGGTCATTTGCAAGTATTAAGCTATAATCTGCACAGAGATGATAGCAAGTATAACAGGAGAGTAATATTCAGAGAGGCTAAACCACAGTGGGTAGTGGATTATAATAAAGAACTGGCAAAGCCTGGCTGACCCTTTTATCAGTATGAGCCAGCCCTCGCTAACACCTCTAAATTAGAGTTTACCACATTTGTTTTACTCTGTCTGGGTATTTTTTAAAAAAGAAGCACAGTGAAATAATGAAAAGTGAACAGGGACATAGAAAGGGTGCAAAACCAACAAAAGTGTCTATTCTTTTTATTCAGAGGCTTACCAAATGACTAACCAGTCAACATTCAAGCCACTAACACAATATAATAAAATGAAAGGCATTTTTTGAAGATGATGGAAATTTTAGTGTTGAGTATTTTATACTTTTGTTCTCTCAAAAATCTTTTTATCCACCCCTGGCCAGGTGCTGTTATCAAAGAAAAGTAGAAAAAGCTGGGCACGGCAGGGCTCTTGAGAACAGACCTCAGCATAAGCTAAGCAACTCCTCTGAAGCACCCAGAGCCACACAGAGGCACCAATCTGCAGGCAGGGTAACAGACATCTCTCTTTGCTGCTGTTTCAATAGCTGGGCAGCAGCCAGGTGATTTCCTGCTCTAGCCCTGGGGCAAGTAGCTTTCCCTGCCCTCCCACAGCCTTCCTGCCCTTCCAGGAGGGCTGCTCTTCCCAGCAGGGGAGCTACCTAGCAGGACCCACCAATTCCAACCTCCAGCAGGACCCACCAAGCCTCTCCTCATGGTTTAGAGAGCAGACTGCTCCCAGAGGCAGCCCTGGCTGACGGCTGCCCCAGACCTCCAACAAGACCATTCGGGTAAGCCGCAGAACTCTGCCTTGATGTTTAAGTAATACAGACCACTCATCCTGAGGAACACTAAGGAGTTGCCTCTGCTCTCTCTTCACTTTCCTGCTTTCAATACCAGATTTAGCAAATAGCAGCCTGTAACAAATGTCATCAACTCACCCTTCAGTGCTTTCACTACTGGTACTGAAGAAAGATGCTAGAGACTAATAGATAAATATTAGGGAGGAAGAACGTGTTATGCCAGTAAATTCATCAGTTAATATGAATTAATTCAGGAAAGCCCCAGAAGAAAAAAGTCTCCTTAGTTTATGGCAAAGCAAAGAGAATATAAACTCTACATATCTTTGCCTCTTTTTCCCTTGCCAGCAAGATGGGGAGAGAGCATGTCAAACAACAACATCGCAACTCTGCACGTTGTCAGGCTGCTATTCAAAAACCAAGATAGAATATGAATGTAACCCAATTTAAAGTGGATCTGGGAGAGGCTTGATGTTGAAGTCCATATGCCAGCTTTGTAATTATTAAGAACCGGGACCAGTCCTTGCTTCTGAGCACTAGCCTAGATTAGCAAGTCACCTGAAAGTTTACAGTAGGAAAACCATATGGGCATATTCCTGTAGCTACATGTGTACAGTAATTATGGCATAGGTAAGCAATAACACATGCCTAAGGCATCAAACTTGGTGAGGCACGAGGCTTACGTGCATATCTACATTTATGATTTCAGACTTCAAAGCACCATGCTGCTCAAACAGAATTGGTAGCCTATTTCCTCATAAAAAACCACACATGGATCTATCGCTGTAAAACACATAGGTGCTTATATAACTTGAGATTTAAAGTGTGGGTACCAGGACTCTGAAAGTGTAGGGAGGATCCTACTTATTATATGTTCCTTTTCTGGTTTAAAGTGAGCTCACTTCCAAGTAGCAGACAAAAGTTAAAGTATCAAGTAAATTATAAAACTCCCAGAGTTTCACCCCAATGCCCAATGTCTGGTAACTTGGCAGGCCCCCCTCTAAGCTCATGCTCCCCTTGAAAAAGCAAGGTCCACTCTAATACAGCATTCACTCAAGTGCTTCCAGACCTCTATTCAATCATGAAAACCCATCACAAACACATGATCAATGTCTGTGGGCATGGCAATTTATGATAAAAATCAATAATAAATGTTTCCCGTTTACATGACTTTTTCAAAATAGGACCACATTTTACAAAAATACATTTTTCTGCAGATTGGTTTTGAATAGCATCGACTTCAAAGCAAATGTTTCTGTGAGGGGCTGTTATAACATTTGAGTTCTTACATGATCTTCAAGGCTGTAGTGTGACCTGGGAGACAGCCATAATGAGACACAGACAGTGAATAAAGCACTGATTTAATTATGTTGTTTGATATATTATGACCTCATCCGCTGGTGTTTATACTAACGTAATGCTTGAAATGCTTTATCGACATATGGGAAGGCACGGTCTCCGGCCTGGAGAGCTTACAGTCCTAAAGACAGAAACCAGATGAAGGGTGTTCTCTTCCTGTAGCTTATTGTAGGTTTTGAAGCTTCGCTCATTTCCCTTAGGTATTAAATATGCATTGAATGCTGGAGAGTGGGTTGCTGTGGGAATGCTCTAAGCTTGCTGGACAAAATATGTATTGCATGGTTACTTTCAACCTCAGGAGAGGATTGTCAGTAACAGAAGTCTATGTTTCTATGTGCAAACAACAACAGGACGAGGCAAACACTGTGTGGGGTGCAGGGAAGCTATAGCTGTTTACAATACCTCCACCAAATTCTTCCAGTTCTGGAGACAAAACATGCCACAGCATGGGCTTTGAACCACTCTTATCTTCTGCTACAGAAAGAAGAGTGAGGTACAGAGTCAGTATAACCTGCTAGTTCCTCTATTAAAGACTTCCACTGAGGCAACCGTGATGGACATCTTCCCCCTTAAAACTAACAGCTGAGGCTCAGAGTTTGGTTAAATATGCATATATATATATATATATAATTTTGCACACCTGATTAAGATTTCCTGAAAAATATAGGGTAAAGTAACTCTATACGGTGTTAACACCATAAAAAGCTATATGAGGAAATGAATAGTTCTGTGTTCAGTGCACCATCTGCCAAGCACACAGTAAATAAGGCCATACAATAAATGGTGAGAAACAAAACATCAACAACCAACCCACTCATTAAGCATTAGCCATGCTGTGTGCTGAACGATATAGAGACCTTCTGGGGAAAAAATAGTACACAATCCTCTAATTAAAGACAATCAAAATTAATATTTACCAAGAGAGTGAACGAGTAGTTTTAATTGTACAATTTTCCAGCCTCCTATTTCTTGGCTTTGCAACCTTGAATTTCAGTCTGATTCAGTAACCTAAAGGCCTAACTGAAGGCATTATTTATCTTATTTTAATTTTGTACAGGAAACCCATAAAACACGTGAAGTTGACACACTTTTACCCTTATTAGGCATGTACACATGTACCAGACCGTTGCTTTAAATGACGCCTATTGTAGCAAGCAGACACAAAAGAAGAGATACCCGTCATTTTTTTACTTTAATTTCTCTTAATTTTGGAATAGAAACAGGGCATCCTTCCTCTAAAAGTGAGTTTTCTCAGCTACACTACATTTTAAAAGTTCTATTAAGAAAAAAAAAAAGGAAAAAAAAGTCCTGCTATTAATAATAATAATAATAATAATAGAGTATAAACTAAATACATTATTAGTGGAGAAAAGGTATAAACAGACACATATATACACATGTATTTGAAAGTTTTTAAAATCTTATACAGAAGTTAACCCATGAGAAGACGTTTGCACAGCAGAGCTGAAAAATAGATGAGAAAGACTAACAGTAACATGTTTTCATATTCCTTTCAAACTCTGGTACAAATTCAGCTAATATCACTTTGTATGATCTCATGCTGGGACACGAGCCAGAAGTTTCACTTGAAATCTTTTCAGTTATCAGATCTGGAAAGCTTTTCAATCACTTAAGTTTTAGAAGCATCAAAAAAAAAAAAAAAAGGAAGAAAGAAAAAAGAAAGAAAAAAAAAGAAAAGAAAAGAAGGAAAGAGAAGAGATAAAAGGCCAGAAGCTTGAAACATTTATCACTTCATCATACTATTCCATTTGATGGTAGGTCAGCATCTTTGCAGATACAACAGAATGCCAGCTTCACCTACATTTTGAGAGGTTTAAAAAAAAAGAAATAATAATGAATGTACAGGGTTAGAAATAGGCACAGAACAAGGCCAGGCAATCCACATGGAGTACAAGCTCTTTAGCTAGCATGTCTGGGAATGGTAACACTCCCAGGCATACAGGGAGATTTCCAATATTTGCTTCCAGCAGTGGAAGGCAGCAGACATATGTCCCCCACGTATGTGGGGCTTTGGTGTCAGCCCCATGAGTGCCAGCATCACTGTATGGTGGGGATGGCAATGGGGCAGCACAGGCAGGAGATATGCAACAATTCCTGGCAGGTCAGGATAGCTACAGCTCAGCAGGCTCTGCCCTCCACTGCGCCTATAATTGCATCACTGTATCAGCACCTACCTAATAGCACTGATGGGTGTCTGGGAAAACAGGACAAGGTCACAAAGCCCTCAGACCAACCCAGAAAAAAGTTGGAAGTGGAAGAAGATGGAATGCCCAGGAAAACATAATGCCCTGCCTGTAAGCAAACATTGACACCATATTTAGCAGCTGCTAAAATAAAAGTCTTTCTAGTTCCATATAATACCACATAGGGACTGCATGAGGACAAATGGGGATAAAACGTTCTCTTCTGGCACATATTTGGGTTACCAACTCCAGTTTCCCACTGATAAAACTAATATACCACACACACTTCAGAAGCACAGCTGTAGCCAAGGAAAAGCAGGCACGTAGTAAAACTGAATACAACCACAAGCACAGAGTGCTTTCTATTTTGCCAGGCTTATCGCTGTTTTGAAGGCCTTTGCCAACTTGAGATATTAGGGCAGCCTCAGACCTGCTCTGGCTTCAGACAGAAGCCACATCTCTCCAGGTGAATGCTCACCTGTCTATGACAGGACAAATGCTACTCATGCAAAACCCAGATCTGTAAAACATTTACGACCATTTTAATCTTACCCACAGTGGTGAATATGCAGGCCAGCATAAAACTGGACTTGCTTATGACGAACTTCAAAACAAATTTTAAGAACATTACTTTTTCTTAGCAAGACAGCATAAAAAAGATTGGAAAAACAGCACATTTTTAGAAAACACAAGACAGCCAGGTGTGGGTTTGTAGGCTCATGGTTACTGAGTTTTCTGACCCTAGGCACGCCCTCTCACTGAAACATACAAAGTACAGAAAGTACTATCAAAATGTTTCTGCTGCTTTCCCACACTTGCATTAAAGCATTCTTTGTATATGCAAACAAATCGAGGGAGCTTTTTCATTTCCTTGCTGAGACAAGTTGAAGTTTCTCCCCTCCAATAGGAATTGCCATTCACATTATAACGGCAAATAAAAATGAGAAACCTAGAAATTCAATCTTACCACTGTGTGTCTTTCCTGATGTAGATCCTTGCTTTCCCATTACCTTCCAATTCTCCCCTTCAAAAAATTTTTTTCTCATTATTGCCTGCACATTTCTCACCCCTTTGTTCTTTCCTCCAATTCAGAAATGTTTTATTTCTGGCTCCCAACTTTGTCTTCACCTTTTCTCTCACACCAGCTGCAAGGGAGACTCCTTCAAACTTACTCTCAAATACAGCCCACCAAGAAACATCTATGGAGGGGAAAAACGTGTCTGGCGAACATGGTTCAACAGAAATATTCCCATCCTCTTCACTGTACTGCATCCTTTCATCCTGCTCTCTGTGAAGCCTCACGAGTTTCTACTCCCATTTGTTTCCTTCCTCCACCCACTGAGCTCCAGACACTTTGACACACACCACTGACGCCCACATTGCTCTGCTGCCTACCCTTCTCCCACTCTGTGTGCTAAGACACTCCCGCACCTTGCTGCAACCTGTTTTGCCTCACCATACACTTCCCCTTCCTCTACAGTGTACACTTTCACCTATTGCAGATTTTGCTTCAGGCAAAGCCTAAGACTTCCTCCCTCGCACCTTCTAGGCTGTAGTGTCATTGTTAGAGCCATTCTTCCTACACCATTTGCTCTGGGCTGCAGGGCTGTAGGTGGCATGGCAACATCTCAGTGCTGGCCCTCTGAAGTGGACTAGAAGTAGAGGGGGATTTCCTGCCCCCATGCACGTAAGGGAAAGACTCATTTAGGAAGCCATCCCAAGCTCCCCTGTGTGATGCAGCTCCCATTTTCATTGCTGCTTAAATAAGCAAAATGAACCTAATCTGTTAGACGGTTTAAATTAATACCAAAATACTTCTGCTACTCCGCCTGCATAAAAGCTCATTTTCACTAGTTCATAACTATTTATTGTTGTGTCACAGGTTGGTGCAAGAGCTGTATGTGCAGTGATAACTGCAATCAGAAGCTCACCCTCTTATGCACTGCTGGTAACTGGTAGCTACACAGGATCACATCCATACTCCTGACCCACCTGTACAGACCCACAAGTGAGAATCCCCTGCAAAAAGCTAAGGCTCCACCACTTTGTTATGTTTTTACAACAGGAATTGGATCTACTTCCTTTGAACAGACTGTATTAAGAAGCATAGATCTTATTTAGTGGTCAGGACCTGAAGGTGTTATATGTTAAGTGCTCCCAAAGTAAAGATTTAATTTCCACAAAAAGATTACATGCCCTTTTCTAATGATGGTCCCAGGCATCTACAGTCAGATCCAAAGAGCGAGCCTGAAGTGATCTCCCATCTACCCCGCCTTACTGGGTTTGGCTCCTAATTTCTCCCTTTCCCTCTGTGGGCAGGGAAGGAGCAAGGAAGGGATGCAGGAAAAATCCAAGCCAGGGCTGCAGCCCTTGGAAGCAACTCCCACATCTTGTCCACTCTGAGAGACTTCCCAAGCAGTCCAGATGCAGTATGGATGGATTTTGGGCCAATATTGACCCATCTGTCTCACGTTATTTGTTATAACAAGTGACATGCAGGGGTCTAACACAGCTCCAGCTCACGCTCTTCTCCAGCTGCAGCCTTAACTCAGAACTGCTAAGGGAAAGGCTACAATCATTTTAGCAGCTCAGGCATCTTTGACTTTGGGTGAAAAGCTACCAAATACAAATACAAAAAACAACAACAACAACAAAAAAAGTTCTGTATCAGAGAGAGTTTTGGAACGCTGGGGGAGGAGTGATTTGAAGCAACCTCACACCGTCCTTTCTGGAAACCCTCTGATTACTAAACTCTGAAAACTCTGAAAGCACTTGTTTATAATTAAGGGGTGTGTCTGCAGTATCTGAAGTCTGTTTTGTTCTTATATACATTTATCTGAATTGTATATTCCTGTTTTGACTAAAGACCTTCTGAATTAAGGACCAAGTTAATTACAAATTATCCCATAGTTCACTCACCTATCCTTCCTGACTCAGGAAGGGAAGGAGTTCAGAGTCCTCCACGTAAATACTTCAATCCCATTCATACTTCTACTCCAGAACTGTAAATCTTCACCCTGCTCTGTGGCTCAAGCCTGAAATAAAGAAAAGGTAAACAGGACGGGAGCACTTAGTAACTTTAGGTAATGCCTTGGAAAAAAAAAATAAAACTATTACGATATGTACTTTAAAACAATTAGTTCATATTATATTATTTCTTGCAGGCACTCAAGTCAAAGACAATGCTCTAATACAAGGTCAAATGACTATAAGATGAAAAAAATGGAAAAAAAAAGCTTTTATAAAACTGCATAGCCAGTATTTCAAGTTTTTTTCATGTTCAGTTACAACAAATCCTACAGTCTCCTCAATTACTGGAGCAAGTCCATACTTACTGTCAGGATGCTTCCTTACAAAAGAAAGAAGGAAAAAAAATAAAAAATAAATTTTAAAAAAACTTTCTTGAGCAGAAACCCAACCTGGAATGTGCTCTTAAAAGAACGCCTTGATACATAAAGCTTACTGAACTTTCATGCTACAAAAGGAAGCCAAATTGTGTCAACAGAACACAAATCCACCCCCAGAAGTCGGTTTTCTTGTTTCTTGCAGCCTCTGTAGTCTCCGGCTTTCAGTAGATTTTATTTAATTTACTGAATCAGCTCAGTGATGGTTCTGGAATGCTTGCAGAGCCCCTTGCATACACCATTTGCCACCACACAGGGCACACACAGTAACACCTGCCCATCTTAAAAACACAGTCTGCTGTGGCAGGTTTAGCAGCCAAATGGTATGCCTAAGACTTCAGCCTTACTAAGAAAGCGGTAATAAAAGATCCATCACTAAGATTAAGTACAGAAAACTCTATATTTGCACTTTGCTCATGCAAGTACATTCTCATGAAAATATGTTATCATAATATGTATTTCTTATTCCTAAGGTTATACATGATTTGTATGTAGCATTACTAGAAATACCCATTTTCTCATTCATACTGTACACATTTCCATGTACACATGTGTGTGGCATCCGCTCCTCTAACTTTGGAGAAAGCCAACTTTAGCAGGCATTCCAGTCTGAAATCACAAAGTTTTAAAGTACACATCTGTAACACTTGGAGCTATACAGCATGAATTAGAGACACTGGGCCCTGGCAGGTCAGAGGCATCCACGGATTCAACGCCACAAATAGCATTACAAACTCTTCCAACACTGAGAAAGCCAAATAAAAGGTCACTTCTGCAAAAAAAAATGCTGAAAATCCTGAGGAGGATTAAAACACCAAATTAGGTGTTTGAGAGTGAAAAGAAAGGAAATCACAAGTCTTCTTTAAAAAAAAAAAAAAAAAGAATGGGGGGGGAGGGAATCCCATGCTACACATGTGCATGCACACACACACACTGCTTCAAGGGTTACAGCTGAGGTCACTGGCTTGACAACCTAGCAGTTTGTGGTTTATGCAAATAACTGGTTTAGGAACTTGCAATCAGTTTTTATATAATCATGATGTATATAAACTGTAATGTTCTCCTGACATGCTGGAGACGTGTCCAGAGTAACTGCGCAGGGCTTGGACTGCTTTGCCTTCAGAGACTTCTGTTGGTTCAGTTTACACCTGAAGCAGATACAGTATCTGTGAACATAAATCTCTTCCTATTATACATTTATCTGATTATGTGACTGAACATAAAATGCTGCATTCAATTACCTGCTGAGGAATGTGCTGCACATTAAACTATTAATGGAGAAAAGATTACTGAATATTATAATCTGAAAGCCTAACCTTCAAAATGTAAAGCAGCACCTTTTCCAGCTTAAGCAACTAAAAGTGCAAAAAAAGGGAAAGATATACACATACGCTTTTGGGGGATGAGGGGCGGGGGGAGTGGGGGGTGGAAATCACAAGAGTTTGGACACCTCTGGCAGCCATGGAAAAAAAATGAAACCTAAATTTGATTAATCAAACTTGCCATCATAAAAATGTTACTTGCATCCTTGGCTTTAATGCCTGGATCTGTTTCTGTGGACTAAGAGGAAGTCCTCTAACTCCTCAAGCTCAAATAGGAGGGGTCATTATTAGAAGACTAACATGTGAATGAAGTATGGTCTGTAAATGTTCATGACAACTTCTTCCCCATGCACTTTGTGATGGCTGCCAAGAACATTTCAAAGCCCAGCTGTCACCAATATCTATGATAGCTTCTTCAAACATGCAGAAACACACACCTTAAAATCTGTCAGCAGCTGGTGTGAACAAGAAAAGCCAGAAGTCTCAGCTAGTGCTGGAAAAATCACTTGAAACTTATGCTTTATTGCTTTAGAGTTAAAAATAAAAATGGATGGGCACCAGAATAGAGTTGGGTTGTTTAGAGGGCAAACCTTGACATTCATACTCAAGCTTGAACCCACTGAAACCAAAGGGAATCTGGATTTTTTTGAATTGGACCTAAATTATGATAGCAAACTACAAGCCACAGTATTTGTCTCATTTTTTTGTGCAAGCAAACCTGCACATACAAATCAACCATAGTACATTTTCTTATATACTTTCACAAGACAGGGAGAACAGAGGAGTTCATGAAAATACATTAGATAATTGCAATACATCTTTCATTCACTTAACTTGGGTCTGAAAGCCTGCCTGGTTTCAGGTATCTAATTCTGAATGATCTGATTTAAGGTTTAAATTAATCTCTGCAAATAGGAGAAGAAAATTTTGTTATTTTTAACACATTCAAAACAATACCATCTTTATTTAAGATTCAAGATGGCTAGATAGACTATTTCACTTCATTTTTATACGACCATGTGCTTATATTTCATGAAGCAGCTGACTAACTGAATAATTAAACCAAGATACATGGCTGAGATACTGAAGAGTAAATCCCCTCCTCTGCATAAGCTCTACTATCCAGGCAACCAACTGTAACTATCTGTTAATACTTTTATCTAAAAGAAAAAAAAATAGAATAGTCAGAGAAGCCCAACCTGTCTCTTCAAAAGCCTTCCAAAATCATCAGAAACACATTTGTCAAATATTTATAAGGAAAAAAAAAAAAAAAAAGATGAAGCAGGATCGTTCTATGATTTAGAAGAACATGAGAGAAGAGGAGATAAAACAATCAATTAAAACACAATAGAATAAATCAGACCACTCAACCCACAAAAACACAGACATTTCTTCTTCCATAGGATCTTCCCGCAAAACATTCAGCAAGGACAGTGTGTGTGTACACAAACACAGGGGTGTGAGCCAGTCCTGCCAAAATGGACCTGGCTACAGATCACACAGTTGGACAGACAGGATGGTGAAATTCACCTTCTCCCCTTCTTTTAATGCCAATTGCTTTGTAAAACAGCAATCTCGAAGAGACTCCCATGTGCGTGCTCACACACCCACACACAAATACAAAAGAGTAGGGGGGTATGCAGAGCACCATCTAAACTCCATCACCACTGTGACATAAGGGAAGGTAAAAATCAAGTGGATATGAGGCTTTCATAAAATGAAAATATATTTCTAGAAACCAGTCTTGATGTTCTTCCCTCCTCCAAAAAGTGTTACGTCCACTCGCACAACCAAAAGGTCTCATAAAAGACAACTTTCACAGCAATCCTTACTGCTACCAATTTTTGACTGTCATTTTAGCAGGTACAGTGATATCACTTTGTCAAGATCACACTGATGTGACCCAGAGTTTAGCACGGTTGTTCCCAAGGATACTATCAAAGAAGTGGCAAATTGAGCCACATTGATTCCAAATGTTTGGAAAAGAAGGGAAAGGGAAAGGAAAAGGGAAAGGGAAAAAAGGGAGGGGGAAAAAAGGGAGGGGGAAGGGGAAGGGGAAGCGGAAGGGAAAAAAGGAAAAGGGGGATGGGAAAGGAAAAGGGGAAAAAAGGAAAAGGAAGGACCAGTTCCAGGAACCAACTGCTTCTTACTTTACTTCGTGCATTTCCAAAGGATGCTCAGATAATGAAGGATGACAGTGATAATGACAGACAACAAACAGAATACTTCAAGACCTTCAAAGAAGCAACTCATATTTGCTTATATCCATTCGAAATCCTATACAATTCAGCTAAAATTTGTGTTTTGTGGGGCTTTTTGTTTGCATGTTTGTTTGGTTGCTTTTTTTTTTGGGAGGGGGGGAGGACATAGTGTTAAGGTTAGAATTAGGGTTAGAAGAGAACGGGAGAGAGATCTGGGGACAAGACCATATATAATATGAGCTATGGACATCTCCTCAGGAGAGAAGATGATTAAGTCTCCTCTCACCATCAAGACATACAATATGGGGGAGGCAAACCATACAAATCCAGGTCACATCAATCCAAAGCCCATATGCACTGTGACAGTCATCCCAAGGCCCTATTTTATGCTGTGATCCCTGCCATCCCCCCACTGGAACAGAAGAGAAGGAAGAACAGCAACAGTTTGAATCCCCTGCCACAGAGAAAAAGTAGCACCAAGATTACTCTGTTGTATCATATCTTATAGTAGCAAACAGAAGGAGATGTCCTATTAATTATGTTCTTAGCTCAGAGCTCAGCATCAACTTAGGGTGCCAGGGGAAAGAGAAAGCCTAAGGGCCTTTGAAGAGTGGGGCCAGACAGGGGCTGCCCCCAGCAATGTGCCCAGGGATGCAAGAACCTCCTCGTCTGGGCCATTGCGGGAGGACCTTGTCTCCCAGGCTCTGCATGAAGTTCGTGTTTGAGATAGGGTTAGGGCTGAGAGAAGTATCTAACATAGGGGTCCATGTATAGTGGGGCTGCCCCTGCCACAGCCTGTGAGATGGGAACACAGCACTTTTTTTGCCACTGCACTCACTTCTTGCTTGAAGGTGATGAAAGCTCTAACTTTTCGCTCAGAGCTGCCACTGTAGGTTGCAAATACCTTCATGCAGCCACCCTCAACTACAATACAGCTGCAGGAGCTTTTTAGCACAGCATCCCAAAACCTTACCCACCCATTCCACCCTTCCCTGTGACACTCCCACCCCCCACCAAAAATTTCTTTCAAAAGGGAAAAAATATTCCAACAAATCGTAGCTTTCAGAAATGCATTCCTACATACATGTTGTCCCCAAACCTCACCCAAAACACACAGAATACAGATGCCAGAGGAGCTGAGGCAGGTACCCAGAGGCTGTGCTTGCAGATCCCTGTGATCCTGCAGATCCCCCCCCCCCCAAGCAGAGGGCTCTGGATTTATTCTACTCCACTGCTTCAGAAAGAGTTTTGCCCTTCCTGGACTTCCCCACAGTATTGTTTAACGTTGAAAGAGAAGTATGCATGCCCAGTAGGTTGAAGAAATGATTTCTTAACAGTTCATTTTTTTTAAGTTGGCCTATTATGCAGATATAAGTAAGCGCATAACTTGGGTTATCTGCCACTTAATTGCTGGTCACAGCCCTGAATTGCAGATCCGACCTCTTAAGACATGAAAACTTTGCATTAATTAGCTTTGCACTGGAATCAAGTCAAAATGGAAAAGGTGACCTACTTTTCTTTCTGCACATTTTCTTCTTAATATGGAATTATTTTTTTTTGATACAGCCACAATACACATGAAAACAAACACAAACTTTTTCTCAAAATTAATTGTAAAGCTAGTCATTAACTGTAAAGCAAGCCTTGCACATGAAATTTCATTTAAATTATAGACAGAACTGGGGGAAAAAAAAAAAAAGAAAAAAAAAAGATTTAAACATATCTTCACATGAAAGTTTACCAAGTAGAGGTCACTAAGAGGTCACTCAGTCCTTCAGAACAGAAGTCGGGGAGTAGAACTTGGAAGTTTGCTCCTTTCAAATTAAAACTAGCATCTCTATGTCTGGGGAAGGAGGAGGACTGCAGAGCATCCACAATTTGCCAGCAAAACTTGTTGTGTGTTGTTTGTTTGTTTTTATATAAGACATTCTAGGTACAATCTGTGTAATAACTAATAATAAAAAAAGCACAAGAAAAAAGAAATAGCAAAGATAAAGTAATATCACAAAACATCCAAGAATGCCCACGCTCTTAAATACTTCCACAGATCACTAAAATTAAAAGTGGCTTCAAGACTGACACTGCTTCAATTCTCCTTTATTGTATACAAATTGTAGCTGAATCTTGACTCAGAGTATAGACTAATAGAACATCTTACTCCAAAATGCCCACAGATGCCTTGTTTATAACATCCATCATTTAAACTCTTTTACATTTAATTAACACTCAAAAAAAGAAAGGAAAAAAAATGAAAATAATCTATTATACATTTGCAGTTTTCATTCTTAAAAATATTAATTGTGTGCAACAAGAAAAGTAATGACCATAGGAACAAAACAATGGCACATTAGCTTTCAGGTTTGCAGACACTGTTGCTTTCAAGTAGAGAGATTTCAAAAAAGGAAATAGCTTTCAGTGTTTCCACCACTTCCTTTTAGCTACATACCTTTCTTATAAGTGTAATTAATTCCAGCAATAAATGAATCCATATATTTAAGGTAAGAAAAAATCTAAAGTTATATTTTTATATGCAGTCCTCCAACAAGATAGAATTAGCAGTCACTCAGAATTCAGCTAAAATGATGAACTTAATTGTAATCATTTGGGGAAGAGAAGACAAAATTTGACTTAACTTCAGCTACCACTCTTAAAATACAAGGTATGAGTCATTAAAACATTGCAATCTTAGGAAAACAACATCAGCTTCAGAAGAGCAAACCATTTTTGGATATAAGCTTTCACCATAATCAACCTATTATCATATAGAACAGAAGTTGACAAAATGCAAGTAGGAATATATTCCACATTTTGACACTTTTAAGGAAGTTGCCCTGCAATACTCAAACTTTTTTCCAATATTTATTTGATAGATTATTTGTGTATATTTGATATAAAATATTCAGTAATATTCCAGGCTACTCAGACTCCAAATTTGTGCACTGTAGAATTAAAAACTAAATTTATTTTTTTCATCAAAAAGGAAACAATTAAATTCACCACAGTGCCTCTTGCATTACTTAATATATCAAATTCTACTTAATCTATGTCTTCCTGAACCTCTTCTTCTGCTTTAAGTTACATAACTAGAGTAGAAGTTGCCAAAGAGAGAAGACTTCAGCCTTTAACTGCAGAGAGTCTTGTAACTTCTGAGACTGGACCAGGCACTTTAGTATTGCAAAAATGGCCACCAGTTGGATATTTCTTACTACTCAGCAGAGAAATAGTTAAAATAACATACCAAATATTAAATACCAAGCATTTCTTTCTCAGAATCCAACACTACACAGATGAAAGGGGCAGTCCACACTCCTCTGACTCACAGCAAAAGAAATCAAGACTTGCATTCAGATCATGCTTGGAAATTTTCTCTGGTATTATTTTAATAATATATTTCTGCTTAACTTCTTTCCCAACTCCGACTGTTATTTTCTGACAAGAATCTCATTCATCCAAAAAAAAAAAATCCTAATCAGCTGAACAAAAATGTTTCACAAAAACATAACAGATCCAAGTAGCTGGCAAGGAAACACAGACCACAGTGCTCTGGTTTCCACTGGCTTCCCTGGCAAGCAGCAGAGGGACCCAGCCTTCCTCCCTGGAAAGACTGGTTGAACTCTTGGGTCTGTAGCAAGGAGCTCCACAAAACAGGCTGGAGCATAGTCCAAGGAGAACAGAACCAAGGAGAGATTTAGAGACAGACACCACTAGTCTGCAAGATGCTATGTGCTGCAGACATGAGACGGGCCTAGCAGTTTGTTTCAGCAAAGGTGGCATGTGCAGCAGCAAAGTGGCAGGCATCACCATTTGTGGTTCACGCACAAATGGAGAGGTAGGGAAACAGTGCATTCACAACTCTGCAGGGCGCAGGTTAGAGGTAAGTATCAAAGTTGACTTGATTTTTTGAGCTACAAGACTGCTAACAGCCATGTCAACCCTGTACTTCCTCTGTGCTAGGGTACAGTCTGTCCCACTTTTGGGACCCAAGACACTCTTTCTACCTTGCCCTACATGAAAGCACCAACTTACTCTCAGATGGCTTAGGAACCTCTGAAATGAAAACGTCCCGGCAAGACATGCCCTAAATTTCTCCATAAACCTTTCCTTGTGAACACTCCTGCACCACTAGATATCTAATTGTTTGAGAGAGCTTCAAGACCCCACTCCCTGGTCCCAATACTGCCAGTCCAGAACAGACACTAGCCTCAATGAAAGGAAACTTACACAAACAAAATAGATGAGCACCCAACCATGGCACTTGGACCCATCACCACTTCAGAGCATCAGGACAGGCAAAGATCCACAAGAGACGTCCTCAGAGGTAAGTGAAAGTGAAGCTTAATATATACTCCAGCAGGAAATGCCATTCAAACCACCAAAAGAGGAAACACCTATTTCTGATTTATTTATCTATCCATTTATTTTGCTTATTGATTGGATGTTTAGGTAGCAAAAGGAGGAGAGAAATACAAGGATGGGGCAATAAAGGTTTTTAATGCGCTCTGTGTTAGCTCCTCCAGGGTTCCTATTTCAAAGAAAAGCATGCCAACCATCACAGCATTTTTCTAAGATCACCAATATATCTGAAGGAGTTGTTTTTGAAATAGTTTTATTAAAACAAGCTTAAAAGCATGTGTGCATTCAGAATCAATACTGGTTCTTAATATTAAAATGTTACTTCCCTTCCCCCCTTCCCAATCATCCATTAAAGACAATTAACTCCCATTTTCCTTCCAATGCTTTATGCTTTATTGGCAAAGACCAGACTGAAAAGCCTATCAGAAAACAGAGAATGGAGGAAGGAAGGATGAAACACAGCAGGAGAACTGTGCCCAAGGCTGATGAGTAGAACACATTTTAGCTTACAGTCAACTCACAGCGGGACTTCTGTAATGTCTTTTATCACCTATGAAGCCATTTCCTCATTACTCATTATCATTACAAATACTAAAACAAGGAAAGATGCTTCTGTACAAAATGGAAAACCATTAATATAGGGTCACAAATCAGCAAAAGTAAGATGAATTTTAGAAAAGAAACAGATTCTTGTTTCTGTTTGCTAATGATTCCCTCAGGAATCTCAGACCCTGGAGACAAGAGAGGAAGTCTGTAGAAAGCAGGACTTTCCTTTGGTCAAAGAGGATCGGGTCAGAGATCATCTAAGCAAACTTGACATCTACACGTCCATGGGCCCTGATGTAATGCACCCACAGGTGCTGAGGGAGCTGGTTGATGTTATTGCTAGGCCACTCTCCATCATCTTTGAAAGGTCGTGGAGAACAAGGGAGGTGCCTGAGGACTGGAAGAAATCCAGTGTCACACCAGTCTTCAAAAATGGCAAGAAGGAGGACCCAGGCAACTACAGGCCAGTCAGCCTCACATCGATCCCTGGAAAGATGATGGAACAGCTCATCCTAGAGGTTATCTCCAAGCATGTGGAGGTTAAAAAGGTGATCAGCAATAGTCAGCATGGATTCAACAAGAAGAAATCATGTTTAACTGTACTGGTTTCAGTTAGGACAGAGTTAATTTTCCTCCTAGTAGCTGGTAGGGTGCTATGTTTTGGATTAGGATGAGAAGAGCGCTGATAACATGCTGATGTTTTAATTGTTGCAGAGCAGTGTTTACACCAGGCCAAGGACTTTTCAGCTTCTTGCTCTGTCCTGCCAGCGGGCAGGCTAGGGGTGTAGCAGAAGCTGGGAGGGGACAGACCCAGGACAGCTGACACAAACTGGCCAAAGGGGTATTCCATACCATCTGGCGTCATGCTAAACAATATATAGGGGTGGCTAGCCAGGGTGGGGGGCCGGCTGCTCGAGGATAGGCTGGGCACCGGTCAGCAGGTGGTGAGCAATTGCAATTGTGCATCACTTGTTTTGTACACATTATTATTAGTAGTACTATTATTATTATTATTATTATCCCATCTTAATAAACTGTCTTTATCACAACTCACAGGCTTTACTTTCCCGCTTCTCTCCCCCATTCCAGAGAGGGAGGGGGAGGGTGAGCGAACGGCTGTGTGGTGTTTAGCTGCCAGCCGGGTTAAACCACAACATTAACCAATCTGATATCCTTCTATGATGAGATGACTAGCTGGGTAGATGAGGAGAGAGCGGTGGATGTGGTCTACCTTGACTTCAGTAAGGCTTTTGACACTGTCTCCCACAACATCCTAATAGACAAGCTCAGGAAGCGTGGCCTAGATGAGTAGACAGTGAGGCAGTGAGGTGGATTGGCAATTGGCTGGATGGCAGAGCTCAGAGGGCTGTGCCTAGTGATGCGGAGTCTAGTTGGAGGCCTGTAGCTAGCGGTGTCCCCCAGGGGTCAATACCGGGTCCAGTGTTGTTCAACTTATTCATCAATGACCTGGACAATGGAACAGATTGCACCCTCAGCAAGTTTGCTGACTACGCAAAGCTGGGAGGAGTGGCTGATACCTCAGAAGGCTGTGCTGCCATTCAGAGGAACCTCAACAGGCTGGAGGGTTGGGCCAAGAGGAACCTCTTGAAGTTCAGCAAGGGGAAGTGCACGGTCCTGCACTTAGGGAGGAATAACCCCAAGCACCAGTACAGTTTGGGGGCTGACCTGCTGGAGTGCAGCTCTGCAGAGAGGGACCTGGGAATCCTGGTGGACAGCAGGCTGACCACGAGTCAGCAATGTGCCTTGCGGCCAAGAAGGCCAACGGTATCCTGGGCTGCATTTGGAAGAGTATTGCCAGCAGGTCAAGGGAGGTGATCCTCCTCCTCTACTCAGCCCTGGTGAGGCCACACCTGGAGTACTGTCTCCAGTTCTGGGCTTCCCAGTACCAGAGGGACATGGAGCTACTGGAGTGAGTCCAGAGGAGGGCTACGAAGATGATGAGAGGACTGGAGTATGGAGCACCTGTCGTATGAGGACAGTCTGAGAGAACTGGGCCTGTTTAGCCTGGAAAAGAGAAGACTGAGGGGAGACCTCATCAATATGTATAAATATCTGAGGGGAGGGTATTGAGAGGATGGAGCCAGTCTCTTTTCAGTAGTGCCCAGCAACAGGATAAAAGCCAAAGGGCACAAACTGAAGCGCAGGAGGTTCTGGCTGAATATGAAGGGGCACTTCTTTCCTGTGAGGGTGACAGAGCACTAGAACATGTTGCCCAGAGAGGTTGTGGAGTCTCCTTCTCTAGAGATATTCAAAACTTGCCTGGATGCCATCCTGCGCAAGGTACTCTAGGCGATCCTGCTCGGCAGGGGGGTTGAACTAGATGGTCTTCAGAGGTCCCTTCCAACCTCGAGTATTCTATGATTCTGTGGATGAATGGTACCTCTCATTGAATGCAATCTGAAGTAACAACCCAGAACATCCTGTACAAAATTTCCACCAGACTCCACATAGCTCCTCTCTGAAGGGAACCAAGGAATCCCATGCAGCTTTACACCCTCCAGTTATTACTCTTATGTGACATACAGTACACATTTTTACTCTGAGCTTGCCCTGTTACATCTAAACATGGGGGAAGACATCTACAAAAAATAGAAGAAATTGGTGTAATAATTTACATTTCAATTTTGTTCCTTCCGAGAACCCACTGCTAAAACATTTCAGCCACAGTGTACCAGAAACATTTAGCTTATTGTCATTTTTTAAAGCACAGACAGCAGTATGATTCTTAGTCAGAATCATAGGGAATTGACTGACCCACTCTCACTGGGGTCCTCCATCATCTGTAATAATGAACGATGGAAAAGTTGGTTTCATCACCATCAAAGACAAGAAATCTGTATCAGTAGATAAAGACAACTATCTAATGAAGCCAAGAGTCAAAAACATTTTGGAGACAAACACCAGACAACATGACATTTCCTCTGTTTCATATTGGACTCTGCTTGTACCTGGCAAAGGAAAAACAAGCTGCTAACATTTGTGGTATCTTACTATTAAAACTTGGTTCACATGCACCTGTGAGAAAGCAGCAGGCAGATTACAAACCATTATCTGTCTTTGCCAAATGAAAATACTTTCTTTTTCCATGAACAGAAGTCTGAAAAAGCATCTATAGAGAGCAGCAGAATCTCACTAAGTCAGAAGTATGTGGGAAAGAAAAAAAAAAAAAAAGAGAGATTTTATACTTCTGAATGTTGATGTCAAAACAAAGGGAATTTACCTACACAAAAGTAACAATCTCACTGCAAAACCCAGCCACTAAGCTTCCTCCCTTCTTCTAATCCTCTATACTATTCACTCCTTTCAACTGACTGTTTCTTCTCATTTGACCTGTTTAACCTCATGGTTTAAGCTTTCTACTCCCAGAACACTTCTTCTGCTCCCTCAGTTCACAGACATGCTTCCATTAGAGCTATTCTCAGCCTGGAGGAATGTTAATTGTTACAGAAATTACACTGTAAAAATCAATGTCATAGAAAAAGAGCTGAGCAACAGAAACTCAACCACTAGTACAATACATTCAGTTCAGTTGCCATCATTAACAAAATACAAAAGGCAAATCAAAACAGAGGTTTTGTTTGGGTATAGAAAAATGTTACACATCTGAAAAAAAAGTTGAATATATATATATTAAAAAAAAAAAAAGCTGTGGAGATTAAATGGCATGATGCAAGACGACAAGGGAACCACAAACAAAAATCTTGGCACAGATTAAACACCAAAAGATGTAGATATGATTGTCTCAAATAAAATCTAGCCCATCCTAACACAAGAGATTTATTTTTCCTGATTGTGCAATTAGGCACTTCACAGGTCCTTCACATGCACACACCACGGAGAGATCGGGTAGTGTTCTGTTGGCTGTTTGTTTGTTTAAAAAAACCTTTATGTCCAGACGTGACTCAGTAATTAAAAAGTGTTCCTATGTAAAATTAAGTACATTTTTATAGTATAGTTCTGGTAGCTTCGTTAGTAGACCTCGATGAACTTAAGCTAAATACACATGTAAGTGACCACGAATGCTCTTCTCATTGCACAAGTTGTTCCCGGTAGTGTCTGTCCTTGCAAATCACTGAGCAGACAGAGACAAGGCGGTGATGCCAAGAGGACTGGTGGAGTCAGCAAACAAAACGAAGAGGCTCACCCAGGTTTCCACAGGAAAAAATAACAATGAGTGCTCAAGTGATTTCTTCTTGGAGACTGAGTAGTTAGAGGCAAATCTTTTTTTAAGCTCGGTTGTAAAGACACACACACAGGCACTAGTAAATTACAGAAGCCATTATACCAGCCTGACACAGCTGAGATGTTGTGGCCTCTGCACTGAGCTCAATCCTCAGCTTCTGCCTCCATCTCCTCCAAACACTGAATCTCTTTGCTAAATGCAAGATGAGTTTGTGAACTCGTTGTAGTCCACCTTGAAGTAATTTGCTCTCCAGCTTCTCTCCAATTACTAGTAAAACAGATTTTCAGATTGCCTTTAATTTAAAAAAAAAAAAAAGAGAGAGCTTCCCTCCATCCATAGAGGGCAAACCCCTGTCTGCAGACCATAAATTTGAACAGATAAGGACGGTGTCAGATCTGCAGCTGCGATCCAAGCATGAGGCTTGTAAAGACACCTGGACACTTCTGTCCAGCACCAGTGAAAAAGCAAAGTATGAAAGAATATATCACTAGCAAGACCCTTCCTATTACCTTAAAATGAACGATGCCTCAGACAGAAATGGATGTCTATCAGTGGAGGCACCATATCCAAATTTCTTTCTCTTAGAGAAGGTCTTATTTTAATATAATGTTTAAACTTCTTAATGGGAAACCAGTACTTCAATTCTCCAAATTTGCCTTGGTTACAACGGCACCTCCTGTACTGGGTTTATACAGCAAGTGTAGGGGAAGGTCTTTTTTGTTTGCTTTTAGTCTTCACTGCTCTAGTCTGCTAGAAATAGCCAATACATTACGTTAATCTTCCCCACATCAAGTCTGTTTTGCCCATTCACAGTAATTTGTGAATGATCTCCTTGTCTTTATCTCAACCCATGATCATTTTTTCTACAGCATTTTCTCTTTTTATCCTTCTGAGGAGGGCGACTGAAAGAGCAGCACAGTGTAGCTGAGCTGCTCATTGGCATAAAACCACCACACCTCCCTGCCCACTGCCCACCCTATTTAGGAGCTGTCATGTTGGTATTTTGGTGGGTTTTGAGAGAACCTTTCATTTTCTTGAAGTCCTAAACGAAATGTATCTATCATATTTTTACCATAAACATAGAGAGGCTCTACAGATAATAGTTTGACTCCCAGCTACAGCTTTTCTAGCAAGTGCAGTGCTCCATGCACAGTGTATTTCCTGTGCAAATCCATGCTGGAATATCAGTGCCAACTGCACATCACAGAGTGGCTCAGCAACTACAAACACACACAGAGTATTTTTTACTTTGCTACTGTGTCATCAACCAGAGTGAGATAATGTATGTGGGTGTGTATGCAAGGAGAGGGGAGGTTCAAAGTGACCCCCACATCCCAAGTCTTTTATTAGTGCTGTAAAGTCAGAATCAGATGGGCTGTTTCTTTTGTCAAATCACTTGCACACAAACAGTTGTACCTGATAACAAGCTGTCATAACTTCTTCTTTCAGAAGGATACTGGTTTGTCTTGTTGCTACCCCTTCAGATACTGTCCAGTCTGACTTTGAAGGGGGGAGGTATAATGAATTACATTGCTCTTAGGGTTTGCCTTTAAACAGAAGATAAGGAGTGGAAATGGCTGGGAACCCATGCACCAAGATGTGAAAATGTTAAGTGAGATGTTTTAAACCTCTTCCCAGGTAACTGTTTGTTAGGGACACTTTCAGACTTGAAAGCACTGTCTTGATTAGCTACTTCCACTGGAGAAAAGAAAAAAACAAAAAAAAAGAAAAAAAAAAAAGTTCCTTCAATCAACTCAAGGGACTATGGAAACTTCTTTTAAATACCACTGCCTGCAATCTCACTAAGTCCCAGGCGCAGCTCCTAAAGACTTCAATAAAACCTTTGTCTGGGAAAAGGAGTGCCAGATTTGGCCCAATTTAATACATTAGCTCTGTGGTAGGTGAAAAGCTGAAACACAGAGCCGTTGTGAAAGCACCCTCGTAGCCAATGAGATAAGAGATAAATGGTGCTCATCCTTCCCTTGTAGCACCCAGGAGCATACTGGGGGTGGACGAGAAAATTAAAGTGGAGTAGGGAGCAGGAGTTTTAGGCTAAAAAGTATTTAACACCCTCCCAGCGTGGGCTGGACAGGATTGTGGTGTTCTTGTTAGTGAAGCTGGCTGGAGTGGAAGGCTGAGAAAGCTTTCAAGGGGGTGTGGGTGGGCGGGGGGTGTTACAGGCCAGGCCTATGCAAGTTCACGAGTTTTAGTAAATTCTCCTGCCAACTCTTCCAGGCTTGAGGCAAATAGAGATAACCTCGGCTTAACCCAACTGCAAGCAAACCTTCCCTTCTCACCCCCACCCTCAATTAGTGAGCTTAAATCCGGAGAGTCTAAAAATAAACTATGAAATCACTTCAGTTACAGCTCTAGTAAGTCACTTTTCCATAAACTTCTCCATATCACTGAAATGCTCCAAGCCTCATTTGTTAAAGACCTGATTTGCTAAAAAAAAACCAACAAATAAATGTATGGGAGGGGTGATGAGGCCTAGCTTCCAGCAGCTCTTTACTCATGCATCACAGTTTTTCTGCCCCCACAATAAGCTAGGTATTCCTGACCACATTACTGTTATCTGCTTTTGCTTTTAAGATAAGCAATGCTAAAATAGCTAGTTGGGGAACTTTTCAAATAAGATAAGTTTCTTGCACTGCAAAACTAAGGGCCAATACACTAATTTCAGAATTCAGAATTTCAAGATCTTTTTTCTCTCCCTGTCCCCCAGCTGTGAACATCCGTCCTCACAGCAGTCTCTGACATCAAGACCACCCAGATTCATCTTCATCTTTCAATCATCTGCCTCTGCTGTGCTGAGATAAAAATCTAGACAGTCTTTATTATTATTTTATCCATAACTTGTCTAAACCTTTACCTGCAAAACACTGACTCACACCATCTTTAAGCACCTGGAGAATGTAAAGGAAGAGAATTAACTCATGGATGTGGAAGCTAAACAAGCAACAGCATAAACTTGCAAGTCAAACAATAAAAATCAGATGAACAACAGAAGTTTTTTAAGCTGATTAAAATTCAAGTCCTAAAAATAGAAGCCAGAAGAATCATGACTGATCCATTCCTTTTTACCATACTGCTAGTTTATCATCAGATAATATCTAGCAATATTTGTCCTTATTAATGCCTCATCAACCCAAATTAATAGCTTTGAATATGGAACAATCACCTACTTTATGTCCAGAAAATGTTAGTACCCCTCCTTGGCCTGCAGCAAGACAAGAAGAAAAAAAAAATCTACTCACACCAAAATGCAGTTTTAGGCAAGAATCCACTAAGAAAATGAGATATTGGCACATACACAACTCCTCCACCTCAGGTCTTAATAGGAAAGAAAGATGACGTAAGCTAGATCACTGCAAAACATTCTGAGTGTAAAATGCTGGTGGATCACTAACAGTCATCGCTTCAAACTTACAAACGAACTTTAACGCTACAACGTGCTTGTCCTTCCGTCGTGACTTCAGCCCACATCACTGCAGCTACTTCAGTGACAAATTGGGACATCTCTCCTTTGGGTATAATTACACAGTCTGGGTCACAAAAGCTTCTGGTGAGCGTTAAGAAATAGGAAGCAAAAACCACTGGCTTTCATTTTGACAATTACTATTCTATGTATGGAAGAGTCTTCTGCCTGAGCATATTAGCAGATCACATATTAATGCTGTCTTGCTCAGTAGAATACATTAAGAGTTATTAATGGTGGCGATGTACAAAGCTTTTCTGCTCTAAAGTAAGCCTGCAATGCTGTCCCACTAGAAGACCATGTCAGATATCTGAAAAGACAGAGGAAATTCTTTAAAAAATATATTAAAAAAAAAACCTTCAGATTACAGGAAAACCTTCACCCATCAGTTTGACAGTTCACACACCAGTATGACAAGATTATCATACCAAAACAAATGTGCTATGTAAGCACACTGGAAGTGGACACTTGAAGAGTTCCCTTCCAGGCCTCTAATTTCATTGAAATTGAGAAATAAATTTCTCCAGAAATAAATACTATATTTTGAATATTACAAAAGTAAAAAATATTTAAACTTCCAGCATCATAAATGATAACATAGTATTAAAAGGCCATATTAAATATTTCTTTTGTTATTTCCAAAACTATTTTTGCTCAGTCTTCAGAGTAGGAAATTCAGTCCTGAAACCCCCACCCCCAATTTGAGTAAGAGGAAAGAAGCTCTCATTACCAGAGGGCTGCTGCTCCTAGCTGTGATCACCTCCATGCCACAGCTTGAAAAAAAAAAAAAAAAAAGATGTATTCATTAGGGGCAAGTCAGGAATTCCTCGGCTTTGTCCTCAGCAATAGAAAGGTAATTTGCTTTTTGTTATTCATAAGATAATGAGGGAGTCATTAGTTAAAATTCCACTGTAAATCCATTGAGCGTAAGGCCCTTTATGGTAACAAGGCAGTATGATGAAGTCCTACAGCTTACCCACTGCTGACCACATTTAATTTCCCTTACAGATAAACTTGAGGTGCTTGGTATCCACCTTGTTTTCGCAAACAGCTAACTAATGCATGGTCATTACTGCGTGGCACTATCAGGAGGGGCTGAGAAAGGAGAGGCAGGTCGTTGTCATACCGTCAGGCTTCCTCACTCAATCTTCTGCTGGAAGTGGATATGAAAGTGGAGATAACGATATCTCTGCATGTTAGTGGCAAATACTGATTTTTATTTTGGCCCATAGAAAAGGGACATATTTTAACATCATTTTCTCAAGGAAGTGAAGTCTTCAGATGCACTGTGTAAAGCCAGGATACTTAACATATTCCTGCCTGTGACGCAGAAGTGGTTGATACACATATACAAGAGGATCTACTGCAACCCTGAATCCAATACATGCATCCAGGAAGCAGTGAATGTTATCTGAACGTCTTTTTCAATAATTATGTACTTGGACACTGCCTCTTTTCTACACACACTCTCCATGCATTCGCGATTTTGTACTTCAGGAGAAAATACAAATGCATTCAGAATGATTCTCTGCAATTATTCATTATCATACTAGGAATTACGAAATATCTTCAACTGATTAGAAAACCTCACTTAAATCAACTTATTTTATTAATTCTTTGCTCAGTTTAAGTAAATAAGAACACTTCATGTGAGGTTAGTTCCAGGGTTTATTCAAGTCACATTAATGTTTTAACCAAGCCCATTGTGCAGAGATTTTCATTGCCTTCCTCGGGAGGAAAAAAAAAAAAAAAAAAAAAGCAACTTCAAAAGATTTGGGAAAGGCAGACTGTGCATTTTCACAATCCTGAGAACATCTTGGGATTCTCCCACAGTTCAATTAAAAACAAAAACAAAACAAAACAAAACAAAAAAACACTCCTCAGAGGAGTGGTTCAGGATTCCCAGCCCTCCAGCCCTCGCCTGAGCAGTGCAATCCCATGCAGATGGCATCCAGATTTTCTGCTAGTCCACAGGACCTGACTAGGCCCAAAACCGGAAAAAATGCAGCAGGCCTGCTACATACTGATTTCAGCCTTGGGCGGTTGTAGCTGTTCCTCATGTAGTCAAAGTGATCGAAGACCTGTGTTACCACACAAAATACCCAGTGCATCTATCACTGAAAGTATCCCCCTACAGAAAAAATTAGTATTTTGACAAAGTGGGAGGAGAACAGAGAAAGCAAATACACAGTAATTATAAAATCTTGCTGTGAAAAGTAATATTTTCACAAACCACTCCAGTAAGTGGAAAGACAGGTTTGCAGGAATTTAAAATCTTTCACCTGAAGTGCTAAGAGCCCAAACAAAAGAGCACTGTTCTGCAAGGGCAGGAGAAAAAGCCATTAAAGCAGAACCAGTCGAATTTCTTAATCCAAGCTGCCTGACAGGGTAAAGGTAAACCAGCAGGTAAAATGATTAAGTACATTACTTGAAAATATTTCCTTTTAATAAGCCAAAAGAATTTTCAGAAAAGACTTAATATTGAATATATACGTTAAGATTTAAAGCTAAATCAGCTTAGGTGTCTTGCCCAAATCAAGAACTAGCTTCAGCAGAAATTCTCCTTCACAGGCATATGTTTATCCAGGACTTATTATAATTGTAGCATAGTGACAAGCCTTCTATGCTTTTTTTTTTTTTTGGTGTGTGTGTGTGTGTGCTTTTTTTAACATCTATTCCATTTCCTATTTGTCACGAGCTTCATGAGAAAACTGAGTATTCTGACCTGCATTTTTGCTATTGGTTCTAACTTCTTTGCAGCCCACCAAAAACACTGCAAAGAAAGGCCTTTCACTGCACTCCCTCAAAGGCTAATTTCTCAGAGCAGAAATAGAAACAGTAGTGGAAAATCCATAAGACACAGTAGCTTCCTTCCCAGTCTATGAATGATGAAAACAAACAGGAAACAGATTAAAATAGGACGGGTAGAAAGAGACTTTTAACTCTCTTTACAGAAAAATGAGCTTCTTTGTAAGCAATGCTTTTTTATGAAATATGTTTCATTACTATGAAAATTTACAGCTTTTCTTTTAAACACCTCAGAAAAAAAAAAAAGAAAAAAAAACAACAGTATTTTAATGATAACCCAGAATATCTTAATTTGTGTCATACCTCTGTCATTCTCCAAAGTATCAGCCCATTCTTTTTCACAGTTTAGGCTCCACCCTTAGATTTTAATACACACTGTCTCCCTTACTGGGGGGATGACATGCAATGCTCATGGGAGGAGTGTAGTCTGAACAGTTTCCCAATCTACAGAGAGAGTGAGCTGCACTCCCCTGGGGCATGGCTGAAGCAAGCTGCAAATCTGAATTTGTAAACATATTGTAGAAGGTAGACAAAACCATGATGGGACACTACAAACAATGTCAAGTTAGAGACATTTGAATGCTGAATTCCCCCAGGGAACTTCCTGTAGATCAACAAAAATGCACCCTGATGTGGAGGGGATCATGCACCTGCCCTCCAACCTCTCCTCTTTCAAACACCACTGCCCTTCTGATGACACCAGAATGTCAGGTTTGGCTCTCTCTTCTGCCTGCCTCCATGCACCCAGTACTGGCTCGGAATGTTGCCTGCTTTAGCAACTTTAGCACCTTGCCTTCCCTTCCTATTCATAAATCCAAAATGCTCATCCAGGCCCTCATTATCGTTGCTGAGATGCAAGATAATCTCCTTCCTCCTGGCTGTGACAGAAGCAATCTTGTCCCCTGAAATCCATTCAAAATGCAAATGCAAAAATCATCTTCCTGGATTACTGCCTCAAGCACATTCCCCCCCTATTTCATCCTGCCAGTCCTCTTACTGGCTCCCCCTTTTTCTACTACATTAAGCACAAATTGCTTGCCTTCATTTTAAGAGTTGTTCTTGGGTGGTGACAACTGATCCAAATGCCCTACACATCTATTTAAAACCCAGGTAATGAAGCCTAATAACTACGTACAAAATCTCTTATGTAACAAGTAGATAGCACTTGATGCTGTACACTTTAATAACCAATTCAGTGGAGTATACCTTCACACAATAAAACCTGTAGCACAAGCCTTAATTGCTTTACATGGTCTTTTCGCAGGTGGGTTCCAAGTGCAGCCTTTTGAAACATCTGCCCTTCAGAACCATTTTATATTGGACAATTGGGCTTCTGACAGAGCAATTTTTTTAAGCACCTGTTACATGAAAAGTGTCATGGGATCTTCTTGGTAAGTAAAACACTATGAAAAGCCAAGAACATTGTCACAAAACCTCATGAAAATGGTGGTTTGGTGTTTCAAGTCCTTTCTTCCCTCAGAGAAAGACTCCCCAGAGGTGAGAAAAAAAAAAAAAAAAAAAAAAAAAAAACAACAAAAAAAAAAACTTCCATTGCCTCTCTTTATCAAGTTGGTACAATTTCAAAGAGGTAATTCAGGCTCCAGGGAGAAACGATAACATGTTGCATATCACTATAGAATGGTGGTGTCATTTTCACTACACAATAAATGAGATCCCCAGCCTGTAGGTATAAGAGCATTTTTACATCATCTGCTAGACCCTCTGCATCTAATGCCCAGAAAAAAGGGCACAAGAATACAAGTGGAGAACCTGTAATTCCAGTTCATCACAGGGAAAGAAAAATGGTTTCAGGGTCTGCATGCACATAGCTGCAGTCCAAACTTCTGGCTGGTCAAGTCTCAAGCACACATCAGCTCCCAAAACCTTAAATAATCTGGCCTGACTTGCATGGAAAGGAAATCCAAAGCATTCAGACTGAGAACTGGGGCATGTTCTAACTTGGTTTCCACAGATTATTTTAGAAGGTGACATAGTCTGTTTGGAAAAGTCCAACAAGTATAGAGGTTAAATCTCACCTTTATGAAAGGGGCTCAAAAAATTTCTAAGCAAACAATGGTCCGTTATTACGTACATGAAGAAAAAACTGAGAGATAACTAAAGGAAAAAGAAATTTCCAAGAGAGCAGCATAAGAGCATGTGTACACTGCATAACAAAGAAAAGCCTGTATCCAGATGCTATTTTAGAAGATGGCATCACACATCTCACCAGTAGACTAAGTTTCACGTGAGCAGAGTTGAGGGAATTTCATAGGCCAAAACAAATAAACAAAACCACAAAAACTACAAAACAAAACACGTACAGTGATTATTTAGGCATATTCTAGCACTGTAGCAGGCTATTCATACACTAAGTAACAGGAAAAAATCTCTTTTGTTAAGGATAGTTGGGCTTTGGAATAGATGCCAAGGGTGACTGGCAAATTACCATTGGTGTAGATTTTTAAGAACAGATTAAACAAACATCTGTCAGGAATGACACTGGAACAAGTGATTCCAGCTCAGGCACAGTGGTGAATGTCTCATCCTGTTTTCTATGATCCCATGCTGGTTACACCACACTGTACTCCAGAATCTTCTCAATGTCCACCAGAAGCAAGGGAAGTCTTTAATCTCCCTAACATGAAAACAAGTTCCCATTTGAAAAAAAACATAGAGTTGTCAGCTTATGATTACTGAAAATGATGTACAATTGCAATGACTACAAATAGAAATTTAACATATTAAATTTTACTTTTTTTTTTTTGTAATGTCACCTAACACATGATTTATCAAGACAGCAATGTATAAGGATTACATGGCAATGATTTTATTGGGGGGGGGGGGGGGGCTGCAGGGGTAGCCTCTCTGAAAAGAGCCCAGCAGCTGCCCCACATCAGATCAGAGCCAGCTCCAAAAGGGACCTGCCACTGGCCAGAGCTGAGCCAGGGAGCAATGTTGGTTGCTTCTCTGGGAGAACGTAACTAAGAAAGGAAAATATTGCTGTGCAACAGCAGGTGGGAGAGGGGAGTGAGAAAATGTGAAATAAACAGCCCTGCAGACCCCCAGGTCAGTGCAGCAGAAGGGCAGGAGGTGCTCCAGGCACACAGCAGCAGCTCCCCTGCGGCCTGTGGAGAGGCCCCTGGTGGAGCAGGCTGTCCCCCTGAAGCCCATGGGTCCCACACGGAGCAGATCTCCACGCTGCAGCCCCCCCGTGGAGGAGCCCCCGGTGGAGCAGGTGGATGTGGCCTGGAGGAGGCTGCGGCCCATGGAGAGCCCCCGCAGGAGCAGGCCCCGGGCCGGAGCTGCAGCCCGTGGAGAGGAGCCCACGCAGGAGCAGGGGGTCTGGGGGGAGCTGCCGCCCGTGGGGGACCCGTGCTGGAGCAGTTTGCTCCTGGGGGATGGACCCCGTGGTACGGAGCCCTGTGGGAGCAGTGCTTGAAGAGCTGCTGCCTGTGGGCAGCCCCCGCAGGCTCAGTTCGGGCAGGACGGCATCCCGTGGGAGGGACCCCACGGGGAGCAGGGGCAGGGAGTGAGCGTGAGGGAGTGGTGGAGATGAAGTGTTGGGGACTGACAGCAGCCCCCGGTCCCCATTCCCCTGCACCTACATAGAAGAGGGGGAGGAGAGGGCATTGGGGAGTGCCAGAGGGGAGCTTTGCTTGCTTTTAGTTTCTCACTTCTCTAGTCTGTTACCAATTGGCAATAAATTACATTAATCTCCCTATGCTGAGTCTGTTTTGTCCATGATGGTAATTGGTGAGGGATCTCCCCGTCCTTATCTCAGCCCATGAGCCTTTTTTCATCATATTTTCTTCCCCTGTTCTTTTGAGGAGGGGGAGTAAGAGAGAGTAGCACAATGAAGCTTAGCTAGCCATCAGTGTGAAACCAGCACAAGCAATTACATTAACACAGCTTAACCGTGTTTCATACCTTATATTGGCCTTGCTCTAAAGAATCTGATGTACTTAATTCCCTTAACTCACCGTTTCTACAAAACGCTCTTCACGGAATGGCATCCACCCATAGCAAGCGGCTTGCAAGGATGAAGGAGGTTATGCTGTTTTATATCAGCATGAATAATTTCGCAGATTAGCATAAGGCTACAAATTTAATGCAAAATAAAGACAGTCCACAAAGAACAGAAAAAAAAAAAAGTATTTTTTTCTGACTTGCCTCCCACGTGACCACAGAATAATCCCTACACAAGAATCTGGGGTGAAGCACAGGGCATTCGTCTCAGGCAGTGGAAAAGAACAGTGTTCCCTATATACAAGGTAGAAATATATAATTCATTGATGATATATGACAAGAGAACTTTTTCATAGATAAACATCTCCTGCTGATTAGAAAAAATGATTTGATAAATCCAGGTGTTTATTCTAGCAGCAGGGAGTGACAATCATAACGTTCCCTCCCCACTCTCAAGCATAACAAATTAAAAAGAAAAAACTCCCATGCTCCACTACAAAAGAAAATTGTGAGCATTTTCTTTCTATATGTAAAATAAAAATAAAAATAATAAAGGCTATATTTAGCTCAAAGAAAACAGTAAATTTATTTTGGTACTCCGCCAGGGATCAACAGCACACATAGTAAACCAAAGATCATCCTTTACAGTGTTTGGTAATGATCTAAGTCAAATAATACACCCAATTGCAGAAAGTGTCACAGAAAAGATGACAACAGAGGACCCCCTTAGAAAATCTATCACAGCCCTTGATGCGTGCATTTACCTTAGAAAGTATTTGAAAACAAGAACAAATAATCACTCATTCGGCACTGATAAAAATGTGTTAGAGGCACCACTACTATACTAGTAAATAAATTAACAAATGCCTGCTGGAAAAAAAAAAAAAAAAAAGCAGAGGAAAATTTGGTATTAAATCTTTTATATTGTTATTTTCTTAAAACTTAATTCTTCAATGCTTTCAGAAATCATATAGCAATCAAATACAAAGATTATCTGGAAATTATGGTTATTATGGGTGCAAAAGTTAACAGCACTAACAGCACTTTTGCTCACAAAAAAACTCTGTGGTTACAGACTGGGGAAAAAAATATACCAGATGATGCTGCCACTTACTTTGCATCTCATGAATCTTCCTGAAAGACGGACCTGTTTTCATGGGAATTACGAACTCTCCTGCTCTTTTCTATTCCCCATCATTGTTTAAAATGATAGCTTCACAGAATTTTTAAATTTACATATGCAAACCCAATGTCAGAATGAGAGTTCACATAATCAAAACGTAATGGAAAGAAAATATCCCTATCACATCTCACTGAACGGCCTTACTTCTATGCATCAGTGAAAGTCCCTTGGAGTGGATAAAAGGCCTACATTAATGTCTGAGATGGAACCATAATGGACATGATTGGAGACATTTCTGGTTTAACTAATTTATTACTATTTGGGGTATTGTGGAGTTGTGTGCTTTTTGTTGTTGTTGTTGTGTTTCACTGTTGTTGTTGGTTTTTAAGGTATCCAGGACATAGGCTGAGATTATTATTTTTGAACATTAGCCAGGTTATCTAGGCAAAGTTTCTTTTCCAAGCTGTAAGCCAAGGAAACAAGCCAAGAAAAATGGAAATTCCTGAAGACTCTGAACTTGTTGGGTGGTAGTTAAATATCTAGATGTTGCTTTCCTCCTTCCTAGCCATGACTTTTTTTTTTCCACTATTTCACAGGATTTAATTTTTTTCCTACAGAATGATTTATGAAAAACAACAGCTAGCCAGCAGCAGAAGCAGCAACAGCATGAGCTCCAGGTGTTAGGAAAAATCACTACATAATTAATTTTTTCTTTGATATACTATCACATCCCAAAAAATGTTATGGTTGAAGATTCAAAGATCTATTACATATCATCATAATTTTATTCTATGTGTAATATTTTCCTTTCTTTTGGATGAGAATGTATTCCCCCAGAAATACAGAAAGAGGGATTCAAGAATGGATTGTTCTGCAGCAACTAAAAATATATGAAGCAGTGCTTCAGGATTGACACAGTCTGTTGATGTTTTAAGGCAAGATCTAGCAAAACAGATGGCATTGGATTTAAAACTCCTCTGCCAACTCAGTTCACCAATGAGCTGAACATTGATTTTCCATGGTTATTGACTTCCAAGAAGTTTCTGAAATTTAAATCTAAATTCAATTTTAAAGGAAGTTTTCATCCCTTTAGTACTACTGGAGGTTTGAATGTGTTCATATAACATGTAGCATATAATTCCACAAGCTGACTCACAGTGACTATAACTGTACTTGAAGTTTGGTTGTTTTTTCTTAGCAAGACCTTCTTATGTTGAAACCTGAAGTTCACAGCTGCAACAGGCTTATTTCTCTACACTGATATATATTTCTCCAAAACAGGTATTCTAGAATTACATACCCCCAGTTTATAGTTTGCGAAGCAGACATGCGGCCAGTGGCATCTCTTCCAAAAATATGGAAGCACTTTAACTAAGATGATCAGCTGCCAAAAGTTGACTAGGGCTGGGAATTTTCATCACGCTCTAAATATGAATCTAGAAAAGAAATGACCAAAGTGCAATGCAAGCAAACAAGGTGGGGTACCTGAGGATAAATTGGCACTGCAGTAAATGATGAGCTGGAAACAGCCATGACAAGAGATCCCTAGAAGATCAGAATGGTTACTTAAAGCTGCTCTCAAAAGTCAGAGAAGATGCAGGGAAAGTTTTTGTAAAGTTGTAACTTATTTAAATGCAGGGAAAAGCACCAGAGGTCTGTTGAAAAATTATATTAAAATTCAAAATCTAATTATTTTCTTTCCTCTCTTTCTTTTAACCAAAGAATTCCTAGAATGCAGTATACAAGCACTTAAAATGTATATGCAGAGTAATTACCTCACCTGACTCCTGCTCTCCAGAAGAGAGACAGGAGTTGCTGTCTCAACATACAGGTCAGAGGGTGGCATGGATCCAGCCCCAGACCTGTGTAGAAATATGGTCTGCACTCTTATCCTTTCAAAAAAAGCAGAACATTCCACCCATAATCCACAATCCAAGTATGCCTGAGAAATTTCTGTTCTAGCCCCAAAAATAAATTCCATTTTGAGTGTTGTGTTCCCCTTCCCTCCCACAACCACAGTTTTGCCATTATTTTCTTAGTAGGTTTTTTTTCTTGTCCCTCAAATAAAAAGCTTTGGAAATTTATCTGTCACCAATACATGATATTGTGAGTGAAAAATAGAAGGTTTTCTCCTCTACTCTTTTTGAACAACAATGTTAAAAGAGCACCTGACATTTAAAGAAAATGCATGGGACAATGAAGACTGACAGAGCAAAAGTCCAGTTTGCAAAATTTGTGTCTGAATGTATTTACATAAGCACTGAGAAGCTATATAATTATGTCCCTATCACTATAATAAGTGTCTCAAAGAAAGGCAGAACATTCTGCTTTTTTTGGGTGGTTGGAAGGGACACACAGGGGGGCTTCTTCCTTTAATTTAGCTTCATTTCGGAAAGCCCACAGATATTTCATTTGCAGCTTTCTCTTGAAGAATGATCAAGTTGGAGAGATGCTTCTCACGGCAGCTCTGAAAGAATGAAGAACATCAGCAAACTGAGTATCATCTTTTTTAATCCTAACATTTCAAATTGAAAAGGATTATGATTCCATTATTCCCCCTCTGAATCTAAACAAGGATGTTTTGGAGCAAGAAAGAAATAAGATAGCTTGTTTAATAATCTCTAAATATTCTGCATACAAGAGATTGGTTTTGATGTTCTTGAAGGAAAAATCTCTGAAAGATGGAAGCTGGAAGAATAAGGTAAGAGTGTCCAGCAGTGTATTGGAGATGAAGATTCAATGTATGAAATACAAGTTTCATGCTGGACCTGCAAAACATCAAGGTACAAAACTTCACAGCAATTAATTTCTATCTTACCCTTATCTATCCACCTAAAAACAGCATGTTTTTGTCTAACCTGCCCTAATGCAGGATCCGATCATCTCCTGATGGTCATTAAGAGAGCACAGCCAATGCCATCCCATGGAGCTGCAATGGAGGCACAGAGAGCCCCTTTGTGAGGGACTAATTTAAGAGCTTTCATTACATTTTACTCAACTCTCCAGACCACTGTCAACAGCCCTATTGAAGCTGGCAATGATAGCGTATCTTCTTCTTTAAAGCAAAAATACTAGGACTGTTTTTAATTTCATCACTAGCCAAGAAACAATATAGAAGTACATGAAAACTGGCAAGCACAGCAAGCTCCTCCACCCCTACCAACACATACAATTGTTTAAGGACAGCACTATATTACAGTGCAGTCTTTCACATTCTTTCATTATTTTTTTTAAGCCATTCAAGAAGCTTGGAGATTGGAGAGAGAAAAGGGTGGCTTTGGCCTGAAAAAAAAAAAAAAACAAAAAAAAAAAAAAACCTGCCACAAAAGAAATTAATGTGGATCCTTCCTAGATCCAGGTTGCATATGGCTAGGTGTGGAGGCAGCCCCGTGCTGACTATCTGAGTCAGCAAATTTGCGTTGAATAAGTTTTTTAGAAAAATTACAAGGGAAGGGAGGGAAATGGAGGTGGGGAAATCAAACTGCATTTAAGCATTGCACTCCTAAGGATGACTTCATTCAATGACAAATTGCACTGTGTATTTTTAGGTCATGTGTGGGTGTTCACATGCCATATGTAGCTTTTTACCACTAAGTGTTGTATCCTAAATATAGGCTCATGCTCCTGTTCACAGTATAATTGTGGAAACCCATGCTCCAGCCTGAAACCACATGGGAAGAAGCAGCTCTTAGCAGCAATGACTCTGAGGTTAGAAATTCTCCCCCCAAACCCTGTCCAGCTTTCTTGGAGACTCATATTAAGTTTAAACTGAAAGGGTTTAAAAGATATTTTACTCAGCACCCAGGTTCACTTTAATGACATCTTATTTGCTTCTGTTGCCAACACTTCCTATGTTCTCTCTCAGGTCTATTCCCCGAAGATATCCCTGCAAAGGCCAACTCTGGTGTTTTTCAGGGGAGTAAAGGAGACATGGCAGTATAGACAGTTCACAGATCCATAAAAGCATCATCATAAAAATGAACTCTCAGAGAAAAAATGAGCAGCTTTTAAGGCAGGGATGGGGCAAGAATGGCTCACCAGGACTGGAGTGAGGTGAAGTGGTCTGGCAAGCCCTGTGCTTCAGATGGAGAAGTGCCGTATTTGGAGCAGAGATGCAGCCAGTGGCAACATCCTGCCTTTTTTTATTTTTTTCTTTTTAAGTAGGCTTAAAATCACACAGCATAGAGAGGAGAGAGGAAGCAAATAAAAGAACTGGCTTGAAGGCTAGACCACCAACATCAATGAAAGAAAAGATGTCTACTTGTCTACACTTTCCTTTCAGTTGCCTACATTTTTACATAAAAAGTATAAACAACTCTTCGCAGCTTTCTTGCAAAGCGATATTCACCTCTGCAGCTCCCCAGAGCTGCTGCAGCACTAGAGGAAAGCCGTGTGAAAGAACATGCCGAGGCAGGGGAAGGAGGAGGAGGAAGTAAGTGTACATAGGAGCGTGGAAGCTCCAGATGTGAAGCGTTACTGAACACCGCTCCTCCCGCCCAGGCCATCTGCGAGCACCCAGCTCTGCCGCCAGCGTGACCTTGAGGCCCTCTGTAGCTGCTCCAACCGCACCTGCGTGGGATTAGGTATCCTGATAGTGAGCGATAGCCTTGCCTGCTCGGTCTGCAACAGCTTGCATCAGATCAAACAGCAGGAGGAGGAAGAGAAGGCAGGAGCAGGAACTGCAGAGCAGTGCCTACCCTCCTGGACAGAATAAGCAGTAATATTGATTTAGGTGCTAACCTTGTCCAAGACACCACCTGCAAAAGCCTATGCATGAAATTCTTATGTGTGTTTAGGTCATGTTTGGTGCAGCTCACCCACAATTACAGCCTGTCAGAGGTGTGGGTCTAGCCTGGAACTCAGAAATACCCCCAATTGCCCATCCTATTTCGTAACTTTTTTGCCCCCTTTTGAATAAGCCCATTTATGGATCACCAGCCATTTAAAAACTAGAAGTATACAGGCAGAGGAGATCTAACACTAGAAGTGTTTTTAAAGGAGTCAGCCAAGCTGCTTGCTTAAAATACTACTAATCCTAAAAAGATTTTTAGGATTAGTACTAATCCTGTAAAATTATAGCATTCTAAATATTCCTGAGCAGTCATGTGAGTTGTGATAGCAATGATTTTTTAGTCCCTTGGCAATACAGCTCCTACAGCTATGCAAGGGGCTACCAAATAAGTTTAAGAGTTGCTTCTGGTGAATTGAGAGAGATGGATTACAGAAACAGTTTTTATTAAAAAGGAAATGGAAAATAATATTGCAATAACCATTTTCCAATATGTTCCTATTTATACAAGCAAATTCATTCTACTTAAAGGCTTTGTTTAGAAATAGCATTTTCCAACCTTCAAAAAAAATCATCTTATTACTAGACTACAGTGAGAGCCTTAGAAAGTGAGGAAGTCCAACTAATCCCAAACCTCGAGAGATTTTTTTGCACCCTCCCCCTTCCTTTTTTTAAGGGCAGACTATCATTTCTCAGAACATTTCCACTTAAGAGTATTAGAAATACTAATTTGATGTGTATGCCATGCAGTAGTGGTATGCTAACAAAATAGCCCTGGAACCTATTGCAATGCAAACCTTGCAATACAGCAGTGCTGGGTAGAAAAACAACGTAGTACTCAGACAACTCAAAAGAGGTACAGGTGGATGGAAACCTGGTAATTTCTACAAAGCTACATTTTTCCCTCTCAGTTCCACTCCTCCTCATCTATCCATCCTCCCTCCCAAGTACACATTACTGTTGCCTAAACTGTCATTCGTGACATGTGAGGCTTAAAAGCTAGCTTGAATCTCCCACCTATTTCGTTAGTATTTAATTCACGGAAATGTCATCTGCTCTCATACAAGTGTTAAAAGAGAAAAAGCAAAGAGAAGGGGCACAGGTGTATGTATATATGTACGGTGAGACAGAATGCTGACAGACTCAAGAAACGGCCTAGATGTCCTCCATCACCTAATAAGTACGATGATGCCCTAAAAATGTGTTATCGTGAAATTAAATTTATACATACAAATAAGGAAAGCTAATCTGTTCATTTTCTGGGTAGAGTGACATCAGTATGACATCAACAACAGCCAATCACAGCGCTCCATATGTGTCTGGTGTTCTTGCACTGCTTCATATTTAGGGATAAACACCAGGAGGGTGTTAACCCTGAGCTGTGTTTTTCCTCCCCATCATCTTCTAAATAAA
Organism: Anser brachyrhynchus; assembly: GCF_964034855.1. Taxonomy (NCBI): domain Eukaryota; kingdom Metazoa; phylum Chordata; class Aves; order Anseriformes; family Anatidae; genus Anser; species Anser brachyrhynchus. The sequence continues at coordinate 53,745,949 of NC_137695.1, read as the reverse complement.
GCAGCTGCTTCCATTCAGCATCAAACCTGACTGAAAAAAAAAAAAAAAGAAAAAAAGGCAAAAAAAAAGCAGCCTCTCATCTCAGCATGTTCTCTGACAAATACAGAAACAATATGTGGAAAGCGGGGGAGAGTGGCTGGAGCTACGTGTCACCACTTCCTGAAAACCTGTAGGCAGCCCGGAGCTTCAGCTCAGCTCTTCCTTGGCTGTAAGATGCAGAACCAGGGGAAAGAAAAGCATGTAGGGTCAAACACAGGGTCAAGGTTTTTGTTGTTACCGGAAAAAACAAATGTAATTGTTATTTCCATCTAGGCGTTTTAGACCTTCTGAATAAGTGAAGTGCTGCGCTTTTTCCTCCAACACCGCCATATCCTCCGATGTCTTCTTTCCAGAGGAAAAGCCTTTTTTAAGGCAAGAAGTGAGGCCTTCTGCTCACTGACAAGACCAGCGTGAACAGTTTGGGCAGATGGCCGAAGGTCACGGGTCCCCACGCCATGACCAGCCAGGCTCTCACAGCTGGCCCCAGGGCAGAGCTAAAGGCAAGCGACTTGCACATCTGTAGTGGTCCGAGCCCACATGCGCCCCATACAGGTGACACTCAGAGCTGGGCCTTTGACTGCTCTGGCATAGCAAGTTGAAGCACAAATGAGGCAGCACACTGGTTTTGAGATAAAACTTCAAACAGATCTCCTGCAGGCACTTTGAAAGATATCATTTCTCTGTGAATAACCTGTGTGTAAGCACTCTGATTACTTCATGCACCACCTTATAATTAGCATAGCTCAAAGGAGTAGAGGGTGCAATATAAACATAAAGCTAATGAGTGGACTTAAAAGGCAGATCATATAATGCAAAAACACTTTTTTTTTTTTTTCTGGCCAGTGCCACTCAATCAAAACCAGGGCTCATTTTGCTTGTACTACATTGCTCAGAGCTAAAGCTTGGTGAGCCAGGTGTGCTGGTTGCTACTTTTGCTTCAGTTATGTCTATTCTTCAACTGTGATAGTACATATATTCATTACACATAAATAGCATCATAGTGTAACTAAATGCAGGTGAATAGCATCGTATTTTATTTATTTGCTTGTTTATTAACTGCCAAAGGTGTACTTTCTCCTCCAAGACATTCATTGCTAGTTCAGGGGCCTACATCATAACTCATCAAGACAGCTCATTGCCACAGGCAGGGAAATTCCAGCTTCTTGCTAGGCTTTCTCTATATATTGTTTTGGGGAACTATTCATGTGTAAAAGTACAGAAACTGTTCTGTAACTCTGCCTGTAACTCAGTGCACCACTCAGCATTATACATTGAGTGTTGCACAGTAAGTTGGGATATATTTGCAAATGAAGCTATGGAAAGGAAAAAAATATGCATGTCAGATGGTAGGCCTACAGTTACAGTCTAAATCCCATTAGGGAGATTTTAGGTATCTGACAGAGCATGGAAATTAGTTGGAAGAAGAGAATTTGTTTCTAAAGGCGCACCGAGATACTGTATAAGCCTGTGTTCCATCGTGGACTCCACTTACAAAGGATACAGCTACTTTCTCAGAAGCCACCTGCTAATCTCTGGGGGGATGCATTAACAGCAAGCCCCAGTTGTACAAGGAGGAGCTACACTTGAAAGATCAAGACAATTTCTAAGATCAGCTAGAGGACATCATCCAGAGATATTTATTACCATGCTCACAGCACAACCCTGCTCTCAGCATCTAAAAAACTAAAATCAAATCATGAAAATGCAAAAACTGCTGTGCTTCTCACTGACCATTGGCCTGTAATTACCTAGCTTCTACATTTTTTCACAAAATTATTTTCTGTGATCAGAACTTCAGAGCTAAATTTTGGGTTAAAAAACAGTTTAAAACCCTAGGCCAATGCCTACCTCACAACTCCTTATATTTTATGCTATAAGTGTTGATACATTAAATCTCACAATATCCCTCATACAGGATCTATCATTATGGCCTGGCCCACGATTTTCTTATGGTTTTGTGATTTGCATATACCACTATAAAAAGACTATAGCAAGAACACCGTAGTTGAAACCCTTACAGGAGAGCAGAAATACAAAGCCTTAGAACAAGGAAAAAGTATAACTATCCTTCCTTGTCTTACTAATCAGGACAAATTCCACAAGAAAACCAGCCTTGCATTCACCCCCTCTAACATATCTCTTCCAGAATTGTTGAACCTTTTACAAATCCAAAATATATCCAGTAAACTAAGGCTGAAACATTTGGATTACCATTAACTACAGGTGAAATAAACTTTATTAATAGTCTTTTAGCTAATATAGTTTTAACAGTTATTATGTAAGACAAACACTAATAAAGGCTAATAAACACTACGAAAACAGGCATGTTTTCTCTGACTTTGGGGCAATTCTGTTTCTCTTCAAGCTGCTCTACAGCTCTCAGAACCTGCAGAAACCTACAAAATATGGAAACAATGATATCACTTATGCATTTAAACTTCTCTGTAAAATCCTCCAGTTTCCACATTTCACTTTATTTACTCCAACAGGAAAAAAAAAAAAAAGAAAAAAAAAGAAAAAAAAAGTTAACAGTTGGTGGAGCAGAGTTTTGTAGAAAGGCTCTTCAGTCTTGAGACAACCAGAAAAACTTTTGCAAAATGCTAAATATAGATACTATAAACCAGTGACCTGGGCAGAATAATTAGAGGACTGAAACCTCAGGAAGGGTCCAGATTTGAGTAAGGAAATATGTAACAGCTGTACTACAACTGCACAATAACAAACTTTTTCAATGACAAAGACCCTTTTTGTGCATTTTGCCATTTCCTGAACAACCTTTCAGAAGAGACAGGAAGCCTGGCCATGAGGCTAGGCAGTTCCTCTGACACTGGAAAGAATGAAGAATCATGTTCATTCTTATTTTGTTACACTACCATACCAGAATTTCATTTTTATGTTTATGTATATATATATAATGATCTGAACAATCTCCTATAAGCTTTTATTGAAAATGCCTCTGAAATAATCTGATTTAGATCACATGGTAAAATAAAATTCTATCAGCAAGCCTGCTTTCTCCCTCTCTCACATGCAAACACCCCCCAAAGACACCAACACAGCAAAAGAAGAGCAAACATAACTTTAATAGCATGCTGTGTTGGAGGAGACAGAAGGGCGAGACTGTATGAGAGAAGAACTTCTGCACTGTATCATAAGCACCCACTCTGAAACAGAAAGCAATGTAGTGAAAGGTAGAAGACTATTCCCATTCTTAGAAAAACATGTCTGAGGTCACTTAAAAGAATTACTAAGTCTTCTAATTCTTTTACTCAATCATTTTTGAATGTTAGCTATGCCAGTCTGAGGACACGTGTTACAGTATCAGAATTCAGTGACAGACAATAAAATAAAGTTAAAATATAATATAAAATAAAATAATAAAATAAAATAAAATGCAAGTTAACCAGCTGCTTTTTCGTAACTGCTCCCTGACTGAATGACAGCTTCTGAACAGGAGCTGGCAAATCTTCCTGGAGGCATGCCAGCAGCCAGAGGCTCTCCACCACAGTACGAGCGTGCTCTGGCATCGCTCTGCTAGGAACTGGTGACCTGTACCCCTCACAAAGCTTCTCATCCAGCGAGGAGCTGCACAGGAGCCTCACAAGGCGCCTTTGTTAAGGCACCTGGAAGGCGGCCGTGCTACTGGGTGGATGCTCCGGAGGAGGAAGCCTCTGACCATTCCCTCTGGGCTCAGACTGATAGGAAGACGCATCAAACCTTCCCATTGTTCGTCGGTCCTTGCTGCCCCAGTGACTCACCAGCCAGCTCCCTCACGCTGCCTTGAGGCACACAGCCTTACTACTGTGGAATAAATGACTTGGTGGCTGGCCCTGCGGAGTTGATAGAGCCAGCATTCACGCAGCTGGCTTTGACGGAATAAGGACTGGCTTTTCTTCCTGTAAGCCCCTTTTCACTAAAAATAGAAAATAAAAAATAATAATAAAAAAAAAATCAAGGGACAAATCATTGACAGATACACTGTTAGTGTGGCTCATTCTCGTAAGCCAAAGTCATCTTCCACAGAAAAACTGCTGCTATACATCAGTTACTAGAATTCAATCCTATAACAGGTAACACTGACCACTCCGCTGGTCATTTTATTTCTCTGTTCCCATCCAAAACAATGTATTTTTATTTTAATCATCAGTTACTATGCTGTGTATCAAATATATGACCCCAAGACTTCCACTATTAGGCATTATTTTGTGCATCTTTAAAGGCAAACTGCTGTGACAGATCAAAACACGTGCTTCAGTCACTAAATACTTTATATTTGTTGTTTGTTTTTTGTTTGTGCTTGTTTGTGTTTTTTTTCTATGTGTGTGTGTGTTTTAATTTTTACCTTTTTCCTTCCCAACATCTTTTCTGTTTGCATTATTTCACATGTGAAATCAGAGTTGGCAAGATATACAAGATACGCCGCACAGATACAGGTTTACTCAAGAGCAGCTACAAGGTTAATTCCCAAGCACCGCAGCAGCCTGAATCCTGCCATGTGCTTTTAGAAGGAAGAATTGGTGATCTTCCCACTACACCTTCTCTGCAGGGACCCTAAGAGGAAAAGGTGCCAATTAACACCAAGTGTGCTAAAGGCAGCAGTCTGTGTAGATAAATTCCTGCCTGTGGGCAATCAGATGGGAGAAATTTGCCCCACATTGGGTGGTTGCTGGGTGACCTAAATTATGTCATGAGGAGCAGGATGCTGCTTGTCTCAACTCCATCTGCCCAGAAGTGAGGCATCTCCCCAGTGATGACAGGGGAGCACCTCCTCCACAGGGCAAGGCAGTCCCTCCAGTGTCTGTCACCAGCCAAAAATGCCTCCTGACAGCCTACAGGGAGAGCCCTGGTGCCTGCCACTCACCTGTGACATGGTGACAGCTCAGTGAGGTGAGTCCCATCCTGCCTAGCTCAGCTGTAGTAGATTTGGACCCTTCAGTGTCCTGCTCACCAAGGGCCTGGAGTAGCCAGTCTCCTTATTTCTATACAGTGATCTTGTATTTTTCTTAAGATGCATGGTGCTCTATGTTCAGTTGGCTTATCATATGGACGTTTTTAGGCATTTATTTTGCACTGTAGAACTGTACAATAAGTATTGCTGAAATCCATTCCAAGAGATGTTGTGAAGGCACTATCAAGGAGCTGTTTTATTTTACTTTTTATTTTTTTTTAATATTCCATTCAATCTCCTGTTCTAAAATACCTAAAGCTATAAGCCCATATTGTAGACTAACATGAAAATTTTAAAGTAAATTAAGTAGGTTTTTTATTGCAATAATACTGCTTTTCTAATCATTAGACTAATGGTTTTCATTGCATTCCTTTAGCTTAAAATATTATTTTAAGGGGGGGAAAAGTTTGCTCCAGGCTCAGTATTGTATGCCAAGTTTCAGTCAGCAGTGAATTTTAATGGCAGAGTTATAAACCCTTGAAAGCAAAAATTTATAATGGAAATGCTGACACAATAACAACTATAGCTAGCAGCACAGGTGACACTCCTCTAATATATTGATTCTCCCCTGTTAACCTATTCCTAGGAGCCTAAGATTTTCTGCATTTAGAAGTCTTGCATAAAAATGATTTCTGTAACTGTATTCACTCTGGTTGAAGTCAAAGTCTTTACACACGTACAGCCATTCCCACCTTGTTCAGAATCTGAAGTTCCTGATCAGCAGGATGCCCCAGGTTTGTAGGGACTTTTTTTGAGCAGGTTGACTATTTTGAAAAAACACAGGGAAGAGGAGGACCTAACTAATGTATGTGGGCGGGGAAGGAAAAAAGAGTAAATAGACGGCTTAAAGAGTATAAGAAATTACAGGAGAGGAGAGACAGGGAAAAGCAAAATGGATAGTGAGAGAAAGGAATTGTAGCTAAGAGCAGGAAGTGGGAAAGAAAATCCATGTTACTGGAAGAACAGGAAAAGTACACATGAGAAGAGCAGCACAGGAGAAAACAGCAAACAGACAAAAACAGGGAACTGGAAAAGAGAAGGAAGACAAAGTATTTTTAATACTAACACAAATGCACTGCTTAGGCAAAAATGAGAGGACAGGCAGCATAGCATAAAGAAGCCAACTCAAAAAAGTCTACTGCTGATGTTCCGCTGGATTATTTTTTTTAATGTATCCTTCTTCATACATTTAATTGTGCTGTTTCTCTGGCCAATTTCAAATTCTGTCAATGCCAGGAAAGAGGTGAACAAAACAGTTTGCACTTTCAGCTGAAGCCAAGCAGCTGCTTATTTGGGGGGCAAGTCTTAATTAAAGAACTTTTTTAATCTGCTCATCTCAATTGCAGGAAAATACTTCTTATATTTTACGCTCCCCGTTAATAAATACCACCACCATCTAAAATGATCATTAAAATAATACCAGGGTGCTTACAAAGGAAGATAGAGAGATCCACAAATAATCAAAATACTCAGCATGAATCATCTTCTGAACATATGCTCACAGTATATGAAGCTGAAGCCCCAGATACCTACAGGTAAGCATAACATTTTAAGCAGTGTAGGAAGGGGTGGGTAGGTGTTTTTTGGGGGGTTTGATTTTAATAAACACCATATGAACAAAAAAAGCAACACATACATTGGAATTAGGACCAAAAGAAAGAAGTGTAAGTGATCTGAAGACATTCAGACTGCTCTGGGGAGCACAAGGCAAGCTCCATCTGCAGGATTATGAGGTTTGAAAGCTTCAAGAAGCCAAAACTGGATGCTGAGGTTCTCCAGGGTGCTGCACATTCCCAGCTATTTTTATATATCTGCCGGAACTGTGGAACCTCCATACTCCAAGCTGGAGCCTCTTCTCTTTCCAGAAATTGAATTGATGAGATGTTATTTTAAGAAAAAGAATCCTCTCCTCACCCCACACCCCTCCAAAAAATAAAAAATAAAACCACCACATTCTCTGTAATGACACGTTATTCTGAAGCTAATAGCTCTGGCAGCATGCCCGGCCAAACAGTCATAAGCAGCGGTAATTCCGGAGCAGCTCTGAAGCTCACTCTTCAGTGCCACTGGAGTCCCCCCTGGTCCTGCCCATCTGATGCTCTTCCCACCATCACCCTTCTGTTTTGAGGAAAGCATTACAGAGCATGCAGTGCATATACAAAGCCTGAACTAAGTTTTCAGGCAATCGTTTTGAATGGCTATGTGATTTCCCCTTAAAAATAAATAAAATAAATAAAAAAAATCGGTGAATTTTGACTGCACTGGGCATAAATACTAGATGACAGGAAAATGATCTTATTTAATCTCTGGAAAAATAAATGGCACACAGGTTTCTGCTGGTGTGCTACTGTAACATTTGGCACAATCTCATTGGAAGGATTGTGTCATGCTGATGGATTAATGAACTCTCTAAGAGAAATGAAGAGATAAATATGTAATAAGCAAGCAACCTGCACTGACAGAGTTACTGCAAGTAAAGGCTGCATGTCTCGCCTGTATTTGTCAGTACTGAGCAGACTCAAAATACAAGAAATTATAAATGGAACAAAGCCAGAATATAACTTTAAAGGCAGATAGGATCATTTTATAAAAACTAGTCTTCATCTAACCAATTAAATGGGCTTCATGTATATATACATATATATAAAAAGAATAAATATATATATGAAGTCAGTTTAACATATGTACATTAATATAACATATATAAATGAAAATAAATTATTTGCAAAATACAAGAAAAAAGCAGAACAGACTCAATTAACTTTGTAAAGGAAAGATAAATCCTTTTCCCCTTCTTTACTTTCCTTAAACAAGAGCTTTTTGACTTAACAGTACTTTAAATCACTTTAGATTTGTGATTCAACCTACCAAATTACTGTATGTTCTACCTTCTATAAGATACTAAAAAGAAAATTCTTCTTACATAAGGCTGAACAGTTAATTATTTTCTAACTTTTTGTCTATGAAAATAAAAAACTGTATTAAACAGTAAATATTGAATACTTGTTCTAACGGGTTGCTTTTTGTTTATGATCTACTTATGAAATTTGTTAATTGACCAAAAATTATCTATTTTAAAACAAAATAAGGAATTCTAAAGCTTCAAAAACTTTCTTAGCCAGTTAAAAAAGGAGAGAAGTCTAAAGTTCTTCAGTCTAGACTAGAAAACTTGAGCAAACTCAAGACTTTCTATTAAGAATTAAAAAATAAAAGAAAAATGCTGAAGTATTTCAGAAAGAATGAGGAAGAAATATCTCAATTCCTTTCTCTTCCAAACCATTCAAAGACAACAAACCCCCAAACCATAAATCTCATGGTCAGTTCAAAAAATGTGAGAAGCCATGGATTGGCTCTTTCTTCAGTCAAACCTGTTTGTTCATCTCTAAAGGAGTATTTTCTATTTTTCTCAGGAAAATAAATAAATAAATAAAAATAAAAGCTTTAAAAATGCAGAAATGACATGCAAAAATCCCTGTTCTCCTTGCAAAGTGCTGGCATTTCCACAACTTCCAAAACATGCAGTGCAGCTGTGGTTTGTCTCTATTCTCTTTTCAGGAGAACTAGCAAGTTTCAAAACATTGTATTTCTACAGTAGATGCTGAAGGCAATCGCAGCTGAACCCAGGCAGTTCTAATACAGAGGACGGGGGGTGGTTATTCCCTTGACACTGCTTGTCCTCTTCCCTGTGGCTGCCCACCCTGCAGCAGGGTGGGTTGGCCTGAGTATAATGCTGCTCTGAACATAAAAGTGCTGTTTTGGGTTTGTTCTGCTATGCCAAGCTGTGAGCTGCTGTGATGAAGGAGAAATTTGACAAAGAGGGTTCCCACTGAGAAGGAAATCTCTCCAGGGGATGGGAAGGGCTATCAACACCAGCAGTTAACCATTTCGGCCATCCAACTTTCAACCCTGCTTTGATGGTGAGCTGACAACACGAGGCACATAGCATCAGCACAGCTTACTGCAATGGCACAAACAAGGAGGCAACAAGAATTAGGACAGGAATCTTTTGACCATGGTCAGTTATTTGATCCAACAAGATAAATGCAGGAAAGCAGCAGCCAGAGATGACCACCACTAAATACCTGTCCCCATCATCCCATCAGCATCTCCATACATCTTCAGGGGGATTCAGATCCAGCAGTTCAGAGCTTCCCCCACATCTCATAACCCACAATGTTTGATCTCCTCCAGCAACAGAGGTACCTGATGCTGGAGACCGCCTCTGTCACTTTTCGCATTTAGGAGTATTAAACACAAAAGAAATGGGACAAGTTCTTCAGAGACCAAATTCCAGCAAGAGTAAAGGACAATGAAGCGGTTGTGTTACCTCATGTAAAGCATCCTGTCACCTCTGCAGAGGTGCAGACAAGAATCTTAAAAATAATGTATTAAGGCAAAATAACAACACACCACCACAGCCATAAAAGGCCTGAAATAACAGCCTCATGTGTTATTGTGACTAGATGTTGGTTATTTCTTGTATTATGCAGTCAGAAGATTTCTATTTTATGTTTCTTCATCTTTACAGTTGATACTCTGGAGGATCATTAATATCACCAAGCTAGTCTCAGCTTAGGGAGACAGCAGCAGCTGAAGCAGCTTCTGCTTCACTGACAGAAAATTCTGGTAATTGAGAAATTAAAAATTCAGGCAAGAATGTCTTAGCAGTTCTTGAATATACAGAAATTACTCTAACAGATCCTTCCACAACTGTATTGCATATGATAATAGATTGTAATTTTTAAATAAATATACAGAATAGTCAATATAAGTATAAACATAAGACGTAACATAATATGGTGAAGTTGTTTGCTCTTTTACTAAAAAAGCCTTATATTCAGTGTATGTACAGCAAGTGACAACACAACAGTAGGTAAAGCTAAATAAAGAGAAAATACCACAATGAAAATAAGATGCTGAAGTTCCATTGATATTAAATATTTTAATAATGCAACAGATTATTTGCTATTTCTACACCATACGTCCACAGCAATGGCAGATCAGCCTTTCAAAGCGGGGCAGGGGGTAGGAGAAAGAAGCAGAATTGTTGTTTGTGGCATTTTATTTTGCGTGGGCTTTAAGTTTGAAGACTTGAGTACTAACCTTAAATGAGAAGAATGCAGGAAATCCAGTGCAGCCCATTAAAGAAAAAAAAAAAAAAAAGTTTAGATTGTACTGTATTTGGCAACTGAAAGTCCAGGTTCCTTTGGCCATGGTCTGTGGTTTTACCTCATGCATAGCATGCAATGTAAGAGGACCCTGATGTTAAATGTGCACATATACAGACCACTGCAGTGAGATTAACAATGTCTGGGTAGGTACAATATTTTTAGCAAGCTATTTCCCTATTTAAATGTATTTAACCATGTGCTGCTTGTTCAAAAGTAGTCCTGTCTTGGGACATCCCATTCACTTCAACAGATATTTTTCTGTATCCCTGACTACTTAAAGTCTCCTGCTCTCTTCCCTTTTTTTTGAAGGCACCAACTGCTCAGAGCATTTAGCTGCTGTCATGGCTTTGAGCCTCACCAGGTCTGGACATCACAACTGACCAGCCAGTGTGAGTATGCTCAACTTCAGCATCACACAGTGTCAACCAGCTGCAAGACATCTTAATTTTGAAGTAGGGTGCTTTTTGTTGCTGTTGTTGTTTGTTTGTTTTTAATTTAAATATTTGAAAAAAGTAAATCATGTGGCCAGCTCTGGTAGTGTTTGCTTTTCCTAAGGGAATTAAGAGAAGTAAAGTACGATTTGGGTAATGCCTCCTGAAAAATACACATCAACTTTTTCAATATACAAACAAGGACGAAACTTAGAGCTTTCTCAGTAAGTTGCACACCTCTGCAGCCTCAGCTAAGCTTAGGGGTGACTTGTCCTCCTTTGTGCCATACAGCCTTTGAATTTTTCCGTCTCTGCTTCTGTGGCAGGAGTAGAGCAAGCAGCTGAGTACACGTGTGTGGAGCTTCCTCCTATGCAGGGGCACCCAGACCATGCACAGCAGGCATCTGCTCTGGCAGTCAAGTCCATATTCAGGTGGCAGGACAGCGCCAGGGAGAGAGAAATGCAGGAGTGTTGTGGTTGGACTGGGCGGTTGCTTGCTTGCTTCATTGGTTTGGGGGCAGGGTTATGGACATTTTTCATTATTTTGAGTCTTTGTTATTTTTTTCTACTTGTTTGCAAATACAACATAGGTTTTGTTTGTGAATTTTTTGAGGAAATTGGCTTTCAGTAATCTAGGTATACTCTTCTCCAAGCTGTGCCATGTTTGGAGTCCTCCAGAAGGATGGAGTAATGCTACAATGGGTTAGAGTTTCCATGGGCTAGACTATGGGCAGGTGTTTTAGGGGTCTAGGCATTAGAAAAAGGAAAGACAGATAGCTTTCACTCTGTCTCTCAGTGCTGTTAGACACACCAATTAGTTTTAAGTCAAAAATGCTTGACAGCCATCAGATTAATTTCAACTAATTTTTCTACTACAACTGCCTGTCTGTCTTTCCCAAATAACTCCTTCCCAAGCAGTACAGGATTCCAGGTTTCTGTATCTCTATGAGCTAATAAAAGTGAATCCAAAGGCCCCAAGATACATCAGAAGAACTGAAGAGTGCAACTGGCATTTCTTTGGTTTCATAATTAAAGTCTGGTGATTAAATCAGTAGATCCGATTTTGGCTGAGAATCTTCAAAAAGCAAGGGACAGAATCACCAGCAAAGCCCCAGAATATTCTCAGCTCTTGCCTTCAGCACAACAGTTTCCTTGTTGCCCAAACATAAGTGACAGCAAACTTCTTTGTGGTGCATGAAAGAAAGACAACAGAAGAAAAAAAAGAAAAAAAAAAAAGCCATTTCTTGACAGCTGTGGCAGCATTATCTCCTGATAGCATAACTGTACTTTTAGCAATATTTTTGAAGACCAAGCAGAGCAATGATTGCCTCTTATCACAGTGATGCTACCTGCAGCTACTAAAACACTGAGACGGTGCAGTCAAACAAATCCATCCTCATCACTTTGTTCTTACTCTAACAGATACGTCACGGGACAAATGATGCATCAAGGAACATCACTGCCACATACCTAAGATTTTATCAGAAGTCTCATAGTATTTGGTGTTTTGTTATGTACTTAACTTAGACACCTAACTCTTGGCAATTGCATGAAGCACTTATGTGAGAAACTGCTTTCCTGAACCTCGTATCTGTGGAGAAAAGTTGCAAAATGTAAATCCTAGGCCTTTCAATACAGGATGATTTTTCAGGAAAGCCCTGGAAGAAAATAGAAGAGAGAGTTGAGCATACTTGTGGTGTTTTATAACAGCTTTTCTTACAATAAAGATCTCCAGTACCACATCACCAATTGAACAAAATTTTGCTGGAGGCATTTAAAAAGAGATGCTCCAAACATGCACACACAAAATGGACAAAAATTCTCTGAGACTTGGTCCTGAAACTACTGGTGCAGCTACTCCTCCTGCTAGAAACCAACAACGTGCTAAAAAGATAGCCTCAGATCCCGCTCACAGCAAGAGGCTAAGCCATTTGAAAAGAGTTGATTATCCCTGCATGCAGAAGTGGAAAAGAGCTCGTAGTTTGCTACCACACATCAGTGTGCCACATCCCTATATTAAGGTCCCTTAATATAAGATGGGAAGAGCATCACAGTGCCCATTCTCTAACCTTGTATATTATTACTGTCATCTGTTTCGGGGTTTAGGGGTTGTTGTGTTTGTTGTTTTTGTTGTTGTTGTTGTTGTTGTTATTTTTGCCTGTTTTCAATTTCAGTCAATGTGCCAACCTTCACAGACCAGTCAATTAAAATGGTATTTTAAGTAAGATTTCACAAGAAAACAATGAAGACATAATGAAAACATTACTCCCCCCAAATCAAGCCACATTATATGAACTGCAGTTTCCTTCTACTACTGATACTATAATTTTGACAAAAAAGGCCTTCCAGTTTTTCTGGCCTGAGTTCTGCATCTGTGTAACTAAACTATTTAAGATCGTGATTAAGACCCAGATACAGTTTCTAAGTCATTACTCTGTTATTCAGATGGATAGAGTTTCTATTTTTATACCTGTTAACTTATTCATTGGTGTATGTGTTTACATGTTGAACTGATGCTCACTGAGCAGTAGTTCCTGGTTCCTCTTCCTCTGCCCTTTTGAGCAGAAGGACATACTACTTTTTCCCCTTGCTTCTCTTGCTCAGCTCACTCTTTATTCCACAACTCATCCAATATAGTGGTCAGGAGTGTTTAAAATTCATTTAGATATTCTTCTGAAATTGTTCAGATCTAGATCGTTTGAATCTGCTGCTTTGTACAGTGTCTCTTTTTTTTTTTTCAAATGGCACTCTTAAATCCTTTCTATGAGGAGACAGATTTGCAAGTACTGCCAATCTCTTCCTTGCCTGGACCTTGCCTTCTCGTGGTAGCATTTAAGTCACTCGTTACTGGTGTATGACTACCAGAGCTACGAAGCAATACAGAATATGGGAAGAAACACACATGCACACATACACAAATTCTCTTTCTTGTTTAGAAAATGTTAACTAGAGAAAAACATTGAATAGCTCAAGCACTTTTCTCATTTACAAACGGTCAGCTTTAGAATACTTCAAGAAGTATTACACCCCAGTCCTACTGTGCGCATTTCAGAAGAAACTATGGAAAAAATGTTTGCTTTTGATGACTGGTTTACGTGTCTGAAAATATGAACAGCTTATTATGTGACTATGCATTTTCCTTAGAATCAAAGGAGTATTGCTTTTTGTTGCTCTTGTGTGTGTGTGTTTGATTTAAATAAAGTGATCCACCGCCAGTTGCACGCATACTAAGAACCTTGCGATTCTGGACAGCATGCCCTGCCACAGACCAGCACACAGACCAAAACGGAAATTTTCAATGATCCTTCTCCAAGTGCACTGTTCTTACTGGAACAACACTGCAATCCACAGATTAGCCATGAATTACATTAAAAATACAGTATCCTGCATTTTACAACCTAAACTAAAACAGATGTAATTAAAGCCTCTGAAAGTAATTTTGGCTAGTACATCATTTATATCTACAGCTAAAGCAGATACTTTCTCAGGCATTTTTGCCAAATTTGAGTAATTCTCTTGGTCTGTGTTTTAATTACTGTATATGCTTTCCTGTTACATTTAAGAATATCCATTACACCCTTGAAGAGCCAATGCTATGAGAAAGCATGTTTTGTTTTAAAGCCTAGTGGTGTTTCAAATCATTGGAGTGATACTGGCAGAGCTCTGCAGCTTGCAGATGCTTCTGATATATACTGTATAGTATAGTCTGTACACACACCCACACCCATGACCCACGTCTGACCTTGGCTGCAGCAACCTACAGCACATCCAAAGCAACCTTACAGATGTAAAGGAAGCTACACAGCATCATGTTCAAGCCAATGTTATGCTTAAATACCACTGCAATTCTTCCCCTGGTATGGCACCTAAATTAAAGCCAACTTCAATAAACATTTTCTTCTCAAAAAGACTGACTTGTTTGGTTTTAGATTCCTTGCACTCCCCCCATCCCTTCTGTGCAAATGCACAAAAAGCAATTCTGCCAAGAACATACAGCATAACCCCGTACCAGCATCCCTGGAGAATCACAGTCTCCTAATTTATGGGGTGAATTTCAGAGACCTGTATCAGTTCCTCTTTGGTTCAAGAATCCATGTCGGACAATGAGGTTGGGAGATCACTCCATCTAGTGTGAGTGTTAAGTTTCAGTCCACTTGTAATATTAAAACCGGGGGAATTTTAAGTTAAAAAATAAAAATAAAAAATAAAAAAGTAAAAAGAAAGAAAAAAAAAAGTAAGCTGCTGCAATCCAGTCCATATTTGCTTGGCTTAACAGCAGAGCTACCTCCCCAAGCGGCCAGATGCAAATTGTTAGTGGAAACTGCAGTTTTAGATAATTGCATTTGGTGATATCTTCCTGCAAAAACAGCCTTGTTCTCCTGCTTGGCTTTGTAGACCAAAGTGCACAATGAAATAAAATCTAAATGTATGTACCACATACTGTAGGTATATGTGTGCATTCACACGTGTATGGAAAACACCAGATGAGTAAGTTCCCCTCAAAATACATCAACTATGTCTAGACCAACTGCTTCAGTCAGTCCAAGTTTCAAGAAAAAGGGAACAGCTGCAGGCAAGAGAAGACAATCACAGCTGCTTTAAAACTTAAAGTAAATTATGTGGGAGGATTTGCAGATAAAAATGAAGTGTATTTTAAATAGTAATTCCTGCGTACTGAAAGTTTGTGCTATTTTAAACAAGAACAAAATGCACTTTTTGCATAACTATGGATCAGAGTCTCCTCTCAGTTCTATAAGCAAAATTTTGAACCTACTGCTGAAAAATCAGCAGAACCGTCTGTTATACGTCAGCGGATTTGAAAAAGTAGAACTTGGCCCAAAACTCTTTTCTAAGAGGAAAATGTGCCTTTGCATGTCAACTGGTAAAAATGATACAACCAAGAAAAGGGATATATAATTTCCGTGTACATTCTATCATCACACACATGGGAAATTTTATCTCCATTTGAATAAGATTTGAGAGAACTCCATGTGATAATATGGATTACTTTATTATTGCCTTAATGTAGAGAACATTAAAAGGAGCTAATACAGCCTAGTTTTTGTACTATGAATGAATAGAATGCACTTTTGTACTTAGAGTACATATTATGGATTTCCTTATGAAAAACTCAAAAAAAAAAAAATTATGCCAGCTTTTGGTGGGATGTTTCAGTAAGAAAAATGACAAAATATGGAAAACAAAACAAAACAAAAAAAAAAAAAGCTGACTAGAATGTGAAAGCTATTCAAAATGAGTCCAAAATTATCAGTTTTCCCTAATAAGCAAGTCACACAACTGCTCTATCCACACAAAGGTTCAGCACCCACGCTTGCAGCTTGGCTGCAGAGATCCAGACATATCCATGTCTAGTTCCCTACTTGGAGCGTAAAATCAAGGGAATTCCCAGCACGATGCCAGGAGAGCAGCACTGTAGGAATGACCCATGCCCACAAGTTCAGGAGCTGGTTTTAGATACAGAACCCAGAGTCTGGCTGTTTTTTCTTACAGTGGCAAAATGTTACAGCATGCGTCTGTATTGAAACACTGTATTTGCCAACACAAATCAATCAAGCTGTGGAGCACTTGACTCCAAACAAAAGTGTGTACTACCACTTGGTACTCCTTTCCAAAGCTTTGGTCAAATTCCTAATTACCAAAGCACCAAAAATCTCATTTTTTGGTTACTCTTCCCTCAGAAAGTGCAGCATGTGAATCAAAAACCCTCCACTTTGGCTGCCATTCAGGTATTTCCAGTAGATCTCAGAGTAGAATGTATTGAGCTTTTCCTTATGATGAAGGCTTTATTTTAAATCCATTCAAGTTTCTTCAAAATACAGAAAGCCTCCAACTTAGATTTTGCTTTGCCAGGAACTCTGGTGTTCAAAATGGGAGGCAAGAATGGACAACAGAATAGATACCAGAGTGGCAGGGTATCATCTCTAAACAACAAAAATTAAACTCACTTTTTGAAAAATACATGGCTCAAAACCTGCAACACTGGCCCCAAAGTAAAAAGAAGTTTTAAAACAGTGTGTGCGCTAGGGAAGATCTGAGAAGTCAGCACTCTCGCTCTCTGATGCATATTCCTATTTTTATTGTATTTGTCCCCCAGAAGAAACACGTACTGTCACCGAATTCCTTTTTTTCCACCAGCTTATCAGTGCATGCCCTTGACTACAGTACAAAAGCAGCACTTACCAGCGCTCTGCAGGTGAAAGACTATTCTGTATAAATTATACATCGTAGAATCTCAGCATTTCTTTCCCACTGAAAACCTGTTCAAGTATTCCCACATCTACATCTGTAGGCTAAGTGGTTTGCTCCAGGCGGGGGGGGAGGGGGGGGCGACAAATGCTGATATTTCAAGATACCTAATCTCTTAATGATTGGGATCAGAGGAAGGCTATGGCTATGAAAGAGACAGCTTGAAATGGGACTAATCTGGTGCAGCTGAACCTACAGAGCTGTAGTACTGCCACCAACACTGCTTCCCCTGACTGTGTTCTGCTACCCAAGGGTGGTCGAGCAGGGTAATTGAATTGCATGGGGAAATTTCTTGCTATGATATTTCTGTCCTGGGAAAGGACAGTGGACAGCCCCGCTCCCCAGCCAGCATGAGGTGACATGGCTGGATGCCAGTGGAGCCAAGCAGGCATCATCTCCATCAGACGGCAGCAACGCAAACCTCCCGACAAGGCAATATTCCCACTCTGTCCTGCTTTGATCATGGCAAAACCCTCACTTCCTGATTTCTAGGCTAATGATTTCCACAGGTCTGCTGTCTCACTAGTTCACCTCTGCCTGAAGACACCCTGATGGCAGAGCACTGCTCTGCCTTTCCCAGCTGATGGACACAGGCAGACTGTCACTTTTTAGCAGAGACACTGAATATTTTCCAATTCATTCCTCATGCTAGCCAAATACAATCCATACCAGCACTAGGGCATGCCACTGAGGTTCAGCTTTCCCTATTTTCAGCTTTTTCTGAATCTGCTAAAGGCAGTGATACACAAAGGTGCATCCCCAAGAGCAGCCCTCAGCTTCCCTGCAGAAATAAGCCACTGTCCACTTTGCTTCCTTACAATATACACAAGAAAGCCTACGTGCTAATCGAGACCCAAGGTCAAAAAATACAAAATTAATCTCAGTTGTAAACATCTTTAAACAAGTTTAGACTCTCAAGTTTAATTTTCAGTTAACAAACTGAGTCACTGTATGCACCCAGTGTCTGAAAACGATGGTGTGCAATCTGCAATACAGCCCTCCTACACTGATCCCTGCCACAAGGAAGAACACCCCGCAGTACACACACACAACCCACCGACTGTACACAGAGCAGTAACATAACCAGAATTAGTCACTCCCGAGTGCACAGAGAAGCACTGGGCTTGGAAGAGGGCCGTCTTCCCCAGGACAAAGCACATCTGTGCAACAGGATGCCTTCCAAGTTAAGGGCTGGTGTGTTTTGCCAGCAGAGGCAACAGAAGCCAGGAGGATTACAGTCACTTTCAAGGGGCCTGGGAAGGTGAGGAGGGAGGTCAAGCACCTAGGGCACATTTGCACAACTAGCCAGGCAGCAAAAAATTAAAAAAAAAAAGAAGCAACTGTGATCCCTCCCCTCTGCAGAACAGCAGTGGCGTTCAGTCAGCCATGAATTTACTGTATGGGAGTTGCTGCAGCTCTCTCAGGAATATTTTTTTTTTTTTTTTGCCTACACTGGGTTTTCTGTCTGGCGTGTCTTTTATTAACTCCTAGGGCATGTCTATAAGAGGAGACACGTGGGAGCTGCGGAAGTAACAAAGCAAGGGTGCTTAGGACACTGGCATTTCATGAGTTAAACTGACTTTTTCCAAAGTACTCATAACCATAGACTATTTTATTAATGAGCAGAAAACTGTGAGAAGAAAAAAAAAAAAGATATAAGACTATCAATCCCCATTAAACTTGATCCAACATGTTAAAGGATGAGCTGTCAGTTTTCAAATACTCCAAGACAAAAAGACTTTTGTTACTAAAATTTCCAACACCAGAGCCCATTCTGGATAGCAGAATACTTGAGCCTATAGCTAGAGCAAAGATTGCAAAGGAAAGACCAGTGCAGAAGTCACTGAATATAAAACCAACATGATAAAATTAGTTCCACGTTCCTATTTGTAATCCATCCCAAACATCCTACAGCTGACAAAATGAACCAAAGTCTAGCTGTAACCCTGGAAAAACATACCTCAGTGTACAATTGAGATATGTCAGGCCAAAAATTTCAAAATATCAAGTTTCTGGACACTCCAATAATTGAGTCCTCCCTTAAATACCTGTGATGCAAATAGATGCTTTTCTTTCAAAAACTTTACATAAATTTAACTGAAAGTACAAGCTCAAAGACAGCACGGAAGAGAACAAACCTAAACCATTAGTTTCAATGACAGAAAGCACAACAAACAAGTTCCTTGTCTTCAAAGAAGTGGAAGTCAATGCCTGCTGCCAGTGCCGAAATGTGTGTTACCGTTTGGATGAGCAAGGTTAACTTTAAAGATAAGACTCTGTTTTAATTTCTGAATCTGTTCACTGTGCATGTACCAGGCAATTCTGTTTTAGTTATTTTCCTTATGTCTAAAGGTCTAAGGGAATTCGGAATCCAAGGTCTTCCCTGGAAAGCAAGCCTCAAATTTTTAAGACATTTGTGTTTGACATGGTTATGTAGTTCACGGCTAACTCCGTAACTGGTTAGAAGGATGCCACACCTGACAAGATTCCTACCAAGAGGACAGCAAGTTGGAGCAAAGTCTGGTGGTTGAGATTTAAAGAAAAAAGCCCCTCCTGTTCTGGAGACATAGATGTGCAATACAAAGTGGGTCTCTTTGAAGTTCTGATATCAGACTCTGCTTTTTACAACAGATCAATGCCACTTTGAGGTAGATGTTTCTCTCTGTGGTGCAGCAGATAGGTTTCAATTAATTTCAGAAGTAGAGGTGGTTGTGATGGGACTTCCGTACTTATTGAACAAGTCTTAAATTCTGCAGCCATACTTGTTCAATATATGAAATTCTGGTAGTGTGGTGATGCAGCTGAGAATAATTTCATATTAAATGCACTGATCATTCATCTGGATAATATGGAATTTACTATTGCTTGGAGAGAACAGCAAATAGGTCAATCTGCCCATGCCTTTGTTTTTGTTTTTATATACATATATTTATATAATATTTTATATTATATTCTGCCACTCTTTTTTCTCTAGTACTTTGAGACTTTCTTTTTTTTTAACTTTTTATCATTTTTTTTTAATTAGTAGTTAACATAGCCATGCAAAGATAATAACATACTGATATCCCTCTTACCCACCTCAGACTGTTCAATTTTTTGTAAAGAATTAACTGCCAGGAAACCACAAGTCAGACTCAAAGAGTAGGAATTTATAATAAAACAAGAGTTTGTTCCTTTAGGCCAAATGAGCCCTCTCTTCAGCTTCTGTTATATCACCTGCAAACAATCAAAAAAACCCTGAAACAAACTGCCTCAGCATTCAACAAAAAGCTCTTTTTTCTTTGGGTAACTTACTGTTCTACCTGACAGAGCCGGCAGGAAGTGATCCAGCCTGATCGTGTAGTTCAAAACTGCTTTCATCACTGTCAAGAATTTAAAGTCACTGAGCCATCAGCAGCTATTCAGTATTAACAGAAAGGGTGCTGTCTGTGCAGGGACAATTATTTTCATTAGATTTACATAAGAAATTCTGCTAATTTGGAGTTTGCATAACTTAAGTGGAAAATACTATATTTTAAGAGCCACCTTTCAAACAAAACAGTGCACTAAAAATTAAAATTATGTCTGCCTTGCTGTAAATTTTCCTGCTAGGAACATGGTCCCAAGGAAGTGCTATAAACTTTTTCTTCACACATCATCTTTGGCAAAAAAAAAAAATCAGAGACCAGCTTTTGAGATTGCAGGAAAACTAAAAAATAAAAAAAAATAAAAAAATAAAAAATAAAAAAATAAAAAAAAAAAACAAACAAAAAAAATAGAGAGAGAGGAAACAGAATGACATGGAGAAGTGAAAGAAGAGCTGGTAAAGAAAATAAAAATAAGACCTAACTGAATTAAGAAAGCAATATGTATAATGCTATTCACAAAAAAAAAAAAAAAGAAACAAGTCTTCTCAACTGATATGGAAAGCTCTGCTTATGCCATGGGCACCACACTTCTACCCAGCATCTGGAAGTGCAGCTGAAGGAGAGATGGAGCAGCTCTCAGGAGCTCTTGGAAAGGACAATCTTGCAGGTGATCTACATAAGTTTATGGCAGGGAATGAAGAAAGTTTCGGCAGTCCTCTACAGGAACAGAGAATTATGACATTGCACTGGATGTTCAGAGCTGGGGAATTCACTTAAAACTCGTTGAAGGGTTTGAGGGGGGACTTCTGCCAGGTCTGCCTGTAGTTCTGTTCTCATCCTGCGTGTTCTGCTGCCCTGTAGCTTTCAGAGTCAGACACTTGCATTAGTCAATGGGAATACATATCGATATAACAACAGAAACAAAGATGATTCATGAATGCATGCTAATTTGTATTTCCCATGGAAAAGAAGAAATTAAAAGAAGCCAATTCCAAAAATTAAAAGCTTCTTAAAATGTTTTATGGAAACACACTGAATATCCTCTGCAAAAACCCAAACCTTTAAGGTAAAATCGGCTGTGTGCAAGCCAACAAGCAGATACACGGCCTTTTTCCTTGAAATACATCTTACGAGTAGAGTAGCAAAACCAAATTGCTGTTTATCAATATCGCCACCATTATCAGTCTTTACATAAATTAATAAATACACATGTTAACACCACTAATTTAAAGAAAAGCACTTGGAAATTTATTTCTACCCTTTCCATCCTAAGTATAAATCCCTTTCCCTAAGACAACCAGGTTCTGCTCCAAACTACTGTAGCCTTCAGCTTGAGAAGAGCCAGTCAAAAATCTTATCTAAAAACTGCCCTTTGTTGTTAATAGTTTTCCGTTCAGAACAGTTTCTGAGAAATCCCACGTTTTCAGCTTGAACTGAGCCCTGGCTGGGGCAGGAAGAGTGCCCCAAAGGCTGCAGGTCCCAGCGCAGTGCTTGCCAGCTGTGCTGCTCTGTTTCCGAATTATGAGCCCTGTGGCGCCAGAGTTGTGGCAAAGAGCGAGAAACAGATCTGCTCTTTCAGTGAGGACTGCTGCTTCATTCAACTCAAACAGTCTATTCACTGGTCATGGCCAAAATAGCCGCATGTGATAACTACAGAGGAGCATAATGCATGTGCATGATGGAAAGAAAATTCAATTTTAAGACCTAACATTGATAGCACTCTGAGTGCCCCTCTCGCTGATTCTGGTAAGATTCAAGAAGCACTTCTGAGGATTTTCACCACCATTTCTCTAACAGCTGCACCACTTGAGCTACTCATAGTCTTAGGGTTTTAAAGTAACAGCTGAAGTGTATTTTTCTTCTATTTTCTTCTCATTAAAAATGAAATGTCCAAGCCATATTCACTTAATACCACAGAGAAAAGAGAAACAAAGAAGAAAAGAGAAGAAAGGTCACTGTCAGGCCAAGATCAAGTCTGGAAAATTTCAGCTTGAGACATGAGCATTTCAGGAAGTTATAAGCAACTGGAATAATAAAAGAATAATTGAAACACTGTAGGAATTTTAACTATAGCTCTTGCTATGCTAACCAAGTATTATTTAATGTATTTCAGCAACATGCAGAAATGCTTTTTGGCTGAGAACGCTTCTTGGTCTGTGCTCTCGAGATCACTCTCAGCCTGCCTGAAGAAACAGAAGAAAAGGATACATGGTGTTGATCAGCACCATATCAGATGGGGATCAGCACAGCTCCCTTGCTTTCAGTGGCACCAATGAGTCACAGAACACCAGGAAAAGGGAGTACAAACAAAATCCCCCAACTTGCAGTAGCTCATCGAGTTTATTATAGCGTTGCTTCCTCCCCTTCACAAAACCACCCCATTGTCCAGCCTCTCCACAAGCCAGCTAATTGAAATCTGGTTTGTTCTGATGCCTATTGCGAGGGCATACAGAACCAAAGAGAAGTATTTCTCCAATTTAAAAGAAGTTGGTGTTCAAATCATAGGTTCAAGGTTTTGGTTCCCACCCACCCAGCACAATCCCTTCAATTCTTTGCCCCTACTTCTTGAAGGAGGGCCATGAATCAAATGAAGCCTAATCAAAGCTTTCTGCATCTCACCCCAGAAGAGATTTTGTAATTGTCACCAGATTAAAACCACCTATTTTTTCCTTTGTTGCACCAGAGGAACACAGGATGGAGAGAGGCATCCTGTAATTGCCGAATCCCTGTTGGAAATTCTTCATGCCAACTCTAGGTCCTCTGCAGAAATTAAAAATATATATAAATATATTTTTGAAGTTGACTCCACAAGTATTTGCAAAGGGCAGGAGTGCCTAAATACACCAGGGTGCTCCAGAGGCATTGCCACTAGCATCTTCTTTTAAGTTCCTTCCACACACTATGATACTGTGAGCATTTCAGTCTGAAACTAGGTCATAAACTTCTCTATTGGAAAGCGTTTATAGCTGTTTGGACTGGATTATTCTGTTCAAGAGGTTATAATAATAAAGGAAGCTTGCAAGTGTGCTTTTTCCAAACTCTTGGTATGCCGTTGCCAGTTTGAGAAACTGTCTCATTACTTATCCTTGTTTGGCTCCTCTATTCTCAATTTCTTGCTTGTTTTGAGCTCTTTTTGGACAAATATAAAACTTACTGTTTCACCTAATTAACATGAGGGAGAATATAGAAAAGTTGCTCATTTATTCCAGTTCCAGAATCAGTTTTACAAAAGGCAGTTAGAGTTTCAAGAGGAATTCAGATATTAGAGTCCTGCCAAAGTTTACAGTCTAGTTATATCCTGCTACAGATAAATAAATAAATAAATAAATGAAATGAAATGAAATGCTTTGGTTTTTTTTTTTTCATTTTTATACATATCTCTGGCAAGATACAATCCACTTCCATATATTTACATGTATCCAGATGATCTGTGGATAAATCTTGTTCTCTTTAGTCTAATAAAATTGGCCAACTCACTTTCTCCACTTCCAAACATTCAAAGCAGTTTTCTTAGCCACTCCTTTTTACACAGGCAAGGACAGCAAAGAATTTACTTTTTTTCTTACCTTCCTGACTTTTTCTAAGACTTAAACCCGTGAGCAAACACTTCACCCATGCTTCCAGTCTTGCAAGGCTTGTTATTTGAAGTTCCTGCTCTTTGCTCTGCACTAAACAGATTGTCTCCTTGTACCACAGATGGGATTTACATACAAACTTATGCCCATTTTCTGGGGATTTGAGGAATAAGAGGAATAAGGTGCCCAGTAGTTTTGTCTAAGTAGGAGAGGTGGCTTAGCAGTCTTTTATGTGCTGAGCCATCATGTTTCCATAAGCCATCAGAACAAAGACAGTGGAGTTATCTTCAACTGAAAAAGCATTAAATAGTATGCTAAACTCAACTTGCTTTGCATCTCATAAGGATTCAACCCTGGATAGTAAGGTGACCCTTTATAAGAGCTGAATCATTTTCTGCCCCAAATATAGGCAGAAAAGGAAAAATGAGGGCAGAGGGGATGAAAATACATGTACAATGTTAAGTTGGCTCTGTGATCTGGATCAGATAGGAAGTCCAAGTTCCCCACTGTTTGGAAGAAAACCAAAAATGGAGAGCAAAAATAAACCCAACTTTTACCCAGCTGCATTAATTATATCTCCAAAACATTCTCTGCCAACAAGGAGAATTAGTATAATTAAATTACTCTCCTTAGACTAACTCTGAAGTTTTAGCTAAGAGTTGTTATTTTGTTTCTGTTTCCTTTTGTAGAATTTTAAAAGCCCATACTTTTGAAACTCTAGTACCCTGTATTCTATACTTAACACATTCACAGTATCGCATTTTACTTTTTCCAAAGAGGCTCAACTTCAGCACACCAACAGCTTTTTTAAGTTTGACAAGTCTACTGTATAAGTCAATATTATATATATTGCACAGTATATTTTTGTGACACACCATCTAACCAAGTCAGGTAAGTTTATGCAATATCCACAGTTCCTTCCATAGCCTTGATGCAATAGTTGCAATACACATAGCCAAGTCCTCAACACAATGATTTTGCAGCAAAGGCACTATTGCGTAATTCCTTTTTTCTTTTCAACCCATCTAAATCTCTGTCAAGTTGAAAGCAGTATTTAAAAAAAATAAAAATAACAAGAGAAAAGAATGTTCAATTCTGATTAACGGTCCTGTGTTTTAATGTGTTGATGGGAGGCTCAACCCACAGAACGCATGTCCACAGTGATATTTGAACTTTGGTAATTTCTTCCACACAATCCTGAATTCTGTCAGGAAAAAAATGACCAGGATGACTGCCTCACAGAACAGGAGACTTGAGCACCTTCTTGGCTTTCTGGAACCCAAAGAGGAGCAGAACATAATGGCCACACAACCTCCAAATTATTCATCTCCATGCCAAAAAAAAAAAAAAAGTATTAATTAAAAGCATGGAAAGTGTGCTCAAAAAGAAAAGCGAGACAGGTCTGAGCAGCTGCTTCAGACCTACATATTTTGAAGGCACTAGCAATCAGAAATCAGAACCACAGAAGCTGTTCGGTTTCATTTTACTTCAGGTAGATTTTATTTAGCCCAGCTATTTAAGAAGATACTTTATTTAAAGCTTAGCAGCCATCCTCCTTTCCCACCATCCCACTAGAGCAAAAAGGGTATTGTGCAACTTGTGAATATCCTGGCACATCGTCATAGTCCCCAGATTAAGTGACAGAAGGTACAAAGCAAACAGCACGGTGCTCTCTCTCACTCCATGGCATTCAGTTGGGGAATTCTGAATTGCATGAAATTGCAGAGCCCATAAATTCATCCAGGTTCAAAACATAGTCCCAAAAATTCACAAAAGGGGAAAAGTACACCCAAGGCTACTCAACACAGAGACCACCAATGACTCAGAGGGTCCATCCTCTGCAGATCACTAGAGGATGAGATGTGAAGCAACCATATGCTGAGCTTGCTCCACTCTTCTCCCCAGGCATTAGCTACCAGTCACTCTATGGAACAGGTGTCTGCTATGTCTTCCTAAAGCTCTAGACATAACCTGGACCCTTGATCTAACTGATACTAATATTTTAAAGCGTTTGCTCTGTTCATGGTTTTATAACCCCCAAATTGCAGAACAAAGTACACTCCAAGGTGACCCATTTGTGCTCTTATCTTTAGACATGTCTTTAACTCTGTGTCTATATTATGTACACATCTGGCTCCCACCTGAACACAGTGCAGTCTTTGCCATGTTTGTCTTCACAATACACTTACAAAGGAAGAAAAAAGAGGACAATTGGAGCACAGAGATAAAGCCCAAGCATGTACTAATACACCACTAACATATAAGCCCAAGTCTTTTACTTGAGCTGAAAAGTACATTGCCAGTAAACTTCAGCTCTGAGCACCAGCTGCCCAGCAGCTCTGCCTTACCAGCACAAGGCCCACATGTGCACAGAAAGCTCAATGTACCCGTGGGTATATGTGTTGTTCTAGACTACTTTTTTGTGCAGCATGCTACTACTTTCTTCATCAGAAATGCAAGCACATAGGTGTTTAGGTGCTTAACTCCCACTGATGTGGGGACTAAGGAATTCATCCATGGTTTCCCAGGAAGCTGGAGACAGAGCAAGAATTGAATCAAAACCAACCTTCACATGCCTTTGGGTAGTCTTGAAAGAGCTTAGGTTAACTGCCAAAGCTATCAACAACTTAACTGTATCCTGGATTGGCACAATCTCAAAGAATAGGTTACAAAACCACTCAAGAAATTCTGAAATTGCCTTTATATTCAGGTTTACAATTGTACCTGCTAAAGTGAAATGAAATTCAAAAGTAAATGAAGGAAATACTTTTATACAGAGGCAAGGGTAAAGACTATAATAGCAGCCAGCATATTTGTTCCCACAATTCTAATCAATTACAGAGGATAATTACGTATTACTGATAATCTTAGTTTATCAACATCAGATAACTCTTGTACATGACAAGACTGAGAAAAAGAGTTTGCAGCTCTGTGCTAAGAAACGGCATTGGCATGTGTTATCTTTTTACTGTATTTACATAGCATTCTTGGGAGTTTTAATGGAAACATATCTTTTATAGAAGCGGATTTATTTAGAAAAACTAATTTTATGAAGTCTCTGTATCTTTTGCCGGAACACAGGCAGAAGCAGCTGAAATCCACATCATATTATTTGTGACTGCTACAGATCTATGTGCAAAAGTTGAGTGACCAAACCTGGATCACAAGATGCAGAAGAACTTAATTTGCTGGAGAGCCAGCATCCCCCCAGTGGGATAGGCTGGAATTCACTACAAATACACAGAAAAGTGTTTTGTTTTCCTCCTCATGCAGATATTTTTAGCAAAGTATGAGCAGTCTAACTGGTAAAAAGTTTAGTAAGGGGTCAACTTCACAAATATTTTTTAGCAGAGCCAAGTGTGGTTTGAGAGAACTGAAGCCTTCTGGAATAGATGTTCCAATCTGGTCTAACTTAAAGTAGATGGAACTAATATCTGGACGAACAGGTGGGTTGATGGAAGAAGTGATAGACCATACCTTAAAATAATATTTTGATCATTAAAACCCAATTTAACATGTAACGTCATCTGTTGTCAGAGTTACCAAACCTAGGAGAAAAACCAAAAACCTGTTCACAATGATTTACAGAGAGACATGTTTAAATATTCATGTAGACAAGTGCTTATTTACCTTTTATATTCAGTGAATTCTGATGCTGTAATGTTGAAGACTGCTACTATTGAAACTTAACCAAAACAATGTGAGGGAAGTTAATGAACAACCATACCAAATGACATATATCTGATTCCTTACCTGAAGTGTGTTCATCAATCATCACTGCCATGCCAGGAAAATGCTTCAGCAACCGCATAACAAGAAAGATCTGGCAAATTCCTAAATGTTTAAAAAGAAATATAAGCATGTTACATGATATAGAAGTCACCAATTCCACAGCAAGTACAGTAATACTTCAGAGTTCAGTCTCATGCTGCACTTATAAGGATTTTTTTTGTTCAAATGATTCTTCTTCTAATCTAACTTTTTATTTAGAACAAACAAAATTGTGGTGCACTTGTCTGAGGCAGAACTAAAACCACATGAAATGCAATTACGAACAAGACTAATTATAGCTGGAAAATCAACATGATTTTTAAAGATGGCTATATCAAAAGAGAAGCATTTATCCCTAGTTGGTTCAATGATTTGGCAACTGCACTGTATCCACACACTCACTTGTTGATACTAATTCACACTGTATAACAGAGAGGTTTTTCAGTTCTCACAGGAAAAGAAATAGAGTTTTCAAATTGTGGTTATATTTTACAGAAATAATGACTTATGCTAAATGTGAAACATATGTCTTTTCTTAAAATTTTCCCTTTATTTTTAATTTGAGTTGGAAAGCTTTATTTTTCCACAACTTTTAGGTATACAGAATACTTTAAAATTCTGGACACAGCATTCTTCAGACTTGCAGTGTGAATTCATAGCCACAATAAAAGTATGATAAAACACATAACTAATCTCTGCAAAGTCTTCTCTTTCTAAATCAAACACTACATTGGAAAAAAAAATGCAATGTTAATGTTGCATGCATTTGCTTGAGTAACAGAGAGTAAATATGCAATAAGCTATCTAGCAAATTAACCTTTCAAGTTTCCAGGTTGCTACCATATCACCATAAAATTCATTGGCAAAACGTGCTTTCTAGGACACAAGAAAAGTAATTGTTCATAATGGTATGGTTATGGTTCTCATTTTATGAAGAACACAAAATTTCATTCTAAATGACACATACATTACATGCATATTTTCTCCATATACAATTACCTTAATCTAAGGTGCAAAGTGCAATCTCTCAGTTGGTCCTACCCAATTTTTAGCAATCTGTAACCCATGAAAGAACATTCTCTGTTCTGCCACTTCAGAACAGTTACATCCCATGTATATCTCAGTTGCCTACTCCAGTAAATAAGGCTAGCAAAGCATCACCTGAGATATGGTTCCAATAGTATTTTAGTATATTTAACTTATTATTAAGCAAAGTTTAAAGAATCCACATGCAGATAGATACCTGTCTCACTTTCTACAGAATTTTAATGGCTTATCTGATACTAGCATCTGATACATGAATGCTTCCATAAAAATTAGAAGTTCCTCTGACTTACGGCAAGTAAAAGTAGATTTGCAATCATTTTCCTAATTCACATTTTACTACTAATTTTACGTAGCTATCTTAAGGGTCTACAGAACCTCACCACCTACTGCACAATAGGCTTAGAGTGCACTTCTGTGTTAAGAGCAGCATGGTCATAAAAATGCTATGGTCAATAAAACAGCAAGTTCAGGTGATATTCTTATTTCATAACTGACTCCTCATATATGTTCTGCTTAAAAAAAAAATAATAATAATAATCAGATCAAATTAGCCTTTAAAAAATAGTCAAGTAGAAGTCCCTCCAGTCATCTTACAGTAGCAGCAAAAGCCCATCTTGGCTAATGCTTTCCCTTCCTTTACTTCTCTGCAGTCTGCTCTGCCTCCAGTGAGGGTGCCCAAACATAATGGAGAGCAAGGACAGGACATTGAGTGGTTAACCAGGTGTAGCTTACGGAGAACAATGTGGTCTGTTGAGGCCTTCATGACTGATGAGAAGTGAAATAAAAGGACCAAGCTCACCTTTCCAAGCACAGATTGACTTAACAGGATTTTTTAGCTACAGAAAATAGAACATATTTTAATTGCTAGTGTAAGTTAGTTTTATCCAGAATGCAACTTATAAGCTTGGTGTGTAGTCATGCTAATAAGTGGCTTTTCCA
Organism: Anser brachyrhynchus; assembly: GCF_964034855.1. Taxonomy (NCBI): domain Eukaryota; kingdom Metazoa; phylum Chordata; class Aves; order Anseriformes; family Anatidae; genus Anser; species Anser brachyrhynchus. Next base: position 53,716,415 of record NC_137695.1, on the reverse strand, counting down.
AGAAAAAAAAATATATATACATCCTGAATTGCAATTCCCTGTCCACATTTAAATCCTGTTAGCATGAACTAGCCAACAAAACAATAAAAGACCTGTATACATCACAAAGTAGAACTGACAGTTTTACCTCCTGAAGAGGTTTTGGTCTAAAATTTTCACCTTGCAACATACTAAGTTTTTGGAAATCTGGTCAGACTAAAATGAAACCAACACACTCAGGAATAGCACACAGACTCTTCCCAGAAAATGTGCTTCTAAGACTAATGTCTCTTCCAACATAGTCTCTGCAATTTCCACAAGTCAACCTCCTTCACTAAGGGCACTGAAGAATGTAGGAAAAAATACAGGACCGTACTAAAGCACAGCCTGCCTTCCTGAATGTACAGCCAGAAAAATCATACCATGCAATGTTCCTTTTTTTATGGAACATGCCCATTTCATCTGAATACACTTAGTTTCTACCTTTAGAAGATCATTGCCACTTGTGACTAATTAAAGCCACATTGGTTATTAAACAAAAGACCATCAGAAACATTTAACTCAGAGTGCTGGAGCAAGGGTATAACAAAAAACAAAAGGTCATATGGATTCCTGTGCAGATTGTGGCTCCTCAGCCATCTCTATGGACCGTTGGTGGTCTCTGCAGTTTCAGAATGTGGTCCACAACACAATCATGAGGAGGACAAATGAAAACCATATTCCCGTGCATGCAAGCAAGAAAACAGGAAAGAAATAAAAGGACCGGGTGAACATTCAAAGTTTAACATGATTCTCATTTGGTCACAAATGAAAACCATTATTGAAGCACAGCACAATATTGTCCATAGACTTTTCTGTACTTTGAAAAAAGGTATTAGGCTTTGATGAAACAAAGACTGAGGAATGCTTTTACATGTTATATTTCTTTACAAATATACACTAGACACAAACGAGTCTCAAAGGAGCAAAGTATTTGAAATAAAAATAAGGAACGGAAAAGTGCACAACAAAATCCAAATTGCTTCCTAGTTCGTGGTGCTGTGTGCTTAAGCAGCACCTCTATTCCTTACCACAGAGGATCCTGTTCATGTACCAACCTCTATTCCTTGGCTTCTGCACCAGAAGCTCCTGGCAGGCAACCTGGACAAGTGCCGTGGCATTTTCTAGCCAGGGATCCAACAGGACCAGAAACTTGCCAACCAAGAGTCACCTCTGCAGCCCAGATGGAGCAAGAACAAAGCTGACCTTGAGCTTTAACAACTAGAATTGGATGACTTCTGGCTGTTTGATTTCTTAAGCCAAACAATGCAGTAACATTAGTCAATTTTAATTACTTGCCTTCCTTCCCAAGGAAGTGGATACAAGTATTGTTTTGACTACTCAGGTAAGAGTGCTGCCTGAGACTGGCAGACCTAAAATGCTGGGAAAGACAAGAATGCTATAATCAAACCCCTTCTATCCCCTCTTCACAAAGCTGGAGACATTTGAGACAGGAGAGCTTCCAAGGATCAGACTGTTGCCCTGAGTAGCAGCTCATCTCTTCACACTGCCCAAGAAGCATGGGTGCATATCCCAGCCAACAACAGCCAACAGAAAATACTCGTGAGTGAGGAAACTCTCTAGCAGCCCCTCTACTCTCCCCCATGGCTGGAGAGAGGTGCAACTTTGAGAAGAGACTGTGAGGTCTAAGTACACAGATGAAGAGTCACCATAGAAGTCCGCCATTTCTGCCAGGAATTGTTCATATTGGCTGCAAAAAAAAAATACACACTCTTCTGGAGACATGAGACATCATCTGGGTGTTGCTGGCTGTCAGGCTCAGCCCAGACATAGTTAGGTAACTAGGACACCCCTTCTTCCTTTGCACTGAGCAAACTTTGGGGGCAGAAGATTGCCTGAAAAAATGAAACATATCAGGAAGCTCTCCAATTCATTCATAAACATAATCTTTACCACTGAAAGAAGTAGACTAGGATTTCCTTTTCAAGGATAATAAAAGATCATTTGTAGGCCAGAGACTAAAGTGCTACCATGAATTAGCTCAATCCCATCCTTTATTGCCATTCTAAATGAGCAACAAAAGCAGGAAGGGGGGTGAATAATTTGCTAACAATTTCAAAATAAAGCTTTATTCTTTTTTCCCTATGTATTCTCATACTTATTACAGTGAAATTAAAAAGTTTTCCTCCAAGTGAACTCTTGCTAATCTTTTTATTTAGGTTCAGTGCTACAGAATGTGACCCTGCAAGAACATTCATCTACAGTCACAGCTGGAGCTCCAGACTCCCTGACCTGAAGGAATTAATTTATTTGCAAAGCAAAAGCAACTGAAAGGCCAAAGGCTTATCTAAAACAAAATCTGAATTATACCATCTTATACAAAGAACAGGATGAAAACGAGACATATAATCAGACATCTCATCAAAAGCTGCTATAGAAATCATTACATTAGAGAAATATAATTTAGAAAAAGAAATCTAAAGTTCTGTGATACCACAAAACAAACTTCAATTCTTAAAAAAAAAATAATAATTTTAATACCAGATTAAATACAACTCTAATGAACTGCCATCAAGAGAGCAGTCAGACTTAAGAATGCTCAGCTCCAGCCATCCAGCCTGACTCTGTAGTCTCATACTTTTGATAGCTACTTGCTCATTTGGAAGGTTTATCTAAAGCCAGTTCTAATATTACAAAATGAAAAGCTTGTTCTTGCTTCAATTAATTTGCCAACTTCTTAGTCCCTTTTCTCCTGTTCAAGTAAATAATAAGAATGTGACGGGCAGTGGAAAGTCAGATTGTCTGTACATAATCCACCCGTTTGCAGCCAGCAGGACAGTGAGTATAGAAGGACATGAAAATTATTCGCGAGCAGACAGAACTTAAAGCATGAATGACAATGAGCACACGAAAGGCAAAATCTGGATCTTCCACTTTTGACAGATTTCATGAAAAGATTTCCAAAACAATTTGTGAAGAGATAATATTCTGAATATTAAAAGATAAATAAAAATCCTAAAGCAGTGATTCAACACTCGTTACAACAATCCTTAGCTAAGTATTCACGAGATGCATCATATTGCTGTTTTGCAGAGAATGCATTTAGAGATGTATTAATTTGATCACGTGTGTACATTCATCACCTTTTTAATAATCTGAAAGCTTGACCCATTAAACTAATCAGGAACTATTTGTACATCCACATTCAGAGCAATTTATTTTGTGCATATTAGGCTGAAATGTTTGCTTATGTTTTCTAAAAGCTGGGCATCCCTGACACTTGAGACCTCAATATCTTGATTTTTTCAAATCACTGCCTTCCTAATCAAGGAATAAAAGGGCATAAAAGCTTCATTTAATGAAAATAATTTAGAAGCTTTTTTTTTTTTTTCAAGGAGAATCTAGGCACAGAAAAGCCAGAGTACTTTTGATTCTTACCCACATTTTAATTTAAGTGTTCAGTTTACTCACATTTTCAAAAAAAAAAGATTTGCATCACATTCTGTATGAGAAAATATTACAGCCATGCTGGAACTCTTACAAACATCCACCTGAAACAGCATAAGCAGTTCTTTACTGGAGTTGTTAAAACAGTAGAAACAGAGTCAAAAAAAAAAAAAAAAAAGATTTTACTGTCAAAACAATGACAAATAAATTTCAATTAATCTCATTTAGATGTAGCATTTTTATCCATCTAAAGTGAAAATATATTTAATTAAATCACACCACTGACAGAGCATTCTCCCTTTCCTATTTCACTACCCATTTATTTTATCCTACTAGTCCATTTAGCATAGCTGCCCTTAACACTGTGTTCCCAAAGAGAAACAACTTAAAAGAAGATTCAGGTCAAACTTCACTGATTGAAATTACTCTATCACACTGGCACAGGGCATCCACTGAGGAATCCACATGCAGCAAGGAGCAAGCACTGTTTAGCCTGTGGAGGTTTCCCTGCTGCTATTTAGTTGGATGAGTAGGACTAGATTCCAGCAGGAAACACCAAAGGGAGAACACAGCCCCTTTGCCGCAGCGGTGAAGATGGGGCTGGAGCTGCTAAACCTATGCAGATCCTTCCTTCTGCTACCCAGTTCACTTACATTGAAGTACTACTTGCTAAACAGCTTTTTCCTTAAAGACATATCAATACAAATTCATATTAAACATTTCTATGCATACAGCTATCAGCACCTGAGAAAGAATAGTGCAGTAATGGCGTTTTGATGTTTCTCCTCATTTAGTTTTTTCTTAAATAATGCCAATTCCCCAAAAGAAACAAAATCCCTGATTTTTTTTGTTACATGGGTTAGAGAGGTCTGTGAAGATTAGCTATACCCACAGTGCTCCCAAGTAGGGTCTGAGCAATGAAACTGGAACTTTATGCAGAAAGAATGACAGATCCCTAGAAGTAGCCTGGCTCACCTAGCCAGGGCCAGAAAATTCAGCCTGTGCTTCTTTCCAAAGTACCAAAATTAAAACAGTCTTCAAATTAAAAACTGACGTAATACACTTTGAGAGAAAAAAAAAAAAAAAAAGTCACCATGAGCTATGATGGCAACTCCTATTTTTCCTTTTCTAATTTTGTACTTTTTATTATCACTATCCCTGGTGGCTTTCAGGAGGTCCCTACAAACTAGTTGCTGTTATGAAGATGGCCTATTTTAATCAGTCCCTTGACAAGAACAGCTAATTATCTAACTTTTCTGTCTGAACTACCAGATGGCTTTAGTTCTATACTTAACTCGATTAGTTTTCAGTAAGTAATGGAATTTGCATATTAGAAGATGTCTGTGATGACACAGAACAGAAATAATACCAGTACCAATACCAGTATCTAAGGTACATGTAGCAACTTACTGCACTCTTCCACTAAAATATAAAATAGTCACTTAAAATGACAGGCGTCTTCCACATTTTCTTTTCTTGTTGAACTCGCAAAGGCATGCCAGCTTTCCCTTTTGCTGGCAGGTTACCACCGTACTCACATTGCTTTCTCCCCCAAAGCTGCAGACATCCTAGTGCATCTACCCATATGAGAAACCAGGACACACACCAGCGCTGCATGCCGTGGTCCTGCACAGCTCAGTGCTGAGCATCTGCATGCAACGTCCCAAGGGACCATACAAGTGCTCAAGCCTCATGGAGCAGTACTGCCAGAATGTCACGGATGGTGTGACTAGTGCTTGTGTGTGCTTGCAGGGACATCTATAGAAACAGGCAGATTTTGGCCAGTTGCAGAGGCTGGAATTTAGACAGGATTTAGCCAGCGGTGTGCCCCAATGGTCGGTACTGGTTCCAGGCCTGTTCAAATCATTCATCAGTGACCTAGATGAAAGGACAGAGCACATCCTCAGCAAGTCTGCTGATGACACAAACCTGGGAGGAGTGGTTGATACACCAGAAGGTTGTGCAGCCATTCAGAGGGACCTGGACAGGTTGGAGAGCTGGGTGTAGAGGTATAATTTTGTTTTATTTTTTACTGGGTTTTGTGGGTTTGTTTTTTTGTTTGTTTGTTTGTTGGGTGAGGTTTTTTGTTTTTCAAGGAGGATATAAAAACATAATGGCAAAACACATATGGCTGAAAATATTATTTTCAAGTTCCTAAAGAATACTATAAACAATGGAAGATGTCAAGAAATAATTTTCTTTTGTCTGCACATTTTTACATAATCACTCATTTTTAACTAACTTCTGTAAAAGGTTTTGCATATCTTTCTCGACTAAGAAAGAAAATATCTCCAAAACCAGAAAAACAGCTTTTAGTCATGTTAACACTAAGAATATATATACTTAATTAAATTATACAGGTAGCAACTGAGGAAGGGAGAATTACCATTTTAAAAACAATAATAATAAAATAAAATATTCTAATTCCTGAAAAAAAAAATTTACTTCAGTGAAGACCTCGGGACAACAGTATACCATATTACCATAGTTTATTCTATAGCAACCATCAACAGTTAAGCGTCTCTTGGTACCACCATGGCAGTGTAAGAAAGATTAAGTGTAAATAATCATCAGAGCTTTCTCTATTTTTCAGCAATAACTCTCAGGCAGGGCAGCAGGAGAAAAAGGCTGACTGAACACCTGATACTCAAGAAACAAAACTGAGTTTTGTTAGTGTAACAACCATGACAGCTTCCATTTGTAAGGCTTCTCATCTTTGAATGCATCGTAACAAGGATATTTGTTTAATAAATGGAACACCTGTAGACTGACAAACCTGGTAAAAATTCTCAGGTTTGGTTTTGGTTTCCAAAACTGCTTTGATCTTCTCATCCCGCGGTGGAAATCAGGTTTCATTTTCTGCCACTCTGATCCAACTGAGGTCAGTACTTGGAACACGTATTCCAACAAAAATCAAACAAAAGCCCCACTTTAATATATGCTTGAAGATATTTATGTAGGATTAAGACAAGCGAGCCTTCCCAAATGGAACTGTAATTTACATCAATAAAATTCTTAACGTTGATCCAACAAAGACCATACTATCTATTTTTAGTAATGCACAGAATTTTTGGAGCTGATTTTAGAGTCAATGCTGAGCATAAGAGGTCTTGGGAAGCTGACTTGAGTTGAACTTGTAAAGACAATCTCTAGTTATATTTCACAGAGACATAGATCCTCCTGAAATGGAAAACAACAATAACTACTGCCAAGAAAACTAAGTTTGCTTGAATTTCCCATGTAGTGCTGTTTAATATTCAGTTAACCAGCTTGGGTTCTGACTGGCTTTTAACACAGCACTATCTGCTGCTACTCCTTAGTTTCAGTTTCATTAAATCAGTAGCAGAGTGACTACAAGTCATGATTTAAAATGACATTTCCTAGACTGGTCAAAGTCATTTGGCCAACCAACTGCACCCCAGTAAGATTTCAGCTGCCTTCCCTGTCACAACTGCCTAGGTAGCCTTGGGCAAGTCAGCTTTAAGCTATGTCCCACCCAAGTGCTCAACTGCACAGCACCTTTGCACATTGTCTCCTCATCCAGAGGAGCCCCTAGCAACATCCCAACAATAGGAAAGGACAAGACCTAGGCTTTTCCACACATCCTTGTTTCTACAGGCCCAAGTGGAGCTTAAGATGCTCTTCTTAGGGATGAGCATACCCTCTAGAGCAAACTGGGATGTTGCTTGGATGCCCTGCAACTTCAGTTCCCCATTTACGTGAAAATCTCCTTCACCACAAAGGTGATGTAAAGTTCAATCCATTAATGAACATAAAGAACACAAGCAGTAATGGCTGTGTGGGCAAATATTGACAAAGGGTAACAGTTTCAAAGAAGTGACTAAAGTACACTGAGTCTTCCTGAATCATCCCCCTCTGTGGGATTTCTGCTCCACAGTGACTTAAAAAAAGTGTCCACTATCCCACAGCATCTCATTATACATGTATGTGTTGCCTATGACCATTCTACAATATGAATCACTTCCTGTGTTCAATTTTATTAACTGAAAGTCTCCTAAATGAAAAGCAGGGAAAAAAAATCTTAAATACAGCTATAAAGCACACAGATAAGAGATATTTTTCTTGACCAAGATGACAGGATATTTCAAGAGAAACAGAAAATGCCACTAAGAGCATAGACAGATATAGAAGATACTGCATATTACTAATAACAGTAAACTTTTCCTTCCTTTCTTCATGAAAGGAGTCAGTTGATTGAATGGAACAAGTAGTCATTCTTACTTTTTTCATCCATCCTTTGTACACATCAGTGCATAATTCTTTAACTATCAGTAATCTGACACTGTATATAAAAAGACCCATGCTTCTGAAGTCATCTGTAACATTGCATTATAATTCTGATTTAAAGCCATATCTTAACATCATCTAATAAAATGAATAACATGGGTGATATACAACAAAATTACAAGCCCTGCATACACAGACCAGCCAGGGCAAGCCACAAGAGCGAGTTATCTTTAGTACTGGAAATGAACTGATGAGGTAATTCCTTCAAAAACTTATCAAAAAATATACAGCTTTAAATCCTAACTCACACTTCATCCCACATAGCAGCAGGAGGGGCTTACTAATTGGAATCTGTAGAACATATGGACTGGAATACATCCCATCATCCAGAACCTCAAATAATACATGTCAAGTTACTGAGCTTCAGTGCATTATTAACAATTTGCCTTCTGAATACATCACTGTATTTTACATTTTACATTATAAAGTGTACACAGAAAAAAAAAAAAAAGAAAAAAAAAGAAAAAGAAAAAAAAAGGAAGCTTTACTGAGGGCAATTAATGCAAACATCAAAGATGCAGTACAGAGAGAAATCCATGGTTATACTGGCTTTCCACTGAACCTAAACAAGGATGGTGGTTCTAAGATCCCATTTATATATAAAACAGACTCCGATTTTTTTTTTCTGCCTTCCCATTTCCTGACTGCATAATTGTGTAAGGAAGCCTGTGAGCCTTTGAAGCCTCCACCCAAAACAAACATGAATCTTTATAACTCTTGCAATCTTCTGCTTTCTGGCCACCCAGCAAGAATCTAACTGGATCCCTTGTTTGAAGGCCACCACTGAACAGTACTAGCAGGGGAAAAGAAGAAGAAGATGAAGTCCAAATGTAATAATTACATAATATTTTTAATGAGATATAACACTGTGTTAATCTAAACAATGTGTTAAGATCTTCATCAATCAACTTTGAAGAATGGGCAGTATTCATCAGTTTAGCAGAGTGAAACCAAGAAAGCAGAAAGTCTTATTCAGTTGTTAGACAAAGACTCTAAAAGTGACACATCTCAGATAAATAGTCGGTAGTACCCTAATTTTTACACCTCTCTTAAAAGGATATTCCCTTGAGACACACCAACACATGACTGACATGGCTGTTTCTCAGAACAAAGTGACATTACCCAGAGAGTGTTGTGTGCAGGGGCACAGCATCAAAACCCCAGAAAACACCAAAGAGTGGCTGCTTAAATTTTCTGGAATCCTAGAAACCTATTACTGCAAGCTCCTCTCATCCTGGTCACAATTTCTGATGCATATGGAACAGTACAGAAAAGTGCCATTGCACAAGCAACAATTCAGTGCCAGAAGGATGCTTCCATAACACCTTCCTACAGCCTCTCAGAGGGTCTTCATTCCAAATCAGGCATGGATTTAACAGTACAGCTAAAAAGCTATTAGCTGCCCCCTAATCATGATCTAATACTGTGACCGACTCCAAATTATCTCATGTTCATGATATACAACTGCACAGCTCCCTTTTTTTCCCTCCATTCACACTTCTGTGAGCATTTTAATTTCTATTTTGCAAGGCAGCTTTCATTCTGAAAGATGCTAAAGTACACTATAGCTTATTTCTTAAAAAAAAAAAAAAGCACATAAAGCTGGGTAATTCTTTTTACTACAAGTTGTGCAATGTTAGGGAATCCTGCACATGTACACAGGCATTATAGGATACAAAATTATATTTTCATGCTTTGTATTATTAAACACAACCTGTAACTTTTAAGTATCTCAGGAATTCTTGCATTTGATTTTCTTATAGTCATTTATTAACATTTACTTATCATCCCACAAGTGTATTTCAAAATTATTTTTAAAAAAACACTCAGACTACTACAATACATTATAATAGCAGTTTAATATACTAATTACAGTAATTAATTGCAGATGCAGATATTCTGAAGTAATGCTCATGCTAATATGTATTCTAATAAAAGAAAGAGGGAGAAATACTGATCAAGGCATATGGATGCATAGCAATTATATATTGACAGCTTTGGCTTTTATTTACGCTCATATGGAATTTGCAAAGCTTGTGTCTGTCATTACCTAAAAAAAAAAAAAAAAAAAAAAAAAGACTGCAAAAACACAGAATCATAGGGTCTACCTATGGTGTTCCTCCCCAGCTCACAAATTTCCAGTGGAATTCAAGAAATGGAAAGATGAAGACAGATTACACTGTAAAGGTTATCTTAAGCTTCTCAGATTTATTTCATATTTATTTTTTTTTAAAGCATGTCCTGAGTGGAAGCACACTAGATTGAGGCCTTCCAAAAACATTTTCCCTTTCTTAATGCCTTCTGATTGGACAGCATTTTTCTGGAAAAGGAATGAGTATGTTTTCACAAACACAGGCCATTGTAAGATACCATACCTCACTGAGTGATCAGAGATGGCACGGGGGTACTAGAACACTACCTGTTGTGTTTCCACACACACATACAACATCTAGCATTCTCATCAAATCAAAGATGACTGTCGGTTTAAGCTGCTGCTTATAGTTTCCTTCTTAGCATATAGAAAGGGGAAAACTTTCCTACAGGAAACATCTTGAATACATGTTAACTGCTGAGAATTTAAGAAACATGCTCAGATGCCTAGTGTTATTAAAACCAGAAAACACAGAATGTGCACACAGTAAGGAAAGAAAGACCTACAGTTGTCTGCTTCTCCCAAAATCTGAGCTTTCTGAAATGCTTTACTGCTGCCATATCTTCCCTCACACAAACAGTTCAAGTGAAAAGAATCACATTCTATTAATATATAGTCTCTGTAAGCTATACATCAACTTAACAATACACATCATCTCAGTGAAGACATTTGATGGACTTCTTTCAAACTGAACCTTTTTTACTGCTACTGACTTGCATGGTGTTAGATACCAGCTACATGAGGTAGGGGAAAGGGTCTTGAACATGAAACCATGAGCAAGAAAGTCCTTATGTGAGGTTTAGGCTACTCAAAGGCATTTCTTCAATTACCAGTAATTGGAATTGAAAAATAATCTTCCTCCACTGAAAATTTTCTGTTATTGGGATATCTGTTTCAAATTCATCTAGAATAAATTATCCAATAACTACAAAATAACTAAAATAACATTTATAGAAGCAATCTGGTTATGGTCAAACATTTGATATTTTTATATGCAGAAGATCACAATCACTTTCAGAATAAAGCATTTTTTCAAAGGCACATGGTGCAAGCTCAGTCTATTGAAACTAATCACTGACAATTTTCATACATTCCTTCCCATGAAATCCAGTTCTGCATTCTCCATAGAAAGTACATCAACCTCTTAAATAAGCAACCCGTATACTCATGCTTCCAGCTGCTTTGGGGCAGATGAATACTGAAAATATTCCAAACCTGGAGGCTGGAACCAGCTGCCGTCTTTAAAAAAAGCATTTGTTTCATCCCAACATCCTTGTCGATATGGTAAATATAAATATTCTCACAATTTGGAAAAGTCTTTTCTCTTCCCAAGTCACAGAAAAAGAATTAACCTTTGATTTGCAGGAAAGGACTTTCTAGTCTTGGAGAAAGGAAAACTCATAATATACCAACAAAATTAATATGGATGAAATTTTCAGCTCAAGAAATATTAATAATAATTTTTAAAAGAATGGTACGTCTTTGGTACTTCCAAAAAAAAAAAAAAAAAAAGCTTCTTGAAATAGCAGTTGCCTGGAACTTCTTGGGTACTTAACATTGTGATATTGAAAGATAAAAATAATCACACATCCACAAAAAAGTGAACTTCTTTGTAAAGTAAAACCTTCTGCTTTCTGTATCCCCATGAAGGATTTAGAGCAACATCCCATGTTTTTTGACTGCCAGAAATGCTGATTTCTATACCATAAATTAGCTAACGGTCAATACAAGTTCAGGGGTAATACGAGTAAGTATTAATCCAAAACTAATATACATAAATCATCATTTATTAAAGGAAGAAAAAAAAAAAAAAACAGAGGCAAAGAAATAGTAATGGCTCCTCCTGAAAGCTACCAGGGGCCACTGCTCTGCGGCCTTGATGTCCTCGAGAATCCTGCCTTCCACTCACGAGGAAGCAGCAGGAGCCTAGCACAGGCAGCACTTGCTTACTTCGGGGTGGGGGAGGTGGGAATAATGCATTCAGTGTGGTTTTAGCTGCTCTTTGCATGTTTTGACCCCTGGAAGGAGGCCGAGCAGCAGCTCCCATAATGTGTCTGCTCCCCACAGACCTGAAGTGATCTATGGGATCATGGTTTGGGAATCTTCAGACCAGATCGTTAGGAAAAGCCATTAATAACACAGTTAGAGACCCCAGTCAGCGATGGCGTACAGCTTTAAGCAAAAACATCCTTTTCAATTAAAGCTGTGTTTGTGCTCAAGTTAAACACTGACATTTCATAAATCTCGCATGAGATGGCCCTAAAGAAAACCACACACTAAATATTTAATTTAAACACCGCATGACTGGGTTGGGGGCCAGTCTCAGAGCCTCCCACTGCTGTTCCCCACTGGCAGCCAAGTCAGGGATCGGCAACCCAGGGCCCGCTGGCATGAGAAGGGCTGCAAGCTCAGCAGATGCTCCTGCCGCCCCGCAGCACGGCCACGCGGCTGCCGCCAGCACCGGGCCACCCGCATGGGCTCAATCACTCCGTGAGCGCCTCTGCCCACGTGCTGCTCTTCGCAGCACAGCAAAGTGCTGCAAGCCTGGAGCCAGAGGGATTAGTAATGGGAACGGGGCAAAGAACTCACTGGACTGAGTCCATTTTGTGTTAACTATGAGGGCTTGGATTTCTTTCAGTAGCTGAAAGAGACAATAAACAACGAGTAAGAGGAAGTTTTCCCACACAGGCTTTACATCTCCAAGGAAAGAAAGGGGAGGGGGGGGAGGGGGATACACAAAGCTATTTCTGATGCATGCCGTGGGCCAAACTTCTAAACCCTCTTCAACCTTTTCACATTTGCAAATTCATGCACTTGATAGAATTGCTCTTACTGATTTCATGTATTGCTTTTATTGTGCTCTTCACTTAGTTAGGTAAGTCTACAGATTTGGCACAGAACAAGCTTCTTCATCAGCGAAATGTGCACTCAGACGTCTGAAAGCATGAACAATGATACTGAAAGCAGACATTGGAAAAAACTTGGCTTACTTTATGGTCACAATTTTACTAACAAGCCACTATGCCCAAGATGCGAGTCACACACTTCCGATTTCCAGTGGTGTCAATGTATTACTAAGCCTTGCCCTAAAATTGAGATGAAAAAATATGGGATATTTTCTTTTCCTGAATAATAATGCATTTATTTATCTTTTAAGTTACAGATAAACTTTGTCCATATGAGAAAGAGGGAGGTACTTATTAAGAAAGCACAAAAATGTTTTCACAGCACATCTCACTTCTACAGTACCATTTCTCTCCTCTCTCTCCTAGGAACAGCAAGAGCATTCCACTGTTTTCAACCTACCAACTGTGAATACAAAGATCTGATGCAATTACTCTTGGGAGCACCTCTAATCCACAGGCCAAGCATCAGGCACACAGAGGTCTAGGCTAACTTGTTGCCTCTTAATAATGCAAACTGCCATTGAGCCTCAGAAGGAGTTCAGTCCTCCTGCAAAGTGAGTGGTTACAAAGAAGTTGGGAATGCAGTCAACTTAATTGAATAACAGTTATATCTAAAGCGGTCGAGCGTGACCTCACCGATTTCCTTGGTGTCTCAAATTTTGATGTTCTAAGATCCTAAAATTCCTTCTTTTGTTTCTTTGGTTCTTTGCATTAAACTGGGACATAGACAGTAATTTTTGACAGTCAGCTCTTCTTTCTCATCTTTGCTTTTCACTAAGCTCATGTCTAGAATAGATTCAGCTCATGTGTATTTTTTACTGTTCACGAAAATAATCACAACACTGGTAGGAAAAAAACTTTCAGATATCTTTGGGCAATATTTAACAAATAAAGGGTAAAAGAAGCAACACATTGCAATGTCAAAAAAGGAAAAAGTTAGAATTTGCCACATGCTTGACCACTTTAGCCCAACAAAAAAAATAGATCAAGTGAAAAACATAAATGTTACTCAGCACTTCCATTCCAAGCTGGACTAAAAAAAAAAAAAAAAAAACAGGTAAGGAAAGATTGCAGACTTGCTTGGATGAATGAACACTTTGAACAGCATATTAAGAGGAAGTCTAGTTGCTACAAAGAAAGAAAAGATTAATTAGCAAAGATTACAAGGTCTCGAGGGTAAGAAAGAAGTGTTGAAACAAAAATAAATAAATAAACGGAGGGGACAGAAATGAATATGCCACGTGCATAAGTGGTGCAGCTTCTGGAATTTGATGCTGGCAGCCAACCTGCTCTGAAGCACTGGGACCCTGTCAGGATGGCTTCCTACTTCAGCTAGAGCCGTTACTCTAGGTGTACTCTACTCCAGCTAATTAAATAGCAAGGGGAGGAAAGGGAAATGAGACTGATATGGCAGGCTGAAAAGTTTTACATGGTGCTAAGCAGCCAGCCAGGCTGAAACACTGTAAACGATACGGAACAACTACTTCAGAGTGGAGAGGAAAGGTCAGAGACAGCCGCGGCCTAGGCGTTTCTAGCATTACACAAGCGACTCGGGATGAGGTAGTCAACCTGAAAGCCTGAGCAGGTCACGGGCTCAGCACGGTGACTGCCCGTGTATTTCTGATGCTCGCAGCAGGCTCTGGTGCTCCTCTGAGCAAAACAGCCTTTTCTGTCTTCTCCCACACGCTTCCTGCCAAGCATGGGGCCCAGAGAAAGTTACTCAAGAAAGATTTTTCCATAAACATAAGTCATAATTTTTATTCTTCAGAGAGTACTATAAATCAGGAGGAATAAAACTGCACTAGTAGCCTCTTCGGAGCAATAGCTTCTTATACTACCCTCTCTGGTTATAGTTGCAGTACCCATAAGTTTCATCTTCACACTTCACTGTACATAACCAAAACTGAACAACTTTGTTAGACAAGTCCAGATTTAGCAACATGCTCATTTCATCCCCCACCTATCCATCCATCGCCATAAATATGTTACATAGAAAAATTCTGCTTTATGAAGCAACACATATATAAAGTTTTAAAGGCATGTGAGACTAAAGCCAGCAGTTAGGTAATAAACTTGCAGGTGGGAGGGCTTTTTTAAAACAAAAAAAAAGTTTTTAGTGGTGTTAATAAAACGCACAACAACAGGAAATTAGAATTACTGAAAATGAATTTGAAACAGTTTTGAACAATTCTTATTCAGTTCTTGAGAATTTTGGCTAGAAAGAGTCCTTGTTACTAACCAAACGATTCTTGCAATCCTAATCCTTATCCAATAATACCTGACACAGCACAGAGCAGGTCTGCCTGCAAGCTGGTAGAAGTTAGCATGGAATACTCTTTTTGCAAAAAACTGAATATTTTTGCCAGCCCTGGTTTGGTTAGGTCAACAGGGCCCCAAAATAAAGAGTTTTATTTGCATATTCCCTATGTATGGCTACTTAAGCTTTTCAAGGATTAAAGTGCAAGCTGTAGATGAACTTTAAGACGTAATATAAGAGGAAGAAGGCAATATCCTGATTCAAAAAAAAATTAAAAAAATAAATAAATTTATGCCTCATTTCTTTAATGCATCTCAATGCTTTTATGTGAATACAAAAGTGGAAATTAAGTCTAAATGGCACATTTTGCAGCAGCATCAGTTCCTTTGGAAATCATGGTGAGTATCCTCAGACAGAGTGCATTAGTGCAACACCAAATGGCAGGAGCTGACCACTGCATCAAGGCTTGTGGAGAAGCAAAATTAACTCAGCTTCCTCACCAAGGAAGAACTAGAAAAAAGAAAAAAGAAAAAAGAAAAAAGCAATAGCCATTTTGCTATTGAAGCACAGCACAGCACAATGTTCTAGTAGCACCTTCAGATAAAAAAAAGTCTCACGCCAGTGAGAAGGAATAGGAAGAAAGTCACCATTTCTCTGCATAATTTCCTATGAGCCAGCTAATGTCATCTTTACCTTAACCAAATAAATTTCAGCTACTTGATTTTGATCAATTTCAGACATACCCAGGCTGCAGGGAAAAAAAAAATAAAAGTTGCAAAATGAGCTGCTCTTGCGCTAAGAAACACAGGGTAGCTGGCATGGAGACCTAGACAACCTTGCCTCATAGAGACCTACTTTCTAGTGACCACCATTAGCAGGTTGAGAGATGTTGGTTTTAGCTGTTTTGGATTTTGCAACCTCAGAAAACAGTCAAGATTAGTGATAAGGCTGTAAGTTTGCCAGCAGATCGGTGCAATCACAGATATGACATTGGAGCAGACTTTTCCATACAGGGCATCAGTTCTGGACCCATCTTCCAGGCTGCATCAGAGCACATTTTTGTTAACCTCCCAAACACATTGCAAAGCTGACATTGATTTCTATGTATTTCATTGGAAACTTGAGTGAAGGTTAATGGTTTGCTTTTATTGTTGTTTCCTTCTACAATTATTGATCTGGACATCCAGAATGATTTATCTAAATGTTTTCTTTTTGTTTTGTCATCTTCTTGTACCTCCTCTAAATGTCAGTGATGTATAGTTTCTCTACAAAATGATATTTTTAAAATGTAAGTTTTGCAGAAAGGGGTCCTGCAGAAATACAGACAGAAGAACTACTACAGAAATTCTACTTTTAGAGTGTTTTTGTTTTTCTTTTTTTTTCAGTATTAGAGTTAGTTGCTGTGATGGCAAGCATCTATTTGTAGTCCTTTTCTGCTCTCCCCCCTATTTTACTGCATCATCATAACTAAAAACTGGAAAAAGAGTATATGAGACTTGCACTTATCCACCAGTAGTAGAATTTAGTCATGAAACCTGCATAAAATTCAACAGGTAAGTAGATTAAAAATTTCCATAGTCTCAAGCCTATGCATTTAAGTTACCAAACTAGAACTAAAATAAGAAATGATGAAAAACAGTCGCATCTAAATAATCCTCAGATATTTCCAGCAGGCTGGCAAATATTTGCTGTTTCTATAAATCTTCTCTCAGCACCTGTCAGGAGTACAGCCAGCAACATGGGGGAATAAATACATCAGTATGCAAAGATTTCCCATAAATCCAGTCAATTTGGGAGCAAGCTAATTCCTCTCTTCAAGCAAGACAGAAATTTTCTAAAAATCTTAATCTCCCACGTGCTGATGCAGCACTGCAGAGCTCTGATCACCTTGCACTTCCCTCATCTGCCAGCCCTGAGTTTGGGGAGGGCACAGCCAGGGAGCAAGGGCAGGAGCAAGGCTCCAGCAGCAGTAACAGCAGTAACACACAGCACAGACTGAAGACTAACATTGAAAGACAACGGGCACACTGCAGTGGGAGGAGAAAAGGAAGAAACATCAAATCAGAGCAGCCACGCATTTACTGAGGAATCAGTATGTTTTGGCTTTCTCCTCTTACCTTTCCTTTTAAAGTGCTTTTTCCTAGGTTGCATCTTTCACCATATTTTTGTTTACTCCATTATTTACTTTATTGTGCTGGTATTTTTGGTTTTACAAAACTCATGCTGTTTAAAGATATTTCCTCAGCTGAGCCCAGCCATGTCAAAACTCACTCACATGGAGGACCTGAACTGCTGTTTTAGAGCAAGCCATATTCAACACAAGTCATTAAAGCAGACATAGATAAAGCCCTATTGATGTTTACAACCATGTGACATTCATGTTAATGTGTCTCCTGCAGCTCTAAAGCCTTACACCATTTGTGCCTGCAAGCAGAGATCTACTTAACTGGAGGAGAAAAATCTCCCAAGTACCCAGGTCTTCACATAACAGTTGTAAAAAAAAATCTGAAGGTTGCAAGATTTTTCTGCTTTTCCCAACACCGTGAAGGAAAAGCAGCATTTCCTTAGCTAGATTATACATGCTCCTTTTCTTCCCTTAATCTGCACTCCAAGTCTCAGAGATACCCTTCTCTGGCGGGGAAGCCTAATGCAGGCATCAACAACATCCCACCATGAAAATTAATGAAGAATGGTGGCAGTGGGCAGCAACAGCAAAAAAGTTGCCTGTTCTTGCTAATCCAGAATTTGTGAGCTGCTGCAGGGAAAAAAAATATATATATATCCAATTAGTGTAGCCTTAGCATAGTCATTTATTGTTACAGATTATGCCTGTACAAGAAAGTGAGTGTGATACAAGTTGGTTTTCAGCCCTGACCACTTACGTATTTGCATCCTTCTGTCACACTTCCTCATTTCGCTGCTGTCCCATTACAAACGGCCATTGTGTCTGAGCAGTATCTGCGGAGCTGAACTCATGCTCTTATCAAAGAAAAGATTTCAAAGGGAAGGGCAGTTTAATTGTTAGTTATTCATCTCTGTGACGTGGAAGAGCCTACACTCAAATTCTCCTCCTCCACTACAAGGTTTCCTTGAATCCTTTGCGCAAGTCTCTTAAGCCAAGGGACTCAAGAAACATGTCAGAAACCCCCAGATGGGCTTGTGCACCTCATACAGTGCTCCAAGTGGGGATCAGATACAGTGCTGCCTGCTGCTGGGGGAAGAAAGGCCTCGTCCCTCTTCCTCCTTCCCCCAAACCCTCAGCCCTATTCCCCAGCTCTTCCTTGGCTCCCTGCTGCAGGCTCTCCCTGCCCTGACACTACCGCTGTGCTGCTCTGCAACACAACCACCCACTAACCAGGAGAAACACCGAGCTATTTCTCCTGGGTTGCTTTTCTGCAAATTTATCCCAGCAACACAGCTGGAAGAAGGCCTGGTGAGTGCCAGCCAAAGGTAAACTTGAAGAGCACGTGTCTGGGAGGAGGAGCAGGGAGAAATGGAAACTCCTTGTCAGCAGCAAGCTGTAAAACTGTTCACCACATGCTGGTGAGCCATGCCTGGAGTTTCAGAGAAAACACAACAGCAACCCAAAACCTTTTTATTAGAAACAACACCAACAGAAATTAAAAAAAAAAAAAAAAAGGAGGGAGTGGGGAGGAGGAAGAAAAGAAAATCCGCCCCCCAAGGGTGAAGGGCTAGGTATGTCCTGTGGGCCACCTACGGTTCATAGACACTGCATGAGCTCAGCCTCACACTTCTCCCCTGCCTGAGGGATAGCAGGCCCACAAACACATACCAGAATGGCATTTTTTGATACTGTGCCATTTTGCAGAATAGCTCCCAGGATTAACTGGGCCAGATTAAAACATTCTGGTTTATGAGGTCAGGACAGTCTCTGAGAAGAAGACAGTGCAGCTTCCACTCTGCTTATAGTTTTTAATCCAGTGATGGTTAAATGTAAAAATACAGAAATTAACCTGAGAGATGGGACCAAAGCCCACAGGATAAGTAGTTTTTCACTGTACATCTGAAATAAATGTAAAGCTGGCATCCTAGCAGCTTGACATCTACTTCATAATCACCTACCATGACAGCCAACCCACGTTTGAGAGGTTACAAGTCTCATATGAAATCCTCCCATTATTTTGGGCCACAGGAAATTTTAAAAGTTAAAGTTGAAGCCACACAGTAGTGTGATATTACTCACTGTGTTTCTTGTTCCACCCAGTTGCCCAAAAGCAAGCAGAGGTTAAAACTCAATTAAAGGTAGCATCCTGTTCTCAAATTTTTGATGTATATATATATATATATATATACACACACACACACACACACACACATATACACACAATCTTATTTTCACAGGTCAGGTTTTCCATTAATAAGTCTTGTTGCATCAAGTAGTAAGAGTACTGTCTTTTTGATTGCATAATTTTACTGTAATGAGACAAACCCCTGTCCCCCAGTTACAAAAAAATGAGATCAAAACAGCCCTCAACTGGAGTTGTAAGATTGTGTACATTAACTACACCTCCCAGACTGAAAGTATTCAAGTGTGAATTTGGCAACAGCTTTCCCAGCACGTCATTTATAAGCTTTGACAGGCCAAGTTCTGTAGGTGAGGGATTTGTTGAAATTTGGCTCTACTGATGCTACTTCCAGCTGACGTGGCAACACAAATGAATTTTCTCTCACATTTTCCTGATGTACTTCACTTTCAAAAGAGGAAAATTGGATATAAACCAATAAGATCATGAGCTGGCTTCCTCAGGGTGTTCCCAACCACCCTTCAGAATTTCCCAAAGAGGTGGCAGAACTGCACCACATACGTTCGATGACACATGGCACAGCAGGAACTCAGAAAGGCAACCTCTTTTTATTTGTGCATGAAAAGCACACGGCAAACAAAACAAGGCTCTCAAATGGAAGTATTGGTACTAAAAATATTTTCACGCATCTTGAATAAGATCTCCATGAAATATTTTATTTTGCATGTGCACATTTCTACAGCCTGTGTATCACTAGTAATATGACCTTTTTCCTAGTATTAGTAAGAGGACACCATAAAAAATTAGTAAACCATATACATATTAAGATTGCTATGCCGTTAACTTACTGTCACTAGAATTACTGGAAAGAATAGCTGGAGTCCCACAGTTCAGATATTTCAAAATAATAACATATCCAGAAACCTCTACTGTCATGAATTATCACCTAGTCCCTGATATACAGCTGAACTGAGAAAAACACGGTCAGACTTGCTAAACAGAACTGATAATAATATTTTCCTGAGCACTGCAAACCCCTCATTCAAATACCTCTGTCAGAACTGTGACACTTTTAGAAAAATATTGAAATCAGTACTCAGTCGTCATTTAAGTAAAACTGTCAGGGCTGCACCTGCTGCATTATCAGGTAATAAGCAATGGAAATTCTAATCTGGGGGTCAGCACTGGGTCTTCAATACAAAAATAAGTAGCACAGCAAAAATAAGGAGGAAAGACTCCATGCAAGGAGGAAAAAAAAAAATAGTACCATTTTGTGAGGGAGGAGAAGAATTACAGAAGGAAACGGAAGATGATTTTTAAAATATTAAGCTCTTATTTTTGAAGAGCTCTTCCTAGCATGTGAAATCTATCAAAATAAATTTAGTGTGACAGGGAAAAGTGTCATCAAGGTCAATTAATTATCTCCACCTGTACCATACCATGGACAAATTCTGTGCTACAGAATATTAAAAAAAAAAAAGGCAAACAAAAACAAAAAAACTCACTGTTACAGTAATCCTTAGTTTACTGAAACGTTACACTAAGTTCAACACCATCTTAAATTTCAAATGGTCACCCTCACCTTCTCCCCAGTAAGGAAGTCTCACTCTTTTCCTTTTGCTTTCTCAGATAAAAGTAACATCTGAAGAAGATTTTGTTTGTCCATACAGATTTAAATGCATTGCCAACATGCACTCAGCAACACAGAATCAGCAAACTACAGAAATGTTACAACAGAAATGTACTATAGAAGAAAAAAATCATCCCCTAACTGCCGCCAAAACAATCAGTTATTCTAAGTTATTCTTCTTTTCCCTCCCTCCACAAGTCTGAGGATTCTTCTGAGTAAAGCATATTTCAAGCCTCATTAACAATAATGCTTCTGACCATACATTTTTTGCTCTTAGTCTATATTTACTTTAGAAAAATTGCTGAAGGTTCCTATGTTTTGCTGAAGACACAGCTTTGAAAGCAGCACAGATCTCAAAGATAAATTGTTTAATCTCACTTTTCCAGGCACCAAAAAGAGTAAGGGCCACAAAACTGACAGGACACATCTGGGTAAAGTAAGGACACTCCCACCACAAGCCACTTGGAAAACCAGCAGAATCTGGCCTCAAAAACATGCATCAGTACTTCACTTAATAGCATTAAACCTTTCCTTAAGAAAGGGAAAGAAAAATAAGACTTCAGTGACAATACGGGTAATATACGAGGCTGAATAATCTCACCGCAGCTACAGTCTACACGGGTATCTAATCATTGCACATTAATATTCAAGAAGACTATTATACAAGTTGTCCTTTTGCCTGGAGATTCAAAGCTTCACTTAAAAATAAATGAAGAGTAATGATTGCTGGTGAACTTTCCCTATTTTCTAGCCAGTTAATTTCCTCCTCCTGGTGAAAGTCTGCTGTATGCCACACATCCTGCCTTCAGGCTATCGCTGAGATGGGAAAACTGTGGTTCCTTTCTTCCTATTACAAAGTTTAAAACCAGGAAATACATCCGTTATGAATTTTTAAGAGTAAAACAAATGTTAAAGACATTGGCAGAATGCTGGAAGAAAATTCTCAGGACTATAACGACACACATGTGGCAAGAAACTTAAAAGTTTATTAACAGACACAATGCCTTCAAATTTACCAGGAAACACTATTAGAAGTAACATTACAGATAGCTGAACAGCGTTCAAAAAAAATCAACTCAGCATGTGGAGAAAGGGGTCACCAGAAAAACATACTTCCAATTAGATTTTTTGCTGCAGACAGCACACACACAGGGATGCTGTAATCCCAAAGGAGACCTCACCCCGTTCTTCCTCTCCCATCCTTCCTCTGGGGCAAGGAAGAGCTCCTCATTATCACACTACCCTGTGAAAGGCCATGCAGTTTAGGCCATGCAGTTTAAAGGCCATGCAGTTTAAAAATAGCTTTTTTAAATGATCCTGAAATCAGGAGAGAGCCTTTGCTATAGCACAAGATACGCAACTTCTTCACAGTTACTCATGCGACAAATAGGAGCGGTTCTGCGCAAGCCCATTGAGAAAAGACGGAACAATTTGGAATTTAAACCCCACAGCCTCCGTGCAGCAATCTTGGCAAGAGAAAGCAGAGCAGTGACTCACACATCAGTGTCTCACATCATGATGTGGGGCCGTTCACTGGGAAGATTCCCAAGGCATTCTACGAACAATCTCCCAGCACAAGTTCCACTCGTCACTGAGATGCGGTCCTCTGTAGCAGGAATTTGCAGCTGCTCAGCAGCACAGGGGAACAGTGCAGAGAAATTCAGGACAGGGAGTGAGAAGATGAGGGCATCATGCAAGTGAAACTCAAAGCCATAATCAGCACTCATGAAGAGGTTTCACTCCAAGCCCACCTCAGCACCATGACAGATTTTGGAGTCAGTGGTGACTGAAGAGAACAGCCTCCCACCAGACTGACCATACCACTCAAGTGAACAGGGCACGCACCCTTCTAGAGATAGATTACTCAGACAATGCTTAATGTCACACACTAACATAGCTTCTGTAATGGAAGGCAAAACATGTGCCATGACATGCTGCAAAATTAGCCACCTCCTACACAAACAGCCAAATCAATAGGATACTCCTTGATAGGACAAAAAGTAACAGCTTTAAACTAAAAGAAGGGAGATTTAGATTAGCTATTAGGAAGAAATTCTTTACTATGAGGGTGGTGAGGCACTGGAAGAGGTTGCCCAAAGAAGTTGTGGATGCCCCATCCTTGGAAGTGTTTAAGGCCAGGCTGGATGGGGCTTTGGGCAACCTGGTTTAGCAGCAGGTGTCCCTGACCATGGCAGGAGTGTTAGAATTAGACGGTCTTTGAGGTCCCTTACAACCCAAACCATTCTATGATTCTATGATCACTTTTTCCCCTACATTCAGAGTTAAAACAACATGCACTTCAAAATTAAAAAGTGAGCTAAACAGTTTCAAGCAACCCTCCCAATTACATAAGTTACCCAGGACCACAGACACATTCAGGCCAGAAGAGACCTTCAAGGGTCTTTAGTTCCGTCTCTCGTTCAAAACTGATCCCAAGGCTGGCCCTGCTTAGTTTGCCCAGGTCTATCCAGTTGGGTCTTAAAAACCTCAAAGGGTAGAGACATTTCCCAGGCTATGTGCATTCATGTACATGCACCAGAAGGGACACCGCCCTTTTGTATATGAACACTCTCTTTCCCAGGCTGACCAGCTTGTTGGACATGGTGCTCTTGCCCCACAATCAGGTGGGAATACAGCACTGACTTGCAAGATCCCTGTTGTCCTACAGGCAGGTCCACTAAGATCCCATGCCCCAAAGAGGTGGCAAGGAAAAGAAGAAGCATGATCATCTCTGCTCCATAATGAGAGACAGAAGCATGGGGGACCGAGACAAAAAGTAAATTTGTAGCACTGAAACCAGGAGTCCTGACATCAGCCTGGTGCTTAACCACAAAACTGTTCTTTCTCCCTCTGGCATAACTCTCTTGCAATTCATGACCATACATAGTTGTTTTGGGAGGGCTGAGGAACATTTACTGTCCCACTTTCTAAATGAGCTTTGCTCTTCCTGCTGTCAGGAGCTCCCGCTCTGGTCATACAATTATGCCCTTTAACATTCAACCCATGTCTGGCTGTGGTCTTTGTTCTCTGAGAAACACGTGGCAGGGTAAGCACTCTGCACGTCATTTATTTTAGGCCTCCAGTTTTGGAGCTGTGAAGCACCCCATTCAGGCAGCTTACACTCCTACCAATCACTGTAAATTATGTGAGAGGTGTTTCAATGCAGGAAGTCCATGCCACCTAAGGTAGATGAGCTACCAGCTCAGGCACACTGCTCCCTGTATCGGTCTGTTTTCAACTTTAAAAGCTTTTGAAAATGCACTCACTCAACGTACAGTTGCAGTGATTTAAGGCTTTAAAATCTCTCCTCTCCTCCTCCTCCATTCTTACCCATTACCATTTGCCACAGCAGCAAGCCAAGCTCACCAAGAAGTTGCATGTATACTTCATCACCATCAGCAGCTGTCCAAGCTAAAGGCACTAGACTTTGCACTGAAGCAGTTTAGATGTATTCACAAGCTCTGGCCTCTGTGCATTGACTTCTGGCAGAGGGGTGTAAGAGACAACAGTATCTAGGAGCTTCTAAATCTGCTTTAGTTGAAGACCATTCCTAGGTCTGATACCATCACCCAAGCCACTGCCACAAGTCAAGGTGGGAGAAGTATGGTGACATAACTTTACTGAAGAGAAACACAACACAAAGTGATGCTTAGCTGTTAATTCTCTTCACTACTATTTCTGCATGCAATCATCAACTACTTAAGAAGTTAATAAATTTAACTATTTAATAAAAGTTTAACTTTGCAATATATTTGCAATTTAGAGTGTCCGTTGACATTGCCCCCTTTTTAAGCACATCTAAACTGTGTTCTTTTGGTAGTACACTGAGTCTAGAGTATATCAGAAACTTCTCACACAATTGAATTTAACACAGCACCAGCCCACCATTCAATTGCAAATAAGACAATTTTTCATTGCAGTAGCATAACTCTTAGAGTTAAGATTCAAGCTTTGACACCATGCTGCAAATTGCACAGAATGTGTAACATTATTTCTTTCCTAATAGCAACCATGATGAAAAGCATACATCATTTCTTTGCTAATGCTGCAATATGATTTTTACTTAAACCCAGATCATCAACAGAAGACTGATTTGCTATTGAAGATGTACTACCCAATTCAACTTCTGCAGTTTTAAATCTAAGCAAACAGTAGCGTCTCACTTTCCCCACTCTATGTTCATATCATAAACATCATTGAAAGGTGTAAGCTGACTCCAGGACTGTGATTAAATTTGACCAACGAGGTCATATCCATATTCTTTTGTTTTAAGGATCAGGAAAGAATTTCATGATCTCTGCTATTACAAGGGTAACAAAGATTTTATCTAGCTATAAATGTCCTTGAGAAAGTGCTGCTTTCACAGCTCACTGTTGGTGACACTACCAAATCTCCATCAGTCAGAAATAATATCTCTGTTGGTTTTTGTTTGTTTGTTTGTTTGTTTGTTTGTTTTCAGTTTACATGACAGTTTGGAGCTACAGCTGTACCAACTGTTCTGTGTCTTTTGTCACATGAAGTTTTCACCCCTGTGGTCCTGAGCAATCATGTTTCCACCCCACCACAACAGCTACCTCAAATGGGGAAAAAAAATGAAAAACCCACACACTACAGCCTCAAACATGTTAGACTGAGAATGAATAAGGATCACATAATAAATGCCAACCATCCCATATACCACAATGAGGATGAAAATTGAGTCAAGCTGAAACTGAGGGGTTTAACTAATGCCTGCTAGCCAGGTGCTGTTCAGGAGGACAAGATATGTTTCCAGAGACTCAGTAACCCAGAAAGAGGACACACAGACACACACTAAACACTACCAATTGCTACTTTGCAGGAAAAGGGCAGTGGGAAGGAGTCTTTGATAGTCGACTCCACCCTCAGATTTCTGGATGCTATTGTGCAGCTGCTTGATGTCACATCTGGTAGCAATACACAACACACCACCCAGCTTTATCACCCCTTGTTAGCAAGCACACCCAACCCATCATGAAAGTGTCAACAGAACAGCAAGAGATCTGCATCCACGGGGAAAGAAACTGGCACAAGAGAAGTCATGCTGACAGGAACAGAGGAAACACTCTGAGAACCAAGCCCCAAAACCAACCTTCCTTCTCTATCTAAGCCGCATGTACTGCATTCATCACATCAGCTTGAAACTTTGAACCCTATTTGATTAGGGTTCATGGCAACGCTAATGATCTCCTGACAACAACAAGTTCCTTCTGTCTCCAGCTTTCCAGGAAACAAGGTGCCATTGGGGTTGTTTGTGTCTGGGACAGAGTGAAAACAGCAGAAATTCTAGCTTGTGGGTCAATACTCAAATGAGTAGGAAGTCCCACAAACAGCACGCAGCACACACTCAGCTGAGTCCCTGACCATCTCAAGGATCCAGTCTTCAGGGTTTTCCACGTTTGGTTCTAGTTACATCAAAATCTCTCTCCATTCATAGGCCACATGCATAGGTAAAATGCAAATATCACCCTGCAGGTAATAACAGCCAATAAAGTACTTTATGTTCCCTACAGTAACAAGGAGGGACACAGAAGGGACCATAAGCCTGGGACTTGGAATAATAGACTGTCCTTCATAATAGACTGTCCTCAGCACCTCTCACTAGATTTAGTTTTCAAATTCTGGGAAAACATTAACTTTGTGAACAATAATGCCCAAATTGCCTTGAATGGGCAAAGACTAAGTCCATGTGTTGCAATGTAATGAATTTTCAAAGTGAAGGGGAAAAGGTGCTCAGATATTTATCACTTGCATGTGGAGCATTTGTAGACATATAAGCAAAAGGTCTAGCTCCATTTTTATGTATTTTGGTATCTTCTTTATTGGATTTTATTTTGTCAAGACAACTGACAGCAAGAAGGAGGAAGTTTTCTGCTTATCCTTATCTCAAATTATATCAGGCCTCTAACAACCCCCAATAAAAATAATTTAAAACAAGAACGTGTCTTTATCAAAATTAAGTGCCATATGCTTGGCTTCTCACTGTTAGGTAATTAATTGTCTCAGAAGATAAAACACAAACTTTAAGCTCACAAAGTAATTTTTTTCATTCTCTTAATAGTCTGCCAGGAAAGTCTTACAGAGGCTGTGGGAAGAAATACCTACAGATTCTACAGGTAATTTTACACTAAACTGGCATATTTAAAAATACTACACACACCATTATTTTGTTTCTGCTGCTTCTTAATAAAGAAAAGCAATCCTCTATTCACATGCAGACTGTAATCAATGTATAGTATTACCTTGATTCATTAACTGATTTTGTCTAAATTGTCATTATAGCCTCAGATAACATTTGTTTTGATAGACACCTTGATCATATTTGTGAATGAAAGTAGATACTACCCAGTATTTCATTAGGCTACTAACAGCACCTTTTTTTGTTAATGCTTTATGCAGATCATTTGCCAGAGACTACAAAACCATTAAACTTTGTATTTTTGCCTTCTGGATGACCTATATGAATGCCAGAGGACCCTTACAGCTTTTAATTTTATTTATATATTAAGAAAAATGGGTGCATGTTTAAATTGCTTTATAGACCTAAAAAAAAAAAAAAAAACCATAAATATCCATCAAATATATCAATATCTATACCTATATCAGAAGATCAAGCTAGCTTGGACTAAGCCATGTGTTCCTTAAGTATCTTCTCAGAATGGTGCAATCTTTAAATTCTCAGAAGTCTCCTCAGAAGTGTAGAGCACAATCAAAATGGCTGCCTACACCATGTAGGCACAATTAAAATATATATATAGTTTCTTCTCTAATACAGAATACTAACACTTTCAACTAATATTTAATTAAATAAGAAAATACTATTATTTTTTACAGTTTTAGAGGGTCCATGGAAAAGAAGTTGGAAAATAGATACATGCTTGGTCAACTGTTATTCATGGCCTGGAGAAATCAAGTGTTCATTCATGAGCTATTGAAAATACAAATTACATTGTTCCCTTTCAATACAATGGCGTTTTATTTCAGTGTCAAAGATGCAATGTTTACAATCTTTCATAAGTGGAAGACACTAACGTCATTAATTTAATTTTAGCACAGTGTACTGATTTACTACAGTCTATGTTTACTTTCAGCCAAAGACTTCTCAATGCAAGCCAATGCAGTTATATATCAAAGTAGTGATGAAACTTCCATGAAGAAGGGCTTTTTTACCTTTTTTTCTCCCCATAAACAGGAGGTCTATCTCAAAATAGAGGCTTTTGAAACAAAAAGTTATTTACCTAAAAGCACCACAATCTGAGGCTACATTAAAACGCCAGACAAGGCAGAAAAGCGTATTTGACTACTTGTTTTCTGCTTGATGAAAGAAGAGAAATAAAAATAAGAGTACTTCTGAAAGTAACATTTCATCATAAATCCAAGCATTGCCAGTTAGGCAGATGCTGCACCTCAGCATGGTTGTCCCCCCTTTTCTAATACTGGTTAGCAGCATTCAACAGCTAAAGCACTTTCTTCAGCTCCACTACATTGAATACATTACCAGGATTACATCATGAGATAAGCAGTAATAATAAGGTGTTGTGTTTTGTTGTGTTTTTTTTTATTTTGTTTTGTTTTTTCCACAGCAGTATTTGTCTTCTAATTTTAACATGTAACACTGAAAGCAATTAGAGGTTTGCAAAAACAGTTAAACAAACAAATTCAAATTTAAATTAGAACATGTTAAAAAATAGATAGTGACAGAAAATGCAAGCACCGAAGTGTTCAATAGCTGTGAAGACATTCTGTAAACAGCACCCTACACCTCATGCACTGTACTGCAGACACTACTTAATAATGCTTGAGACTGCAAGCCTTTAAGTGCTAATATTTTTCCTAGGAGACATTTTAACTACTTCAGAGTCCTATAAACCTGATGTATTTAGAGCAGTTAAAAGGAAATCTCTCAGTGCTGAACTCAAATGCCACAGTTACCACACAGTGCATATGGTTCCTGAGCAGCACAAGCCTGGTTTCTGGTTTAGGTGTGCCAGACCACTGAGCACTTTCCCTCATGCTGTTTCACAAGAAAGTAAAGCACTAGTCTGTCTCTCCCCCTTCTCTTGTGAATCACGGCTTAGTTATTAAGGAGCTTGAAAGTAAGACCAAGCAGCAGATCAGGAATCCATGCACAACCTGAAAAACTGAATTCACTTTCAGAAAAGCAAGCTCACTCCAGTTGCATGTGGCAGAGCATGTCCTCAAGGTCACCTCCAGAGGGAATTTAAGATACACTTTGAGCCTGATCTTGTCTTTACAGAAGACATATAAAGCAAACCTACCAGAGGGCCTAGAAGTCAGTGGATTTATGTGGTGAGACTACAGCCACAAAAAGGCACATTCACTACAATATTTGGCTCAGAGAAGACTCTGAAGTTATAAAAGGATAAAGGAGAGGTCTCATCTGAGAATCAGATCTTTAATGGAGTAATAATCACAGAGGACAACCTTGATTAAAGTTGATACCAGTGAATACAACGAGAGATTGAACGGAAACTATACCAATTCAACACATTACTGACAGGGGTGATCCTAGGGAAAATTAAAGATACTAGTCCTTCACCCTTTCAACATACAGTCAAGGAATTTTGGCATCAGAGTCTTACAGTGCTGTCCTGAACTGCCTCTAACAAAGCCTCTTCCACTTTCATGGTATGGATTTCATGGGCTACATTACTTTGCTCAGCATTGAGCAGCTATGATTTGCAGTCAACCAACCTGTACCCAAGCTACTAGATGTAATGACCAAGGATGGGGGTGCACCTCTTGCCCATAGCTCTGAGATACCTTGTTAAGTCCAACAGTACAATGGAGAGCAGGGTGACTGAACAGAATCGCCAGCACATCTGTAAAAAGAAGCACAGGCCCTCATCTACACATATAAGGGGTAAAGCAAAACCTGCCTTACTAACACACAGAGAGGTTTGTAAGCCCACCAGTCTCAGGTGTGTTCACAGAACCACAGACCTCCATCCCATCTTCTGTTTGTTTTCCAGAGGGCCTGGAAGCTGTGTCTGTGGTGGACACACTCCTGTTGAGTAGATTCAGCCCCAGTTCCTATGAACCAAGTCATTTCTGAATGGTGCAAATGATGCTTGTCTGTAGGTTACAGGGACTCCTATTAGTAAAGAAAGAAGGAATACCATCCTAGGCTGCTTGCAAATATTATATGGTCAAGTATCAGGCAGATATGTGTTCTTTGCCTCCTTAGAAGTGTTGTCATCACAGTCAGGTGTTTGGAGCCATGAAGAGCTGGAAAAGACCTTTTGTATTGTCAATATTACAGTCTGTGATTCTCTAACTTCTGGGTTTCATGAGTCAGAAGCCTCAAATCATTTTCAAGACTTGAGATGTAAGAACACAGGCAGCAGCACCAAATTGAGTCAGCATTCATTCTTCGTTTTCAGAAATACAACGCTTTTTTTCCCCCTAAACAACGTCAGTCACCTTTCTCAAATGATGGAGCTTTATTACTTTAAAAAAAAAAAAAAAGAGTACATACAGCATAAAGTAATCCAGAACATTAAAGTTATACTTTTCACATTAAAATGGCAAAGCCATCACTGTCTCCAATATAAATCACTACTCTAAGGACTATAAAATAAGCCTTTCCAGGCTGAACTTTGACACAAGTTCAGTGTGAGACAACAACTGTATCTCTGAAAGGGTAGTAGCGTTGGGTAAAAGAGGGGAAATAACTTGCAAAGTTATGTTCACTTTAAAGCCTTTTTTCTTTCCAGGGAACATACAAGCACTTGCATGAAATTTGTGCAGTTTGACTTTAAGGATTTTCAGAAATTTTTAAAATGTGAGGGTTCTTGATCTTGTTTTTAAATAAGATACAAAATACAGGGTCAACAGGAACAAGAACAGAAGTTACTCCTGAAACATTGAACAAGTAAATGCTACATCTTTTATTCTGTTTTGTGTTTTGTTTTTCAGTTTTACTTCGCAAGACAACAACCATCTGTACGATTAATCTGTTCCATTGCTTTTTTGACAGTTGTATTCGCCCCTAATGCATTAGCATAAGACAACTCTTTCATATTGTTCTAATACAACAAGTCCCAAAAGAGGGGTCATGAACCCAAGTAGGGTCGCAGCAGTTATGACTGAGGTCACAAGCCCAACAGAAGTACACTTGTTTATAGTGGTATCTGGAGTCACAAGACCAACAAAAGCAAAACTCATAAACAGAAGGCTTTGAAATAGCTGATCTAAGACATTATTTAAGGCAGGTTTTGGAAAAGCAAGACACCAAAAGCAAGAGAAATGCTAACTACGCTTAAGTGGTCATTAATAATGAATACTTTGTGCTTTATCTGCGATAATGTAGTGGCTATGTTGTTAAATTTTAAACTACTCAACTCACCAGTGCAAGCCAAAGTTTACTGAGAGGAGCTCTGGAAACCTTAACATTCTAGTTATTTCAAATAAAGTAAGTATTGTTTTATTTAATATTATTGCTCAAAACCAAAAGGAGTATTCCAAATGAGGCATTGATATAACTCAAAAAAAATTCTTAACAAAGGGTAGAAACAAAAAACTTTTCCAGAGAGTTCATCCAACTTAGAGTTTAAGTCCAAGCACAAATACAGACTGGGCAGAGAACGCAGCCCTGATGAGAAGGACTTTGGGGTGCTGGTTGATGAGAAGCTCGACATAAACCAGCAATGTGTGCTTGCGGCTGAGAAAGCCAACCATATTTTCAGCTGCATCAAAAGAAGTGTGGTCAGCAGGTTGAGGGAGGTGATTGTGCCCCCTCTGCTCTGCTCTCATGAGACTTCGGCTGGAGTCCTGCGTTCAACTCTGGGGTCCACAGCGCAAGAAGGACACAGAAGTATTAAAAAGAGTTCACAGAAGAGCCACGAAGATGATCAAGGGGCTGGAGCAATTCTATGAAGACTGGCTGAGGGAGTTGGTGTTGTTCAGCCTGGAGAAGAGAAGGCCTTATAGAAGCCTTATAGAGACCTTCCAGTACCTAAAGGGGGCCTACAGGAAAGCTGGGGAGTGACTCTTTGTCAGGGAATGTAGCGACAGGACAAGGGGGGATGGCTTTAAACTAAAAGAGAGGAGATTTAGGTTAGCTATAAGGAAGAAATTCTTTACTCAGAGGGTGGTGAGCCACTGGAAGAGGTTGCCCAGAGAAGTTGTGGGTGCCCCATCCGTGGAAGTGTATAAGGCTGAGATGGACGGGGCTTTGGGCAACCAAGTGTAGTGGGAGGTGTCCCTGCCCATGGTGGCCATGTTGAAATTAAATGGTCTTTAAGGTCCCCTCCAACCCAAACCATTCTATGATTCCAAGTCCTAACTTGCTGCTCTTACTCTATTCCTAGAGCACTCCAGGACACCTCCAGCCTATCTACATTATCAAGACGTGTGTCCCACCAGAAACAGATAGTAGAGCAACACTGTTGGTGTTAAAGACTTGACATTTGAACATTGCATGTTTCTTAAGTTTTATTCCACATTGGCTCCAATCCGTCCCCATTATGGAACAGGAACTGGGCAGTGAAGTGCTTTATGTACACTCTCGGCATGAGCCTTCTGGCTTGTTGTCGTCTGAAAGGAATCCAGTTTGTGCACTCCAGGACTGCTTCACAGTGTCAGTCAGTGCAGACATGATCAGCCCTGACTCCTGATGCCCTGACTGTGCACTTCAGGAGTGAACTTCTGAGCCAACCTAAAATGCTAACATGGCAAAAAGAATGCCTGCAAAGCATTGCAGCCACATCTACTCTATCTACTCTAGCTATCCCACAGCTCATTGTGGGATTAATCAGAGAGATTTTTGATGAATTGAAATTTGCTAATGGAGTACATTTTGGCTAAATGCAGAAAGAAAAACTAAATACAAGAAAAACTAAATGCTCAGTCCCTCAACTAAAACGGAATACATAAGTGCAAATCTCTTCATCCCTCCTCTCCTCACACACTGTTGGGAATTATTTTCCTACAGGGGGAACCACACTTCATAGTAATATGAAAAGTGTGGGTTGCTAGAAAATGGAAAGAAAAGCCTATGCCTTCTGTCGCACGTTAAATAAAATATGTTCACACTTAGAATTTAGAGATGTTAAAAAAAGAGTTGGTAAAAGTATGAGCAAACTACTGGGAGCTGATCTAATTTTCACTCTGCCTTCACTTCCAGATTTAGGGGCATCAGCCTACACAATACTTTTTGCTTTGAAGCTTACAAGGATATATAAAATTTGTTCTTTTTAACTAAAAATCACATACATATGGGCTCATGTATTTATTTCTAAGTAGTTATAAGTACCTGTCACTGTGCAATATATTTGTGGAAAAGTTTAGCAAACCCTCACCAAAGCACCTTCTTTTGGATCTCCACAGAGACAATCTCTGATGCTCAAACTCAACACAGATTTTCAAATAGGAGTGACAGGTTCTCCCCAAATGTTATAGTCAGCTAAATATCCTGACCTGATACAGGACAGTACAGATATTTAGCAATTTTAGTGGAAAATATTTTTGTTCATCAAATAGAACATGAGAAAGAGAAATTCTCCTTTATGGCACCATGTGAACAAAAATTAATAAACTACTATCTTCTCCAAGCAGTAGAATATGGAAAATATAAAGACAGCAGAGTACCTTAACAGCAGAATGGTCATACCCTACATTCTCACGAAATGTATCATCTTCCTGAATCAACAAGCTTTCCTTGAACACAGCAAAACATCAAGATAATGATTTTTAAAAGTAAAATCAACTAAATTAAATGCTGAGTGTAAAATCAAAACTGCCTCAGCACTAGTGCATCTGAAGCAGAGAAGCAAGATCTTAAGTCTGATGTTTTCAATTGCACTCAGACTCATAAACAGGAAAGGCCTCAAAAAAAAAAAAAAGTAAAAATTGAAATTACTCATTTAACTTTGTGGTGATATGGGCATCTCTGATATCTCCCAAGTTCTACTTACCCAGACAGAAAATCTGTTTGTATGTTGCACACAAAAGAAATTACTTAGAAATAGCAGATAAGTGCAAACCAATAACGTTGCATTCCTAGGGCTGCAAGTACGGAGTCTGAAGTGATCGGCCTTAGCCATCTCAGACATTAAAATTCACCAGTCTCCAAAGTATCTTTCAAAGTCTCTATAACTGTGAAAACACAATTTACTTTTTTTTTTCTGATTTGCCAGAGTATGTAGGTTTCCTCCACTAATTTATACTAAACAGTGAGCTGTCAATGTGAAAGGATGCAGTACACCATGGCTAAGACATGGAAACACCATCAAATATTTGGAAATTATAGATATATCTTACACTATATTGAAACTAGAGTGCTAATTGTTTGGCAAAGCATACTAGGAAAACAAAAGCATGTTTGGTTAAGCAGAATATCTGTTACCTCTGAAGGTCTTTGTACTGCAGGTCCAGTCTACCACAGAATCATTAAGTCCTTATCACCTCTTGAGCATTGATTAACTATTTTTTTCCCCAATCAAAATAGCTTTATGCTAGTAGGCTTTGCAAAGGACACAAAGGGGGTTGAAAGGGAGGAATTATACTGAGGAACAGAGTACAGAAGAATTTAGACTAGTTTACATTGGTGCTTGGTCCTGAAGTCAAGACCAGAGGTAGAAAACAAGCAGACTGAAGTATAGCCAAGTCCCAAAGTAAAAACAAATGCCATCCATATAATTTCTGCTCTCCAGGTATGAAAAGGTTCTGATCCAAGCCTGCAGCGAGTGACACAAAACCTCTAGGGGAACACAGTGTGCTTAGGCAAGCTCAGCTCTGCCCATTTCTGAGCTGTCTCATTCACTTCTACAGGACAGCGCCTTTCAAAATACTCAACCTGCACAAAGCAACTAGATCCAAAATGATAAATAAGGAGATTTAAAATATGTTACATATATATTACTTTTTATGATTTCTAGTGAACTCATCCTCAGAGAAGAAAGATAAAATAAAACAAGTCTTAGTCCCCACTTACAGCTCGTATGAAACAAAGCTGTTGGCCCTCCACACCTCCATATCACACTAAAGGGTCTCTTAGTTCAGGAACTTTGCACCTCAAGTACACACATCATCCTGCTTTCTCATATATTTCACATCCGCTCCCACTGCCCCAGACCTTGACATTGCAGTGTGAGGTCTCCAAAAAACATGCCACGTAAAAACGCTATTATACTGCTAGAAGAAAAAGGTAAAGCTTTCATTCTAGTAATAATGTTTCAGGCAGCTGAGCCTTTAAAAACAGGTTGTGAGTGAGCTGGGTAGCAGCAAGAAAAGCAATGGCATAAGCAAACTAATCTTACTCTGTGGACTATTTATTCTTCTCTATGTGCTACATACATACATCACTCCATTTACCTACTAAGGCCTATGATCAATTTAAAGATGCAGCTGTGTCTAATGAAAAGAAATATAATCTTTACAGAGAAATTTCAGTTGAACAAACAGCCAAAGCTTAAAACCATTTCCATTCTGTGGGCCCTCAGTCTGCAGGCATTTCTCAGCACATAGCCAGCACACACCACAGGTAGCACCACGTGTTCTAAAACAAACCCTGGTTCTGGGCCAGGTAACACAGCTGATTTGCCTTGTCTGCATAGGGCTTTCCCCCCCCCAAAATCCTCTTATACACTGTCTTTAAAAATGAAAACAGAAAAATATTATTTCCACAGAACACTATCTGTTATCCTCAAACAATGTGAAGAACGCTGTTGCTAGAGATGAACTAGAGCTACTGTTGAGTTCATACAACAGCAGGACTTCTCCCACCTCTTCAGAAAATACTCTATAAATCCCCCCAAAGGCCTGAAAGACCATAAGGACCATAAATATGATGCTCAGGGAGAGCCTCTCCTCTTGAAGCTATAGACAGCAGCACTGGAAATTCAAAAGGATGAGAGACCGCAAATGCCATGGCAGTTCTCACTCACTCAGAGAAAAATATAAGGCATGCCAGCCCTCCCTGTGATGCACTGGAGGTGCAGCTCTTGGCAGTGTTCAGGCCATGCCGCAAACTGGATAACTGTGGCAGCCCACAAGTTAGAGGAGCAAGGCTTCCTTGCAGATTTTTGAGTGCAGAGCTTCACAACGAGCTATTTCCTGGGTTTTGTAACAAAGAAAAAGGCTGAAACAAATTAGCAAAACGAAAAAAAATACAGAGTGAAAAGATAAAAATAAACACTAATTTCAATTAGGTTTTTACATTACTGTATACTGGTAGCTTTCCAGAGGGAGAAAAGAAATAATTAAAAAAAAAAAAGGAGGGGCACATTGCTAGTAATAGTAACGTTACTATTGGCTTACGTAAAAGAGTTTGCAAGTGGAGTATGGTATTTCCAAAACCAGACCCTTCAAGAACCCCCTCTGCGTAAACACTAACCCCTTCCTGGCAAGCTCCCAGGCAGCTGCAAATACAGCACCAGTATTTACATTGTGAACTGTGTGGCAAGAGCTACCTTTAGGCTTGCTGAGTTCCAGCAAAGTGGGTTCTTTGCCCGTGACAGATTCCTGATGCCAATAAACAACAACAATGAAGAATATAAGCAAGTTTAATAATGTAATGACTTAAGTTCACTAACAGATCATTTCTGTAGAAGTAAACCTGACAAAGTGCAGTACTAAAATTAGACAGACATGAAGGTCAGAGCCCTACTCACTTTGACAAGAGCAATTTCCCAAATACTTCAGTTACCTCTATGTTTACCTTACATAAAAACACACACACAAAAAAAAAAAAAACACTACCACTCAAGTCAGTTTCTGCCATTATTATGGATTACCCCACTTTGCCACTTTGAGTGAAAACCACACATTGCAATTCATCCAAGGTCAAAATGAAGGATGTAATACTACTAGTGCATACTTCTGTACTCATATGCTCCATGCATAAACTAGGCACGTTATCTGTATTTCGGATTTGTTTTTAAAAATTAGAAAAAACTTTATACTAAATGTGCCATCAACTAAAGAGTTTTAGAAATGCTTTTACACAATTTAACTCCTCATAGGCAATGAGCAAGACATAGTAAAAGTATAAGAAAAGTGCCATGTTTTGTGATATTACCTTAAAGTCAACACAAAAGGAAAGGAGCACAAAGTGTTTAATATCATCCTAATATACAACTTTGATAAAAGCATTATCTGGATGCAGAGTTAGTTGCCTGATGTATTTTGCACATTTTTGAATACAGATTGTTTTTTCTGGCCATTAAATCTATTCTGCAAATGCCTAGATTTTATTTTTTTCCACTTTAAACTTCTAAAGTAATTTTACAAGCACATCTCAATTTTCTGTACAGTGGAGGCATCTTTTTCTTAACCTTCAAAAATATTTCAGCATTTTCTGATAAACACAGACTTAGTGAAGTAAAGGTAGAGTCAGTGAAATAAAGGGAAGAAAGGAAGTCCAGTTCAAATAGCAAAACAAGCCACAAGTACACCGTCCAGTCACGCTGTGCATGGATTGACTGCCTAAAAGACAAAGTTTCATTTTTAGAAATACCTACAGTATTCCTGCTCTACAATAGCCTTTAAAAAGCTCCTGAAATGTAGCCACCTTTAAAGAGATTTTATAAAAGGAACTCATTTATGTTTTATCTGCTAAAAAAAAAAATAGACAAAAAAAATAAGTCGCACAAGAGCAGAAATAAAGTGGAACCAACTACACTTTTTAGGCAAATAAAGCTAAGTTTATGTATCTGAAGAAACAAAAGAATGTCAGAATTTCTAGAAATATATTACACTAAAATAATAGGACGGTGATGACTAAAGTAATGATATGAATGACCAAATTCAACTAGGAGGAAAAACTGAAAGTAGGAAACCACAAACTTTTGCTTAAAAATCCTTGAAAATCAGTGAAGGAACTAAAATTGATCACCAATGAGTCAGTCATAAGCAGCATGCCCATGTCAGACCCAGCACCTTTCCAGGAAGCTTGACTAGCACGGCAATTCATGGCTTCATCACAGTGCATACCTGCACAGAAAGCACTGCCAAGGGCCTCCTGTTTCAGAAGATTTAACAGGAAAAACAATAATGTATCATCTGACAGCCTCAGCAGACTGACAGCCGTATTTTAAGGTAGCAGAGAGAACTTCTCTCTTCAGAGGGAAAACGTATGAGAAAGCCCTCAGGCATAGAAAGGAGAGCAGGCACTTCCAGGCTCTCAGGAATACACCCTGGGAATATCTTTCCCAAAGAGAGGCAGGCGAAGAAGCGCTGCCAGACAAGAACACTTGTAAGAAACTGCCCCTCATCCTCCCTGCTCTTGCTTGTCCCAGGAGCAAGAAGTTAGTCGATCTCAGCCCTCCTCACTCTGGCTCTGGTACATCCCCAAGTCAGGCCCTCCCACTTCCACCAATGCTCACAAGTTGCTCACAGGCCAAGGGAAGAGGAACAGCAACGCATGCAGAGCCCTTGCCACCTTCTTTTGTAGTCACAACTCAGCCCAGCAATACATTCATGAGATATTTTCCCCACAGTCATACACCTGAGCCCAGAGATGCTCACACTTCCATAGCAAGACCACCAGATAAATCAGGGGCTGGTATTTAGGATGTATGGCACGATTTTTTTTTATTTCTATTTTTTGATATAAAACAAAAATCCTACAAGTTAGGTTCAGTTTATGTAAGCCATGAATTGTATCATCTTTCAGCATTTTTTAATGTAAATAAAATCAATATATGATGTAAAAGGATATTTCAGATGTATTTTTAGAGCCTTCAGAAGGAACAAAGTTAGTATGACATGTCACTCTCTCAGAGACCAGTAATCTCTGAAAACCTGTCGCAATCTTGGTGGATTTCAAGTCTGATGATGTGTAGAAGAAAACTCATGTAAAGAGTTAATGAAATGATTTCAAATACAGTTGGTCTTACAAGAAAAAGACACCATGACATTCCTATTCAGCACATTACCAAGCAAGAAAACCTTATGATAATAATAAAAAAACATAGGAATTATTGTTTTGGAGGCAACACAATGACCAAAGTCATGCCTTGGTAACAGACACTTATACTCGTATTGTTCTGCTGTGTTTTCTTAGTGCCCTATAGACCTAAAATTCAATGCATTCTGCTCTAATGATGAAATCTGGACAGAAATGCTTACAGGAGGCAATGAAAGAGATCTCCAGACAGTCATTTTCAAGATTTACAGAGATAAACCATGTGAAAGACCTTCATTTCTGTTCCTTGTACAACATCATTTGTTTTTCCTGTAATTAAACCCACGGGTTAGGATCATTGTCAACACTATCAGGACTAGAGTAGAATTTCTCAGCTAAAAAGCAAAGAATGCTTGTGAGCAACGAGAAGAAAAGGGGGAAGGGGGTAAAAAAAAAAATGTGCAGACCAGAATGAATACTGGCAGAGAAACCAACCAAGCTGCAATAAACATTTGGGGGTAGAGAGGCGAGGGGGGAGTACTTGCCACAGTGTCACTGCATAGCTTCTGCTGCAACAGCAACATCTGGCTGATCTCACTACAGAGCTGAATTGAATAAACTGAACAGGAAGTATAAAGGGGAAAATATAGACAAGATATGATTTATTATGTACTATATAAGAACCACTGGTTTAACTGTCTGCATTTCAGTACATCCTGACAAAGAGAGGAAAAAAAAAATATTTATCATAAAGCAACGGTTCTCAAAACAAAAACAAAACAAAAAGGAACAAAAAACCAAGCTTCACTTGCTGCTCAATTAAAAAAAAAAAAAAAAAAGCACATTTTGTGGGAAGTACTATGAAGGTACTGGTAGATCTTAGAAAGTTACATGTTATTTCCTAAAATATTTAGATAAGACAGACCATTTTCAAAATGCTATGAGAACCGCACATGTGTCCCCTTCTAACGAGTGGCAAGACTAATAAATCATGAACAGTGAAATCATGAGCTCTGAGGGGGGTCTACCTCTTCATCTGTGACAATTAATGTGTCACCCTCACAGCAGCCCAGAGGCAAATTCCTTATGCTATTTTTTATGCATGTATTGTTTTAAAACACATCTCCTCCAAAATTACACTTGACGTTTCCTTAATGGACTGACTTGCACTCCAGCCAACCGGCATCATCAATTTAAAGACATCAGACATTATAAAGATCTTATAAAATTCACCTAAACCTCTTTTTGTCCCTCAACGTAAAGGGAAAATTTTTCCACTCAGAAAAATAAAAATAAAATTAAATTAAAAAAAAAAAACAGAGCTATCTACTTCACTTATTAACAATAATATTACACAGGGAAACATTTTTTCTAAAGCTTTTTTGTGAATTTTTCATGATCAAAAGCAGTATAAAAGTATTCTATGGTTGTGACCTATATTCACGAAACAAGAGAATGTGAATGTAAACAAAAGGAAAACAAGGGAATGAAGAAGTGTAAATACCCATTCCACCGTATGCACAGAAACCATAAAGCTCACCTAGGGGTAAGCTTATGCCATGCCTAATTTTTTGCTTAGATAACAACTGATAAGAATCACAGCCTGTATCATTTGCCTAGCAAGTCTGAATCAAACTGTGTACTTTAAAGTTGCTGTGATGCGATTTTCTTTCTTAATACTTAACAAGCACACTGCTTGTATATAAATGGACTTCGACTTACACCATTTCTCTAGGTATTTTTCCTCTCTTACTTTCATCAAATATTTTTAGGCATCTGCAGAAAAGCACAAAATTATCTTAATAAAAATATCAGTTGGATCATCCAGCAGATGAATGCCTGAATGCCTGTCTTTCTGTATAAATGAGAAGAGGGGAGGAGATTCATAGCAGTAAATGAGGAGTTTGACAAGGAAGCTGCAGCCATTTTCTGTCAGGGGGTAGGACACCATCCTCTCCAGCCCCCACTGATCTCCTGCCCAAGGACCTCCATCTGCATAGCTGAGCTGGCAGAAGAGTACACGTGCCCTTGCCACCCTCTCCACAGTTCGCTGCCAGTATATTAATTTAAACCAACAATGAGGCCACCATAACATTAAGATACTGTCTTACATTGGATAATAATAATTGCCTGGATTTTATATTGATTCACTTCACATAGTGACATTTTTCATGTAACAGCACATGAAAATATCTTATAAAATTATAGTGTTTTTTGGTACCTCACTTTAAAAGCTGGTGATGTGCAGTTTTTGTCCTGCCCACCTACTCTCAAATGAGCATGTGCCCATAGGCACACTACTGAAAAAAACAGTCTTTCCTCTGCAGGTACTGTCCAAAGTTGGAGGTGAAAAGAACTCAAGTATTTTTGAATGGCTGGGTTTTGTAACAGTGGTATCTCTACCATCAGACATCATAGCCAGGAGGTGTATAAAATGAGAGCAAGTCAGCTTCTCGAAGTGAAGCATCAAATGAGTCTTGGTCCGGTGAGCTCTGGGAGCCAAAAAGCCCCTCCTGTGGCTACTATTTGAGGTCATGAACAAAGAGTAAACAAGCAAGAACTCAAAGACTGACTCCAGTGTCCTACCCAAAGGCTTCAAACTCCAGTCTTTTCACAGCAGAAATAATTCTGCTGCCTCAGTGACAGCAATCTCCACAGGCACTGAGTGATGAGAAAAAAACGCTGTGATAAATTGCTATAAGATCTTCAGCTATCAAAGGAATAGTTTAGGACTTTGAATCAATATTTGAGACACACATCCTGAAGTTCTGAATTGAAAAATAAAAAATAGATAAAGATGGAAAAGTGTCTCTCGCTATGTTTATAATTCTCTCACTAATACTTGTAATATGCTAGAAAATTCACAGCTACATCTCTTCTTGCATCAGTATCTATGGCTGTTAACTTTCATTCTAGTGATTCTGGGAGGAACGAACACCATAAGCATGCAATTGCCACAGCACAGCATGACCACTGCATACACACAGGGACCTGAAAGACTTTGGCTCTGATTGGAAAATGAGGTGGTGAGAATTGCATTTGAATGTCAGGGGCTGCTATCAAGTCTTTGGGGGCTTGTTGACACATTTTTTCAAAGCCCTCTAAGGGTCCTAGGAACTTACTGCTGGCTATTCTTTCCAGCCATGGAAATCCGGCACTCACTGGAGAGGAGACTACAAACCAAGGAGTACAGACAGTGCCCAGGCACCACAGAATACGTCTTGTTTTTCACAACCCCTGCTATTCCAGCAGCAGCCCACCTGGCACCAGCTGACCACAATCTCTCAAGAAGAAGCACAGCAAGAATATAATTTCGCAGAGTTGCAGGTGCCTCCAGTCCTCTGCCTAACATCCAGGCTGTTGTTGCACAGGTACAGTAACATTCAGGTGATTCCTGAAGGCTTCCTATTAAAGCCAGGGCTCTAGATGAGGCCAGACAGAGCATAACACACAAGGAGACTGGGGAGGGATGTGGGGGACAGGGATGCAAATGAAAAAGGTGACAGAAAACCCTGTTGAGTGTCCTGTATCTTGAGGGAACAGAGGAGATCATAATGTTTTATTTCCTCATACTTACACTAGAGAACTCTAGTAGACTACAAAAATTAATGAGGACCTGTATTAAACATGCCGCAACTCCCTCTATGGAATGAATACATAGGCATTAAAAAAAAAAAATCCTGCTGCTCTGCTCAAAGCAGACAGGGTAATGCTCAGCAGCTCTGGTTTTGAATGAATCTGGTAGTCAAATGTCATCTTTCACAAAGCTCCTTCTCAGCCTTTAGATCGAGGCTGCTAGCACGGCTCCTCAAGCAACACCCACACAATGCGAGCCTCCACGTAGCCATAGCAGGAGGGGGCTCTAAAACACTTCAAACCTTCACAACAGTTAAAATAAGGCTTCTAATATTACCCAGCAATAAGAAAAGATACATGTGCAAAAATTTGTTTCTGAAATTGCTGAACAAGCTTACTCAAGGAAATTATGTGATGTGAGAGCCATATACCTGCAAATACATCAGAGATCAGGAAAATATGTAGGAGCTATGACCAGAAAAGTCTGTCTGTCACTGAAACGCTGACTCCATCACCAGTCGACAAACAGAGCCTCTGATGTTGCAGTGGTGGTTAAGTGTGTGTAACTTCGTCATGAAGATTTTACATTGTGCTGCCCACAACAACTTAGGGCTTTTATATATACTCACTAGTTGTTAAATATATATATATATATATTTATTCTTAGTATATTATTTATTCCTCTGAAATAGTCGCAGTTAAGAGTCATGTGTTTATGAAACAAGGCCGGTTAATGAACGCTGAGGGACTCCTCATACACAACAGACTGCTGGCTAGTGTAAGGCCCCTTTCACATGCCTGTGGCCAGGCTCACAATGCAGTCATTGTGGCCTGCCTTGCTGAGTGAGGCCTGGCTGGGGGACACGGGACTCTTTTGCTCCGTGGCTGGGTGCTCTGTCAGCACACTGTGGAAACACGGCCGTGGGGTGGCACCCCTTGAGATGTGCTCCTCCACATCACGCGCACCCGTAGGGCCTAGGCCAGGCGCCTGTGCAAGGGCAAAAGGGGCTCCATGCTCCACACAGCAGCCCTGCATGGCCTGACCCAAAAGCAAAAATAGAGCTGGCACTTGAAGTTAAATCCGTTCAGGACCAGGAGTGATTTTTAACAGGCTCCCAGTCACCACTAAAAGCCTTCTCGAACAGGGAAAACCCAAAGCAAGTGGCTTTTGTGAGAACACAGAGGGACCCAATGTACAGGAAAGGCTCTCAAAGGCACTCATTAAACTAGCCAAAAATTTAGAGGAAAATTATTTTTCTCATCTTGCTTTGTGATAACAGTTACATGACAATTTAAAGTAGCTTAATATGTTATACTGCGTAAACACAAAAGCAAAACTGTCAAAAAATTGATTGCGTTCCTTTAAATCACTGATTTCAGCATACCATTCTGTAACAAACTTTAGATGATTATTCTGTTCCAAGTCTGTACCATACTAAAATGTTTCCTATGATCAAAATAATACTTATCAAACATGCAAAAATCTTTTTAAAAGCTATTGGATCTTAAGGAATAAATCCAAAAAAAAAAAAAATTAAAAATTCACCAATGTATTGTCCTCGATTTAAATGTGCATAACATTTGATTCCAAACCTCTTCAAAATACAGTACAATCCATTAATCACCTATCTGTGATCAACCCTCAATATGTTACATATACTTTAATTTCATGCTACCTTGCATTAGCCAAAAAAAATCAATTGTTTGAAATATTAACTAATTAAAATACATGACTCACCCTCTCAGGTCCAAAATAAGATATTTGTATCAAATTCTGCAAATTTATTGCTTTATTGGTTAGTTATGAACAGGGATAAATCTTTCGAAAAATATTCTTTAAACATTAGCAATGGTTTTAGACACTACAAAACTGC
The DNA here is from genome assembly GCF_964034855.1 of Anser brachyrhynchus. Taxonomy (NCBI): domain Eukaryota; kingdom Metazoa; phylum Chordata; class Aves; order Anseriformes; family Anatidae; genus Anser; species Anser brachyrhynchus. The sequence continues at coordinate 53,672,134 of NC_137695.1, read as the reverse complement.
TATTGGAAAAAACGCTATAGGCAGTTATATTATTTGGCAGTTTTCTGAAACTATGAAGTTGCACTCACTTCTCCTCCCTCCCCCCCTCAAATTGTAGGCCTTTGTTAAACATTCTTTTAGCTTTCACCATGGTAAAGAAAAATAGCGATGAATTGTGGGATGCCTCTTATTCCGGGGGAGAGGTTTTGAATAGAACAGCTGTCCAGAGGCCAGGCAAAAATGCACTCCCCTCTGAGAATAAGGGGCTTTTTGTGGTGAAGAAATAGGAATTCTGAAGAAGAATTTATGGAATTGGGTAGATACAATAGGAGATTAAAAAGAGAGGACTTCAGTCAAAGGGGGCATGGGGGAGACACTGCAGAAGAGAAGGAAGACTGCACCAGCCAGACCAACAGAAATCAAAAAGCTGAAACAGTTGTTGGCTAAAAATATATGAGTTGCTGGACTAAGGAGACAAATGCACCATTCCCCTGGCCCTGCAAGCACCCTGACCACAGTCTTTGCCATCGCACGGGCTGCCCCCTGCTCTGCTTTCTGCACACAGGCACAGCTTCAGCAAAATGACACCCTGTACAAACCCAAACTGTGCAAGTGGTGGGTTAAGGCACTCTGGGAAGGTGGGAAATGTGGTTGTTTCTCTAATGCAAGAGAGCAGTAAGCCCATGGTTCACCTCTAAAGGGCCTCTTCCAGAGAAAAACAGTGCCTATAGCTACATGGTCCCATGTTGCAAGTCTATGTTGGACACATTATGGGTCCTGTTGACTGTAAGATGATAAAATTAAGTATTTGTCAAAACATTATCACATTTGCCTCTTACATGAATCCTTCTTCCCTCAAAAAAGAGATAAGAAAAAAGAAAAAAGAAAAAAAGAAAAGAAAGGTAGTTCTCAGGCAACAAACCTCTGCACTTCTAGGGTATACAGCAAGCAGGCCTCACCCTTGCAAAATGTGTTATTAATAAACAGCATCAGAGAATCCCGGGTTTCACTGTTACTGAGTGGGTTTCCTTGCTATAGGGCCATTTAATGTTTATCGACAGAAGACGCAGAACAGTGACCATGCATAAGGTACTTCACTCATAAACCTATTTATTTACGTGGGAGGCTGGCAGCTGCTTACAGGACACGTAGAAAGTGCTGCAGCCTGCCCAGAGCATTTGCACGCCTGTATAGCTTCTTGGGAGCTACCATAAGAACAACAGATGTCAGAATTTTCAGAAGTTTAATTCACTTCCCCCAAAGTGATGTACCCCATCATGTACTGTGTATACTTTACTCTATAGGTTGTAATAGAAATTTTAAAACATACGTTAACACAGACTACTTATACAGGCTCACACCTGCACGTCAATATAACTTCACGCTGTGATTGAAAACTTCAGTTAGATTTCTCCAGATTTGTCTGTCAAAATAAAAACAGAAGGAAGTGACAGGTATTGGAGTTAATGAACTTCCTTAAATCTGAGCTATGAGGTTGGTTAAGCATGCAGTGCTTAAATGCCCGAAACAGGATTTTCTGCAGCTATGGAGGGTTACCCACCGCTCACTGCTTTAAAGGTGGAATTTTCTTCCACGCTACATTAACAGCAGGACTAAGAAGGCAGCACTCCAGATCGGAAGTGAATGCTACCCCATTAAAAGGAAAAAAAAAAAAAAAGGCCCTGACTCAAAGAAGCTTTTACTTGTCTGATGGTATGCTATTTCAGTATGTATTTTCCACTCTTTGCTGGAACAAGGCTGGTACACAGTCCATCCAAAATGCTGGGCAGCAGAAAATAGGCAAGTTACCCCACACATATCTGGTACCAAAAGACTCAGCCCAGCCAAAGTGCCGCGAGATAAACCCCTGGCTGCTCCTGCCAACATGCCCAGGGCTGCCAGCACTTGTAAGGGATGTGCCTGAACCCCCGGAAATAGGTACTGGACTGCATGACAGAGTTAATTTCACTGCTCCTGCACTGCTCAGACAGGAAATAATTTTCAATAATTTGTCAGGATTAACCTTTTGATACAGTGTAATTTTTTCTAGATTTAAAGCACTTTATAAAGGTGCAAAGGTTCATTTATATTAAGCAAATGCTGCATCAGCAGTTTGACAGTAGCAAAATTCTAGTGCTGAGAATAACTACCACTCTGCTGTTTTAATCTTTACTGCAATAAAATGAAGTTTGGCATTTCAGCATGATTCATAACTAACTATCATTCTTATTTAGCTTTAGAAATGTCAAGCAGCATAATTAACAGGGGGTACTCGTGGGTTCACACATTCCAGATGTAAAGATTTATGTGGATTCTGCATCACCAAACACCAACAAGTTATTTGTAGCCATGTGTTTTAAACCTGCCATTACAGTTGCATCATATCCAGCACTGCCAAGCAGAATGAGTCAGGTCACAGAGCGATGCTCTTACTGTTTCTGGCCTTACCTAAGGTAATGAATAGAATACAGTGCTGGTTCATAATTTTCAATTCAAAATCCAGCTGTTTATAAGCACATCAACAAAAATGAAGTTCTAAGGCCTGCTGTTCACATGCAACTTTTATACTTTCTCAAAAAAATAACCCTAAGAAATCTACAGCCGATACTCAGTTTCCAGCCATTTATCCCATCTACATTTATATTTACAATGCTTTTATTCATTCTGATAAGGTAGGCAGGTATTTTTAGCCATGTCATGATGCATGTTTAAAAATTCATTAAAATACTCCTACAGCATTTCTGTTCGAAGACTACACACCATACATGCTCTTCTGCTGTAGCAAGCCTCAGATAACACGGTGCCAAAGCATTTTATTGCAAAACAATCAGATCCAAATGTCATCTAACCAGACACTACCATGACACTGCCAAGAGCCCAAAGCAACTAGTAACTATAAAATATAGCCACCTTTCTTGCTAACACAGAGGGAAAACCTTGCCACACAATCACCACACTGCATTTTGGAATCCACGTTCATCATAGGCCGCACCCTTATAATAAGGATGCATGAAAAGAAATGGGTTTGTTTGGTAAAGTATCATGTGCCTTATTATGCCTACTCTGGGTCTCACTGCAATAAAGTATGTTAAAGAATAATCTACTGAGGAGATATATGATACCTAAAAAAAACTGGTTATTTTCCATTCAACTTGTCAGCAAGAAGTATTTTTATCATTTCAATAGCATTGAAACATTTCAATAGTACCTAGACACACGTAAGAATGTGTCCAATTACCAGCAACATTAGGTTTACCAGCCTTCAAGCTTATTACTGTCTCTACTGGATACAACATGAAATTATTTTCAGTCTTTTTTCTTTTGAATGACTACCTTGCTTTGGGGTATGCAAAATATGTAAGTACACACCAAATTATCAGAATCACCTTTGCAATCAGTTAAATAACAGAAATATAATCTCTGGACAGAATACATGCTAATCTACCAACTATGACTAATGCCAAATACTTTGCATCCCATTCACAGGTGTATGCTTTTATTTAGAACAAAATGTAGACCTCAGTATTGTCCTTTGTAGGAATGAATGGAACCACGTAGTTAAATGCTTCACTAAAATTATAGTCTTAATACTTGTTCTAACTCAACTACTTGCACAGGTCTACCGTGTTGCAGACAGCGAAGCAACAGATTCAGAAAACACAGTGCACAGCTGCTATCGTCTGGAGGGAGTGGGAGGGTTTGTTTTGACCTTTTTGGTTGTGGAGAAGGGACAGCAAAGAGAGCAAAGCAGAAGATAGAAAGAAAACATCCAAGGGATTTTGTTGGGAGAACTCTGTTTTTAATTCTATTTTTGAAGTAAAGTTTTCTCATAAACTGTCACCTTATTTACTGATATACTTATTACCTTATATACTGATTCTGTCCTTGAAGTATAGGAAGTTAATCAGCCATTCAAAAGAAAACATCCCATTAATTGAAAAGCATAGATAATATCCTGCTAAACAAAAAGAAAGTTCTTTATCAACAGAATGGAAGTGAAAGAGAGAAAAGAAAAACAAAACAAAAAAAAACACACACAGAGGAAACATTTGTTCATTCTTCAGACAAAATCTTGGGCACCAGATTCACAACTCTGTTGCCCAACAGATTTCTTTTTACAGAAGGAGAGAAAGAAAGAATATTATGTCTTTCAAATATTTGTACTGATCCTTAACTTCTGGCCTGCTATTAATGCCACTAAATTCTGTGGGATTATACATGCTTGAAGAGGTGAACAAGCATTTACAAAATACATATCTTAAGATATGTGTTTTGTTTATCTCTGGAATCATGGAAGTGAGTCTATCGTCAAGAAGGAGAGGATAAAAGGCATATAAAGACAATAAAAGAAACAGTATTCTTATCTATGGAGTTACGTTATGTTTTCCAATACTTATAAAAAGGAATGGCCCTTCATAGACTCTTACCTTGACCACATTAAGCTGATTTAAGGCAAGGGACTTAAAATCAAGTTTTAATCACTATTTGTATCAATCAAATGTATATACATATTTCAAGTCTGCTTTGTATTTGCACTTAGTTATTTTCCTTAAGAAAAAAAAATTGCCAATTAATGACCTTTAAGACATTTTGATTTGAAATTAATTATCCCCACAATAACTTCAGCACTTTGCCAGAAATACTATTTATAGTTAGCGAATTTGGTTATGTTGGTGACCTTGTCCCACAGTGTTTAGAATAAGCAGATCTTTGCTGACTACACCCACTCCTTCTTATGCCAAAAAAAAAAACCAAACAAACAAACAAAAAAAACCTGCTGTCTTCATTTCCAGTTTCCTTCTTAATTTTGAATGGAATAGCTACTATAGTGAAGTAAATGGAAAGGAGATATACCCTCTATAGGAGCAGGCTGTCTTTGTCAAATTCTTGCATTTCAGGCATAAATCCAGCAGCCTCCCACCACTGATTTGAATTGATTTTCTCTGAAAGTTCCACAGTAAATTTACAAATATTTTTTCTTACTGTAATTTGCTCAAGCCTAAGTAAGCTCAGGCTTCATTCTCCTCTCAATTTCAGACTCAACATTATTTCAAGAAAATACTCAACTATTACCTTTAAAAAATATATATTTTGTTTGTTTGTTCAGGGGGTCTTTCAGAAAGGAATCTTTATAAATAATATTTTATTTTTATATTTAAATAAAAGTGTAAATATGTTTTACAGCTTTTATCTCCCTGTTCATGCAATCAACTGTTGTGATTTCATTAGTGCATTTGGATATCAAAAAGAAAGAAGAAGTGAAGCCTACCCAGCAGTTTTGTCCAAAAAACACCCAAACTTTGGAACTGAATTACCAAAAATTTCTCATCCTGTTTCTCTACTTAACATTTATTCCTGTTGCTACAATATTTCTTTGAAAAAAAAAAAAGCAGAAATATTTTTGTAAGGTGACAGCAACTGAAAAAAAAAAAAAAAGTGCCATTGCACTATTTTTGCACTGGCAACCAACCAAACACAAAACTAACAGAAGTAACAGAAGTGCCAAGTAGCCACACTGCATACTACAAAACCTGATCCCAGAACAGATGTCATTCCACACGAATCTCCATCACAGCACATGACACCTTACACTGGTATCTTGACTCATTCCTAACACTGAAATCCTCTGCTGGGACCACTTCCACTTCAGTCTTTGTATAGCCTGTACACCTCCTTATTTGCCCACAGATGCAGCACATTAGAAAGAGGCATTTGGTTATTCCACCACAAGAAGCCAAAGGCCCATGGACATTGGACCAGATGGGACAAGGAGAGATTCCCCATGATGCTCTGAAGGGTTTCCATTGCAAGTTCTACACAAACAAACGAAAATAAAAATAAAAACAAATCACCAAATCAAAAGAATGAAAAGTGTATTTGCTTTCTAGATCTCCCAACTCACATCTCCATGAGGACATGGACGATGTGGAACTGTGCTCTGTTCTCCACCCGATGCAGCACTAGAGCTCTAAGCGCACCTAGACCAGCTTCACCCTATGCTTGTAACGTGCCCCAGAGCAGAGCACAGTGCAGCAACGGACTCAAAAGATGAGCAGAGCAGCATTAATACCTTCAGTGACAGATTAAACCGTACTCAAAATGCTGTTGACCCACCCTAGCCCCAGCCTTGGTATGGGGCTGAGGAGTAAAGGCTGGCCCAGAGGGACCTGCAGCAAGTCTGCAGGATGCTGTGCTTCCCAGGACGGCTGCCCCTGTGCACAGCTGCTGCAGCTGAATAGCTCTGCTCCTCCATGAGCCCAGCCACCAGGAGCTCTTCCAGTGTTGATCTGAATGGCTAACACAGTTAGTCAAAAAGCATTTAGGAGATCTTCCGGATGCAACAAGATGGAAATCATCACAACACAACTGGAAAAAAAAAAAAAAAAAAAAACAAGCCTCTTGCCTTTATGACAGAACAATAGGTTATAGAAGGATTACTGTGGTGTGTGAAAATCACATGAAAGAACCGCTATTTTTAAGAGAATCAACTCCTCCTTCAGACTCTGAGCTAACACATTTCTTCAACTTCTACTGAGAAACTTTTCCCATCATGCAAAAAACACACAATATAGACCACCAATTTAGAAAAAGTTCCTCAATTTGAGCTAGGTAATTTCCTTAGTCAGACTTCTGGTTCCAAGTGATGTCTCATTACAAATAGTTTAAATTACCCCTATTTAAAACTACTTGATATTTAGTTCAAGTAAATTAATAATTGTTTAAATTCTCCAGAAATATTTTATTTTTTTTTACCCAAGAGTTATGGTGTAGGAAAAATAAAATGGATCCATGGGTATATAACAAAGAAGAATGATCTCTGCTTTATACACCAGATCTATCTACAGAAATTTAAACTTAATAACATCATGTCATCATTTCTGATTTCAGATACACGTCAATATATAAAGGTTCCACGTCAATATATAAAGCTTCCACCTATATATATATATATATGATATATGAGTGCTGGTAACAGAAGACAGGTTTCATTTCAATTTAAATGCTCGCAAAGAATATTGTTCTTCTCAGACAAGGGAAAGGAATGAAAAGTGGAAAACCTTCTTATGGATTATTTAAGCATTAACTGCAAAGTTGAGAAATACTGCATCCAGCCAACATGGGTTCATGAGTGGTAGGTCCAAATTTGATTTCCTTTTATGATAAGATCACCCATCTAGTCGATCAAGGGAAACCAGCTGATGTGATCTTTTTGGACTTCAACAAGGCTTTTGACACAGTTTACCATAGGATCCTACTGGACAAAATGTCCAGCATACAACTTAACAAAAACATCATATGATGGCTGAGCAATTGGCTGACAGGCAGGGCTCAAAGGTTTGTGGTAAATGGGGCCACATCTGGCTGGCGGATGGTCACTAGTGGGGTCCCTCAAGGCTCCATTTTAGGGCCAGTCCTCTTCAATGTTTTTATAAATGATTTGAATGTAGGACTGGAAGGTGTTTTGAGCAAATTTGCCAACGACACCAAACTTGGAGGAGTTGTGGACTCAGATGAGGGTGGAAAGGCCTTGCAGAGAGATCTGGACAGATCGGAGAGCTGGGCGATCACCAACCACATGGAGTTTAACAAAAGCAAATGCCGGGTCCTGCACCTGGGACGGGGCAACCCTGGCTATATGTACAGACTGGGCGACGAGATGCTGGAGAGCAGCCCCGCAGAGAGGGATCTGGGGGTTGTGGTTGACAGCAAGTTGAATATGAGCCAGCAGTGTGCCCTGGCAGCCAGGAGGACCAACCGTATCCTGGGATGCATCAAGCACGGCACTGCTAGTCGGTCGAGGGAAGTGATTGTCCTGCTCTACTCTGCGCTGGTCCGGCCTCACCTCGAGTACTGTGTGCAGTTCTGGGAACCACAGTAAAAAAAGGACATTAAACTGTTGGAGAGTGTCCAGAGGAGGGCGACGAAGATGGTGAAGGGCCTAGAGGGGAAGACGTATGAGGAGCGGCTGAGGGCACTGGGCCTGTTCAGCCTGGAGAAGAGGAGGCTGAGGGGGGACCTCATCGCAGTCTACAACTTCCTCGCGAGGGGGAGTGGAGAGGCAGGTGACCTATTCTCTGTTATCACCAGTGATAGGACCCGTGGGAACGGTGTTAAGCTGAGGCGGGGGAAGTTTAGGCTGGACATCAGGAAGAGGTTCTTCACCGAGAGGGTGGTTGCACACTGGAACAGGCTCCCCAGTGAAGTGGTCACTGCACCAAGCCTGTCTGAATTTAAGAAGAGATTGGACTGTGCACTTAGTCACATGGTCTAAACTTTTGGGTAGACCTGTGCGGTGCCAGGAGTTGGACTTGATGATCCTTATGGGTCCCATCCAACTCGGGATATTCTATGATTCTATGATTCTATATAAATCCAAAAAGACACAGATAATGATGAATATCACTTGGACAGTACAGTGGTGCATGTGTTAAAGTGCTGGACCAGAACACACCAGTCAGACTGTATGGTACTACCATCAAAAATAAACCTCTGATTTCAACTCCTTTAAAAGTTTTTGTTTGTTTGTTTTTGTTTTGCTTTGGGGAAAAAAAAAAAATCTCCACTAGTTACTTTTAACTGGATAGAGAACCGAATTATGGACTCTCTCAAAAAGTATTATTTTTTTAAAAATCTTTTTTAAAAATGCTGAACTGATCTTTACACTTCTTCACTTGAGATAAATTAGAAAATACTACTCTCCCAACGGATCTGTTTCTTAGGAAACATCACCTCTCAAAATGCAGTCCTGATATCACTGGATTCAGAAAGACTGTTATCACCAGATTATCCTTTATTCAACACATGAGAGATCATTCTTCAATATTTACTGAACAAGAAAAGAGCTGTTAATAAATCTGATACTTCTGCAATATTCAACTCCCATCTGATACCACGGACAAGACTCGATTAATTGGAGATATTTGGTGCACCTCAGTAAGTTTAAGGGATACTGTTTGAACAAGCAGGGCTCTAGATTATACTCTTTGTCTCCTTTCAGCATTGCTCCGGTGATCCAGCACAGAGAGGTTTCTACACAGCTACCAAGTGCTGACAGCCTCCCAGAAGCTCTCTCCTCCCCAGGCTCACTCTGAAGGGGACAGGGCAGCTTGCAGGAGAGCCATCCATCACTCTCCCTAATGAGAATTTGGAACACATCCACTTCTCTCGGACAGCCTTGCAACACAGACACAGTCTGGAGAATGCCATTTACACCCACAGCTAAGCATAGTGGCAAAAAGGCCATGTACCTGTGCCTTGCTCTTATATCTCAACATAGTCAGAAAAAGCACCAGAACAAGCACAGGTAAGCTGTTCTTCCAAAACCCACCAAGTTAAAAACAAAGCGTTTTTCTAGCAACTCAAACCCTGGTATAATGTGAGACAGAGAGATTTTGCTCTCCTTGCTGACTTCTGCTCTTTTTCCTTTGAGGCTATTGGCTGCTGACTGGTAAATAGAAAATGTAGAAACTAAATGCTTGTGTGAAAGGCTCCTGATACCCAATACGTTTGTTTATGAATAAGCCCAGTCTTGCAAGCTCACTCCAAATTAATTGTGCAAATGACATCTGCAGAGAGGATGATGCCTGTGGGGGCATTGCAACCTCACTCACCCAAACTAAAGGGTATCCTACAGCAGACAAAGGGTTTGCCATTCAAGAACATGCTTTGTAGAAGAAAAAATAGTGGGGATGCTAATCTATCACTGCTGCAAAACATAAACTGGGAGAAGTTCTTGCCAGATTCAGCATAGTTCCCTGCACCATTCTTCTCAAGCTAAACAAATGAGAACAGTCAGTGTGCAGCACTGACACAGACAGCTTTCACTGCTGTCTAGTTTTGAGGCAGCCTGTGCAATAAACACTGACCTTTGAATCTCCAATGGGAGATCAGCATCACTGGTTCTACACAACCAAAGTACACTAGTTCTCTTTTTCTTTCTGAATTTGTTACAGGTGTTCCCCAAAGCCTATTGGATTCATCCCTTCTGCCTAAGAAAGTGCGTTTTCCCTCTGGCTGTTTTAGGATGTGCAGAGGTGATGTTTATTTTCCTAAATTGATGTACACATCTCTAACAAAAGTCTTAAAAAAAATCCTAAGCTGCGTCTTGGAAACCAAAGCTTTTTTCTATAGACCAGCAAATCATCATTTTTGTCATGCAATGAGAACACCTAAGAACTGGATTTTTTTTTTTTTTTTGCCTCATTTTTCTCTTTGTATATATAAGCCCCCAGTGACTGCCATCAGTTTCTAACAGCACAGACAGACTTCCTTCTGTTGCTTCTTTTTGAAGAGAGCATTAGCAGGTGACAACCCCTGCTCCATTGATGCTGTTCAACAATTTAACAGGGCTAATGCAGATCAGAATCTGATTCCACATCTTTTTAACAGGTACTTTCTATGTCTGACACTGATGCACCAACCCATTCGATTGGTCTAGTCTTTACACATTTAAATCCACAGTGCCTTAAACTCAAGTTCACAGAATTTATGGAATATTTCTGTGTGTTACTACCAGCTATATCATCTCTAGAGGCAAAAACCCACAATTTTTTAGCAACACCAATTTAACCAATTCATGCCTACTTTGCTCAAAGGGCTCATTTTTACCCCATACAACCAAAATGATTTCTTTGGCATGATTTAGTTTAAAAGAAAAACAGAGTGGAATGAAACTTAACTTTTTTTTTTTTTTAATCAAGATTTGTAGGAAAACATTTCCACTAACCAGATATTGTCTGGGTTTGCATGCAATCTGCAAATCAAACCCTGAAAGTTGACAGTAAAAATGCTTCCAATATCTGTAATAACCAAGAGGATATTCCCTGTTCTGAATGCCTCTCCTTTCAGCTGTGACATCACAAATCCCATTATGTCTGTACCCCTCCTAGTCTGTCAGGTTTATTATATCCAGGCATGGTGGCAGCAGCCTCCATCTTACTGTGCTGTACCTATACATCTCACTTAGCTAACATGGAAGGAGAAAAAAAAAAAAAAAAAAGAGCTATTTTCATAATCTTTGGCATAGCTTGAGGACAGCAGTACTGTCTCTTTCCAAATCTACTTGAAACATCTGTTCTGTTTTTTCCCCCTTCCCAAAATATATAATCCATATAAAAGATTTAGTCCTTTGATTAGTCCCATAAGAGTTATTTTTAAATTTACCTTTGAAATTAAAAGAAACCAAAAATAAATCTTTGGCTGTCTGGGAAATAACTTTTTAAATAAATAAAGCAGCAGCAAGTATGCAAAAAGGCATGCTAATTTTCTGCTACAAATGCATACCAAAATAGTAATGATGCAAGAATCAGAAGATTCTCTTCAAATTCTCTGTTCCATCAACACCTCATGGTAAGTAGTAGACAATATTCTTTTTTATTTGATTATACTAGATAAAGCAATAAAAATCAGCTGCGGTATTTTCAGCCTACAAGGACAGACTACCCCATTCTGCTGATTCTCGTACTTACTACCTGACTCCCTGAGGAATGAGCCCTTCCAGCCCTCCTTTGGCCAGCACTGTCAGCACGCTCTAGAAGGGTGACAGTTTTTCAGCTTTATTCCAATGAATAGAAAAAGTTTCTCTAGAAAAAGTTTTCAGTACCTTCAGTAACTACAGCATTCAAATTGTAGCTGAAATTCAATAAAAGATTAAAATGCCTTTGTGGAGTGAGAGGATGGCAAGGAACTTCTCTTTACTTGCACAGACACAAGCTCTGCTAGTAAGGAAGAAAGTTCTGGGGCAAAAACAGATTATTGTATTAGAATAGTTTAGTCCAATTCTCTGTAGCAGTCCAAAAGTAGAACAAAAAAGAAACAGAGCATTATCAATTATAATGGAATGAATGCAGAATACAACAACAACAAAAAAGCTATGTCAATACACAAATATTTTATTTTCTCTCAGTAGGACATAACAACAAGAAAATTAAAAGCAAATGATGAAATAAATGAAGGTATCAGGTGGTTCCCACAAGTGGCACCTTTATGCTCACAGCCTCTTTAAAGAGACCATTGAGGGGAGATGATGCCATGTTCTGCAAGATCCTCACTGGCAGAAGGTAGGCAGGACACAGTTACATTTCCTGTGACAGCTACCGAGGGGCATTGGAGGCACTCTCCTCACAGGAGGTTCAAAACAAACAGAAGTAGATTTCTTCACCTGAAGTCAGCTGTTAAATTCACTGCCAATGAGCACAGTGAATAGTACATGTTCCCATTGGTTCAAAAAGTGATGGGAATAAAAATCAGAGATTATTAACTACAAAGACGCTTCCATGCTTACAAGTCCAAGTCTCACAAGCCATAAACCACCGAAAGCTGAGAAGATCCTGGGAAAGCAGCAACACAAACTCACCCTCTTCTTGTGCTCTTTCTGAAGCACCCACAACAGCTCAATGAAGATCCTGAGCATGACAGCGTTCAATCAAACTGCTTATACCCATTAAGATAGAGATCCTGAGCTACCAATGACATTGTCATTGTCTTTGTGTTTACTACAGGCATTCAGATGTTCCATAAAAAAACATGATTCAATGCATGTGTCACTACTTTTTCATTTGAAAAAGAGGAAACTTTGATCAATGTTGCTATTCCTGCCCCTGAGCTGTTCCCTCTCCTTACCAATAAAGTCCTTCCCTTACAGATATGCAAAATGCCGTTTTCATATTCACACTTCCAAACCAGCTTTAGATGCAAATAACCATGTAACATTATTGTGGAATAGGCAATGCAATTCCCAGACAATGCAGATCTTAACTGAAACTTTCCCTTCTCAAAGAACAGAGAAAGGTAGGAAGAATTGATACCTTCCTGGTACTTCACTGCCCTGCATTTCAGAAGCATCTTTGGGTCAGAGGTGAAAGGATCCAACCACAGAAGCAACATAGTAAAGTCTAGGCAGTGCTGAAAACAAAATAAGCATTCCTACCACACCACCATGGGCTCAGGGAAAGGATGCCCATTTCCTACACCCATACCAAAACAAGCTATGTCGGTTGTAACCTAGGCAGGATACCACTGACTGAGCAAGTTTCTAATAAATTGTAACTTTATTTAATCATGAGGAACACAGTTCCATGGACTGAGGTGTGTCAGTTTAACTATTTCCTAACATGGTCTTCCCCTACTGTGGCAATACTTCACTCCTTCAGTGTACAGCCAAAGTCTCACCACAAAGAGAATCGATGCCAAAGCTTTTGATTCTTTCTTCCCCCTTTCTAAATTAAATAATTTTGCACTCAAAATTATTAAAATACCTCAGGACCAGACAACCTCAAGCAACTAATCAAGTCAATTGCAGTGTCATAGCACTCACCAGTGGTGTTGCCAGATGATGAAAAGAGCTTACAGTGTGGTTACCTGGGATTATCTCATCAGAGCCCTTAAGAGAATGAGATAGACTGACCATCTCTCAATTGGATTAACTGCTGCAGAGGTGTCAGCATTTCAAAATCCATTCCAAAAGTCAGACTCTTCCCAGCCAAGAACAGAACAAGTGCATCCACTTCTTCTGCCCCTCTTCTACATCATCAGGGCCACACTCTGAGAGAAGCTGGCAAGTATTAAAACGGGTCCTGCAGAACTATGTTTTAAGTGGATGGTACACCGATTTCCCAACCCATGCTGTAAAGAGTCATTGAAACCCTTGGGCACTTGTCCAGACATATGAATTTACTGGACAAGTTCCCAGCATTAGGATTAATTAAATGCACATGAGTTGGGACTTGCTTATTCACTGCAGTTTCTAATGGTAGTCCCCAGTATTAAAACACCTAGGAATGCTAAACCCCAGAGACTACAGGCAAACAGTTACACTCGGACCCAATCATCCACAAATCACTAATGACTAGGGAAGTACACAGTGCATTGACACTAAGTGTTTGGCGGAGGGGGGGGCGGGGGTAGAAAAACTGAACATACTACACTGATGGATGGAGATGCTTAGGGGACTGCTAGACCAAATATTCTAATATTATTTTCCAAGGGGGGGAGGGGGGAAGGGGGGGTTGCTTTTTGTTTTTTAAATGAGAAAACAGCATACAGTTACTTTAACTGTCATTGACAGAGTCATGTATAGAAAAGGGGGAGGAAAAATGCTTAATAAAGCAACAACACAGTATTTTTCTTATAAATTAAGACACATAGCAAAAAAATGACTACAAACAAAATCCAGTAAGCAAGGCAGGTATTTCCCCATCTTTACACACAGCATTCACACCGGATTCTTACTACCAAAAAAAATCCAAATCCTACCTCATACGTACAGTTAGACAAATGCCTAACTTCATATATTGAAACAATTTGCTATCTCATCTAAAACAGAGGCCTTGGTATAAAATAATTCTATTGTAAATTAATAGAACAGCCAGAGAGAAATTCATAACATGGAAAACTAGCTGGAGGGCACTATACCTAGCATCCAGTTACGAACCAAGAACAGAGCCATGTTTATACCTCATATACTGAAACAACTTGACTAGTCTGAACTTCTCTAATGCTTTGCTACACTTAATTCAATATAGACCAAAACAAACCCATTTTCCCTAAACATCAAGATGCCTCTAAATCTTGACACAATTTCCTGAGCCAAGTAGCCACTTTATTATACAAACTTCTAATGACCTGTCAGAGACATGGTGCAAGTATAACAAAACAAGAATGAAATAGAGAGATGGCAAAACACTAAACACAAAACAGGGAGAGCAATAATGAAAGTTAAGAAAAGAACACACTGATCCTCCAGTTGCATTTCTACCAATGAATTGTCTTTTAGGTGCCCAGAGGTCTCCAAAGACTTTTTAGAGCATATAAGCTCTCCCTGATGATCAATGTTAGAGGAAAGAGAAAAGAAAACAAGTTCATACTTATTGTTACAAGCTTTTGGGATATGAAAATCAAAATTATTAATATCCTTGTAGCTTTACTTGTTCTTTAAGCAAATAACCTTCACTCTCGGATTTGTATTTAGCAAACAGCCACTCTCAATATATTAAAAGGATGGTTATCAGACAAAGCTTTGGGACATGAAATTTTGCTATGTTAGAAATTAAATCCTCATTCTTTCTCGCCCACAGCATACTCTTTTATGTTCATCCCATCAAACAAAACAAAAGAGACGATACAAAAGTTTGCATAGAAAAATCTACTTGCAAATGGAAGAAACTCAGGCAGTTGTCAGAAAACCACACGAAGTACCACTGAAACAAATTCTCAAAGCTCATAAACTAAGGATCCCTGCAGGAAATGTGAATAAAAGGTCAAAGATAGATACACTAGCTCCCTTTAACACCCCGCCCAAAAGTATGCATGCATGCATACATACATATGCATACAGATGCTCTCCCTTTTATTTGGATTTCAAGTTTCTTTATTCCTTTTTGATATATGCCATAAAATCCATATGCTGAGAAGTGTTTAATGTCAACTAAGCTTTGCCCGAAAATCCATCCTTTCACAATTCTAGCATATAGAAGTTTTGTATATACCATATGTGTTGGCACTTAGAATTTGTTTAAGATTTAAAGCTTGTAATATATACAAAAAAATACCTCAAAACTGCTTTGAAGTATGACATTTAAGAAAATCAAGACAAATATCCTCAAGCTCTGCAAGTTGTTAGACAAACAGAAAGAAGTTAAAATAAAGGTACTACCAAAAAAAAAAAAAAAAGAAAAGGAAAAAAAAAAAGAAAAAAGCGTTTTTCCCTTAACATGTTTGTATTTAATAACAATCAAAATCATTATGTAATTTAGGAATGCAGGAATCACAAGTGCTTATTATTGGGGCATATCACTGGTCCACCCACTTCTAAGAAAATTAAAGTGTGATGTTAAACTAGCCAACAAAATTGTATTAGATGTCTTCACAAACAGCAGAGATTCATTTCAGTTGGTGACACATATCGCATATATGAACCTGCCATATATCAGAAGTGCAGCTATTTGCAGATCTTGTGTCTATTTTGTAGTCCTGAAAACATCCGATGTTTCATATTTTACTGTAGAGATACTACTCCGGCAGCAGGCTGGTGAATCTGATACACAGCATTATTCAAACTGATATATCTATCTTAGATTTTCCTACTCCAACTGCAAATTGGAGGGACAGACTAGATCACATACTTCCACACAGGCATGTTCATGCCACCTCTTGCATCCTCATAATTTGACTGAACAAGCAGGAAACTTAATATTCCCCAGACCTGCTCTAATAATTAATATATTAAAACAAAAAGTAAACGATCTCAAGGCTACTATACTCATGCCCCAGTTCTAATGTATTTTATTAAGCTTTCAGTAGGTGCACCCAGTTTCCAAAAAAAATAAAAATAAAAATAAAAATAAAAATAAAAATAAAAATAAAATGATAATAAAAAAATGTTAAATACAATCTATATTCACATGAATTTGCATGTGGATTCCTAGTTAAAATGATTATTAACAAGCACAGTAAGATTACCAGAAAGTGCATTACTACTCTGCATACATCAAATATGCATCTTTGTCTGCCTTTTTCTCCTGCTTATCTTTCCTGTTTGGAATGTTAGACTTCTATGCTATGTAAATGAAAATATTTAATTATGCAAAGCAAAGGAGAAAGGTTTACATTATTATAATTGAGTTAAAATTCTTTCTGCTTTAAGCTCAAATACTGAGAAGATAGCTGAGAATCTGTTAAGAATTTCAAAGTCTTAAACTGCTGCTTTATAACCTTTAAGAGCTACACGTGAACAATTTGAAACCTTTTGATGTTAATAAAATTACTGTAATGTATTCAGTTTTCATGGTTAAAACTAAAAGAAGTCTGAAAGCTTAATGCAAATCCAAGGTGAGAAGCAAATTCAGAAAGAAGTTGCTTGCTTGCTACAATTTTTCAACTCTCGTGGTAACCAGAAGAGTCTCACTAGTGATTTATAATTGCTAATGAACAAATGGCTAACTAAGCTAAATGTAAAAACATCTCAAGAAAACAGCACCTCAAAAACAATTTGCTCGTAGAAAGAGGTCTCCTTCAGTTGAAGGAAAATCTGTTGTTCATAGCTACAGACAGACTAGTAATCATCCCATCCAATGGTCAGTGTGATACATTGAAGATTGCAGCCATTTCAAACTGATTGATGTCTTACATCTCCAACACTTGACTATTCAGAGACACTCAACAAATACGCCAATGCCATAAACAGTAAAGCAGCATGTCAAAGAATGATAAGTTTTTAGTAATATTTTCATTGAGTTTCATGCTAAAACAAGTAATCAACTTCACTTTCTACTGGCATGCAGAAATATAGAAAAGTCCAGCAAGGCATAAACACTCGTACAATTTGAAAGGAGGTAGAAGAAGGCTCCCCACATTCAACTGACACCACCTTCTGCAAAGCTGCCATTTCTTGGTTTTGAAATTCTGAGTTTAGAAGGAAAGTTAAAAAGATAAGAGATCACATAGACTGTGAGATGATAGAACATGTTGGCTATTTACTCACATTTCATAACAAGGTGGTAACCTTTTTCTCATATCAACCTCATCACATTTCTGGTGTTCCAGCTACAGTGATTTGCTTTACTGCGACACAACCACACAATTTGCAAGCACATACATACTTATTTAGTTTACCATTTCTGAGATGTGTTGATAGGTACCCTTCAAAGATTCAGACATTCTCTGCCATATAGCAAAGGCACTGTCTTGCTCCCATGCCACATCAGTGCTAAGCAACAGAAAAGATTTAAGCATTTTGAGGTCAATATTTCCAGTGTGAAGCCCTCATCTCTTCACTATGCCTCCCTAAGCTGTTCAAGTCAAACTCCACTGACCCTCAAGGTCTGAGACCTTCCAGGCTTCCTCAGGCACAGAAAAACACAGCAGCCTCAAACACTTATTCAACTGCTCATTGACACTGAGATGGTGATGGTGCCAAAAAAAAATAATAATTGTGGGTATCGCCTTCTGGTGCTACAAAAAGAGATGGTTCTGACTTGGTTACTCATCCCAAACATGGGAGCATCTAAGAGCAGAGCACAGGCTCACAGCTGTAGTAGTGGTGCCACAGTATCACCTCCTCTGAGACACTGGGGAGTTATTTTGGAAAAAGGATTACAGAGTCATACTAACCATTCCATAATTATGATTGAATTTTGCTTTCTACTATAGGCCCAGTTCTAATGCTTCTCTCGAGGGCAGAGATGGATGAAATTACTTAGCTAATTACAAGCATACATACTTGTAAACATTTGGCTGTGCTACTAATATTGGATTACTTGGGCTCTGAATGCAAGTAGATTTGAGCTTTTCCATGACTGCTTACGTATGCCTTCTTTAGGTAACTGAACACTGGACAGGCTTTTTTAAGGTTAAATGAATGTTACAGTATCCAGCCTTAGCTCCAGCCTGAGCCAGCATTTCTATCAGGTTTCTCTCCTGGCACAGCCTACACCATGTACTGCGCTGCGTATTCTGGAACCTCTGCCTCCCTTGCTTCTTCCCCGCCCCCCACAAGAAAAACCTCACACCACTGAAGGCATTAAAATGCATTAAGCTGGATGACTGCAAAATGTCACGAGTCCTCACTGACTCCACCGTTTAAGTGTGGGTTTTAATAGAGGTAATATTTCTTCATCGCCAGCCAGTGCAAGATTTGTTACCTACACAATGACTCAACTATGACATCTTTTATGAGTGATATGTTAAACTAATTAACATTAACCTAGCAGAAGAATCAGGCATAAATTAGGGACCATTTCAGTTAAAGATACAGAGAGCTTCTTACTGATAATTTTCCCTAAACAAAAGACTTTGACCCTTGAAGTATGAGATTTCATTTTATAATTAATATTAACTGATGCAGAATTTCTATGCCGATTTTTTTGGAACACAATTTTCACTGATTTCTTTTTCATCATAGAATAATAAGGAACATAAAGGTAGATGCAGCTAGTTTCTAAATCCAAGAATTAATAAATAAATAATAAATCCAATTCTAAATAATAAATCCAATTCTAAATCCAAGAATTGGAGAACCAACACAGGTCAAGAGCCATACAAAAGTTATTAGAAAAATTAAATATGTTATTATGCTTAATGAATTGTTTGTTCCCCTTTCCAACTGGGAGGAGGAAAAAAAAAAAAAAAAAAAAGAAGAACAGCCAGGAAAGCCTATAGATTGTGTCAGCTCTGCTATACAGAAAGCATGGCGTTAGACCCAAGTGCAGATATCAACTCTTCACAGCAGTATATCTCAGGACCTCAATTTCTCATCTTTAAACACCAAGACAAAAGGAGGATTAAGTCAAAATTCACTGAAAATACATATTACAATACTTGTCCAACAGATATGCCAATAATTTACCAACAAGTGCACCCTGGCTCTCTTTACAGAGAAGCTAGACGTACTAAGAAGCTGCATGTCCCTCAATAGCTGTTACCAAGCATCTTTCTGGCAAGTGCTGTTGTGCCACAGTCAACCCTTGCCTCTCTGCAGAGCTTTTCTTTTATGCAGAAGGAATTGATCTTGCCTAAGCAGCAGTAGAGGTACCCTGTTTCCCTTTCTGTGTTGTGCAGTGATGGCAGTATATGATCCATAACAAGCTCTCTCTTGCCAAAACATTAATCCAGGCACTGACCTGAAATAACAAGGTGTAACTTCACATTCTCTTCATCCTGGAAACATTCACACAATTTAAAAACAAGAATGAAAACATCCTCCTTCTCTTATACAAATCGTGGCCATATACCACTGTCCATAGGAGAGAACAAACAGGGAAAATACTGCATGCAAATGGTTCTGGGAACGCCTGAGCTGTCTGCACAGCACTGTTCACATCAAGCAATCAGAAGCCTAGGTTACAGCTCTTTCTTTAATTCAGCAACTATAACTTAGGTCTTGGATACACCATTTCTGACACAGGAGAGCAACAAGTCAGTTTCTGAATGTGAAGGGATGGGGAGCTCTCCATCTGAACAGATGACAATGTGTCTGCAGATCCAAGCTTTACATTTTCTTATTTTTAATAATGCTGTGGACATTTTTCAGTGTCTAGATATGCTCTCTTACACAGAGAGACCAACTGTGCTTTCCAACATTGTACCGACAATTTTTAAAGAAATACACACAACTGAAGATGTCTAACACCGGGCAGCAGACTCACACATACAGGTCTGCAAAAGAATCCTTACTCTGCTTCTTTTCTGCCCTACTCTCCCTCAGATCTGTTGTACGTTAACTCACTGCCTTTTGCAACTGAGTTCAGGAAAAAAATAAAAAAATAAAAAAAAAGCACAGCACTATTTCAACTGCAACACATGATCCAAGGTCAAAGCAGCGGATTGATTTCTGTCGTTTTGCAAATGTGAAGAAATCAGTCTATGAATGGTTCTGGCCTTTCTTTGCAAATATCTTTCTACCTGCCTCAGATAGCAATCTGCACTGCATGAAGTCCACAGCAAGCAACATTCCACACACAGCTTTGGCGGTACTCAGAACAATTCTTAAAGAAAATGTTAAAGCAAGATCAACCAATAAATAAATAAATAAACCTTCTCTCGATGTTTCAAATATTACACTGTGCATAATTTAAAGCAATTTATTCTGTTAAACAAACATATACATGTGCATATACATGTGTACACGCACTCACAATAAGCCAGATCAACTACCAGCTGAAAAATACTTTTTTTTTTTTTAGCGTTTGTCGTAGCTCTGCTTCAGATACGCCTCACTGCTCTTCAGTCATTTCTTTTAAGGGAAAGCAGGAGAAAGGGAGGAGTTAGCAGCATGCCTGGGATTGAGATAAAGAGTTTTAGAACTAATTACAGTGGTATTCTCTCAGTATACCACTGATCACTACTAATTCAATAGTCCCTTTTCCATTATGTCTTTGTCCAATAAGGATTTGCACACAGGATGTACTTTAAGAAACAGATTGGTGAATTGAAACAAGGCATGTATTTCAAGTAGCTAGAAACTTAAGCAAAAAGGGAACACTGCACAGAATGCCACTGACACAAAATAATAGAAGCAGGGTCTGGAAATGCATTAAACATTGCCTCGAACAGAAGGGGGAAAGAAATCATGTCCCCATCATGAAGCTGCCTCAGGCACCTCACCATTGGTTTTGGGCTATGTGTATGGTGTATGTGTACACATATGTATACATCTAATACACATGTAATTTTAATCTACTATTCTAAAATGTATTTAAACTCATACTTAACACCTTTCTTATATAAAACATTTCAAATGAGCTAGCATCTAATTAATCTTGCATCTAGATGCACCATGTGGTCCACAAGCAGTCTCAACTGATGTTAGGCAAATTGTCTTTTCATTTCTTCAGGGAGGGAGTGTGACTTTCTCTGTTGTCTTTAAAACTTCCTTTTCATTCCTATGACTAGGTGTGCAATGAGCCGCTGTCATGAGCATATATCAGGATACAGCCCCTTTCCTCCACTGCGTGAGTGCTGTAATTCCTGCAGGAGAGAAACATTAAACCTTCTCCAGCTAACACCGATAGATGATATATGAAGAGCAACTGAGTTGAAAATACAGATTTTTTTTACAGGGATAGCTAATTTGTTTTTGCAAGCTGCATTCCCATTTTGCTTTAAAAACATAATCACTCAACTTTTCTCTCAATTTAAATAAAGTTTTTCATAAAGCATTCCAATCCTCAACTAAATTAGGTTAGAGATACTCATGCATCAAAGTCTTCTGGAGAAGGATGATAATATCCAAATATCAGGTGTTGATAGCACGGAAAATAAGCTATTTGAAAAGAAGTGACAGTTAATACAAATCTGATAAACCAGTTCATGATCTAGCATGCAGATTTCAACCATACACAAAAGTGAAGCTTTAGACCGATAAAGCCACACAATGCACTCACTGCTTAAAGGCTATAAAAACAAAGTTTACGAATCCTGAAGCCAAAAAAATCTACATGATAATGAAAAACCTTTTGATTTTATAAATATGTTTCTTTCAGTCCTTCTTTTGGAAGTGCAATGAATTTCAATCTTTTTTTTTTTTTAAAAAAAAAAAAAGCAATGTATTGCATACATGAAGTTGTGAAACAGAACCACTCCCAGTGCCAGTTTTTCACTAAGAACCCTTTCCTAAACATGCTCCACAGGTCCAGTCCAAGAGCTCGAATGAATAAAGCTGCTGCCTATATTGCATTATAAAACTCTGTGGATATGGCGAACTCAAACTCCAGAGACAGCACATCCTTCATCTTGCAAACTCTGATCTTTACCAAGACTGTTTCTTCTAACATCTCTGCAGTTTCCAACTCTTGCGGCCCAAAGCTATTAAACAACAGCACCTCTACAAAGCACAGCCAAGCCCATATTCACATCCCATGAGGCAGCGCAGGAAAAAGACACCTGAGCTACTCCAGCTCAGTCCCCTCCAGCACCAGCACAATTGAAGTCACATCATACACAAGCTCAGCTGAGAAGCAACTTTTAATAGACTGAATCCAGCAGCACCATTATACAGCTAACTTGGTTCTGGATCTAAATCAATGCACAGGCCGGTGTAGTGCCACACAAGGCAAAAGCAGCAGTTTGCTTAGACATACCTCAATGTTTGCTGCATGGTCTAGGTATCTCCTTAGATATTCTGGAGCCATCACAACTTTTGTTATTTTCAGAACATACTCACAGAGCAACCCCAAAATACCAACTGAAAGCCAGTCTGCAAATGCTGAAAGATAGTTTAACAAGAAGCCAGCCACACTGAATCTTAGCTCTGAGATCATCTCAAGACAACATATACAATCCCTGAGCCACTTACCTAAAAATGAATTTCTGTCTTGCACAATATTGGAAAAACAGGCAGAAGAGGCTAGCTCATATCCTCAACTCAAGACAACAGTTGCTTTTGGAGTAAACTTAATTTAAAACATGCAATGTTAAAGTTGACTTTAATTCACTGTGCGGCATTGAACAGAAACAATTTTATCATTCACCATAAAGAAGCCAATACTGCTGATCCCTACAATATTTATAACCTGTGTTACAGACATTTAAAGATTTCACTACATTTTCCCATTAGAAATGCCCTGATGGCACAAGCCTCCAGATGCATAAATTATGACAAACTGCTTCTAATCCATTTCCACAATATCCACCTCTCTGTTCTCTGCCACATCAATCATCAGCTTCTGGCCCTCATTTTCAAGATTCCTTGCCACTTCCTTTCCTCACCTGCCATTGCTGGCTCACAACGAAATCAAATCACATCCTCATCCACCCAGAGGAAATGTTCTCAGTGACCACTTTCTACTTTTCATGACAAATGTCTGCCTTCATCATTGCCACCACCACGCCATCCACCTGCCATGCCTACAAGAATCCTACCCAAATGCGTATGGCTCTACTTCACTGCTCTCCCTTACCTCTGAAAAAGCAAATCTGACATCCAGAACAACACTACACTCATGTTCTGTGCAGGTCTTAAAGCAGCACTTTTCAGGGAGAAAATGCTTTATAAACAAGTCTTAAGGAAAAAAAAAAAAAAAGCAAAGGTTGATAATGAACATTTAAGATGTCTCAAACTGCAATGTACTTCATAAGATGGCAATATTGTCCCTGTATGGAAATTTAGCTTCCTTTTAGTATTTAAGTATTAAAAAATGCAGCGTATGTAATCATTTTTGTTATTTTTAGCAGAAGCATGCACATTTAGATTAGTTATGAGCATTTTCTTCTTCTTTCTTTGTAAAGAATTAAATATTTTCCTCACTAATGTAAAATATTCATGGATATGAATACAGGCATTGCACTTGCAGTAGCCTTATAAACTTTCAGTGGAAGTACTGTCCCTGTTCTCACACAAAGACCACATTTAATTTTGTGTTAAAATATTCTTAATCCCCCTGGCTTATCCAACTCCCCCTGCCTAACCCAAACATGTCTATGCATTTTAATCATGGAAAGGTCAAGGTATCAAGCGCAATAGCAGACTACCTCAGACTTCATAAATAGTTTGTGACAAGTTTCATGCAATAACGATGAAAGCACAAAATATATATATATATATCAAAATAGAATCTGTTGGTGAGTTGGAAAACTTCTTGCTACATAAAATAAATACAATCAAGAGAAAAAAAGCTGTATTCCAGAAGGCATATGCCTGTGTCCAGACTTAAATGATAGTATTTATATACAGTATCTCACATGGTATGGAAGCTTCCTTTTCATTATAAGTTCTCATGCAGTATTTCAGAATCATAACTAACAGATTTCAAGTGGCAACTCTCTCCTTCCAGCCTTGGCCAACATTCCTTCCACTCTTCTGGAACTTGCTCTCACAAAAAAAAAAAAAAAAAAAAAAAACTTACTCTGATGCTTATACCGATTTTCTAAGAGTACTGTACCTCAAGTTATCCCGTGAGGTGAAAAACAAGTGAAAGCAGAGAAAAAAGAAAATGGCATATTTTCAACTATGATTTCTGCTATATCAAGCTAAATGATTAACACATGAGATTCAACCAGCACTAAGATAAATAAAGGGGAAATATATATCTATATATCAATACCATTTTTTGGAGCCAAAACTAAAATAACTCCACTGCATCCACAGAAACTTTAAAGCTGTTCCAGACACCTGCAAGCAGAGGGGCCCTGTCCCACAGCTCCCACCTTGCCTTCCCAGTGAGGAGCTCAGAGTCAGTGCTTCCCCTGCCATTCCCCTCACAATTACACAATGCTCAGGCTGTTTGGAGGTCCTTTCAGGGGCTAACAATCATATTTTCAAAAGCTGCCTCCCAAAATTTTACTCAAGAATCACGTTGCACCTCCTCATGCTGCAGAGGATGCTCTGGCAAAGCTTCTTTGCTCTGCACTGTCAGGAGCTGCGGACTCCCTGTGGAAGGGTGAAAGGCAGCAGTCCTTTAGGAAAGTGTACTTGTCCATGTTTTGGCACAGGAACCAGCAAGACAAACACGGGTCTATGGAAATGTGTATCTTGCCTGGGAGCTCTGGAGCTCATTCTCCCCAAAAAATTACTTCAGCTAAAGGGAAAGAATAATCGAAAACTTGAAGTCCTTATTGCACTTTTCTTTCTAGCTTCCTACGGATTCTTCTGCAGGAAGATATTCTATATACCATCTCCTCCATCTGTTGCCTAAAAATACAGAAGTTACTGAGTCTGCCCTTTTCTCCCTGCCCACTCCTCACAACTCCAAAACTGTATCTCACCCACCAATGACACACTACAAGCACTTCTTGCAGCCTGTTAAATCTCTTCTCCTTGCGTGCTCTGTTGGCCTGAGACATCCCCAAGGTTATTCCCTCTTCAGCTAAATGGGGTAAGACACTTTCTCACATGACAAACTACACTGACTAAAAAACTTTCTTAACTGAGAGCACAGCTGAAAGGAGGAACCGCATCTCTGAAAGTCTGAATTTGGTTTAATTTGGTTAGTGAAAGTTCTGCTACCAATTTAACTACCGCACACCCCAGGGTAGATCTGTGAGCAGGAGTTCAGAGCTCAGCCCCAAGCCCACGATGCCTGCAAGGACTTCCTTCTAGGACAGCCACAAGCAAAGCAAGCAATGGACCGACTGCAACCACAAACCAACAGAACAACCCTTTTCACACCCTTCTATGGAGCTACAGCATCACAGCTCACATGCCTGAAGCCCTCCTCCCCTGCAGCAGTTCCCCAAGTTCCTCAAAAGCAGCTTCCACTGGAGGAAGTAGGGCTGATTCCTGCCTCTTTTAGTGAAGTTTCTCCCCATCACTCGTCCCAGGATGATGGTCCTTCACTACAGCACTGAGCCTCTATCCCTCTGCAAGCCCACTGCCTCTTTTGCTAGGATTCCTCCCAGGAAAAAGGTGCAGGAATGCTCCAGCGTGCCCTGCCTGGAGACACCACAGCATCAGCAGAAAGTATGCCTTGCCCCACACCAACACAGCACACCTACCCAGTAGGCAGCTATTGTGCTAGATGTTTCCTAGCTGACCATACTTTCTCTTTCCCCTCTGATCTTATCTCAGAATATGAGAATATTTCATTTTGTTTTATGGGAAGTAGTCCAAAATAACTGGAAGACAGATGAATTGTATTCTTCCTCTCTATATCTTAACAGTTCTGTCACTAAGTTATCATTGTCCGAAATATTCCAGGTATAAACAAAAACAAATATATCTAATAATTTGCAAAATACTTCATGAAACCTGTGGCATTCAATCTACCTAAACTCTCAAATTAAGCTAAGATAAATGGTTGTCCCTATTTACATTAACTTTAGGTAAAAATTTATTTCAGTTTTTAGTGTTGATGAAAATGAATGGTTTTCATACAGATAAATGAAGTGTATTTTTTCTGTTACAAAGAATTACCACTGTCCAGATTAGGTTTTAAAAAGAGATGCAAATGCATAAGAAACTGAATAAGGAGAATCCACACAGAAAGCAAGAACAACAACAACGAAATCACAATTTTGGTTTCCATTAAATACAGAATTAAATGCAGAAATGTAATGACTGGGCTTTTTTTCTAAGATGATGCTAGATTGCAGCTCTAAATACTTTCATCCAGCACAGTCCATTTTTCACTTTTTTTTTTCCTCTTTCCACCAACAGCTCAGGACTTTCCTTTTCTGAGACTTCAAATTAAAGACTTCCATAAGGCTAACTTAAGTCACGCAAAGTTTAAAAAAGTACCAACACAGACCAATACTAAGAATCATACCTAAAAGTACATTAATTGTCTTTAGAAAGTAACAGAAAGCTTAACCTTAATAATCAAGAAAATTAAGAGTAGGTCTTGATTTAAAAAGTCAGAACCAGAAAATTAGTACTCTATTTATTGTCTCTTGTATCTCTATTTACAACTGGAAATGATAACAAGTGATTATTTGTTCAGATTTCTATTTTGCTCCAAAGTAGGGCAGCCAGCTCAGCACTTTTCTTAAGATTACAAATACTTGTCTGCCCTACATACAGGCTAGACTTGAACCAATCAGATGAGTAAAAATACACAGCAAAAGCAACAATTTTCATGTCATTCATTTTCGGCTATACATAAGAAGTACACAAAACAAGTATAAAAGATCAGATTTTAAATCATTTTAATATTTGCTCTGTGATTTCAATAGTTCACTAAGGGGCTCAATGATTTCCTCATTGTTGGATTAACACTTAATCTAGATTCATGAATAATTTGGTGTTCAAGAATAACTCTTTAACAGCTTGTTTCCTCTGCTAGCTTTTATTTCTATTTTGTACATCAGTTATCTCTTATAATAATGTCTTCAACCCAGACACTTTCACAGCACTAGAACATCTGAGATGCAAACAGTCTGCAGAAGTCCTTTAAATTGATACTTAAAAAACATATTAAACAAAATGATTCCTGCAATTTGAAGAGAAATCCTTCTATTTCTTACACCTGAATTATCCATAAAACATTTTTTCACTATTTGGAAGAAGAGGCATCAAAAAGTATCAGGTTGTTTTCCTGAGTTCAACTCAAAATAGTAAGACACCTTTAAATGAAGTAGGTTATTTGGAAGAATGCAATTGTGGAAAATGCTTTGTTTAAACTGTTTCTAACTTACTTTTAAGATGAGTTAATTAGTCATATTTTCTCGAGAGCTACTAGCTCTCCTAGACCCAAAGAAGTTATTACCTTGAAAATATCAGTTAACTCTGAAAACAAAATATTGCCACGTTCAGTTTTTTCCTTTTACATTTAAGATATACACATTGCCAAGCCACTAGGAAGGCATTTGTGTCAGATTATACAACTCAAAACTATTGGTAGACTTCAGCAAAAAGGCAAAGAAAAAAAAAAAAGGTTAAAAAGCATGTTTGTTTAAAATTAAGACAATGCACTTAGTGTTTTGATGTATGAGACAGAGTATTTTTGCAACAGTCAGGGAGAAGCATACCTTCTGTTAGCTGCAGGACCGCAATGTCAGATGGCAATATAATCCAAATGGTTTGCAGCAGCATTTTCTACATTATCCTCACATTTCTGCAAGAGACTCTTCATCTTCTTCCAGTAGCACACTAACTTACATACATATCCAAAAGGTGAACGCATTTGGTAGTTGCGTGGTACAGTTTGTGCCACGTCAGTAATCCCTGAGGAGACCCAAGTTGTATTCCACCATTCCAAGGACAACGCAGTATGGCACCTAGCACAGACCGACAATTTTGGTAAGCATCCCATTTTCCCGATGACCATATTTTGACCTGTTTGAGTAAGAGGAAGAAGTTTTAGTTCAGCACAGTGACTCTGCCACACCACTTGGACACTAACACGAAGTTACATTCTTCGGAATAATTTCAAACACATATTTCTTCACAGATTTAGACACATACTGAGCTCAAAGCCCTGTGACGGTGTTTCACTTCAAAAACATCTCCAGACTAGAGTGTAACAGAAGATTCAAACTGGATGCTGTCGGTTTTGTACTTCCAATGCTTTAGGAAAAGGACTTTCATTTTTCTCTATACATTGTACAGTCTTACAACACAGAGAGCACCAAAGTGCCAAGAAAGGAAGGAACATAAAGGCTCTTCACCTGCCCTGGCAGGTATTTCAAAACGTACGAAAAGAATGAGTCTACAAAAAAAAGCCACAAGAAGCAAAAACAAAGCTTGCCTCTGAACGGAATTGCATTGGGATGGTTGAGGGAAGAAGTAATGACATTGTTTACAGTGATCTTTCTCCCCCCTCTAGCCCCAGCTCAATGTCCCACCACCCAGCAGCAGAGCGAGCATCGCTGGGGCTCTGGCTGCAATCTCACCTGCTGACACTTGACCCAGCAAGGAACAAGCCAAAGCAACCAAAGCTGTGCCTGCCTATGCCAGTACTCCTCCTCTGTCATCCCTTCAGGAGTACCAACAACAACTTTTTGCTTAGGTTGGCAAGGGGAATATGAGGAAAGGAGAGAAAAGCTTGAGTACTCTGCACAGGAGGGAATAACAATGTGAAAAACAGCATTGGGTCTGCCAAGCTGGAGTGGGGGAGAGCACAAGCTTTCAAGTCAAGGACAAGGGAGAGGAATGAGAAGCTTTTTAGAGACTGAAGGGTGAGTGTGGACAGAGATAAAGACTAGAGGAAAGTAGAAGGTGAATAGCAGTGGATGCACAAGAATTTTTGTTAGAAGTTCTGTCCATGTAACTGAGTAACATGCGTGTACAGCAGACCACAGAAGAATTAATTTTGGAAGAGGGAACGAGAAGAAACTTTGATCTTTGTTTGACATCAGGGGAAACCTTAGCATATCTAAGCATGCAGTGGAGGACGTGTGAAATGTAGGCAAAAGAAGACTTATAGAAAATGCAAGTAGGCATATAGGTAGAAGAATAGGTGGAAAAGACCAGGAAAGAAGGAGAATGTGTGACAATGGGGAAAGGTGGAAAAGTAGAGAGTTCAGAAAATCTGAGAGATCTGAGGAGGGAGAGGGAAAATGGGCAACGAAGGAAAACAAAACAGCCCAGGGAAGTAATGGCTGGGATGAAAAATGAGGAAAAGTGGCAGTTGTTACATAGCACAGAAAAAATAGACGGGGGAATAAGAAGACACTAAATTAACTATAAAGAGGGCTCAGAGGAGAACAAGAGAATCAAGGAAAGCCAAAAGAGCACGAGCAAGTTTTCAGAAAGTTGCGACGCTTCGCCTGGAGAGCGCGAACACCAGAAAGAGCGGAACAAAACCCAAGGCAACGAAACTTTTTGGGAGGGATGAAACAAACCGTGCTGCGCAAGAGGAGACAGGCAGGGACGGGCCCGACTCTTCCCCCTGTCCCCCCACCACCAGGAAGGCACTGAGAAGAACGAAGCCCCCCTCATAACGCGACCCCCCCAGCCTGGCCGGGCGCTCCCGGGGCCAGGCGCTCAGCGGCAGCGGGACCCCCCCGGAGCCCCCGGGACCCAGCGGAGCCCCCGGGCTCCGATAAGTTTTTCCCCTGCTCAGCTTTCCTTTCCGCCAGCTCCTCCAAAACGCCCACCAGCCCAGAAAGAAATTCAAAAGGTATTAAAAGAAGACAGGAGCGTCTGCGTGGGGGGACAAGGTCGGCACCCCCGAAGCCGTACCTGCGAGTGCCCCGAGGCACAAAGAGCCCCCCGGCCGCAGCCCCGCTCCTCGCACGCCCCAGCCGGAGCGCGGCTTGCGGGTAGGGGGGGGTGATGAGGGAGCGCGGAGAGAACAATGAGCCCCGAGACAAAACCTACCTTCGCCTGTCCTCAAAGTGCTGCCTTAGGAGCCTGGAGGGGGGCTGCCCGCCGTTAGGGAGCTGCGGGAAAGTTGGGGAAATCTCGCCGGCTTAAAGTTGCCGCAGCTGAGATAACCCGGGCGAGGAGAGGGAGAGATGGAGAGAGTTCATCCGAGTTTCGCCTTTTGTTCAAGTTGCCCGAGCAGACAAAGAGCCGGCAGCGGCGGCAGGTCCCCGCCCGCGCCCCCCCCCCCCCGCCCCCGGCGGGGTCCCGCACTGCCCGCGCCCCCCCGCAACGTGCCGCCCTCCCCATCCAGTCCGCAGCAGCCCCGGCCCCGTCTGCTGCGCAAAACTTCCCTCCAACCGAACCTCCCCGAAAGAAAAAAAATAAATAATAGTACTAATTCAAGGCGGGCGGGGGGGGTGGGAAGGGGGAGAAACATCTCTCAAATCATTATTTCCGGTAGATGCACCTCTTTGTTTGGATTCCCCCGACTGTCAGTGAGGACGAGGCGCTGGGTAGCTGGTTTCGGTCAGTTTGATCTCCAGGAATGAGACGGGCAAAGCAGGACGTAAAGGAAAATAAGTTTTTTTTAAAAAAAAAAAAAGAAAAAAAAAGGAAAGAAAGAAAGAAAAGGAGAAAGAAAACCTCCGGAGTTGCGAAATGAACCCTTTCTGCATGGACACGGGAAGTACATAAATAAACAACTAAAGGGGAATTTGGGAAGACTGTTGCTTCTCCTCCTCCCTCTCCTTTGTACTTTTCCCGAGATCGTAACACGAAAAAAAAAAAAAAAAAGAAAACCAACAAACAAAATACCTCCCGTCGGCGGCTCCGTGCCACAGCCGCCGCGGCCAGCCCCTGGCATCCCTACCTGTTGCGCAGAGCCGGGGCAGACCGCATCCGTCCCAAAGAGCCTGGAGGGGATGGAGGGACTGCCCGCGGCCCTTCACCTGCCCCCCGGCCGCCCCCACGGGGCTTCTCCCACGGGACCCCCTCGCCGGCAGCCGTCGGGGTCCCCCCGAAAGTTTGGAGAGGCGGGGCGGGCTCGCCCCGAGACAAAAGCAGCGCGGTGCGGAGCGGCAAGGCACCTCACCTCGGGGGGAGGCTGCCAGCCACCTTCCTCCTCCTCGCCCCCGGGCTGGGACACAGGGCCGTGTTGCTGGGGGGGGTGCCGCCCTTTGTCCGTGGAACGGGCTGGGGGCGCCCCCGGTGCGCCCCCCGCCCGAAGCCCCCAGCCCTCAGACCCCGTCGGAGCAGGCTGGCCAGGCCTGAAAGATGTCCCACGGACAGCTCGCTTTTTTTTTTTTTTTCCTTAAAAACAAAAGAAAGCTTGAGGAAGTGCCCGGGAATTGGTAATTAACGGCAGCACACACCCGCCACGGCGGGCTAGGTTTGTCAAAGTTAGAAAACAGAGGATGATGTTGAGATGTGTTTTTTCAGAGGAGGGAAAAACAGGATGGGGAGGGCACAGTGAGGCAAAACTATTTATCCTTTGGTGTCCTGTTGACACCTCCTACTCCCCTTGCTCATCTTCATCCCTTCCTCTCCCTTCATTCTAATCTTGTGCTAGCGACCCACCTAGTCTTTCTTCCAGCTCCTTCTCCCCCTAGTTTTGCAGCTTTCATTCAAACCTTTCCCTCCTACCCAATGCAGTCAACCTCAAAGCCTTGTTCTTCATAATGCTTTATAACTTCCCCCCCAGGATCCTCCCAGGGTCAAACTTTTTATCCTCCTGCCCCAGAGAAACTGTCCCCAGCTCCTTCCTCCTTGCCCAAACAACTTCCCAGGCCAATTTCACTCAGGCCACCCCTGCAGTGGGCAGTCCCCTTCACACCCACCCAAGGACTGGCTGTAGTCATCGTGCTGCCCCAGGCTGCATGCAATCAATGTACCATGTGTGCTCTTCTCCATCTTCCCATGTTCTGCATCAATGCGCTTTGTTGTTGCTTTTCCTTCTAGCTTGCTGATGTGCCTGAAATGATAGCATGTAACACAGAGTAACACCAGGCATGTGGCATGCTTGCCACATGAATGAAAGAATGGCATCCATTCTTCATTACAATTCCTTTCAACTTACTTTTCTTTTCAGCACTGTGCTTCTGGAGCAACTATCACAATACTTTTATAACTTCCTCCTAAATTGTTTTCTACAGACTGTTTCAACTTTCCCTCCGTTTCTGACTGTCACCAATCCTAGATTTTTATTCTCTCCACCTATACTATTTCCATCCTTCTATTATTCATTTTTTGTTGTTGTTGTTGTTGGTGTTTTTTTGTTTTTGTTTTTGTTTTTCAGGTCCACACATTAGTTTTTTGTTTGTTTGTTTGTTTGTTTAATCCTTTAGTTTTATGGGTGGAAGAAGAATATTGATTTCACTGTAGCCCTTCCATTACTTCCATTCTTATTTTCTCTGTTTTTCACATGCTCATTTTCAGCAACGTGCACTGATCTCCAGACAATACATTGAAGACCAGTTCTGCCTATGCGTATTGCTGGGTCTCTTTCTTAGATGACCCCAAATCCAGTGGACAGCTGGATTATTGCATAACCAGCAAACACCTTAAAAGGGACTACACTGAGCAGCGTTTTCTGGAAAAGCTTGAAATGCAGAAGTAACTCCTGTTTTCACGGGATTGTGACTTTGTCTTTTTATCCAAGATACGTTGTGTAAAGGTACCACTTGCTGAGAATGTGTGACAACAGTTGCAAGCTGATTTCTCCTGCCCTTGGAAGTTTTAGGGCAAAAGTTTCATTCCAAAGAAATAAATCACATATTGTAATTTTCTAGTACAAATTGTATTTAAACAGGATATGTCTCTACCTTTTTACATCATTATGGGGGATAAAGATTAACTAATCATTGGACCAGAAGCCACTGGTTGCCTAGGGTCCCATAATCATGACTTGATTGCATTCAATATGCACAAACAGAATACAGTCACAGCTGATATGTAACTAAAGAGCTAATTGAGCAGGGATGAGGGGAAAAAAAAAAAAAAGAAAGAATGTTTTGTCAACAAAACATTGTTTTTTTATAGAAGAATTTATTTGGTGGATAACTGGCCATCTGCATTCAAGACAATAAAATGGTTAAAAGCCCTTTCTGGTTCATTGGCTAGGTAAAGGCAAGCATTAAATATTAAAAAGGAATACATAAGAAGAAAGGAAAAGGGAGCAACTGATGATAATTAATGTGAAATAGAAATTCTAGAGTGTAGAAAATTATGCGAAAAAAAAAAAAAAAAAACTTTACAGAAAAATCCACATCTGGAATGGATGGAATTCAAATAATTTTACAGTAAGTGAGGAATAAAGCATCTGTCTCCTAACAACGTTCATAGGCTTGTCAGCAGAAACACTAACATTTTCAATTATTAGACAAAATGTACTACTATTGATATCTGCATTCTGTAAACAGAAAGATGAATGTTCTGTGTGGAATATGACCTACTCTTTGGTCTGCTAGGAACTGGAAAACTTTTAGGCAGCACCTAGTTCTAATAAACATTAAATCCTTAGCCCCAGATGCCTTGCATCCTTGCATTAGAAAATATCTGGGTGACGAGATTCATGTCACAGTGATGTTCAGTTTAATAAGTCTTGGAATGTTTGGGAAATTATGGAGATCAATTGCCAATGTTGCGCCAATATGAAAAAAAAAAAAAAGGGCAAGCAGAATGACAGATTTCAACACTACATTTTGCCTGACATTGGTCCCTTGCAAAATAATGGAAAGACTGACCCTGACACAGGTTTTAACTCAAGGAGAACTAAGGGTAAAAATAATGATTGTTACATATCATTTGTTCATCTTTAACTCTTCTTTTTGTCTTTGTATTTAAGTTTTGCTACAGCTGTGGCCAAGTTCAGATCTACTGAGAGCTCCACATGCTGGTGTCTGCTTTGAAGAAAGTCACAATGGTGAGGAAGTTGCTCATAGCATGCCAACATTCAAACATTTCCAGAGGGCAGTGATCTAGTCTCTCCTGATCCCAACTAATGGAGACAAGTGGCCTAAACTACCTAACGCTTAGTTTTTAAATCCTTGATTCCCCCACTGCACAACCACATTCTTTCAGTCTCAGATATATGACCTTTCTGTCTGTATGACTTCCCATTCCGCTTCCCAACCCTCCTGAAGGAGAAAGCTTCAGTGGAATTCACTCACTGGACATAAATTCATGATTTTTAAGATCACAAAGGGTCATTAAATATTCTAGCTTGACCTTTTATATAACTAGACAGAGAATGTAATCCAGTTTCACCTGTATTTATCCTAGTAGGCCATATTCTTCTGAAGCCTAACTTTCAGAAAGGTTTTCCATTCTGCTAAAATGTTGTGATATTATATAGTCACTTCCCTTAAGAAGCGAGTCAGCTACAACCCTTACTTTAACAAAAGAACTACAACAAAAGCTGTGCTATACTTTAAATCAAAATTTGATTGGCTTTAACTTCTAGTTACTTTATTATTATTATTATTATTATTATTATTATTGTTTTTATGTCTCGGCACCACATTAAATTAGTGTAGAGCTAATTTTATAAATGGGTGCCTGACAGCAAGACTGGCTGTGCAGAACAGGAAGCCTTCCTGCCGAGATAATACACTTACAGGATTGTTTTAATCTCTTTGAGGGATTATTTACATTAAGTTGTTTAGGTTCCATTACATTTACCAAGAAAACACATAATTGCCTGACATTCACCAGCAGAGTGGTCTTTTGGGCTGTGACAGGCATTTAATGTTTGGTTGCCATGCTAATGGTCATTTTGAAGCATGCATCAGTGCCACAGCAGTGGTGTGAAGACTGACTCCTCCAAACACCAGATTTAATACAGATGCTGTAAGCACCTACTATCCAGATCAATGCAAAGGACAGCACACTGCAGCACAAAGGCACTGATGAAGCCTTTCTTGCCCCCCTCCAATTACCAGTCCTACACGTGGATTTTTGACTTCCTTTGTATGTTCCATTCTGCTGGAAATGCGGGGAGTCCAAAAGCACATCACCTGCAGAATTCTCCAGACTAAACTGCCAGTGTCGTTACCTGCATTTTTCAAGACACAGGCTTTGAAGACCAACGTAATAATCCCTTCTGATTTTTGTTCCTGGCTGTGTAGAAGAAATCCAGGTTGAGCAAGATCTATTCAACCACTACCACAGAGTGCTCCAGGAGGAGGTTTCAGTTGCTTCTGTTTTAGTAGACACCACAGAGGAGATGACAAAATTCAGGAGGGAACTCTCAGAAAAGTTAGCATACATCAGCTACATTTTTTTCCTGTTACTGTGAGAAAAAAAAATGCATTAAAAAGTTATTTAGTGTTGTTTGACCCCATTCCCCTGTAAGCTACTACTCATCCTTCAAAAGCATTTGAACATTTTCACTCAATTATGAGTGAAATTTGAATTTTGAATGTTGCCATGGATAGGAACAATGGAACAGAAGATGGACAAAAGATACTCTTAGCAGATGTTTCAAAGAACCTTCTGTGTTTTGCTGTCCTAGCAGTTTTAGATTTCCCCTTCTGTTTTATTCTTCTATATGCAGAGGCTGTTTTCACAATTAGTCACTTTTTTAAAAGCATTAATCAAATCATTAGGTCAGTCTGCTCCTGTAAATGTAAAGACCAAGACAGACACGCCTGAAAATGAACGAATTGTTTTGGCATGGGTATATATTCTCATCTGGAGACACATACTCAGCAAATTCATAGGATGTTTGTTTTGGAAATGCATATGTTGGAAACATTTTCTTAAAAAAAAAAAAAAAGAGTATTATTCCAAGAGGGATAGAAAAACATGAGCTTTCCAGCACTCCGTTCTTCTGAGTCACCTAATGATTGTTCACAACATCCATACTCTAGAAAAAGAGATTAAAATTTGTAATTAATTCTCAACCACCTATATTTTCATTATGTGTTCCCTGAGCCAGAAAAAAGGTAGTGAAATCTACTCTGATCTTTTCCAGGGTCCATCTTGATCAAGCTGAGGGAAGTCTTAGCTCAGAGACCCTGTTAGTATAACCTTTATATATATATAAACCAGAGCATTCCTTTATTTCTTCTTTTTCATCCCATTTCTCCTTTTTTTTTTTTTTTTTTTTTTTTTGGCAGTGACAAACTGGTACCATTTTAACAGTTTTTGCCCACAGTAGCGTAAGATTCTTCTAATACATATTGTAGAAACCCAAGATATGACCTTATATGATGTTTGCTATTGCAGTTGATATTCCTCCCAAAGAATTAATGTGAAGAACACAAGATCCATTGCAAGTTGAACAAATAGGTAGGCCTACCTTATGTTAAATGGACAGGGACAAAATGATTACTTTTCCACATTTGTGTTCCCACTTACTACTTAAACAAATACAAGTACTACTCGAATAGAAGACTGTCATAGTCAAAATAAGAGTAAATTTGGAGAGTTCTGGTTTCAGCCTCATTTTCTTCCTCCTTAAAGTTTTAAAACATTATCTTGGGCTTCTTACTTCCTGAAAATTTTAATCTGTGACATTAAGTTTAAACATAGCTACAACAATGAGATACTGCATCTGGACTAATACATATACACCTTCAAAATTGTTAGAAAAAATGGCAGTTCTGAATATTTAAGAACAATGTTCTGAATATATTGTTCTTACTATCCATCATTCTCACCTTCAGACAATATTCAAGTTAATTCAAGTTGTTTTTCAACTGATATAATTGATTTTTTTTATCCTTTCTGGCTGATAAAAACATCAGCCCTTCTAATTAATAGCTTCTTTTGAGAAATTGCCCCCACAGTACTAGCAAATGCACTAGACTAGAGTCTTACTCAATGGGATCTCTTAGGTTTAAAAATCTGAGCAACCAGCTGAATAGTCACAGAATTCAGACAGTAAAAGCCTTGTCTTGATACATACAGAAAATGTACACTACAACACCAGGAAAGAATTTTAGTCCTACTTACAATCTTGGCCTAGTTTAAGAGGGCTTTGTACACCTTGTTATCATATCAAATACCAGTTTGTAGCTTAATAACATATATTAGTGCTTTATTAATATGACCAGACAGACAGATAGATGAATAGTAGTCAATAGGGTTTTAGTGGTTGGCCGAAAATCTAATTTGGGACTTCCCCATCTCCGCAGACATAAGCAGTCCTCCAAAAACATGCACTTCTGCTTCATGTGGCCTGGGTGTGGTTACAGTCTGTAGCCCTCAAAAAAAAAAAAAAATGTCTGAAATAGAGTGCACGCTTCCCCTGCATGCAGGAAGGGGTAGGAGAAAGGCTTAACAGAGAGAACAAAGCTCCTCCTGACCCTGGATGTCCCCAAGTCCAGCAAGGACTGGAGCACCTCGAGGGGGCAATTTTTCTGGGAGAGCTGGAGAGTGCTGGTGAATGAAGGGACAAGGGTGCAGGCTGGGAAAGGGCAGAAGATGGATAGCAGGCTTCTCCCTGCTATCCTGCCAGAATCCATTCTTCCCTGCTATCCTGCAAGTGGGGAAAGCCTTCTCCAAGCATCAGTCTGCCAGAGCCACCACGGGGCTGCTTTGCGAACTCAGCTCACGCCAACACAACAGGGTTTTTCTACTGAATAATGAGACATCCTCCTGGTCAGAGGCATAGCAAGCCAGCCCAGTCCTGCGGCCTTGACTTTGGCACGTGAGTATCAGTGTTCCACATCTCTAAGTCTTATGAGTTTGACCCTTTTCCTATGGAAATAGGTATGACAAAAATACCTGCCATGGTGAAAGACAATGGAACAATTTGTTTTTACACAAAGTGTCAAGGTCACCCCAAGCTCAAAAATACTGTGGCAGCTCCAGTAAAACCAGCGTAGTAAATATAGACATGAGATAAACTGACTGTCTGGTCTTCCATTTTCCTGTGACCTCTATTACTGTTCTTTGCTCCTCTGCCTATAACCTCTATAATTGTCTTTGTGATCCTTTGGGTCAATATGATTATCAGTCTGAACACTGCCACTGTTCTCAAATTTTGCAGATGACACCTAAACTGGAAAGTTACAAACCTATTCTTTTAGTTATTTATTCAAAAACTTGTGCATTTGACTAATACAGAACACTTTATCTCAGAAATAGATCCATATTCATTAACGTAACTATTCAGTCCTTCCAATTTATTTTGCTTTTGTTACGGCTTACACACACACACACAAAGAAAAGCCTGCCTACCCTGCTAACATTTTCCATTGTTTTACTAAGCATATATCAAAATACAGACTGTTCTTTAATGCCAGACTCTAGATGAGTCCCAGACCTGAATAAGGCTACTGGGCTTGACTGAACTTCTTGTAACACCATTGACAGTCTTCTAAGAATGAGTTTATCTCTATATGTAATGAGTGAAAAGAATAGACACAGAGTCGCAATGCGATATTGCTTGAGCTCCCTCAAGAAAGTTGAGGCGCTATGTTGATCAATATTGATAAAACAGAAAATTAGATTTTTTTCCTTAAACCTGTGATTTTGCAGTAGGGATTCAATCCAGATGTCAGTAGAATGACTCAAAAAATTTAATCTACAACAATATTGATACTGCCTATCACCATGCAAACCCAAACATAATATGTCATTACTGTATAAATAAAAGCATGTTTTCTCAGGCCCCACTCTTGCAAACTCCCATGCAAATTGCTTCATGCAAATATCTGGCTGGTCAAGCCCTGGTCGAGCACACGGCACATTCCAAAGGCAACAGCCTGAAACATTGAAACTCACTCCCACCCATTTTTCCCCATTTTTTCCTCTGCCTAGTGTTATTTTTAAGAAAAAGTGCCAAATTAAAAATAATAAAACTCCAGTAAGCCTATTCTCTGCAAATTTGGTGCTTCACACAAGGCCAGAGGTGTCATGAAAGAAAAATGTCATCCATAATATGGGACTGTTTGGAATCAGATTAGAGACCTATAATGTCAGTAAGCTCTGCCTATAAGGTCAAATTACAAATTCTGTATTTATTACATATAAACACACTGCATTTCCAGATTCTGCCTTCATAGGCACTCAGTAATGTATGGAGTTCATCAGTCAATAACTCTTTTATATCATACTACAACTATATGCATATAAATATTCTGAGTAATACGTTCACAGGGCAGTAATCTTTTTTTTTTTTTTTCCTTAAGTGAAAAAGAGTGTGGGAGATGGTAATGTTAAGCTGCTTCCTCAGTGATGACAGGAAAAGCCTGGAGAAATCACCATATGCATAATGAGAGGTAAATATTTACTAGATAAAAGCCAGGCAGAGGAGAAATGACTACCTAAAGGCTGCAGCTGGTTGTCTCTGCAGATTTAAAGGATCAGCTACCACAACAGTAATTCTAAGAAAATCTCCTGTTAATGGATAAAACTAAACTGTGTGCAGGGAGTTTTGCTGGCAGGATGCATCCCTGGCAGATTCTGCTCTGTCCCTGCTAAGATAAATGCACCAGCTTGCCTGAGGGCAGCAGGAGCTGGACAATGACACCCATGGGCATAGACATGGGGTTTGCTGAACTGGATGCTGACCTCCCTTGTCCCCACAGGAAGGAGGGCAGGGGTGAGCATGGGCTCCACAGCTCACAGGGAAAGGCTGCCCCCATGTCAGGACCTGTCCAGGTAGGCGGGCAAAGGAATGCAGGAGGTTCCCTGCCACTACTTTATTTCATAGGTCACCAACCCACCACTGGGTTCTAACAGCTTCTGGCTGTTGCTAGTGGAGACTTAAATCAGTGACCTGAAGTAAAGACACTCATCCTATTACAAGCTTTCCTGAGCCATCTAAATTCCAACACAGCATTTTTTTTTATTTATTTAATTCTTCTTAAGCTCACTTTGCACAGATGTGTGATCACAGAAGATCCAAGCCAAAAAAGAGACAGGCCCTAAATATTGATATATTCTTCAGTGAAAACTTTAGAAACGCCTGGTTTGCATTATTCATCCTGTAATCCCACCTATACAAGTGATACGCATGTGAGAGCTGTTTCAGAAGTTTATGAGCTTTAGTGAAATTTGAATAATCAGATTTTATATTTTGATACAAATATTGGAAACACCTGGATACAGATATCAAAAGCATTCTTGTGATAGGTTATTTCATGAAGATGTACTGTATGGAAAAGTCCAGTTTAAAGCACTGAATTGACTTATGAGAAATTATCTTTGCTCTAAAATGATGTCATTATGTCAATAACACTGTCCATGAGGTTTGTACTTTGGCTGCCCCAAATACTCAGATAATAATAATAAAAAAAAAAATCATTGTAAGCCATTTTCTCCCACCTTCATTGAAAGCTCTGTTCCAAAAAAAAAAAAAAAAAAAAAAAAAAAAAAGATTCTGCTAATTCAGATTACAAATTTCGGGGAAACTGAGGTATTTAAAAATATGTTCACAGAAAACTGTGCATGAAAAGTCTAGGTCATTTTGTTTAATCACGCAAAATGAAAAAATAGCTGTGAAAAACGGAAATTCTTGGAAGTCGTGTCAATAACTAACCAGAATCAGAGGCTGTAGAGCAAATATTAACCTACTGATGTTGATCTTCTAGACAGTGTAGGCTTACCAGACTATTTTTCAACCTGTTTTAGTCACGAAATTTGTCTAGCTATATTGTTTGCTACCTACATTTGTTTCTGAAAATTGCATTGACATTATATATCCTACAGCGTAATTCCAGTTATTATCCTAATAAGGAATTCTGAGAAATATAAAAATTCTGAAGCTAAAATTAGTGTGAAGGTAGATACTTTTCTTGCTTTATCATCAAGAAAAGAATACAAATATTCTAACATCATAACATCTTTAAATATCATTTTAAATCAAGAATATATTTCACTTTTGAATAAATATAACTGATGAAGAAAATGTCCTTTGAAGTAAACACAGCCAAAATTGCTTCCTAGATACCACAAAGAGGATACATTTTACATCAGAAGACTAAATGCCCAGTTAAATGATGACAGTGGATTGTAGATTACATAGATCATTAGTCAGGCTTGTATCGTTCTCCATACCTAAAGCATGATATACACAGACACCACAGTCACAAGCACACAGAAATAACTTTATATAAAGAGTTATCACAATTTCAGGTCCCCACCCACATCAGTTCTGCACATGGGTGTACCGAACCAGTCACCTGGCAGAAAATTAAAGTTACTGCAGGTTGTTGTCACACTTCACAGAATCACAGGATCATCTAGGTTGGAAGAGACCTCCAAAATCACCGAGTCCAGCCTCTGACCTAACACTAACAAGTCCTCCACTAAACCATATCACTAAGTTCAACATCTAAACATCTTTTAAAGACCTCCAGGGATGGTGACTCAACCACTTCCCTGGGCAGCCTATTCCAATGCCTAACAACCCTTTCAGTAAAGAAGTTCTTCCTAATATCCAACCTAAACCTCCCCTGGCGCAACTTTAGCCCATTCCCCCTCGTCCTGTCACCAGGCACGTGGGAGAAGAGACCAACCCCTACCTCGCTACAGCCTCCTTTAAGGTACCTGTAGAGTGCGATAAGGTCACCCCTGAGCCTCCTCTTCTCCAGGCTGAACAATCCCAGCTCCCTCAGCCGCTCCTCGTAAGACTTGTTCTCCAGACCCCTCAAATACTTCATTCTATTTCATTTTAGATACTTCATTTTAAAATCACTTGGATTCCTGGAGTCATGGCGTAGGAGATCTGTTCCTGTCTGGCAGAAGTATAGAAACCTATAGCTGTGGCCTCAGTTATGTAATAGGACCTATTAAAAAATAAATAAATAAATATGTAATCAATATTTCTCTTTCTGAGTACCCCTGCACCTCCTAGCTTTTCTCCCTGTGACTGACTCGTGTAACCCCACTGGAGCTGTCAGGTGCCTTATATTACACTCTGCAACTCCTCCAGGAAGCTCTTTTCGTATTATTCCTCAGTTTTAGAATTATTTGTGATGAGAATTACCTACACTTTTACTGATGAAAAAAGTTACATTTAAAAATCAATGTACGCATGTAAACCAGGTTTATTGAGTAGAGTGGTCAAGTTCAGACATGGAAGAGAACTATGTCACAGGTGGGATATCAGAGCAGAAAAGGTTACTTAAGCTGCCACCGAGGGCATAGTCCAAAACCAGGTTAAACCAGTTGTGTCTTTTCCACTTCGTTTCAGTGCACTTTGCATCAAGTCTTTGTAAAATATCACTTCAGGTGTTCTCATTGGAGGAGTATGAAAGAAAAAGCAACCAAAAACACCAAGGCATGTTTTTACAGTCTCAGGGTGCACTGTGGATAATAACATAAAGGTGGTTAATAAATACGTGAGCCAGTCTCCATTTTCCCGTCTCTGGTGTTCCTATTTAAGCAATTTTTCTGTCCTGTGGTGCCTCAGCAGAAATGCAGAATAGAAAGAAATCAAGCAAATAAGGTCTGTAGCTCTGTGGGAAGGACAAGGTAGAGCTGAAACAGGGCTTACTCCTCCAGAGCCTACAAAGCCATCTTCTGGCAAATTTCCTCCCTCTCAACAGCAGGGGAGGTCAAGGAGTGCTTACAGTGTAGGCAGACAGGGGAGAAGCCAAGGAGCAGCAGGGTATTCCCATGCTGTAGCCATACCATCTATATATGTATCTTGGTTAAACAAGTTTTTTTTCCCCCTCATTTCCACAGTTAAGTCATATCACCTGTCCTGAAGGCATCTGCTTATACACGGCAAGGCTACATGTTGCTCTGCTAGAAGGAAAATCACTTCACCTGCCTGATTAAGTCCTGTTTCTTCAAGCCTCTTGCATATGCATCAATGGACAGAGCAAGCACAAACCTCATGAGCCACAGGTGCACACGGCCCTGGTTAGGACATTTTATCCGTAAGTTAGCCCGTTTAGAACAGCTACTGCCAACTAAAGCCTAGTTTCAAGCTATCAAAAGACAACAGGACTAGAACACAAAGGTTCATTTTCTTGTGATGCTTTTGCTGTCTTTCTTTGTGCTGCTACCTCTGCTGTTGAATCTAAAAGGTTTGTATTGGTTCACTTATTCAGCAAGACTTCTATAGCAGCACCCAAAGTAGTCTCTAAGAGGCAACATTATTTTGTTTACTTTCCATCATAAGCAATTTGAATAGTTGAAAAACCTTTACTTTGGGAATGCGGTTTCTAGTGCATATTCTTATTCCACTGAACTATGACAAGAAATATTTTATCACCATAAGTAATTTCTGTGATACCATCAAAGGGAACACATTATCAAATTTAATACGTATAGAATAATACATTAATTTATCCTTTAATCTGAACTGCTACTTTGTTAAAAAAATCTTAGCACAATGAATCAAATTAAGTCTAATCCCCAATATGACATTCAGTAAGATGGACAAGGCCTAGAGCAACTTGTATCCTCTTTCATCTCCTATATGATATGCAGTGGGAAACCTTGGAGTACTGATTATCAGCTGTTAATCAGAGCTCATCCTTCAAGAAAGGTACTCTCAGAATTTTAATAATTTCCTATCTTCTATTTGCGTACATATTAAATGAATGTATGTTCTACTTGTG
Source organism: Anser brachyrhynchus (assembly GCF_964034855.1). Taxonomy (NCBI): domain Eukaryota; kingdom Metazoa; phylum Chordata; class Aves; order Anseriformes; family Anatidae; genus Anser; species Anser brachyrhynchus. The sequence continues at coordinate 53,628,454 of NC_137695.1, read as the reverse complement.
CAGAAGATCTTATGAAATCTTTATGACTTGTACACACTGGGTACCTGAATCTGTTGTGCATAAATATTTGGAGCCAACTTTGAACTAAAAAGAGTGAGAATAAAAGAAACACTTTGCATGAGAGCTCTGCAGTAGTAGTCAAAGTTAGGCAGGGCTGGTAGTAAATCAATATCTTAAGGAAAAAGGCAAGAAGTTCTTAATGGAAGCTATTTGAGGATCAGAGGAACGGGATGTTCTGAAGTAAAGAGGACTGTGTATTTCTCTATTAAGTATAAAAACAGTGGTCTTCTTTGAAGGAAGGGAGGTCATTTTCCAGCTTTGTAAGACATGATGGATGTAATAGAATAGTGTCTTTATTAAACATCCACACCCCACTCCCCATTTAGAGATTTCTATCTATAATGAGATATCTCCTTTTAGAAGTTAAATGGTTTAAATTGTTACTAGGACCAACAAACATCCAAACTACAGAATTGCCGTCCATTACAGAATAACCATTTGAGAGGGTTAGTCATGGCTAGGACACATCTAGACAATCTCATTAACAACATTTTCATCACCATATAAATACAGGATGGAATTCTGTAATTTTATCTAATTTTCTTCGTTTGTTTCCTATATATGTCTTGCTATACTTACATGTTACTCTATATTTGAGATTGAATGGTCAGAAATTAAGTGTCTCTGCCTTTACAGAGACAAGGTGCTGTCAGGCGCTTGGAACCACACTGACAGAAATGTTAACACGTCTGAAATTAGTAGCTTGTTCTGCAAGTGCTGAAGTAATTGTTCTTTAATTTCCATTTATACAGTTGGCTTTGTTAAATGATTAGTTTCTTTAAACTTGAGAAAGTAATTATGAGCATGGATAGCCAGATAAGACTGAGATTAGATAGGACTTCATTAGTACTTTGTTATTTTTGCTAGGTTTGATGATCACGTCAGAATTATTAACAAAGAAATCAGACTTACACAGAAATCAAGAGGTAAAGTTAACAGTCTTTCTAAGAAAAAGAAGCTTCTGGCTATTTGATACTTTCTTCATACTTAAAACTACCTCAGCTAAGCAAATTAAGATGAATAAGAAATTTTTAAACAATTTTAGGGAAAACTTCAAATGATTATTACTTAACATTGTCCCTTATAATTCAAACCATCTGCCTTGTGTACATTTTACATGCTTTGGAATTTATTTATGGCAACTTTGATGTTTAGCTTGTGATGAATGCACCGATCTGTTTACATTTATTTTATCACATATAGAGGTGTATGTGTGACACTGAGGGTCAGACAGACCTTCCAAATATATTCACCCAAACTCACCCAAGCTTTGGGACTTGTAGCTACAGCCATAGTAGCTTTACTACCTAAAGGAACACTTACCCACTGGTATGCTTAACTTCATAATATTTTCTAATAGGATGAAAGGTTAAATACATATATATCCTGATTGCCTCGTTCATTTAACAAAGCAGTATGTTCAAGATACAGTTTATGTGCTACTTCGCAAAGTAAGAGCTCTCTCCTTCATTATTCCATATCCAAAAGACTATTAAAGACTCTGTAAATGTATTTAAAACTGAAAAAGAAAGCATCACAGAACTTTGTTGCATTCTTGCTGATAAATAAATACAAATGCCTTCTTCAATGTCAGAAATATAATAAATTATACTTTCAAGTGCATCAAATCAAGAACCTTCTCCATCAACCAGGTCTCCAGGGAGTCCTCCTCATTCCTGCATGTATCACAATAATGCCAAAGCACAAAAAGAGAACAACAGGAGTTAAAAGTAGAAGAATCCATTTTTTTTCATGTTCAATTAGGCTAAAATGCATTATAAGACACAGAAGTCTGTCTCTAAAATATTGAAAGACACAGTGACAGTTCAGCTCTTCAATCACATGCAATCTATGTAATTTAAAAGTTAGGCAGGACTCACTCTGCAGAAGTGCTTTCATGCCAGACTTGATGACAGTGCTGGGGTACCAATAACCCACTTTAGTAAAAAGTGATGTTACAAGCCTCCACCAGCAAGCTCTGAACTGGGACAACGTGTCCTTATCCTGGACACTCATTATGGCTGGTGGCTTTTCCTCCTTCCTACACTCTCCACTGACACCAGCTTGGATGGAGGAGCCACCACTGACCTTTCAAGGGGTCCCATTCCCAGTGACTTCCTCATCTTTCTCCTAGCTCAGACCTCAGCTTTACTGAACTTGGACCTGGCTCTGAAACAGGCCTTTGAAGGTTTTAGCAATGTCAACCTACACAGTTAGGTGACACAGGCAAGTAACATCCCAGTAACATAACAGGTCATAGTTACAAGTCAGACATTCACAGCAGATCTGTACCTTGTTTTTTAAAAGAAATATGTTCTAACAAAACTATTTTTAGCTGCACAGCATATTTTAGCTAGCACCCCTTTTCCCTCTGGATTTTATGCATTTTGAAAGTCTACATTTTCTACAATGAAAGTCTAAATTGTCTTCCAAATACAGTTTGAATCAATGCATGAGGAAAAAATAAATATCATTTTCAGAAAGTAAGAAAATATTAATTAGTTATTTTCTAGCATTACAGAAGTATACAAATTAAGAATCTAGGTAAATATATGCTAAAATACTTAAATATATACATAGTGCATACATAATCCTCATGCTTAGTGAAAGGAAATACTGAATTGCACCAGCCAATAAGAATCATCCTCTATTTAGAAAAAAAAAAAAAAAAACAAAACTAGAATACACAAAAGCAACACAAGACGAAAATCAATTATTTAAATCAGCATTTTCATCCTGACAATTTAAATCAGGATTAAACTGGTGATTTTAATGACTTTGATCTAAATCAATCCCCCTGACATGAAACCAGCCCATTTTTTTTTGTCATCATTATTGTTCTCAGAGCACCCTGATGAAAAAGGGATTTGTAAATATGCACATGTGGCTATTTCTTTATGGATACACTTTGCTGCACATGTTTGCAACTTACTCAGAAGAAGAGCATTAACTATACCTTAGTGTACTTGTGACACATCCCATTTTACCAAGTAATATTATTAAATGGGAATTTGAATTTAAAGTGATATAACTTCCCATTCTTTAATAACACCATAATTGTTACAAGGCAATTTAGAATTAACCTAATTTTGGGTCACCAGCAGACCCATCAGTCACAAACAGAGGCACAAAGCTTTAGACCTGCCACTTGGCATCCAGCATCCTCTGGATGAGGCTACAAAACTAGTTGTAAACTACTTGTGCTCTCTAAGGCCATGAGATATCACAACCTCTGTTGAGTGCTAGAGTCACGGTAGTAGTAATGAAACTCTAAAATGCATCCACTACCCATCAGCTGTAGCCGTCTTTCTGATTGAATGACCATAATAACCCAATCTGTGCTCTTCGCCCCTGACCCTCTTTCACCAGTCATCCTGCTTCAAGATCCTTCCCAGCACTACCACCGCCATCCATTTACCAAGTATTGTACTGTTCCCATGCAACAGCAGCAAGCTGCCTGTAATCGCCTCACCATCTCAGCATCTTAACTGTTTGCTTGTTATGATTCTATATTTTCCTTCATTGTGACAAATGCTGAGGAAGAGGTCTGTGCTCACAGGTGCAAGTTTATGTGTGTTCTCTTCCAAACCCCTTGTTAAAACCTGTCTTTAGCTATGATACCTGCAAAGAACAAAAGAGCAGCTAGCTCAGGCTGCTGCTGTGGTGTGATAAGTGCTGCCATACTGACTAGCAATATTATTTTGTTTTCTACTCATTTCTGTTGCTGCTTTTCTGTCCTACCTTTAAACTATAAGCAATCTGAAATGGGTTTTCCCTTTTTGTCCTGTAATCATCATGCCCCAAGGACATGAGATGCTGATCTATGACTAAGGGCAGCAACAACTACATAACAGCAATAATAAAATGTAACAGGGGAGAAAAGGAGAAGACACTATGATTTCATTCTATCTAAACCTGGAACAATTTTCTAATGGAATTAGGAAGCTCCCACTATGTAATTATCACTGAATATGTCAGCCAAAGTCTAACTCACAGTGTGTATCTTTCACACAATAAACCGTTTAGATAAGTTGAGCTGGAGTTTATGACCCTCCATTTGCAAGCGACTCTGGAGCACTAGTATGCATTTTCAATTTAGAATAGGGAAGCAAAGGACTCTATTTATAAGGCTTCATGTTTGAGCTCTTAAAAGTGAGGAGGGAACTCAAAAGAACATTTTCACACTTTTTTCCCTAAAAAAACTGTTCCAAGAGAACAAAACCAAAGATAAAATATCCAGGATTACGCCTATTTCTGAATGAGAACGTAAAAGTTTATTCTAATTTAGTTCCATTGCCCTGTCTTCTAGAAACATCATGCATTTTGCAAACAGTTTATAGTAACTTAGAAAACCATTACACCTGGTGAAACAGTTTCAACATATCTGCTTTTACATATAGCTCATATTTCACAGCATGAGATGCCAATCCAAAAGAAAGCAGCATAACAAGATTTTCCAGATCATGTTGTCTTAGACAAGGTTTGCAGGAAGACCAGGAATTAATTTTAAGATGCCTGTTTCTGATCCCCTGTACCACTTGCTTCCCTATAGCTAAAGCTAGAACTATAAGTTTTAGTAATACATGCACTGTGCATGTTCTTCCATTAGAAAGTAATCCTGTTGTTTTCTTTCATATTTAAAAATATGTCCCTCTCTGGAAATTAAGCCCTACAATAATGTACAATTAGAGTATGTAAGTACTCCTATGTAGAGTGCATAGGGCCTACCTCACATAAATGTTAAATTGCTGTGCCTTTCTTGGCACCCTGAGTAAATCTGAACAAATAACTTCATGTGAGAAGCTGTACTTCAAGTGCCACATTTCTGAATGATACCATTCCCTAACTCAAATTCTGCCAATTTTCAAGGTATGTCAATTTGTTTTTATGGGAGTAAAACAATCCAGATCCAGGTGTTCAAGTCTGGAGAAATGCCCAGACTCCCCTTTAAACTGCCATTCTCTTTAACCTGCTATCATCAGCATACGAGCCACTTTATGTCTGTTCAATGCACCATCATTAGTAACCATCCCACTAAGGTAATTATAGCTTAAGCAGTTAGGTGGTCCTGGAACGATTCTGGTAGTTGCTTCTCCTTCTTGAGAGGGGCAGACCATCAGCTGCAGGCAGTCGCAAACTTCAGGCTGGAGGCTGAAACAAAAAGTGACTGTTATGTTTTCTCTGATAGAGCAAGATTTACTCATTTGAAAGATGTGGTTTGAACTGTGTATAGAGGTTTCAGTGAGGTGTTGAGATCGTGCAGTTGGATCTTGCCTGGTTTCATAGCAATCTCACTTGTTCAAAACAGTCGACCTGAGCAACAGCCTTTTAAATTATTCAGTTATATACCAGCTGTTTTCATTTAGCTTTCAGAAATGCAGTCACAGTTTGTACCCAGCTTGGTACTATTTTTGAGGCAGACAATGTGCAGAGATACCCTCATCTGAGAGCCTTGGACTGGGCTCAGGATGATAATGTAGCATGGGTACATCTTGGATACATCTTAAATTAGATTTCTTTTCATTCCACTGCCACACATTAGGCAACGTGCCTTTCACAAGGGAACAAGTTGAATGCTGAAGCAGAAGAAAAAGGGGGTCTGTGAAGCAGGAAAGACATAATGTTCTGGGCCCAATGAATGGAAATTTACATCTCTAACCTAACAGTAGCAAAACTCCTCTTGAAGGAGGTTAGGAAGACATCCAGGAAGAAGCTAGGTCAGAGAAAGTAATGTAAAGTGAAGACAGGAAGGGAGAGGGAGAGGGAGAGGGAGAGGGAGAGGGAGAGGGAGAGGGAGAGGGAGAGGGAGAGGGAGAGGGAGAGGGAGAGGGAGAGGGAGAGGGAGAGGGAGAGGGAGAGGGAGAGGGAGAGGGAGAGGGAGAGGGAGAGGGAGAGGGAGAGGGAGAGGGAGAGGGAGAGGGAGAGGGAGAGGGAGAGGGAGAGGGCAGGGCGGACAGGACAGGACAGGACAGGAACGGGACGGGACGGGAAGGGAAGGGAAGGGAAGGGAAGGGAAGGGAAGGGAAGGGAAGGGAAGGGAAGGGAAGGGAAGGGAAGGGAAGGGAAGGGAAGGGAAGGGAAGGGAAGGGAAGGGAAGGGAAGGGAAGGGAAGGGAAGGGAAGGGAAGGGAAGGGAAGGGAAGGGAAGGGAAGGGAAGGGAAGGGAAGGGAAGGGAAGGGAAGGGAAGGGAAGGGAAGGGAAGGGAAGGGAAGGGAAGGGAAGGGAAGGGAAGGGAAGGGAAGGGAAGGGAAGGGAAGGGAAGGGAAGGGAAGGGAAGGGAAGGGAAGGGAAGGGAAGGGAAGGGAAGGGAAGGGAAGGGAAGGGAAGGGAAGGGAAGGGAAGGGAAGGGAAGGGAAGGGAAGGGAAGGGAAGGGAAGGGAAGGGAAGGGAAGGGAAGGGAAGGGAAGGGAAGGGAAGGGAAGGGAAGGGAAGGGAAGGGAAGGAAAAACCCCAGGAAGAAACCTAGCGAATCACTGAGAGAGAAAAATAGGAAAGGTATGAAAGACCAATGTTTTCCTTTTTCTTCCAGGTCTACATTAGAAGCGCACTGTCAGTACAACAAAGCACAGTTTTGCCAATGTAACATCAATTTTATCTAGTAATTTTCTGACACAATGGTGCCAAACAGGATTCAAAGCCTATGGCTCCTCTAGCTGATGCCAGGTCTGAGTTTCTACTCCCATCTAATTCCCACCATTTTGAAATACCCATATGTGCCCCTTGCAACAAACCTGCCCTACCAGTCTCTCCTATTTCTACAACCCCTTTTCCTCCTTCTGTTCAAGAAAGCTAACGCTATGTACAATAAGGATTGGACATACAGGCATGCACTAAGAGATTCATCAGCACATTCTATCTGTCAAATGGCATCAAGCTGAGTTATGGAAAACTAACCTGCTCTGCCACAAGCCAAGGAACTTCAACCCACCAGTAGCCTCAGGTATATTGTCCTTCTCTTCAAAATCAACTCACTTAAAAGGGAAGATTTAACAGGAGCCATTGGAGTTTGGGGATACTTTTCTGCCTTGTGGGAGGAGAATTAAGCTTTATTTGCAAAAAAGTTGGAGGGGTCAGCTAAGAGGGAAAAAAGATACTAGGAATAACCATATTGCTATGGTGAAAACACATCAGAAGCAACTCAGACTAGCATAACCTAGCCACAGATGTATTAGGAAATGTTGCTTAGGTGTGCTCATGAATTATGCCTAAATCATATTCCAGGTGATTTAACTCTGTTAGCTACTATATGTTCAATAAATCATAGAATCATTTAGGTTGGAAAAGACCTTTAAGATCATCAGTTCCAACCATCACCTAACAGTACAAGTCCACTGCTAAACCATGTCCCCGAGGTTCACATGCACTTGTCTCTTAAACACCTCCAGGGACAGCGATTCCACCACCTCCCAGGGCAGCCTGTTCTAAGGCCTAACCATCTTTTCTGTGAAGAAATTATTCCTAATATCCACTCTACACCTCCCCTGTGCAACTCGAGACTGTTGCCTCACATTCTATCACTTACCACCTTAGAAAAGAGACCGACACCCTCCTCACTGCAACCTCCTTTCAGGTATTTGTAGCAAGCAATGATGTCTCCCCTGAGCTTCCTCTCCTCCAGACTGAACAGCCCCAGTTCCATCAGCCGCTCCTCACAGGACTTGTGTTCCAGGCCCCTCACCAGCTTCACACGATCCCCACATCAATATCATTGATAAAGATATTAAACAAAACTGGCCCCATTACTGAACCCTGGAGGACACCACTTGTGACTGGCGGCCAACTTGATCTACCTCCATTCACAATGCCCCCATTGGGCTGTTGCTCTTACCGGCATTGAGATGTGTTTGTAAAAGGCACAAACCAGAACAGTTACTGACCAGGCAATTACATCCAGGACTGAGTCCTGAATTAATCACTTGACTTTTGTCCCGCAATATTCTCATCTTGGAAACAGTCACACTTATTTTCCCCATGTTTGTGACAGAAGTCATAGCTCACATTAGAGCTCACGTGAGGACCCTGACAGGAGAGTTAAAAATGGCAAGCAGTAGATAATAATTTTTGAACTCTGGGATATCAAGACGATCACAACACGTGTAGACCCAGGAAGTCACACTGTAATACCTCGTTAATGTCTCCCAAGCTTTTCAGAAACCTTTATGGAGTTATTCTACATGAAAAATTAATTCTAATGCACACATTCAAAAACTAGACCCAGCACAGAACAAAGAGCCCTTCAGAGGTGAGTTAAGCTCCGGCCTGCCACTTTTTCTACTTCCATGTGGAAGCAGAAGCATGCAGCAGAGGGTGAGGGAGCAGGCTGGCCAGTACGAAGGCTCTGCACTCCCATGGCTGATAACGCGTCCCGTATCATACATATGTATGTCACAGCAGCTAGTGGGGAGGCTGGGAGGCCTTCAGTCCAGTACTTTTCCTTCTGCCCATTCAGGCCATATCTGCTGGATGTGTAGCGTGGGAGTACAAAGCTTGCAATGTGTTCAGCACGATCGACTCCCAGGGAACGCTACTTTGGTTTGGAAAAGAAAGAAAAAGCAATACGGTTGATGCGTGTAGTCACATCACAAGCTGCTTCATGAGGAAGGTAATGAAATGACGCACAGGAGAGGTGGGCCTGATTTCAGAAAATAATATATGCACTCTTGAGGTGAACAGCCTTCATATAATTTGTAGGTAAGTCAGTGATTTGTAAACAGGTACGGTCTGTAAAAGATAAAATTTAGACAGGCATATACAGCCTATTATGGTGATTTTTCATTAAAATCTGGTTCCTTTATTTTCTGTATCTCTGGTCACTATGAGAAGAACTGATGGAGAAACGGAAAAGAGTTAGTAAAGTGAATGGCTTAGCAAAGGATAAAGAGGGAACAAAATTGTCACAATATAAGAAAGAACAAAATTATCTAAGCCAAAATTCTAAAAGAAAATAGAAAATTCTGTTTTTTTTTCACAGGGCACGCATATGAATTCACTCAGCATTGCCACAAGATGTGGAGGCCACAAGCAGGAAGGGGATCTTGTGGAGGATAGAATAAATCAGCTGAGCGAGATTCAGTGGTGACAATGACCGTCCATGGCTGTAAAATGCTGGTTGCCAGAGCCCAGGTGAAGGCTCACCAAAGACAGAGCAGTTTTGCTCTGTCTTGATTCCTTGAGTATGATTGCAGTTTCCCAGAGCCGGGCTGGGGCCACCCATACCAGATGGGGCAGAGGCAGCATCAGCAGAACAGCGTGAGGAAATGACAGCTGCAGCAATCTCGAGTCGGTGATATGACGATGCTGAGCCAGTGCACGTTTTCAGAGGCATCCACCACTCTAACCCATGTCAAAGACAGGGTCCGGTGTCAGGCAATACTATGGTCAGACTCCAGTTGAGATTCCTAACATCTAGTTTTCTTTTACACTGATCTTCATTGAAAAGCCCTCCCATAAATTTGCTAGATTTCACGTTCACTCGTGGACTACTACTTTTCCTTCTAAAACAACCATGGGCCTCATTAAGTAGAAATATGGTCCATACAAAAGAGGTATTTTTTTTTATGTGTTCATGTGTGATTTGGTCTGGTATACTTCCTCTAGTCAGACACTTGCCTAGCTCCATGTTTCGGGCAGCAAGAAACACATGAAGATTTCCAGTGTGCATCCATATGGATGTTCGTACATTGCGGTGTGGGACTGTGTGTGTTTTAGCCTGACTTCCCCCCCAGCTATCTGGAGGCAACAACTTGTGCCACCAAAGAGTCCCCAGAGAAACAATACGTTTGGCAATACTGGACTTTATTATAATAGAGAACGAAAACAACGCATGCAGGAAACCATAAAACCCCTCAAGTTAACTGTAGCCAACTGTAGCAGCCCTGGAGCAGCGGAAGGGCTGCGCTCCAAGCCTGTCGCCTGCAAGTGGCTGTGGTTTGATAACATCACCTGTCCTTGTGCCACTCCCGGCATTTTTTTTTTCTTTTTTTCCCTCTTCTCCTTCTGATTTTGATCTCAGTCCCAGGAGCAACTACATCGGTGATGACACCAGTTGGGCACAACAGCGTGCACAGCCCCGGGCAGGGCTGGGCGCACGCCTGCAGCTCCCAAATTGTCGCCCCCTCCCCCGGGCGGGGATGTCGCCCCTGCATGACACCCAGCTGCCCCATGTCGCCCCTGCCTGACATCCGTAGGCTCCGGAGCCACCGGCATACATTTGGTTTGCAAATGGCCTTGGGAAGGCAAGGAGCTGCACGCAAAGTGGCGAGCCAGGAAGCCTTCCGGGCCCTGCAGCGTGTGGGTCTGCAGCTGCGAGGTTTTGCATCGCAAATACAACGCAGGAATTCACCGGGATAACTAACACTGGGCAAACATTAACTTCTTACGCCAGTGGCTTTGCGAAACAGCCGGAACAACTTCCCTCGGCGTTTGCTGCCCTTTTTTCATGGAAAAAGAGAGTTTGTGGCTCAAAGCCAGCCGTAAATTAACAGCCAGGCGAGGCCATTATGTCAGTGGGATGCTTTAATCGGTTTACAAACCAGCGCTCAAGGTGCGATGGCTGTTCGCAGGGGAAGGGCGGACAGAGGCCCCCTGCTCCCTGCTCCCCCCACCCCGGGGAATGCACAGCGCTCGGGGCGCTGCTGGCCGCGCGTTTGCAAGCGCTTTGCATGGGAAAAACCTCATTAAAGGTGCTCCCCTAGGGTGTCCCCCCCGGGTCCCTCCCCCGACCCCTGGGCGCTGCCTTCGGGCCCCGGGCACGGCTCCCGCCAGCAGCCTGGGAGCGATGCAATGATGACAAGCGCAGGCCGGTGTTAGGGTTCAGTTCCAGCTGATTTTATTTCCTTCCCGACGAAAAAAAAAAAAAAAAGTTATTTACAGAAGGTATATCAACAATCTGACAGGCAGTGAACTTGACATGGTTAGCTGGCATGATTTTTTTTTTCTCTTCTTTCCCAACGTTGCGTTGTGGGTGATCGTTAGACAAAAAAAAAAAATAAAAATAATAATAATAATCTACACAGCATATTGCACAGGATGGATGACCAAAAAAAAAAAAGTTAAACCCTTAACGGAACCACCTCATTAGGCAGACGTCCTAGTGCCTGTCATGTTATATTAACATACATAAACACACAATCTTCTTTTTTGCTTATTATAATACAGACTTAAATGTACAAAGATGTTTTCACTTTCTTCATCTTAAACACAACAGCTATAAACCTGAATACATATGCTATCATCATGCCATAAGAGACTAAAACAATTATATTTAGCGACAAGTAGAAAAGGATTAAATAGTCAAATACAAGAATGAAAAACGCAGTACATAGTGTCGCGAACTCAAACCGGCATTTAGATAGATCCAGTGGTTTAAACGGCACGTTTTTGCTTCGAAAAAAAGTGCAAAAGATGTGGTTTACAAGTTAAAGGTACAGGATCCCTTCTACGTAAATGCACCAGTTGCTTTACTTCATTTCGGGATGCGAAGCTCCTTTCTCCCCCCCAGAAGGGTAACGCACAGCGTACACGGCTCGGGCTGTGCGAACCCCCCGCGCCCCCCTCCCCAGAAATGAACAGGACTGCACCGCGGGCACTGGCGGCGAGGGATGCTGTCACTTTAAGATGCCTGCAGATTGGAGTGTAAACATGGACAAAATAGGGGCTGATTTGTGTGTGTGAGTGAGTGAGCAAGTGTGTGTGTGTGTGTGTGTGTGAGAGAGAGTGTGTGTGCGCGCACACGTGTGTGAGATACTAACCAGCGGCCCTGTTGTTAAAATCAGGAAATCCAAACAGCGATTTACACCGATTTACACCCCCTTTATATATTTTTTACAAAAATACACTGAGAAAATAATCAAACGTTTTCATCTCTCTTCTCTTTTTGTTTTTTAAAAGTGTCAAAAGTCTACATTTAAATATAAAAAATTAAAAGTTAAAACTCTAGCCCTTCAGTGAAGGAGACATAAAAATGGTGCGGGTAATAACGAGAACTACCAAAAAAGGACAAAGAAATACAAGTCAAAAATGTTTGGCCAGTATAAATACGTCCACTTATAAAATGGCATCCGATTACATTTACAAGGAAAAAAACCAACGATACGAGGATGGAGCATCGGTGAGAAAAAACAGTCTTTTCATTTACAGCTCTAAGGAACAAACACATACATACTCTGAGAAAAAAATTTGGTCCTGAATTTCTTTTTTTTCAAAAGTCCAGCACAGATTTGAGTTGCGTTTGAATCCTTTAAAGAGTTAAGAATGAAAAAAAGCTGGTGATATTTTTGTAGGAATCAAACATAGCGCCATCTATCTGCTTTTATATTACCCTAACACTATTTGTTTCAAACTGTTCAACAGTCTTACGGAAATCTTAAAAAGATAGACAGGATAACATGCTATATTAAACCCCACCAGTGAAATAATCCAACACCATCACGATTCTGAGCAAGAAGAAAAAACTACTTTTTTTTTTCCTTTTTTTTTTTTTTTTTGTATTTTCGCTTTTTTTTTTTTTTGCAAAAAGCAATCGCCCTCAACGTCCCCGGTACCACAACGTTACAGAAACTGTTCCGACTCGGTCTCTGTTTCAGAAGAAGTTTTCAGTGTTCTTGAAGTTTTCGGCCTTTTTTCTTTTTTTTTTCCTCTCTTTACATATAGCATAAGGTGACTGAGAAAAGCGCTGCCGTCACCTCATCGCGTACGTGCAAATCCGTTTCAGTTTATTATTATCTTCCCAAGCCGGCTCCCACGTTTAAGTCTGGCTCTTCTCCTCCTCCTCCTTAGCCAGGCTCTCAGTCCAGCTCCGTCCCCCTCTCCTCCTCCCATCATCGGCGCCTCCTCTCACCGCAGAAGAAACCGGGACGGGTTTTCTCACCCCCAAAACGTGAACCTTGCAAGGGCTCGGGTGGACTTTTGCGTGTGTTTTTTCTTTTTTCAAGCAGTTCCTCTCGCTCCTTTGCAGGAAAGGGCGAAATACTCGAGACATCCAGCACAAGGCATCGCTCCCCTCCTCTTTTGCACCAAGCGGGCAATAACAAAGGCCCCAGAGGTGTCTGCGGTCCCCCCTCTGTCCCCCCCTCTCGTCTCTCTTTTCGGGACAAAACATAAGAAAGGAAAAAGGTAGCTTTTCGCCGCCGCCAGTCTCTGGAGAAGCAGGGCCGGGCTCGTCCCTCGCAGGGGGTGGGCGCCCAGCAGCAGCAGCAGTGTCCCCGGCCCCTGCCCAGCCAAAAAAGCCCCCCGAGAGCCCCGACGGGAAGGGCAAGTCCTCCCGGCACCGCGTCTGCGCCTCCTCCAGCTCGGGCCGGCCGCGGAGCTCAGTAGGTGAAGACCAGGTTGGAGATGCTGGACTCCAGCCAGTCCCCCGAGATCATCTCACTTACCTCCGGCGTGCAGTAGTCCGGGAACTCGAAGTGCGAGCCCGAGCCGGGCTCGAAGTTAAAATCCAGGTCCCGGTCGAGCACGGAGGAGCCGAAGCTGCCCAGGGACATGCTCTCGAAGCCGGGGCTCGGGTTGAGGTCCAAGAGGTCGTCCTCGAACTCGTCGTCCGACGAAGAGGAGCCGGAGGAGGAGGATGACGAGGACGAGGAGGAGGACGAGTGGGAGGACGCGGAGGAGGACCGCGCCGTCGAGGGGGCCGGCGACGAGGCCCGCAGGCTGGTGTAGCTGCGGTGGTCGGCGGGCGAGCCCGACCCCGACCCCGACCCCGGAGGCGAGGGGCAGGGGGCGCCGCAGTCGCCGTCGGGCCGGCCCGCCCCGCCGCCCCCCTCCTCGTAGAGGCTCAGCGGGTCGCCGGGCTCCGCCGAGCCGCCCAGCGTGGGGCTGCCGGGCACGGCGCCGCCGGGGGAGCCCGAGGAGGAGGAGGAGGAGGCGGCGGCGGCGGCGTTGGCCGCCTGCCCCCCGCCGAAGATGTAGACCCGCTTCAGCTTCTTGTCGGCCGCCGCCGCCCTGCCGGGGCCCGACGGCGGCGCGCCCGCCGCCCCGCGGGGGGGCCGGCACAGCGCCTGGTGCTCGGGCGGCAGCAGCGCGGCCGGCGGCTCCCCGGGGAACGGGGCGGCCTTGGAGGCTCCCGCCGCCGCCTTGCCGTGGGGCCGGCCGCCCGACGGGGGGGGCTTGGGGCCGCCGCCGCCCTTCTTCGGGGCGGGCTTGGCCGCGGCCGCCGGCCCGACGGGGCCCCCGCCGCCGGTGCCGCCGCCCGTCCCGCCGCCCCCCCCGGCCTTGTCCGCCTTGTCGCCGGGCTTGGCCGCGCTGTTGCCCGACTTCACCTTCTTCCTGGGCCGGTACTTGTAGTCGGGGTAGTCCGCCATGTGCTTGAGGCGCAGCCGCTCCGCCTCCCGGATGAAGGGGATCTTGTCGCTGTCCTTGAGCAGCTTCCAGCGCTTGCCCAGGCGCTTGGAGATCTCGGCGTTGTGCATGTCGGGCGACTGCTCCATGATCTTCCGCCGCTCGATCTGCGACCACACCATGAAGGCGTTCATCGGCCGCTTGATGTGCCCGCTGGGCGTCTTGCACCAGCTCGGGTCGTCCGCCTTGCCGCCCGTCGAGGCGGTGGAGCCCGGCGTCGGCGACGAGGCGATGCCCAGCTCCAGACCGGCCCCGGACTCGGACGTCTCGGCGGCCAGCAGCGCCTCCGTGTTCTCCGCCGTGCCGCTCTGCTGCACCATGGCGGCGCCGGGGGGCCGACCGGGGCTGGGCGCCGCCGCGGCGCGGGGCAGGGCGCGCAGCTTCTCACGGCGGCCCCGGCCCGGAGCAGCCCCCCGCGGCCGCGGCCCCGCTGCCGGCAGCGCTCGCACGTCCACACCGGCTCTCCCCCTCCGGGCGGCGACGGCAGCCCCTCGGGGAGGCTCTTTATTTCTCTTGGAGTGTTTTTAGTTTTTTTTTGGCTTTTGGTCTGTTTTTGGTTTTTTTTTTTGGAGGGGGCGTGGGGGTGTCGGTCTGATTTTTTTTTTTCTTTTTTCCTCACCACCTCGAAGCTCGCCCCTCCCCCTCTGCCCGCGGCGGCTGCTCCGGTGGCCGGGTGCCGTCCGCCTGCCCCCGGCCGCTTCAGGGGGGAGGCGGCGAGCCCCCAAGAGCGCCGGCTGCGGCACCCGTGGCGGCGGCGGGCGGCTCGTGCAGGCAGAACGTGGCCGTGGCGAGGGAAAAGAAAACCTCAGAAAAAAAAAATTAAAAAAATCAAAAAAGAAAAATTAACAATAGTTAAAAAAAAAGGCACGGAAAAAAAAAAAAAGCACGAAGGTGTACGTCCCGGCAGGAAGAGCGGCCAGCCGGGCGCCGAGCCCCGTCCTCCGCTGCTGCTTGCTGCTGCTTTGCTCCGCTTTGCTTTTTGCTCCGCTTTGCTTCGCTTTTCTTTTTGCTCCGCTTTGCTCCGCTCCCGTCCGCGCGCGCGGAGCCCCGCGGAGCCGCCCCCCGCGCTCGCTCGCTCGCGCCCCTCCCGCCCCGCGCGCGCTGCTCCGGCTGCAGCTGAGAGCGGCGCCCGCGCCCGCCCCGCGCCGCTTTATCCTTTCGCGGCCCGCGCCGCGGCCAATGGCGCGCTGTATCCAACGCGTCCGCGTGCCAAGCGCCGCCCGCCGGCCGCCCATTGGCCGCCGGCGCGGCGCAGCAGGGAGGGCGGCGTGCAATGGGAAGCGGTGGCGCTGACCTCATCGCGGCGGGGCGGCGCCGCGCGCCCCGCCCCGCCCCGCCCTGCCTGCACGTGCCCGCCCCGCGCCCCGCGACCGCCGCTGCCAGCAGCAGCAGCAGCAGCACCGCGCGGCCTTGCACCAGCCCTGCGGGGGCGTGCACCCTGCACCCGCACCCCATGCACGGCAACGGGGGGGGCGAGGCCGCCTTGCTCCCCACGGGCTGCACGCGCCGCTCGCCGGGACAGCGGCCCCGGCACGGCAATCCCGGCGGTTTGTTTGTTGGTGGTGTTTGCTGCACGCAGCACCGGTTTTTGAACCAAAGGGAAAGCACGCTCCGGGACGGCTGAAAGTTTTAGGTGCTCTGTGTATTGCATGTCACACATTTGTTCACAGATTGCATGTATATCACACATACGTTGCATACATACCACATAACATACCACATATATACCACATATATACCACATACATATTACCTATATATTAAGCGTTTCTGCAAGAAAGTGTACGATAGCACCCCTGAGCAGCATTTCCAGCTGGTTTGAGAGCAAGCCTTGAATATTACGGTGCCACATCGGACTTACACCATTGCATTGCCAAGGGCCGAGGGAAGCCCTGAGTGCCTGACACGCCACCCAGGAGGTCACCTGTGTTACTGGGAGTGCTTCCTGAGGTACCTCCAAATTAGTGCTTTGCTTGCAAAATCGATACCTAGCACTTCCTGTTAAGCACTGGGTGAAATGTTGCCTTCTGGCTTCCCTGAGGACACCCGGTGACACTGGTGAGTTTCTCACCTTTGGGCTTTGTGAGAGGCAAATTGTTCAATGCTCTTCCCCTCAGCCCCAGAGCTGACACGCAAACTGTTGCACCGCAGCCCAGCAGCTTCTATGGACAGCAGGGCTCAGGGTGTCAGGAGGCACTGCTGGGGCTATTTACACTTGTGTGTAGTTACACTCACGTGCAGCAGCCCGACAAACTGGGCTTGGAAGAAGTCCTCAGCTTCTGGCTGCTCCACCTGTCAGCAAGGGCATCGAAAGGGAGGGATTTCAGTCCTCATTTAGCGTAGAAAGGTGAATTTGTTTAAACCACACAGCATGTAAGATATTCTTCCAGACAGATTAAAGCAGAACTAAGAACCAATGGGCAGAGATGTGGAAACAAAGAACTGCAGATAACATTTCCGTTAGATGTGTTATGGTGTGCAAGGTCTCGATGCCCCCAGTAAGATGACCCCCAGGTGAATTACGTGTGTCTTTAAATTAAGCGTGGCTTTGGTGGAAGCAGCCACCGTGGTGTCAGCGCGGCTCAAGCACTGTGTGTGTGCGGGATGGACAGAGGTGTATTGGTTCCCAAATGAAAGCATCCCACATTAGCAAACTCACCCTTTAGAACTCCTTGATGAAGGAATGGCAAGGATACGGCGTGAAACTCTGTTAAAGCACTTTGTTATGATTTCTTGGCCGTCTCCTTTTAGCTAATTGCTTCCACCCCTAATCCTCTGACTGAACCGAAAAGCGCCTGCAAGCTCCCTAGGTTTAAGCGTGGGGACACACCGTGAGCGTCCAGCTCCCATCTGAAACGCGCTTTTAGGATCACGGGCCAAATTCCGCCGCTTTTTAACAACTTGAAAGGAGGAGAAACGTCCCTCCATTTCCTGAGGGCCTCCCCGGCCCGGGGCGCGGCGGGGACGCGAGGTGGCAGCGCTGAGCCTCGCCGGGCCGGGGACCGCCGGGACACGGCCGGGACAGGGCCGGGACATGGCAGGGACGTGGCCGGGACACGGCTGGGACACGGCTGGGACATTGTTGGGGGACGGCTGGGGTTTGGTGACAGGACACAGCCGCACCGAAGAGCCCCGGGGGCCGTCCCGCAGCCCGGCCCTGCCGCCTGCCTCCATCCAGCCCCTCAGGGCGTGGAGCGGGGCGGAGGGTCCTGGGGAGGAGGAGGAGGAGGAGGAGGGGGACGCGGCCCCCTCCCCCCCCCCCCCCCCCCCCCCGGCTCTCATTAGCCGCTTAATTAAACCAAGAGGAGGGCGGAAAGGGCGCGGAGGTGCCCGTGGGGTGCGAGCCCGCGTGGGGCCGCTCGGCGACCCGGGAGGAAACATCCTGGCTCATTACAGCGATTCCCGGGACATCTTGCTTCCTGACAGCCCCTGACAGCCGTCAGCACGGGGAAGAAAGACAGCGTCTTATATCCCTTTAAAAAAAAAAAAAACAACAACCCGAGAGTATTTCTGTCTGCTGCTGAAATCCGTCTCCGTAACATATATTTTGCCTTGCCATTCTACGCTGCATGTTAAGGAGGTGCGTGGCAGTGAATTTGGCCTGCTTGAATTGCAAATGACAAGGCCAAACCAAAGGGACACTGTTAAAAACACCTTTCCCACCATCATTCTGTTGCCTCATTTGATATAGGGGTAACAAAGTTGATGAGATACTAGCAATAAAGAGGAAAAAAATAAATAAAACAAAACAAAAAAAATGGCTTTTAATATAACATGGTGATAGCCTATATTCATGATCAAAGGAGAGTGTGCCCAAGGATCGCACATACACTGAGACATTAGCTGGGCCCTCCTACTTCATCCTGTTTGCGAGAAGCAAACCCCATTGTACAGTTGCATCACCCCAGCTCATGGGGTGCCTTTGCTCAAAGTGATTCATAAACACTTTGAACTCTCTGATTTCTTTGTTAAGAAGAATTTTATTGCTTGGAAGCGTTGTACAGGTGATATTATTTACTCAGGAGTGAAAATCTGTTGCCTAAAAATGTACGGTACCATTTCCTTCAAAAACGTCCGTTCCCTTACATTGTACTTGAACACGCATAGATGTGCAGTGCTCCTGTTATGAGAACACTGAGATGTTTCTAGCTCATTTAATACAATAAGTAGGTAAGGAGCCATTTGCGTATACATATTTATATTAATTCAGATATTAATCACTTATATGGAAATGTTTGGTTTGGGAAGGTAGAAACACCTCTCCAGAGATTTTTAATAAGAAAATATGATAATACCTTTTATCCTTTATCCACTTTGGTGACTTTTTAAGTCTAAACTTGTTCTCTGTGAACAACACATTCAAAAGCCTTGTTAAAAAAAAAAAAAAAAAGCTAAGAAAACACACTGTCTGCATTTATTTAGAGGAGGACTGAAACCCCTATCCAACCATATAAGATTTAGGAAATGTATTTTCTTTTTAATTTTCATATGAGAAAAGCTTTTAACTTTATTTTTAAAGCTGTTTTGGCAAGCTTTTTCTGCAAAGGTTGAAGAGGAATTACCAGTCTGCTGCATATGTATCAGCAGATTGCATATGCATGAGCCCAAGCTGCAGCGGAGGCTGCCCCATGAAGGGAGCAGCGGCTGGTGCGTGGGTGCAGGGCTGTCCCCCTCCAGAAGGTTCACGGGGGGATCACCCCACTCCTTTGGACCACTGTGCTTTTTGAACACACCTTTCTGCACTGCCCTTCTTGCTCCCTCCCAGCCATCTGCACTCTTCCTTCCTGCATGCTCTCGCCTTCCCATGCCTGCTCCTACACACTCATCGCTATCGCTCTTGTAACATTTAGCTCATCTTTTCCTGTCATCTCTACGAGCAAGCAAACAGCTGCAAGAAGGCAGCTCAGAAGAAGCCCACATAAGTATCAAGAATGAAGTAATAGTTCTGCCGACTTCCACAACTTCATGACGTCACCCAGGTTTGAGCATCGTTGATAAGACGGAGCTACAAAACCACCGTGCGCTGAATTAAAGTCTAGCTTTCTAAAATCATTTAGAGGTATTTTGCATGGTATTTAATTCAGTGTATGGACAACTTATGTGAAAGAAAACATTGCTTATACTTAGCATTCCTGAAAAAGAGGCATTAGATAGTCTCTGGGCACATAGGAAAAAAGTTTTTGTTGTTGTTGTTTTGCTTTGTTTTGTTTTTAAATTTAAGTCTTAGCTTTGTTAACTTATTTCTTGAGAGACCATTTATTGAACAATATACTCAAGGTAACTAAACTGAAAAAAAAAAAATCTTGCATAGGATTTAGTTGAGATCATTGTCTTTTTTTTGTAAATTCTTTGGCTTATTCATGGACAACTATCCACAGGATCCAACTCTGTGTCAAGAAAATTCCTTTACCAAGCTGCAGCTGGTTTGGGTTAACCTTGCAGTCTAAGACTGCTAAGGACCAGCAGTACACAAATTTCTGGAGGATCCACCTGGCTTCAGACTGACCAGAAAACTGTCACCGAGCCAGCTTCAGGGTTAGCATGGAGGCTTTCTGCAGAGCCTCCAGCAGAGACTGTCTCCAAAGTAACGCTGTTTACAGCTCAGGACAGAACAGTGGAGGTAATAACTGTGATTATTTCAAATGTCTTTAATTTTAGGATCTCCTAAGGCACGGAAATAACTGTGACTAAAAATAGCACTGTCCTGCGATTAAGACTGGTCTTAAAAGTGGCCCATCATTTTCTGACATTTCAAGTTTAGACAATGTTTAGCAGTTTTTATCACAAAATTACTTTTGTACTGAGAAATTCATCCTTCTCCTCCCCTCCTTCAGCCCTGCGTCCTTCAGAAGTAACAGGTTAATTTCTATCAGACAAATTTTACTTGTCTTAGTTTTTTGTTTGTTTGTTTGTTTGTTTTCAATTTGATGTTTCTGATGCACAGTTCAATGGAGCAACAGCAGATTCTGGAGGGAAAAGGCAAAATACATTTTAATCTAAAGTGAACGAGAGAAAAAAGTAATCTTCTTACCATCTTTTTATTTCCTTTTGTGCTCAGGACAAATACAAGTCTGGCTTTCTTCCTGGTTTCCTTCCATATAACATATAATTGTTATTCATGATTGTAGTGGTGTGACAATTACTATTTTTTTTTTTGAATATTTTGTTCAAATGACACCATTCTGCACTTTCCAGGGTCTACTCTATAACTTCTGTCACCTACCTCACTTGTGCCACTTGTACAAAACAAGGTTACCGATTTAATATCAAATGTGAATGTTTATTTTAAAAATAAAAGGTATCTTCAAAAGCTTTTTTTTTTCCCCTCTCTAATAACTGTATCTTTTTGAAAAGAGTGTCTGCTGGTAGGGTTCTACACGACTCTTTCAATATAGCACTAATCTAGCTGTCACACTCCAGAAGCGTATACATGAGTAATCTTAATGTGCAGGTTTGCAGGTGAGACAGGATGTCTGAATTTACATTGCTTTATGAAACCTGTATGTAAGTTTGATTAATCGCTATCAGAAATAACAAACTGTCTGTATGGAGCCTCAGGAAGCCGGAATAGTATGCTTTGGTTTTTATTATGAGAATCAGACATTTTGCATATATTATCACAACATTTTAAATTTCAGCTCATGTGTTTCCCAAATAGACATAGTCTGGTGTCTTATCTAAGTATCAGAAATGAGTTAAAAAACCCTGAACAGTTGAATTTTGCTTCCTAAAATTACTGATTTATGAATATTGCATAAGTGGATGCCAACTTATACTATATTCTGTGCGTTATAAATGTAGCAATGAAAAACGTGAAAAATATTGTGCTCCTGATAATCAAAGCAATTGCATAAAAAGATTATCTGCTAAACCACACTTCGTTTTGTTTATCAGGGCTGCCTTTGAAATTTGAGGTACAAATCTTGCTGGTGTAACAGAAAATGTGCCTGTAGCCAGGAAAGACCTTGCACAGCTGGTTAGTTTATTCTTACACCCATCTCATTCAAAGAAAAAAACTCTTTTTTTTTTTTTTAATGTGTCACTGTGGGACAACTTCTCCAGCTATTAGCCTGCCCAGAGCTGTTAATGTTACACACTTAGGTCCCAAATAAATGTCAGTAAGCTACCAAACGAGATGCTCCAGTACGGCCGTACAACTGAGCGCCACCCAGGTAATGCAGAAGCTTTGCCTTCAGGCCAGCTTTGCCACGCCTGCTCCCACCAGCAGACTGCGACTTACTCCTCCAGGCACAACCTCCTCGAGTGCAGGTTTTGTGGTTTTCCTCTCGTTCCCCATGCTTCTCCACCCAGCAGCTGGCCGGAGTCTTGCCGTGGTACCCCCACTGTCCCTGCCCCACCGTGGTAGCTGCTCCCTGCTCGCCTCCGTGCACCCGCCAGTGTTTGTGCAGCTGCCTCATGGTCAGCGCTGGGGAAACCAGCACCAAATGGACACCAAGCAGACAAATGCCTTTTTTTTTTTTTTCTTCTCTCCTTTCTTTTACATTTTAACTTGTATCAGCATCCGGATTTGCTTTACTGCATGGTTATGCAAATGCTCGTGTGGAGTGACAAAAGGGAGGAAGGGGGACACACACGGTCAGCCTGTTTGAGGTTTTGGTAGCAATGCCAACACTTGGGTGGCAGTGGTTGGTGGCTGCCCAGCCCAAACTGTGCCCAGGGGATGCAAAGTGTCACCTCAAATCTCATACACACCTCTGCTGGTGTGGCACAGAAGTTACACGGTTCCTATGGTAAATGTTTTGCACAGGGTAGAAGCAACCAGGATACAGCATTGTAATATGTCCTTTAAATCTGGTGTGTCTTACACCTGGAGTGTAAGTAATGCTTGTTCCTGAGGTGTATGACTTTGTCGGGAAACATCCCTGAGGCAACAAGCGCATCACTGATACAAGAGCATGCACATACAAACAAATATTGTCATCAAGAATCCTGTGTGTGATTTTTTTCTCCTCTGTATATAAAAGGAAAAAATATTCATCAGCAGACATGAGTAGCGAGATCAGTGGGGGGGGAAACAACACAAACACCACAAATATTTATATTATGGAACTAAATTAAAAAAAAAAAAAAAAAAAAAGGAGAATATCAAGTTCCTGTGGGAACAGACACTGGAGATGTTTGCTTCTTGGGGTAGCAGCACACTGCCAGATGTGGTGTAGGATAAAACCATCCTAGCCAGCTGGAAAATGAGCCATCTCAAGAACTGGAAGCAATAGTAAACATCAAGGTCTTCATCCCTGGTTTGTGCATCCCCTCGGCTGTGATTCAGGGGTGGCTGCAGTTCTCCGAGGTGTGCCCATAGCAGCCGGGCGCAGGCTGTGGTGTGGAGGTGCCCTGCGCTCCAGCTCTCGTCCCACTGCCCCTCTGTGCATGGCTCTGCTCCCCTGGGCATGGAGGCTCAGCAAGGCAGCTGCTGGCAGATGCATGGCTCCTTTGCATAGCTTCGCCTGCCCAGAGATCCTTGTGTCTTGAACTTTCTGCTTCCTTGCTCTCAGCCACGGTGTTGCTCCAACATAACTCCTGAACTAATTTGTTTTTAATCAGGTAAAGGAAATGAAAACAGAACTCACCCAGCACATAATTCACGTTCAGTCTAATCTTGCAAAAATTTACCTATGGGAAGCTTATTGATTTCATCTTCAGAATCACATGTGGCAAGATAAATTGCCCACATACTGATGAAGATAAAAATCATCCATCATTTAATTTTCTCAAGTAAACTATTCCTGGTTTTCCATTTTCCTATCCTTCCTTACTGCTATAAATGGAAAAAGCTCTGCTGTTCATATATAGATACAGAGTGATACATTTTGTAATCTTATATCCTTCATACCTATATTCACTCACTGAGTTTTCAAATTGTGTGCTGCTGTACATCCTGATAGTGATGGTAAAACAAAAAGGGCTTGATGTTGCTTCTTGGGAAAGCTTAATATCTAATGCAAAAACCCTTGCAAGCTAGGGGCGCAGAACTGATGTCTGACCACTCTGGACTGCTCACAGATTTCTAAGCAAATCTAGCCATGAAAGGGTATCTGACACCTATCTCACAGACGCAGCTGGCATTCAACTCAGACATTTGATTGCATTTGCAATTTTCTGCCTTCAATTGGTCTTCCTTTGGAATACAGGGCAGTAGCACTGTACTGTCCACACATCGACAGGAGTAGGGGAATTTGCTCTTTCGTGGGGACTGTAATATTGCATGCAAACCTAAACCGTGTCTGCCTATGATATGCCATTCCTTAAATGTGAGACTTGCAGAACTGACTGTTGCGGTTATTGTGTAAAGAAGACAAATTACAGCATAGGTACATTCTCAGCCAGCAGTTTTTCAGGTTGAGTTCATACAGGACAGCACAGTGCCTGGCTGGATTAAAAAAAAAAAAAAAAAGCCATCCCTTCATATCCAGAGGGCTTATTCCTCACCTTTCAGGTGGGTGATCCCCTGGCACAGGCACCCAGCTGCCCTCAGTCCAGAGCAGGGCTGCTTTGTCAGGGGGATGCCAGGGACCGTGTCCCACAGGACAGCACTCTGCTGTTCTCTGCCTCCCACTCGTGAGTAGACCGAGCAGCATCCAATGCTACGCATGCAACGAGTCCCCTCTTTTTCCACTTTCAGCTGCTTTTTTTCTCTCTCTCTTTGTCTGAAACAAACACATTTGGATGAGTTGTTCAGTCCGTTTGGGTGAGATACAGCCTTGTTTGTTCAACTTACTCCTTCCCTCTTTTAAAGCAGGGAAATACCAGGTTGAATTTTGCACTAACTTGAAAAACAAATCAGCTGCACAAAAGTTTTTCCTTATTATTTCCCCTATTATTTACTGAAGAAAAAAAAAAAAGACAACAGTTACTCTGCATTCATCACAGTGACTAGTATAAAGCATGTGATTCTTATGTTAAGTAGCAATTTACAGATGGCCAGGTGCAATCAACATATCTAATCTTATCATGCATTTGTTTTATTCGCAGCTGCAACAGTTGGTGTCAGTTAATAGGTTACTAAACACGGAGTATATTTATTTCCTTTCATCCTGCTTTGGGGCTACAGAAGTGATTTGTAAACTGTTCTAGCTGTTGAATTTATGTTTAATTTTTGTGTGTGGCTTTTTTTGTTATTTAGTTTGTGTCATTTAGGAAGAAAAGGAACATGGCTTTTTTTTTTTTTCCCATTTGTTCTATTTCTTTTTCCATTAATTTAGAGACTTCAAAATAAGCTGTTTCCCCTCTTGCTTTCTAATCTAAATTAGACCAGAAAATACTGATGAAGTTTAAAGTTTTTGTTGTTATTGTTTGTTTATTTTTAAAGAATGATGTATCATTAATGAAGGGCTCCATTTTTCCAGTTTAGCACCCATCAAGTCATGTGGTGGATTCAGTATGTAGAATCATAATCAGTATAAGCTAAATTTAATAGTAGTCATAAAAATAAGGATTGTATTCTGTTCTTAGCTTTATGGCTCACACTGTGGCCACCAGGATGTATAGATATATATACAGTAGTAAACTAACAATCAAATAACCTCCAAAGGTCTAAGCATGCTGGAATAAAATTGAAGAGCCTGTCTAAAGTTAATGTTTAGTCCATAACAATGATTCTTTTTCCTTTTTTTTTTTTGTAACAGTGTTGGTGTCAGTTCTGTTTTTTCTTTTTTTTTTTTTTGCTTTCACTTACATTGAGAAAATTTTGTGTCAGATGAAGAGTGATGCTGTAATAGCTCTTCTATAACTCACATGTTCATACACTTTTTGCTTATATGTATCTTCAAATCTGCTTCCCAACAAAAGGAGTTTTAATAATAAAGAGAACAGCTATTAGTACAGGTCAATGTCTTTATAAATAATTAGGTATTCTCAAAAGTAATGAAGGTGCACATGTAAATGAGTTGAACCACAACAACAAAAAAAAAGATAAATAAAGAGAAAAGAATCTCAGATTCTGTCCCTGATTATGGTCTTAAAATGTATGGACAGCAGTGTCTTATCACTGACATAAAGCAGAATATATGCATAGTAATCGGCAACCATTACATCTATGAATTTAACGAAGCTGAGCTAATAATTGCAGGAAATAATTTACCTATTCAGATTAGCCCCTATCTCTGCATATATTGTTTTCTGGTAGGTTGAGATTCCCTCTGACTTTTTTTTTT
Source organism: Anser brachyrhynchus (assembly GCF_964034855.1). Taxonomy (NCBI): domain Eukaryota; kingdom Metazoa; phylum Chordata; class Aves; order Anseriformes; family Anatidae; genus Anser; species Anser brachyrhynchus. The sequence continues at coordinate 53,602,886 of NC_137695.1, read as the reverse complement.
CCCTGAATTATATTTTCACTTTTCAGTGCATTTTTATCTCTGATACTTATCCCAGCACGATATTTGCATTGCTGTATAAAGTATTGAAAACAAGACCTTCGTTTAAAAAGTCTATTAGTAGTTGTTCATAGACCGAAAATCTAAGCTGAAGGCCTCAAAATATTTTGTAATTTGATATAAATAATGACTGGATGCATGCTAAGATTTTGCACAGAAGCATAATTTTGTTTTCCCAGCTTTTTTTTTGGCTTTGAAATCTCTAGTGGTCATGCTCCCTCTTACTGTACATCACCTTATTCTAGATGGGAAGACTCTTCTCCAGGCAATGCTAAAATCTTTCCACCCAGGCTGTATGTACACCAGTTATTCTGTCACTGGGTCTGGAGACAGGATTATCCAGCCTGACTAATACATTGTAAAATGTATGGATTTTCAGTTAGTCAAATAAGGCCATAATTGTGATTTTTAAGCCTCCACCTCAAGGAGTTTTTGTTGTTGGGAGGTGGAGCTGCTGCCTTATGTGATTTACTTGTGAAATCTGAACTTTAATTTCAGAGGTTGAATATTTGAATAGTTGACTCCTTATGCTTGGTTAGACATGCTAATTCCAGTCTAATGCAGAAGATACTGATGCATGCATACTTGTCTATCTGTGCAGTGTTTTGTAGCTCGTACTCAGCGAGTTCACTCACTGTCTACCCTGCAACGTGGAGCTGGAGGTGTGCTGGGTTCACGTTACCACTAACTCTACTTTGGCCTGAGGCCCCTGCAGCCAACACAGTCACTGACCTCACCAGGGTTTGCTGCACTGGGTCAATGCCGCAGAATGCTTGGTGTGGAGAGCCACCAGCCTTATATCCCCCCAAAGTACTGATGTACTAGAGTAAGGAGTAGAAGTGCATTGCCCTGGCTCACCCAGACTGGAGATAGCTGCAGTGTGAGCACCAAAGGGTGCTGGCTGGCATTGCCATGCTGTCAGGAGGCATGCATATGGGCTGGAAGGGTGCCTGCACCTTGCTCCCAGTGGGCTGCCTTTCTGGCCGTGGAGGAAAGCATTACAAGTGGCTGGTGGCACCTCTTTTCAGAGTGTGTTTTCTTTTTTTTTTTTGTGAGGCCCCATAGGATAGCAGAAACATTTGAAATAATCATTGAATAATAGTTTTTAAATGGACTTTTTTTTTTTTTTTTTTTAACTATCCCTGTGAGTTATGTGGCCACAGTAACCCACAGAGGACCCCCCCTGACCATTCTGGATTGGACTGCCCTTGGAGCTATGAATGAAGCATCTTTTGCAGCTTTTACCCTGTGTTTTATTAGTTTAAAAAGAAAAAAAAAAAAAAGCAATCTGTAGCCTTGATAGTTTTAAAGGATGCTCTGAAACTCTAAAAGGCAGGAACAAAAAATCAGAAACTTTTCTTTAGTGAAGCCTGCTGTTATCAGCAGCAAGGGCTAGAAAGCACTTTCCTTATCTCTGGCTCCATTTTCAGTGTGCTCTTTGATGTGATTTCACTATTGGTACTAATAAGGGTTTCACTACTGATCAAAGTAAGGAAGAAAGAGAGAAACATACAAACAGTGGGCCATTTTGGTGCTGTGGCAGGACATCTAGGCAAATACTGCTGTTCTCTGCCCGTGTGAAGTGGTACATCGAGGAAGAAGAGCAGGTAACAAGAGGCTCATCACCTATGCATCGAAGGGAAACCAACTGCAAGCACGAAGGAGCACTGGGACTCCAGCCAAGGTTGTTCCACACGGGAGAGGCACCTTTTCTCTGGGGGCCAGGGAGAGATGTTAGAGACTCCTGAGGCTTGTGACTTCTGCTTGCTGGCTCAGGCACACATATCAGCATCTTTTACAGTCAGTTCATGTTTCCACATTTTTCTTTTTTTTCTCCCAGAGCATGGAGAGCAGGAACACTTTGGTTGTTTGCTAAACAAATGCCGAGCTTCAGAAGGCATCACAGGTCTCTGGGAATAAGGATCCACACACCTCCTTTTTGACTATTACTTTTGACTGTAGTGGTCTAAAGACTTAGTAAAAAGAAATCTTCCAAAGGAATATTTAGTCTTAGGAGGAGCCGAGCTCATATATATCATTTTTAGAAACACAGCTAAGCGCAGAGCTGAAATTAGAGCTTTGGAGATGAGTGCTGCTTTCTCCCTCCCCATGTGGGTTCAGTGCAATATAAACCACCAGGTACTAAAGTGCTTGTCATCCCACTCATGTCTAGCTGCTCTTTTCCTACTTGAATGCAGGCAAATTTCTTATGTGAGGCAATATTTTCTAAGGCTACCTAATCTGATATATTTTCTAGCGAGTGTTGCGGTTTGGTTGTCTTTTGTAGTGCATGGTCCAAATCCAAATATCATGTAGTCAGTCTTTGAAACAGATAATCCATTATATTGATAGCAGTGACCTTGAACTCACCTGGCTTTTCTGCACCTTAAGACTTCTGGGATCTGCCCTTTTACCATAGATACACAGGGGTGTTTTTGTCCTGGGATTTCATCTGTTCGGAACTTATGAGTACTCAATTCAGTAATCTTCTCAAGTCGATCTGCAGGCTTTCTGCAAATTTTCCAGTTTAAAACTTGAAATGGAATTGTATTAATTTTGCCTTTTAATGACTAAGCACACCATCTTTTTAATAATGACAGTTCAGACACCCAAGTAGTAATTATTTCTGACAGTCTGCAGGTGAGCGTATTCAGCTCAGAATACATTACTAAATACAGTCTTCTGGCAGACTTCAGAGCAAGCAAACACAACTGACTTTTTCTTCCCTTCGCAGGATATTATTGTCTATGAGGGGCCATTGTGTGGAAGTACAGCACTAAATCTGAGAAATAATCTTCTGAGGCTTTTGGTCTCCTGTTTTGGGGGCGATTATGGGGAGAGGTAAGAAAACATCCTTCCTTCCATAATCTGTGAAGAGACACCTGGATTTTGAGCCTTAAAAGAATGTTACCAGATTCAGATGCTGCCTCTGAAGGAAATGGGCTTGAAATTAAGCATTGGTATCAGCCAAGGGAAATGAGTGCTATCATTTGAGAGATGCAGGAACTTCATTTTCCATCCAGGGCAAAATGTTTGTGAGAGACTGTTCCTCCTGGATGCTGCACCATTTATTGTTCAAAGTAGCATGTAAGAGAAAACATGGCTCTCACCAGTCTGTAAAACAAACCTCACTGGTACCGCCTGTGAGAACTCTTCTGCTTGTGCTCTGGACTTTGTGTTTGCAGCAGAAGTCCACTGCTGGCAATAGGCCCAGGCAGGGAAAGAGAACACAAGGCAGTGGAGCTGGGGAATGGCCTCCTGTTTTGGCACTTACAGATCTAAACCTGTGACATCCTGAAGGGACCATGCTCTTAATACTGGTACTGATTTGGTACTATTAATTACAACAAAGTTTTCCAAACAAAATTAGATCTGAATGGTAAAAAGAAATATCTGTGATCCTCGGGAGTTCAGGCAGTATAACACACAGATAGATAGAACTAAATGGTAAGTGGGGCAAGCACTCTTTGCCTTACAAAAGGTGTGTTGGGGCTGAGTAAGTCAAAAGATCCATTAGATAGAATAAATGATTATCTAGAAGGAAAACAAACAAACAAACAAAACAAACAAAAAACAACAACAAAAATAGTACTCAGAGGTCAGTTAAGTATTTGATATAGTGCTGCCCAGGAAATTATTAATTAAACTTGAGAAGATGGGGATCTTTATAGTGTTCTGAGGCTGGGGAGAAACTGAGTCAGGGGCCTCAGCTCTGGACTCTGCTGAAAAGGGTAGGTTTAGTCTGGAGGGAAGCTAGCAGTGAAGCTGTGAAAGGATTTGTCTCGGCATTGTTTTTATTTATTACTTTCATTAATGATTTGGAAGCACATTAAGGAAATCCACTCATAACACAAAGAGGCATAGCCAATGCAGAAGATGATTTGGATAACATACATGAACTGTTTCTGTATGAATGGGGCAGGAGAGATGGGATAAGGAAGTACAAAGTGCAAGTCCAGGCTGCTACAGATTACCAGCAATTGTTTTTACTATGGGGTAAGTGTTCAGTGGTTATAAACAACAAAGGCTGAGAGAGCAGCCTGGGTATACAAATCTGTCACAGGAAGAATATCAGTTATCAAGGTGCTGTAGCCACAGAAAGCTATAAATTTCATAATTTCATAAATCATAATGTTACTAAGATCAATTTAGCTTTTTATTTATTTATTTATTTATTTATTAGCAGGGGTTATGGAAACTGTTAGTATCATCGATACAAGGTTCTAGTAAGACACTACTGGAAATTCTTGGATAATAGTCATATGTTTTCAGGAAAGATGAATTATAGGCTTAGAGAAGAATTACACTCCAAGAGAATGGAGAAACCTAATATATGTAGGTAGGCTAAAAAAGACAAGCTTCATTAGAGTAAAGGCGGAGAGGGGATTGGACCCCTGCCTAATTAAAATAAAGAGCAAATAGGGAAAACTTAAAGATTTAAGCTAAAGATGGGTTATCAAAAGATTAAATGGCTGTAAATGAGCTCTGAGCAAAATGAGAAGTAATTGTTAAATCCAGAGTTCTATCCAGTGAAATTATGTGGAGAGAGCAAGAATATTTAAAACATAATTAAAAATGTCTGCCCAGCAGTCTTTAGACTATATTAATAAAACATTTCTTTTATTTTAACATTAATCTAGGCATTCTGTTAAAAGAAAAAAAAATAATAAATCTTTTTGCACATATGCACTTAAAATATGCATTTTTAACATGTAAGAAAAAGACTTTCTCTTGCCAGACAGAGTAGCAGTGGTCTTGGTATTGCAGCAGCCTTTGACAGTCAAGAAGCACAAGTAGAGGAGTGTGTGGTAGCCTTAGGCTGGTGTGTGCTTCCTTGGCATGTCCTGTGCATTGACCAGCTGCACACCCAAAGCTGCAGGGGGATGAACACTGCCAGTCATTCTGGAGGTGGAACAAGCAAAGTCTGGTGGGCAGTTCCTAACCTTCCAAAACGTCAGGACAGACTGTATTTGTATATAAACTGTTATTCATTTCATAGTACAGTAAATATACACTTTTTTTTTTATATTTTCATTGATGAACATTATATTTCAAACCTACAGTTGTATTTCATTGTATTTCAAGCCTAGAATTTTGGTCTTGAATTTGACACATTCAATTGAATAAGCTTATTATCAAATAAATAATAATCATATAACAATCTCACTGACCAAAAACTTGATCAAGGAAGATCAAACTGGAAAAAAAAAATCTATTCAAAAAAAGTGAGAAATTTGCATTTATGAGAGTTCTGTGCACAGCAAACCCTGCCTTTTGGGGTGCCTGATCTATGGGCATGTGCTGGCCTGCACAGGGCTGGCGACTCAGTTGTATTTCAGCCAATAGGGAATTAATCCATTGCTATCAGAAAGAGGATCACGTGTTTTATTATTATTCAGCAAGATGGAGAACTATGAAAGAACCTTCAGGAAAATGGTTAACATAGATCAGAGAAATCTCTTTTAATAAAAGTGCTTTAACACATTTTAAGCATATGTTTAAACATGATAAAAATGAAACATGAACACAAAGAAGAAACACACTCTTGACTTTTCTAAAAAATCCATGAACTGAGGCTTCTATTACTTTGATGCCATTTAGTTCAGTTTTTGAACTATTCTGGAAAGGAAAAGGGGACCCATTCAAAATGAATGCTAATTGTATCTAATAGCTTAGCTAGAAGAACTGGTTGAGCTTCATTTGCTGATTTTTTTTTAAATCATTTGTTATATTGTTGTTTAGCATAACAGCACTTTATAGTTTCAGATAAGATCGGAGATACGCTGCATTTTGTGTAGTGTCAAAGACACACTGAAATGTGATTTCCATCCTCAGACTGTAGACCAAAAGCAATACTGTACATAAAATCTTGGCTTGGTTAGACCAATGGGAAGGAATAATCACTATCATTCATTTCAGGTTTCAGAAAAGAAAGTAAGATTTTTATTATCCACAAAAAGAGATTTTTTTTTTTTTGATTGAGCTATACTTGATTTACAGGTAGAAGGAGAAACAAGGACTTTGCAAGGGGCATATAAAACTACAAAAATCATTAAATGCAATGATATCGAAAGTTTAAAGCAATCAGTAAGCTGTGTGTGACTGCAAAGCACTTTCACATGGCTCGTGAAAGCACTGTGGATTTAAACGCACGCCTGCTAATCGGTGTGTGCTTGCTGTGTGCTATGTCTCATTGTGCTGGAGTTCCTCTGAATGGCTGAGAGTCCGTCAAGCACAGTTTCCTGTTTCCCAACAGCAGATGCTGATGAAACACAAAGCATAAGACACTGGGTAAGCCCAGGCTGGTATTTCCACAGGGATATCCTCCTTGTCCTAGCAATTGGCGCTTTGTCCGACAGAGCGTGTTGTGTTTGTCTGCTTGACTTTGTGTCTTAGTATGACACATACATGTGGCTTATCCGCCTGAAAAGGTGGAAGGCTCCTGGGCTAAGGATGAGATAGAGAGTGAGGGTCATTGGGTGTGTGGTCCGTATCTGCATGGCAGATGCCAGTGCTCCAGGCGCGGTGTGCACTGTTACACACTGAATGTGTGTGGGGTGGGCCTGCTGAAAAACCGTGTACATGTACGGAGGATGATCCTCTAGCCATGGTCCTCCAGCACACATGCACCAAAGAAATATGCCACTGAGAATTTCAACAGATTGGTCATGTTTTTCCTCTGAGTTACCGCAACGATACATATAAACATGACACAAAAGATTACTGTTATATGTGAATTTACATGGTTGCCTCAAGCGCAATTAGAATATAATTTGCACTTGTTCTACATGGAGGGTAATTACCATGGACTTTTTAAGGGAGTAATCGTGACCTGTAAAGCAAAATGCATCCCTGAGCTGGCAAAACATTCAATTTTTGCATGTTGTCTCTTCACAGGAGTGCAAGATCTGCATGACATGAGACAAAACTTCTTTTTATGGTGAGGGTGACAGAGCACTGGAACAGGCTGCCCAGGGGGGTTGTGGAGTCTTCTTCTCTGGAGACATTCAAAACCCGCCTGGACGCGTTCTTGTGTGACATGATTTAGGTGTTCCTGCTCCTGCAGGGGGATTGGACTAGATGATCTTTCCAGGTCCCTTCCAATCCCTAACATTCTGTGATTCTGTGACTTCCCTTCAGTATTCGGTAACATTAAAGCTATCTTGCAGCTCTGCATGGTGCTACATGGCAGTAAGCATTTATACTGGTAACTGTTTGACCTCTGTTTAATGCAGGTTTGATTGAGTGTTGTGAAAATGTTTATTCCTTTATATAGTAGTATATGACACAACTTGCTTGTTTCTTACTTTTAAGGATATGCAATTTAAAAACTAAATGATAAGAGGTGGCCTTCAGCAGTATATTGGGACCAGTTTCGACAATCTTGTTTATTCTGAGTACTTTATTCTACAAGGAAGTTCACTGCTTTAGAGCAGTGAACTAAGCTGTATGCAGTATAAAAGTCATATGAAAGTGCAAGTACTCTTATGGTTCAACAGTAAAACAAGTTATAAATCTGCATGTAAAATGTTTTGCATTAAGCTAGTGAATGAGCTGATGATTTGGTTAATTCTAACTAAGTCACTGCGTTACCACAGCTTCATAGGTCCCAGCAGACTAAACATGAAACCTGCACTACATGGTGATTTATTGCTCTGCTTATTCTAGAATGTCAGAAAGATTATTTGCAGAGAAAGCTTGCTAAATCTCATTAAAAATACATATTTTAGTGTTAGGAAAGCTAAGTTGACATCTGGGGTACAGGGAGCCCTGTGTCCAGAGAGGAGGATGGTACAGGAGGACCTAACAGGTTTGCCTGTGGTCAAGCCAAGCTCACAGGATGCTTCCCTTTAACCCCATTGGTCTTTTTCTTGGAAGAGATGAGGATTATCTCCTTGCTGCCTTGCAGCTAGATGCTTCTTTTGATCCTATGCAAGGCAAAGTGTTCAGCCCCTGAACCTTGCACTGCATACATGTAGGAGAACTTCAAGCTGGGACCTGCCAAATCAACACACCTGGATGGGTGGGACATGGAGCTGAGCTCTTGCCCCTCTAGCTAGGAAAGGTGAGACCAAGTTGAAATTGTGCCTGAGAACAGGGGAAAAAAAAAAAGAAAAAATAGAAGGGCCATATGGCCGCCAGGGCTGTGGCGCGAAGAAGGGAAAGGTGAGAAACATGTAAGTGAAAATGAGAAGAAATAGAATAGATTTTAAAATGTTTATTTAGTAACTTAATAGGAACAGGAAAACATGAAGTAACTGTGCTAATGGATCGTTTTATTATGTTATACCAGTCAATGAAATATTATCAAATTATTTGTATTCAGAATTTTACACAAAATCCCCAGGTTCTGATATTTTTGAGGGTATTGGATGCAATATTAGGCAGTTCTGTGTCACACAGGGCCTGATTCTGGACATATTACGGATGAGGACTGTTCCAGGAGTATGGTGGCAGATCCTCAGTGACTCACTGAAGTGGCTCTGTTTTACTACTGACTGTAAGTCTGGAAGGGAGTCTTTGTTGATCCATTATCACTTTAGCTTGGATCAAGAGGGTCCTTTTGAAGCAAATCTTCCAATCATTTGCATTTACACTGTTTATGTTGATGTCGCAGAGCCCCTTTGAAGCACACATGCTGGATTCCTTTTGGATTGCACCGAAGTGGAAGATGTGCCCCAGAAGTACACCTAATGCCCATCCGCCTTCATGGAGCCAGACTGGAGCTAGGACAGCAGGAAGCCCCACAACTGCTAATGCCTCGGAGCTCAGTGCTCTGCCTTTACGTTATATCCTCTTCCCTATAATCTTAGCAAATCAGATCTTGAAGAATAATAGTTTCTTTTTTTTTTTTTTTCCTAGCCCGACTTCTTGGGTCTGCAAGAGTCTTCCAGACTCTCACTGCCTCACTGGTCAGAAGTGCTCCACCACCATTTCAGGATCCTGCTTCCTTGGGGGGGTGTTTTGAAATGTAATGGAAAGCTTGTAGAAAATTAAGTTAATATCTACATTTCTGCCCATTTTAAAGTGAGTGAGTGAAAAACACAAGTCTGGAATGACTCTAAAGAAAACCACTGGTAAGAGCCACGAGTCCGTGACCACCCAGTAGTGGAAACAGGGATGTGTGTGTGTGTGGGGAGGCTGTTTTAAATCTGGAACTGATTGCATCCACTTTAGCACTTCCCTGCATGCTTGTTTCTATTTGCAATTTTTAAATCCAATTTTTATTTTTAGCTGGGTGTATTTTAATGCTTTAAATGAACAAATTGGATTTGTTTTCTAACTGTAAGCAACACTGATTGTTAAAACTGCATCTAGTAAGAGAAAGGCAATTTTAATGTGACATACCAAGCACACAAAAATACACAGACATGTAAACACTGTTGAGGTCTTAGGGTTTTGGATATAGGTGTGAGTTGTTTTTATTAGAGGATTAGTGTCCTGCAAGTTTGGGGAGAATTTCAGGTTTCTGGGTGGGCTGTAGCAGATTGATGGCTTTTTATCTGCAGCCTGCTGCATTTGGCCAATATGTTCTGTGTACTTACTCAGTTTTGTCCTTTTATAGAGGTTCCCCTACTTTATGCCATATTTTTTGCTTTTTATTTCTTTCCAGGATTGTTTCCTCATTCATCCCTGGCACCACTGCAGTCTTTCTTAGCTAACAGAAATACCACTTGAAGCACAAACAAAAGCTGAAGAAACTGAGGCCCCACATGGATAATCTCATAGATTATTCCATGATTAATTATCCTAGATTTATCAAATGCCATATCCAAATAAGGTCAAACATGTAATTTTAATCTTCCACAAGACACACAGACACTGCTCTGCACAAGCCTCGATTTCTGTCACAGAAAGCTTGAACCGACTTCCATTAATGATAAAAAAAAAAAAAAAGTAATGTTGATACATTCTGAGCTATGTACTCAACATGTCAAGCAGATCATTAGTGACTGACACCAATGATGTGCCATGGACAAAAAGATGTCTCTTTTGTGCTTGTCCTTTACTGACACTCCTGTCGCATCCTATTCACCAGCCTGGAACACTGATCCTCTTGTGCATTGGATCAAAAACGTCCATGTTATTGTTAGTGGTTTATGTATATCACCTTTTTTTTTTTTTTTCACAGTTAGCTTTCTTTATATTTTAATCACTTGGATGAAAAAGACTGTTCATAGCACAATAATCACCAATGAAATAAATATTTAGCTGTTAACTGAATGAGTATCATCTTTTTAATAGGTTATAAGTCCCAAGTCCCGGGGGAGACTCACAAATTCACTTCATTTCCCTGATTTCACATTTAGGTCTCCACATTAGCTATAAATGTGTAAAACCACATGGAGGTAGTTCCTATTTACTACATCGCTGAGGAGGCACACGGCTCTTTTTTCTTCCACCATATGGTTGAAGTAACTTGCACACAAGCAATTTGTTCTGATTCAGCTGTTTCAGCAGGAAGGATTTGCAGAAGCAGGATTGGGAAATACACAGGATTCTCTTTCACTTCTGTGACAAGAGTTATATTTTTAATTAGCCCCTGTTAGTCTTCTAAGGGCATCCTGTAAAAGTTCAATTCTGTGTCTCAAGTCTGAGTCCCACTCGACAGGGTCATTTTTTGGTGTGTGTATTTAGGAACCAGTTTTGAAAGCACCACAGGTTTTTAGAAAAGTCAGTTCCTTGATGAATTATGTTAAATAAAGTAAGAGCTTTAGATTTCTTTTTTTCTCCCAATAGATTTGACTTATATGAAGCTTACTGAAGATGCAGGGAGAAGGGGGTGAATATGCTACTTCACTTGAATCTTAAGAGAACCAGCTGTTGGGAAGGTATTATACAATTTATGTATATTATTTTTAATACCTGAAAGTCCAAGGTTTGTAAGGGAAGGAAGTAAAAATTAGGTCACCTAATAAAGGGTAGGAAAAAATGTTAGATTAGTGCATTTCATGTTACTTGGTTACACAATAGTATAGTTAAAATAAAATAAAATGTATTTACTAAAATCTGAGAAGTAAACAGTAAAATTGAAAAAGACTATTGAAAATAAATATTAGCTGATTAAAAAATTTGCACTTAAGCACCTACATTGACTAAACCTATAACCAACATAAAAAAAAAAAAAGAGAGAGAAAAAGCAGAGAACATAAAACAACCTTACTAATTTGCAGTGATGCTCTGAGATTTTAAAATAGTAGCAGCTGAATGAATGTGGCATTGCATGTGTTTAGGGAGGGAGAAGACAACATCCAACGGACTTGTAAAATGTTTTGAGTTCATAATTTCACATAATACGTGTGATATAATTGGTGATGCCTTAAAAATTCAGCTCTAATTCAACATTCTGTTAGCAGTGCTATGGTTAAGAGCCTTTGAGACAATGTCCCTTTAATGGCACTGGCCCTTAAGTTTTCAGTTTAATATTTAAGCTGTTTCTAATTGAGTTCAGCTAAAGCTTAGCATAGAATTTATGGGCTTGGATGCAATTTTCATTTTCATAAAAAAGGAAAAGGGGGAGAGAAAAAAGGCAACATTTTAATCTGTTCTGTCCCCGGAATTATTAAGTGGTAAACAAGGTAAAAATTTCAATGTTGTAGCCACTTTTCCAAAATTTGTCCAAGTGCACTTTCTTACCCTACATTTAATGTAATATAATGCACTGTAATATAGTAAATACATGTGCATACAAAGCCAAGAACTAATCAAAACACTGAACTTTGAACCTTCTGCAACAGACTTAAAGAAAACCAAATCAAAATCTTGGGGAGTAGGGGGGGTAGGAGGGAGGAGGGTGAAACCACTAGGAAAGGGGCTCTGTACATGTTTCAGGAAATTACATTAGCCTTCATCAACACAAGAAAACTAAAGTGAAAAGCCAATCTCAGAACACAAAACTAATGTGGGTTTTAGGAAAGTTCCTGAACTTTTGTCAGTGGATATGCCCCATCCTGCATTTCACACATCTCTGACCCCGCCAGGGCCTGCCTCCTCCTTGCACTGCTGCCAGAGCCAGCTGGCTTCCTTCACCCTTTCATCAGCAAAGATTGCAAGATATATACTCCAGCCTTGCAGAGCTTTTAGGGAATAAAATACTTCTGCCTATCCCCAAAGAGACAATGGGATTACAGGGAAAAATCTTGGGAGAAATTTTGTGTTTGTTATATTGTCAGCTGGCCCCACAGAGTTGGGAAGAGAAGAGAAGTGCTTCTTCCTGCCCTGTCCTCACCCACAGCTGTAATGGTTGGTAGAAACACATCTTCTGCCATCTACAGACCATCTTTAGCTTTGGAAGGGCTGCTGCTTGAAAGACCCCTGTTAGAGGAACATCCACCCAGTTTTTCCTGAGGCCAAAGAAGAAAGGAGAGGAGCTCAGCAGAAAAGGAGAATCATGGCCAGTTATGAAAAGAGCCTCCCCCTCTCTCCCTGTCCTTTGTCTGGGGCCTCTAAGCTCACCTGAGTTTTCTGGTGCTAGCTCTGAGAAGAACCAAGAGACACTGCAACAGGTTCATTACCACCCATTAAGACAACACTAATCATCCAGGAAATCCATACATAGCAGAAAAACTGGCACCTTTGGCTTTCTGGAGTTTGCCTAGACTTCATGCTTCTTCCTAGTTTTTATAAGAGTTATGTCAGTATGAAAAAATATTCTTGAATACCATGTGCATGGTGCTATGGAGGCACACCAGGCAACTGAGGAGTGTGGTTGTTAGGTTGTGAAGGGGAGGAGAGAAGGCAGGAATCTCCCCACTAGACATCTGTGCTGATTTTGCTGACTGCAGGAATTAAATGCCTTTGGGGCATTTAATGAGAAATCATTAAGGAAGTGACAGGACTGTGGCTATATTACTCGTCCATTAACTGGATACACATGAGAACAGACATTTCTCTCCCTGAAGCAATACAGCAATGGACGTGCAGTCCTTGTATGGGTTCTCTACTGTCTGCATTGTCTAAGAGAATTGCACCTTAAAGATACCACACAGCTTTTACCATTGTTACGGTTTTATTACTGTTTGTTTTTTGTTTGTTTGTTTGTTTTTGGTGCAAATTCCCTTGTTATAGCAGAATTCTGTATTATGTTCACTTTAATGTAATTTAGCAAGATCAAAGTTATTACAAGGGATATCAACTTGGTGTATAATGTTTGCTCACTTACTTGACTTTATGCATACTTTATAATGAAGTTATAAAGTGTCTCACCGAAATGAACAGTCTCCAGTAGTAACTGTGAGAACCAATCTAGTTCTGGCCTGTGCAAGTATGGAACATCCTTTGAGATGAGTTGAACTGTCCTAGGCCAATGCAATAACAAACATAACAAAACATAACGTAACGTAACGTAACGTAACGTAATGTAACGTAACAAATTCTTTCTGTAACTGATTGGCAAGATGAGTTATAGCAATTTTGGATGGAGCTGCTCTAGTTTTATGTACCACTTAAGGAGGTAGACACATGGTGAATTTTTTTCAAGAGCATGCCCCACGTTCCCCAAGGGAATTTTTGAAGTCCCAGGTGGTGGTAAGGCACTTGTTTCCTGCTGCCTCTGAACTTAAATCAGTTCTCATATTTGCCGGCTTTGCCAACTTTAAAGCTTTCCACTCCAACTTCCCAGAGGCATGAGCAACCAAATGTTCCAAGGGATTTTAGTTGGGAGCTACAGAGAACCATGAGTCAATCTCGGTAGCGAAATGCCTAGATGGGAATTCAGAAATGGGTTCTTGCCAATTAAGACTTGCCATTCGGATGTGTCTACCTGATCACTTTACTTCTCCTGAAGTGAGTCTGTAGTCACATTTCTTTTTTTTTTTTTTTTTCTAACCAAAACCTACCAAGTGTTTTTTTGGAGAAATCTGGTTTACAACCAATAATTTTAAGCTAATTTACCTAACTACTATCAATGGTGTTTTAATCAACTGCATATTATTTTATTGACTATTTCATTGCAGGAGGAAAACTGCTCCATAAATGCCAAGTTCTGTTTTGTAAAGAATGAAAGGAGGAAGGGAAAAGAGACAGCTAAAGACCCACATGTTCCTGATGCAAATGGTATATATCACCCCCAAATCGCTTGCAGGTGTACAAGTGTACGGCCGCTCTTTCTAGCCCAATTTTTGTATGCAAGGTCATCCTTCTGGTGCTACCTTAGAAACTGGCCTTATTCTATAGAGGACATTGAATGATAACACTGCAAGTCAGCTGACTGCTGTGTCACAGAGCTGCTGCTTTCTACATTATCGCAACTGCCAGAGCTCTTAGTGCTGCAGTTTTCTAGTCGCAGTGCGGCAAAGCAGACGCATAGACCCAGGCACAAAGCAGCATAGATTTTTTATTCTTGTCTTTTTTTTGTATGAGGGAGATTTTCCTGGTGTTAGCGTAGGAACAGACACGCAGCCTGGATGTGTTGGCTTCAGCCTGGCAGCGCTTTCAGCTGAACAGGGACTGTTCGGAGCTCGGTACCCAAACTGCCTCTGAGGAAGAACGCCTGGTTTCTCATTTTGTATACTAAGAGGTTCTTTATGCCACGATGATATACCTGCAGCCATAGGACAAAGGAGATTATGGTATTTGTCACTGTTTGCCTGACTGGGGCCTTTGCAGGCACTCCACTGCTGAAGCCGTGCCAGCGTCCCAGGGTCGTATAGATTGGTAATACAGATTGCCGCAATTTCTTACATCAGTATAGCAAAGCTCAGATGAGAAACCATACTCTGAACTAAATCAATCCCAGTCCTTCTGGATACAGGGCAGCAGGAGACTAGCAATGACACAACCAGCCATCAAGTGGAGAGTCTCTGGGACTGCAGTCTGTATCAGTTGGAGTCTGTGAGAACGAAACACTTTCGGTTATCCAGTCGCTTCTCCTTCTTCTAATACTACAATTACTACAACTGCTGCTGCTACTACTACTACTATTACTTCTTTTTTTCTTGCCTGTAAGAAGCTATTACTTGTGCTTGGTCTCTGAGTGTATGCTTGCGTGGATTAGTTTGCCTGTAAAGCAGCCCTTATCTGCTCCTGCTGGAAATCAGGGCACAAAGTCAGCCTGCTTTAACAGTTGTTTCTTCCTGCGTGATGCTATGCAGCTAGAATGGGTTACACTGACAACAAAGGAACCAACACAAATCATCACTTTATTTGCTGGACTGTTACAGGAACATAACTCTTCTACGATATGATGCCCTGTTCTCTCCTATTTCTTCTTCTTTTTTTTCTTTTTTTTTTTTTTTTTAATTCATCTAATCGAAGAGCATAACAGACACCATCGTGGATGTGGTTTTTAATGATTTGGAAAAGACAGCCTGTGGAGACTGTGATTTGAGACTGCAACACATTTAGGTTATTGCCAATTTGAAATACTTGGTTTGTGAAGCACAGCCCTAAGGGACAAGCGCAGTAACTGAGAAAGAGATTGTAGATAAAGAAATAAAAATGACAAGCGTAATGGAGGCTCTGCAAAAGAGACTGTCAGAGAATCAGTTCATGGATGGCAATTTCACCAGTCTGAATCTGAATAATTCATAGATTGAAATTACCCTGCTTTCACCTTTCCATTTAAACCGGCATGCTCTGAATCTCTAATAAATTTTCAAGATAAAGTAAAATGCCAATTTGAATCTGAAGAGCTTTTAAAACCAGATGCTACACCCTGAATTTTTCGATACCTTTCACAATTATCCTGTGAGAACTGCACTTCATCACGAAGCACCATTACCAGTGAAAATTACTGTGATTACAATAGCAACAATAGAATACCATCAAATGATCTCCAATTTACCTAATTTACCAGGGCTGACTGTGTGCCCATTGTGCTTCACTACGTCTGGCATTGGATCAATATCACAGAGGAACAAAAATGCCTTAGTGTATGCTTCCTTTTGGTGCCTTTAACTTCGACAGTACAGGAAAATCTATCTACTGTTAAGTGGTTTTACAGCCAATCTACATGCTTGCTGTAGGATCTGATTGATTCTCCATGATTTTCTTTAGTTGCTGGGCATTGGATGTCATTGTGTTACTAATTTGTTTATAACGTATACTCCTGCACAAAGACTGCAGCAAATGAGTAACAGCACAGCGGCTCTGCACTGCTACAGCAGTAGCAGCGCTCTCACAGGGGAAGCCAAAATGAGTTCGGTGCCTTATGTGAATAATTACTTGTGTCTGGGTTATAAATGATCTCTAGCATCACTGGTCTTGGTTGCATGACATGACAATTGAATGCAAAAGCCATGGTCAAGGGAAATGATCGTGTGTAATCCTAACAAGATTTTTTTTCCCCTATTCAGCATTTAGTAAGATTGTGAGAGATAGGCTGTGACTCTGTCTATAAATGTGTGTCTGTACATATGCATGTACATATGTAAATGTAAACATAGCATGCTTTGTGAATATGTACCGATCATTGAAAGTAACAACTTTTACGGACAAGCCAGGCACAGTGTTTTGCCACAATCTGCTTGGTTGTAACATATTTCTGTTTTGGAGGTGTAAATTTTCTATAGGATGGTGTGTGACTTCTGGAACAGTAAGTGCAATTTATGCAGTATGTTGGTGCCTATACCTATGCTACAGAATGCAATTTTAAGCACAGAGTCCTTATTGCATAACTACAGTACAGAGAAGTTAGAAAATGTACAGAAGGCTATAACAGGCATTCTTCATGGAGACAACTGTGTCTGCTATCTGTATGTGTGTGAGTTGTACACTTCAATCTTGTTTTTCATTTTATAACCAGATTTACTCTGCCTCCAGGGAGTACTTGCTAAGGAAGGTAAGCAATATTTCTTCTTATTTATATGACTGTGTTGCATTTCTTTTGGGGAAAAATGCATGTTTGTAGCACATAGTTATATAATAAAGCATGATCTTGTGACATCTAATTAAGTGTTTCAGTATTTGTACATGTTAAAACTGGACAAGAAAGCATATTTAAAATACAGTTCTTTATTCAAAATACTCTTATAGAATTGCTCTGCACAAAGAATTGGTTTTGTATTCAGCTTTAAATCTTTTTTAAATAAGAACCTATTATACCTAAATAATTATGTTCTTGAAACATTTGGATTGTAGATATTTTGTCTTCTTAAAGCGTTGTTCATTGTATTTCTAAATTTTCTGTACACAAGCGGATACTGTTCTCTGAGGTAGAAGAGACAGAAGGTTTTAGAGCTTGAGCTGTGATAACAAAGGAATTTGAAAGGGGACAAAATATGATTATTGAAAAATCTTGAATTTTAGATTATTCATTAATGTGATTTAGCAGACTTTTTCTTAGGCAACATACTCTCAAGTTACCACACCAGCTGGAATTAATTAGTCTATTCAGTACTAAATATATATTCTTCATTTTTCACATGGTATTCACAACTTAACAAAGGAAAATCTGCACAGAACAAAGACCTAAACCCTAGTGAAGGTACAAAATCTATATTATGATACTGTGGTAATAAAACCAAGAGATTCAGACTAAACTTTTCAGAAGAGAACTGGGTGTTTTAGTTTAACTGTTTTATGATGAGTATTTTATGATTTTGTGTACAGAAATATAACATACTTTTATAATTATGATAGGATCATGCAAACAGGATTTTAAATGAAGAATATCGTACACGTACCTGCTAGCATTTATATGATTATTATTACCGTAATCATTTAGAATCATATACTGTTTTGAAATTTTAGTCTGTTAACCATTTTATTTCTGTAGAGCATTTGCGTTCAGATTTTTTTACCAGTCTTATCTGCTGTGACAGTCTGTAGAGAGTGGCTTGTCAAGGGTTGCTAGAGATATCCTCATTAACAGCAGCAAAGCAGAAACAATAAAGAGTTTAAATGCTCTTGAAACCTTCATCTCAGGCCTGAGCCAAATTGTGCTATGATTCACTCTGGAGTCTCCTAACTCTGTATTCTGAATTCTTAATGTGCCACTGGCTTTCTCCTACTGCTCTGTACTGGCCTTATCTTTCAAAATGTTCCGTGCTGGTCAGGCCTAATGCTGTCTCTCAATGTAAGTGCCTTCAGTAGTTGCCATAGGATCTTAGGAGAGTGCCCTCAGGAGGTGAGGTTGTCTGTGAGACTCACTCTGTTATAAAGTACTCTGAAAAAGTCTGAGAATCTCAGCAAGTAAGCCCTGCATTTTGGGTTGGTGGGTGTTTCAAAGAAAGCAGGCTGTCTGCAGGGTATATTGCACATGCTAATCAGGTAAAAAACATTAAAACATTTTCAGCTACAGGAACATGAAGTGAGTATTAGCAATACTACCCCATAAAAAGCATTAAAATATAGCCAACTGTGCCATTAATGTATTTCCTAGTACGGCTATTGCTAATCAGGCACAGCTACAGCTGAAGAGTTTAAGCTGTGTCATTGTATGTGCTGAAATAAATGGGAAAACCTACAATATTAAACTTCTAAAATAAAGCCACAAATTTTAGCAATAGGGATTCGACAGTTAATCTACATTATATTGCAATACAATATTAGTTCATTTTTGTTTTCATTGTGTTTTACTTGTCTGTAAATTATTCTGCAAAATTAGGGCCAAACCATTTCTTTAAGTTTCCCATTAAACAGAATTATTCACTTGAGTAAAATTCCATTGACGTATTCTGCTGGACCCACGCCCTCACCTACATCTAGGCACTGATTGTGATTCAGTCAGACACATAAAAAACATATGGGAGTCCATTCTACTACCACCAGGGTTAATGGCAAGACTCCCTGTGCCATTGATATAAAAAATGCATTGATTCATTTTCTTCCATTACAAATATTTTGTGAAAATTATTCCTGGCTTTTTTGTTTGCTTGCTTGCTTTTTTTTTTTTTTTGATTATAAGGGTACAGTCTAGTATAGCTGACATAATGTTGAACAGAAGATGCTTTATGTTCACCAGGACACATGACCTCAGCTAAACATACACTTGAACCAGCAATACGGGATAGGATTATTCACAAATGGAAGGGACCTTCTTGACCGTAGATCTGTTCAGAATATTTGTATTCAATAGGTTGGCAATTCTTATTAGCTTCTATACAACACATATGTTTTGATCTGTAATGGTTGTATCTGCTTGGACAAAAGCCCTGAGTAGGAGGGTCTGTTGTGTTTGATTGTTTGTTTGTTTGTTTTTCACCTTAGAGTTTCTTGAATTAAATGTAGGTGCCTATGGAAATATGATCCCCTGAGAATGCAGATAAATGCATTATTGATAAGTATGTATAAAGCATCTCTAGATGCCTGTGCAGTCTGGCTGCTATGAAATTCATACCATTATTCCCAGACAAAACTCTTAAGAATAAAGACCAAAGTGACTTGAAAGGATAACAGAAGCATTTCCAAAACAACCATTCATACACAGAAAACTCAGAGTTAACCAGAGGAAAATCCAAATGAACTCATAAACACAGTTAAAATACCTAAATGGGGGTACCCTTTTTGATGTCATGTGATAACCGTAGGATGTGATAGAGGTAAAAAATTTTGCCATTTCAGTTTATATTATACACACTATCAAAAAAAAAAAAAAACCTTTGGCTTTAAAATCTTTGCATAGCATCTCACAGTATCAGTTCACTTTTTTATTTTTTATGAAATATAAATGTACATCTGCTCTGTGATTTTATCTGCACAACTGCAACATAAGCAAAAGTTCTGAAAACTGAATGATTTCTGACAGACAGAAAGGGAAAATGGATTCCAAAATGTGAATTGCAAAGGTAATGATTTTCCCAGTTCTTGTACCAATAGAGTTTATTGTTGTGTGCTCAAGATCAGGTTAACTCCTAATTATGTTAAAATTTGTAATACTGAACACGTTAAAAATGAGCAGAAATTCAAAATAAGGCCCCAATTGTGCCTGAAAAGGTTCGGTTCCTTTCCTTTCCTTTCCTTTTCCTTTCCTTTCCTTTCCTTTCCTTTCCTTTCCTTTCCTTTCCTTTCCTTTCCTTTCCTTTCCTTTCCTTTCCTTTCCTTTCCTTTCCTTTCCTTTCCTTTCCTTTCCTTTCCTTTCCTTTCCTTTCCTTTCCTTTCCTTTCCTTTCCTTTCCTTTCCTTTCCTTTCCTTTCCTTTCCTTTCCTTTCCTTTCTTCCTTTCCTTTCCTTTCCTTTCCTTTCCTTTCCTTTCCTTTCCTTTCCTTTCCTTTCCTTTCCTTTCCTTTCCTTTCCTTTCCTTTCCTTTCCTTCCGTTCCCGTTCCCGTTCCTTTCCCGTTCCGTTCCTTGGCAAATTGTATCCAAAACCATATTTGCAACAATATACTTAATCTGTGACTTGACATGCATAACCTGAACACACAATGAACTAGCACTTGTGGAAAATGTTAAGTTGGGAAATGTTCTTGAAGTGAAAATAAAAGAAAAAGAAAAAAAATCCAGTTTGATTTTGTTTGACTCTAGGTTGCCATTGTACCACTTATACTCAGTGTTTTCCAGATATTGTGCACTAGTGAATGTACAGTTGAATTACATTCAGTTATACTCAGTGAAATGTTCAATAGGAAAGGCTTTTCTCATACTCAACAATTTCTGTTTCTTCTGCTTCTTATGTTCATTCAAAAAGTATATCCAATGCACAATGGTAAAAGAAACCATCCAATCTTCTGACCTGTAGCAGTACTACCTGTAGGTAGTAAGTGCTGAGAAACTTTGCTGAGACTGGGGAACAGGTGTGATCACACATCTTCTGCTCATAGGAGGAATTGCCTGGTTGTAGGAGAGGGAGGTATGCAGAGAGGCTTTGAGATGGGAGACTACCAATATAGTTATTAAGTTAAATAAAACATAGTTATTAAGTACTTAAAGAGAAGTAAATACATTTTTAGTTTCTATGTTTTTACAGGCAGCTCTTCTTGTTATATTCACCTAGAAAATTCAACTTATCAATCAATACTGACACTGTAGAAAAACTGTTTCCATAACCCAATACATTTCAATTATGCTTATTCACATAGACATTCATACACAGCAGTACTCTTCCAGAACAGCTTAAATACTGTTTTGTTTTGTTTTGGAAGGAAGGAAAAGGGGAGCTACCTATATATATATGTATACCTATATACTCTGCACATCTAATATCTCCCAGGGAGAAGGCCTTCTTCGTTACTCTCCACCTCTACTAGACTCTCCAGACATGCAGGCATGAGAACATTTACTGTATCTTTAAATAGGGGCAAGGCCACGAGCTTCCAAGCAATGGCATACTAATAATTCATAACAACAACAATAGGAACACATAGGAAAAAGGCAACATGATGCAAGAGCTCTGCAGCTCTAGAAAATACCAGCTGAAAGACACAAGTCTGGCAGGATTGTAAGCAGCAGAGAACAATGTCATGTAAATGAGAAGCACTAAGAGGCTTTAACAGAAGTTAGAGTTACCTGCATACACTTCCTGTGCCTAAACCACATACAGATTTGTATGTGTACACCTTCATATAACTGGGAAAATAATGACTTTATTATGCATTTGTTCTCCTTAAGAACAGTAAGATTATCCTAATTCTGTATTTGTGTTTATATATATATATACATGCAGACACACACAAAATTTGGTCACTATATATATAATCTACCATTTAAATAGAAATGTTTCTAGATTTTTCACTTAAAGAACTCAGAGTAAGTTGTTCATTTTCATCAACCACAGAAAGAACATTACCTTTTTAAGAGACCTATTTTCAAAGGACAAATATGAAATCTAGTACATAAAATAATATATCCTGGAATATCAGAAGTAGAGAAACTTGTTGGTTTAGACAAACATACAATTTAGATCATGAGAATCTGTGTATATTCCTATTATGTGTATGTGAGTTTTAATTATTCTAACTATAATCATAAAGGTTAGGGGTCTTTTTGTTTGTTTGTTCATTTGTTTTAAATTATGATTATGAACTGCATCAGAGCCATAAGATAATTTAAATTCATTCATAATCCAGCGCTCAGTCAATCTTGCTATGTCTGCATGAGAAAACTACTTAAATGAGAGAGCTGAGACCAAAGTTAGATGAAGGAACATGGTGTATTTTGCACAATAAGGAATGCAGTTTTCATTGATGGCAGATAAATACCTAGTTATTTTAGAATTGTTTTTCAGCCAGTTTCTAAATAGTGTGTTATGTTTACTCTTTTTCTCCATCTTCAAGGATTTACTGCCATTTGCAAGTACTTTCATGTAATACTCTTCTCTACTCCCAAATTGGTTTATTCAGTTTTCTGACAATTAATGCACATAGAAACTACAGAAGCTACTGAAACCTTATTTAATAGCTTCCCAGGTATTAATTTTTTCCTGTGGGATTAGAATGTAGTCCACTAGGAAAACTTGCTTCAAAAATCAACATAACCAAATGGCAGAGGCAAAAGAAGGACCTGCCAAAAATTCAAAGTAGTTTGACCCAAAGATTAACCTAAAACCATACATTCATTGCCCCTATTTCATACTGTGCTCAATGTTGATGGAAACCAGAACCATGCTACTAACGAATTTAATTCTTTAAGCTCAGTTTGCCAGTTAAAACGTGAATTCTTTCAGAGGTTGGACTACATGAACCAAAACTTTGTATCTCACCTGTCATCACAGCAGATACATGAAAAGGTCTTAGAACCTGGAGATTATAAATTAAGATAACATCTAACTACATTAAAGAGAATGCTATGAGGGGTTAATGAGGGGAAGAAATGAGACATAAGACAGAAATTAGAAGAGATGGGACCAAAATCTGATCTTTATTACTTCTAAAGTATTACCTTCAGCAGAATACTCTACCTAGTATACAATAGTATATGCCAAATCATCTCTTAGGATCCCTGCCACTCTTCAATTTCAGCTCATGACATCTTCACCATCAGTGAAGAGAAGAACTTACTGAGAGACACCTAAACTCTACTGAGCACTGATTATACTCAGTGTTACATTTCTTCCTCCATTGTGGCTGAACATATGTAACCTTCAGAAACACAAATAACCTGTCAATTAAGAGTAGCTTCTCTTTGTTTCTCCTCCCTGGGAATTGTACTTTCAATTTCAAAAGCTAAATGAAGAGCTATTCACTTACAAGTGACAGTGGAACCTTAAAAAGTTCCATCTGCTGATTGGGTGCTATTGGGATGGGCAGACCAGACTTCAAAGAGGGGAAATGCATTCCTCAGAAGTCCCTTTTCACTTTTCAATATACAAGTCATTTTGGCCATTAAGCACTAAATACAAGGAGAAATAACAACTCCTAATGAGAAACATGTCCTTTTAAAAGAGGACATAACACTATTGAAGTATTTCATTTGTACTTCCCAAGCAAAAGTAAAAAAGTAAAGAAAAAAAGTGAAAATTGTCAGCAACCTTGCAACATCATGGCTAGTACCTGAGTAACAACTTCAGACAAAAAAAAAAAAAAAAAGGAAATCTCTTTATTAATGATGTGGACCTCTTTATTCTTAAAAACTTACTGAGGCCTTCAGGCTTGTAGTTTCAGTTAGCTGTTAGTTGTAAAAGCTGTAGAATACAGTGGCTAGTAACTATGAGTAAGGAGTGGTTAAAAAGGAAGAAGAGAAAAAAAGGTTTCATATAAAGCTGAGTTAAAGTAAACTGAAAATTGAGTTTCATGTTTTTAACTATTTTGCATTATTTTTACTACATCTTTGCACAACTTGGTTTCAGCCAGTAACAAAGTTATGCAAATATAGAAGTGTCTATTTTTTGCTTTATTTCAGGCAGTTAATCCTGAAATCTATTCTATAGCTGTCCGTAAACCTGTTTCCAAATATGTACTTTTGCGCTTGATTGCTGGAAAAAAGGTAGACATTCACATCTTCTTCAGCAAAGAAACAGCACATTTCAATGATAGTAGACATGCAAAAATAAACCAGTATTGGAAATTTTCAATCAAAATCTTATATCATTTCAATAAAATTCAAATCAATCAAATTAATTTCAATAAATAATTAACCAACTTTTCACTAAAAAAGCCTTCATCACATGTACATGTTTTTTCTTATTCTAAAGTTATTTAATTTGGTTCTGTAACTATTAGGGCTGTTACATTTTTTTTCAGCAAATGAAGTGAAATGTGTTATAGCCATCCTGCATAATTGTGCTTCTCCTTGATTAGCAAGGTGGGAATCTCGTATGTGCCCTTTTCCTCTACATGGTACAGCTAGATTCCTCCACTGTCTGGTCAAGTCCGCTAACCAATGGGACATTTCATATATTATGTATTATAATATATATATAATATATATAATATAATATATTATTAGATTATATTTTGACGTATTTTCAGAATATTTGATGAGCAAGTATCTAAGCTAATAGCTACGCATACTGCAATTGATTACAGTTTCTTCCACAGTAAATCTTTTGTAAGTGGGCTTACAGAGTGAATATAAATAACCAGTTTACGGTGAAAATACACGTATAATTATATTCATGTGCACACATACACTTGCAAAAAGAATTTTGGCATGACTTTCAAATACACATACGCAATCCTTTCACTGTTTTCAACAGGATTCTGTCACTTGTTTGTATTTTGACACAGATAGGGGAATACCTTTATTTTGATTTTGCAATATTTTCTTTTTCTTTCTGCTCCTTGGCTTTGCTGATGAGAGGATTCAGTCCAGTTTCCAAACAACTGCAATTCCTCAGATGGCATAGTGGCATAGCACAGTTTTGAATTTCAAGGGCCACTACAGTGTTAGGTGAACCACATTTATTGGCCATTAACAGTGAGACCATTATGGGCATGACAGGCAGCATAAGAAAAACTTAAGCACTGCTTTCATGTTGTGTCTCCAGGCAAACCTCGTAACTGCAATCTCAGCAAATTCCTTCTGTGTTTGTGGAATTGGTTTCACAACATTTTTCAAGTTATTATTTTAACTCAAAACTCAAATATTGTTTTATGTTTGCTTTTTTCTTTCTGATATTCAGAGTTTGTCTTTCCATAGTAATTGGTGGTTTTTTTTTCTTTTTCCTAATGCTGTTTTACACTAACAACAAATGCTCATCTGAGGAACTTAGTAGCCATATGTGGCCAGATTGGTGTAATAGGTAGACTTTTTCTTCCAGCTGTCTCTCATTGCTGACCTCATATGTTGATAAAACCATTTTCTAGAATGTCAGAGACTAAAATAATACAACAAGGCAAAATAAAAGAATTAGAATGGTAAACTATGTAAAAAAGGAAGGGAGGGAGGGAGGGAGGGAGGAAGGAAGGAGGGAAGGAAGGAGGGAAGGAAGGAAGGAGGGAAGGAGGGAAAGAGGGAAGGAAGGAGGGAGGGAAGGAAGGAGGGAAGGAAGGAGGGAGGGAAGGAAGGAGGGAGGGAAGGAAGGAGGGAGGGAGGGAGGGAGGGAAGGGAGGAGGGAGGGAGGGAGGAAGGAAGGAAGGGAGGGAGGGAGGGAGGAAATTTGCATGTGATAGATTGCATCTTTCCATTTGGAAAAATCAACTTCCAAACACTGGAGTACAATGTGATACTGATTTATCAAGTTAAATTGTTTTCTTGTTGCAAAGCACAAACTTATTTACATACATTTGTGTATGGATGGCATTTTCTTAAGCCCTATTTCTAACACGCATAAATGCATAAATGAGATTTAATTCATATGTAATTACATATATATTTTTTGCCCTTGCTTTCACAAAACAAGCAAACACAATGCTGAAAACTGTCTCCTGGATGATCAAAATGCAGTTCTTCAGTTACACAAGGAACCAGGCCTGTAGCATTTTTCATGAATTTAACAATACTCAACATTAAATAACGATTTTTTTTTATTTTATTTTTTATCCCCACTATTTGTACAAGAAACTCACCGCTTTTCTGGTCAGAAACCTTCTAATTTCCAGCCTAAATTTATTCATTGCCAAATTACACTCATTTGTTCCTGTGCCAACATTGTCCAGTAGAGTAAATAGTTCTTATCCCTGCCTACTGTTTACCGTTGTATTGTGTTTTTAGAGAATAAGTATTTTCTGTATTAGCATTTGTTTTTGTTAAACTAAACGAGTAAAAATTTTGCAGCCTTGCTCTTAAGATGATTTCTCTCTGGTAATCACTGCAGTTCTTTACCTGTTTCATCTTCCATGATCATGACAAAAAAAAATCTGTGCAAGAGCTCTCAGGTGCCTTAAACAATAACACAGATGTTTTCATTTCTCTATGAGAAATACTGTAACTGGTCCATCCTTAGATGACATCTGTTTTTCCATGGTTGTATCCCACTGACAACTTAACTCCACAGTCACCTAATGTGCATACCTAGATCCATCTCTTATGTTGTTTGCAACTCATCTCCTATTTTATAACAATTTTTAAAATTAATCTCTCTGCCAACACTACTGTTTAAGAAATAGTTTAACAGTGTTTGTTCTTAATGTGCTTTTTCCAAAGGTAACATATGTTTTTAATAAGTTGATGCCAAACATAAAAGAAAATAAAAAGGAACAGTGTTGGGAGACAAAGGGAGATAACACACTGAAAGCACTGGGAATGATGCATTGAAGAGTAAGAATTTTTCAGAAGTCTGTGATAGAACATAATGGTTTAAGTGTGGTATGATGCACACAGTAACCTAGAATTTTTATCTGTCTGTCTGTCTGCAAATCTATCTATCTATCTGTTTTCTCTTATGTACTCATAGATGCTCAGATATTGTATTTTACTTTGCATGGGAAATAAATAAATAAATCTTGGATCCACCAGAGCAGGAGCTCCCAAACTCACAGAATCTCTCAAAGTAGCATGCAAGGAATGTGGGGGTGTGCAGTCCATCACCTTCTCCCCAGTAAAGCTGGGGAAAAGGTTTCTGGATTGTCCAAGAAGCAGATTTTTTTATTTTTTTTTTCTGGAGTGGATCTGAAGCTTGGCACAAAGCTTCTAGCTACTGCTTCCACATTGTTAATGGTAGAAAACAATAGTGTTATCTAAAGCAAAATAATTTCAGAAATCTCTGTGTTAGACTGTTCTGTATTAGCAGTATTATTTACAAGTCTATTGTAGAAATCACACCATAGTATATTTGTGTTTTTACTTCTTTTTGATTATTTTTTGAAGTTGGCATAACAATTAAACTCTTAAGACTCACAGAATCTATGCTTTTGGAGTAGCACTGAAATATTTTATTTACATGACTGTTTCAAATTAATTAGGGTTTGCTTATTTATTTACATCAATAATTCTGCAGTTGTTCACAGGCAAAAGCCTTTTGATGCTATCTGATTGGAAACGTTGCATCTTAAGAATCAGGCATTTAAAATGAAGAATCTACATCTGTTAGGTTTAAAAAGACATTGAGATTTTCAGAAGCATCTTAATGATTTTGCACTGGTAGTTCCACTAGCTAGGAATGTGGAAACTTTAAATCTTTACGAAAATGATTTAAATTTCCTTATTTTGACATAGGAGCCAGCAATTTTAAAATACCTATTGCTGTATAATTAAAGAGAGTAGAAGACTAGCACATTGTTACTAGCTGGAGCTTCTCCATTTACTAGAAAGACGGACTTGTTTTTTGAGGGATTTTTTGGAGGAATAAGGATAAATCTTTTAAAAATATGATATAGTTTGTTTTTTCTTTTTCTTTTATGAGTGCTGGAAAAAATAAAAACCCTTTCAAAAAAATGAGTTAATTAATAGGGCATGCAGCTTAATAGAATTCTTGAAAAAATCTTTTTGTCAGTTCTAACTTTGATGGGAATCTGTTTATTGAGATGAGAATTTGTATCTATATAGGATTATTTTATTAAGTTATTAAAAGATAGTTTTACTTAGCGTGCCCTCCTTGACTGTTGCTATGTAATACCTTCTTTGATGTTGAAGTGGTTAATTTAACGTACTGACTTTTTGGTGCATTGCTAGTCATGTTTTAATATGTTGTATTCTTTTTAGGGAATTCCTGTGGAGCTGATAGCTGTGGACTAATGACTGGTATACCAAGCAGGTAAGCTCTGAACGTTTTTCAGAGTTAACATAATGACTCTCATCAAAAGAAGAATAAGTTTTGGTATTTTTATTTTGTTAAGCTGAGTTTGGAAGGCTTTGATTTTACAAATCCTGAGATCTGTGACTTAACATATGCAGATAGTGGTTTCAAAAATTAAATGAGTTGATATTTCTGTCAGAAGAGATTATTTCTCTTGACCTCTAACTCACAGTTTTAAAGAAATATTTGAGACAAGTTCAGACATCAGAAACTTGCAGCAGGGTGCAACCAAATGATCATTCTGGCTTGACAAGATTAATTCGAAAGTGATTCTTTCCTCTAACTCTTTCTGTTTTGCTAGTTGTAGTTCACAAGACTGTTTGTCAAACTGGGACAAAGTTTTTTCATTTCTCTCCTCTTTAGACAGTGATAGACTTACTTTGTTGATAAAGAAAAGGGACTTACAAACTACCTTACAAAGAGAAACACAAGACAAAGTAAAACATGCAGTGAATGGTAATACCATATGACTGATTTTAGTCTGATAGAGGTGTTAGGCTAATTAAGAAAGAATTAAACTACACATGACAGATATCAGTCACATTGCTTAATACAGTGCTGGAGGACACACAGAACCACAAGGGTGATGAAAGCACTGCAAGAACATAAACACCAGGAAAAATAAAATACAATTACTGCATGCAAGGATAGTGGATTTTGCAGGTAAACACGGTATTCTTGTTTGACAAGATGTTATTTTCCACAGCATAATTTCGCCATGACTACAGTTTCTATACAGAAAGAGACTGTTAAGCTATTTAAAGCAGCTATGATGGCTTCAGCGAAGAGCAGAGATTCACCCCTGAACATTTATCTTATTATTGCATTATTCTCTTAGTAAAAAGCAATTATTTTTCCTCTTGTGCAGAACATTCTGGTGCAATTTTAAAATTAAAATCAATATTTTTTTCCAAGCTAAGAAGATTGTACTTATATGAGATGCTTTCCTCACTAATTACTTAATATAAAGTAAAACCTTTTCTATAGTATCTATATGAGGAAGTATCCAGAAAATATTTTCTATGTAAAATAGAAATATTTTTTTTCTCAGTCATTTGCCTTGAATTTCTTGTGTTGAATTACTTTCCATTAGATTTCTTAGAGCTCTGATTCAAGATGAAATAAGACTGTTGTTTCATAAAAGTAGATTTATTAGTATGGAGATACAGAAAAGTTGTCTTTAGGTATACAAAATTTTGGTTCTCTTCTCCATGTTTCTATACTATCTCCATTTCTTCACAAACTTGAGTCACATAAATCTATTAGACCACCTAATTAGACACCTCAGTTCCCTAACACCAGTGAAATTAATCTGTCTTAAAATAAGAGGGTTAAGGTATATGCTTAAGATATGATTAAGAGGTTGTGGCGAAACATGAAACATTGAAGAGCAAAAATACATGCTCCATTGTATGTATAGCAGAAAGATTCTATAAGTTGTAACTTCACATTGTAAGAAGGTACATTCTGATTCAAGAACAAAAGTGCGGAAAATTCCACTCGAGGAAGTAGGGGCTGTGCATCAGCACAGATGCTCCTGTACCATGCAGGCTGATGCAAGTATGCAGCGGCTGATGGGACAGCCCCTCTGCGCCTTGCCCCAGTACTGCCTTCTCTTCTTCAGTCTGTCAAAATGGGAGTGGTTTAAAATAATAGTCTACAATGTAAGGCTTTTTTTTTTTTTCCTGCTTCGAAGTAGTTTGATACTTAGAGCAAGTCTATAGCCAGTGAGGATTTTCTTGTCTTTCAAGTAACTACTTAAAAATCAGGTATTTCAGGGCATATCTTAACTTGTGTAGATGACACTGGAGTACTGTATGCAATTAGTTATTGACTTGTGGATTAATTTAAAGAAAAGTCAGTATGAATATTGTGCACGTTACTTATACATAACTATTGAAACAATATAGCAAATAACAAATTTACTCCCACATCCACTACCAATACATTTCCTCCTCCTTCACACACACAGCTACAGTAGAGAGGGCTGTTTAGATGGCTGTGTGGGATCTGAACAGAGCAAGTAGTCCCAGGTGGGGCTGGGAAGCGAAGGGAACACTGTTCCAACAGAGATACAAACACAAGTAATGCAGGAGCTACGCTGCGACTAATGAAGGTTTCTGATATCACAGGTTACGGTAATAATTAAAAGAGCAGGAAATAAATAAGCAATTCCTCCCTTACAAACACTTTCTAAAAGTATATAAAACAACTGCAAACTGGTGGAGTTGAAAGGGAGATAAGGATGTTCATTCTCTGCTGGGACTGGATGTGGGTTACTCCCTTTCAGGTGTGTGGTCTAAGCTTCAGGTGATGGGAGTGGTTCCCTGGTTTTTGAAGTTTGACTTTTTCTTCCTTTCTCATCTTCCTCCTGGCATATCACTTCACTTTCTCATGAACAGTGTCATTAGTAGAGCAACAACCAGATGTCTCAGCAGGGCAGCTTTCATTCTGCTGCCATAGTATATATTTACCCTGAGCCACCATGTTTTCTTTTGTTTTACATGTATTTCCCCTCTACCTGAGCTTCAACTGAGCAGCTGTTCGTTTTAAAAACACTATCAAAAACCAGACAGAAGAAAAAAAACTACCCTTACAAATCATTTGCGCATTCACCTCCAAATTGGAAGTTGTTCCTTCATTTTTCCTATCCTGCTAGTTTATCTCTAGCTTTGTTGAGTCTTAGTGGGCTTTGTGCAACTTCCAGAGTCCTGTAAAGTGGATTGCTATAAATAAGAACAGACTCTTAGTGCCTTTCCATGTGAGCATCCAGGTTGCAAGTCTTCTTAACAAAATTAATTAAGACAAAAGGAATCTTCCAAACAATTCTGCTTTTAGCAGGGAAAAAAAAAAAAGTAATCAAAGGGGAAATAGCTAAATTACTATTTATTACTTAGAATTATATAATAGTAATTGGTAATTGACAGGGTACTTTTTGAGAAATATGTTTGAGCACTATGCACATGAACATTGAATATGCACTCCCTTCAAATCTTCTAGTAAGGAAATAAAATATCTATTTGCATTTTACTCTTGCACATAGGTGCACATATTATAAAGATAATATATGTATTTTTTGTATGCTGAGACTTTGCTTTGCCTCTGTCTCAGCCTGTCCAAGGTGTATGAATATTGACTGTTTAATGTACACCCCATGGTGAATTACTCCTTACTTAAAGGATAATACTGTATGACCTTGTTTTTTCTGTTAATTATATTTTTCCCTTGTAGAAAAGTAAGTTTACTCATTCTGACTCATGCCAAACCACATAATCTGGAAAGGAATATTGTGGCTCTACTTGGAAAGTACTAATTGGGCTTCAGCCATCACTGGGAAAGTTGTATAGTCTTTTATTATTTTAACTGGCCAAATGCCCTTTGTTCCCACATTAACAGCCTCCCTATGGTGCCTGTAACTTTGATATTATTTTCACTTTTACGCTAAATTTCACCAGATGAAAGACACAAACCCTCCAATTTTGAAATAAAAAAAATAGCACGCTTTGTTAATCTTTTATTTCAGAAGGAAAGTCTGTGAAAATGATAACCTATGTCTGCTGGCCAAAGTTTTTGATCAGTAAACCCATCCTGCCAGCTGTTCTTCTTGGCAAGAGGAAAGATAATATTTTGGTATCTTTAATTTCTCCATTTTAGAGCAGAAGTTTTGCTTGTGTCATCATTTAAATTGTGCATGGTAACATCAGTCTGGCATACAATACAGCACTTTATAAAGAGTTGGGTTTGGACAGTATTACTGCAATGTTGTAACAGAGCTGTTTCAGAACATTAAACACAACTTAAGTAACTTACGGACTAGCAATTATTGCGGGTGCTCTGGTCTGTGCTACTGAGGAACTGCTTTGGAAGTCCTAAGGAAGACACTGAAACAGACATATAGGGGCATTTTAGTCTGATGTAACTGGCAGCTGAAGACACAAAATGTCTCAAAAGACTGAGCTCTCACTTATGTGCCTGTTATCCTGATCTCATGAGGCAGACTGGAAAAGGATCAGCAAGAGTATTTCAGCTCCAGTCCTCAGTGCATGATGAGGGATGGCCTCAGGCAGGGGACAAGAAAGCTGACACTTCTAAGAGACAAAAAGCAGTCACCTAAAGCTTCAGATTTAACCAGATGCACTTCCTACATTGGGAATATCCTATCCAAAACATGGACAGGGCATGTTCTCCCTCCAGTTTCGTCTCTGACCACAACCTTTAATTTCTGCTGAAACAGAAAGTGTGTTTTCGCCATGTTTAAGAACATTTAAGAATGTCTTTCTTGATTTCCAGGTAACTTGAAGCTTGAGTGGTTACAGGCATATTGGATTCCACACCTTAGCAGAGGATTATTTCAGCATATGTTCCAGGACAGCTCAGCACTTAAGACTTACAAGGAGAAAAGAAAAAAAAAAAGAAAAAAAAAAGATTCTGCAATAATTTGTTTGGATCTCTTGAAGGTTTCAAGGATTGCTTATAGTCCTCAAGGGGCAGGACAAGCAAATTGATTGGGATGAAGCTAGGTTTCAAGTCTTTGCTTGTCTAGACATAGAGCCTCCTTCACTAAAAAGAAGAATGGGGGAAGACAAGGAATTATTTTAAAAGAAGAATTTCATTCATTTGTGCATTATGGTAATTATACCGCTGTCTTAAATGCTTGGAGGTGGTTGGTATTTGTGACCTCTCTGGTATGTTTCATAGGGGAACAGCATAACCTTCCACTGTCCCAAAACTGAAGTGGGCCCCCTATCTATTAAAGCTGTCTTGAACAAGTCAGCAAACTCTGTAATGGATCCTTTATATCCCCCTAAACATACCTAATAGTGTAGGACACGCTCCAATGCAATGGGGGAAGTTCCTACAGTTTGACTACTTATTGTTGAAACAGCTTGATGTAAAAGCTGATAATAAAATAGATTGTGCATTTTGTTAGCAGGGCTCAGCCCTGTAACCACATTAATGATATATTAGTTATATCAGGGATGTAAGCTGACTTTTAAAGATGTCCCTTCAGCTTCTCTAATATGTGAATTCAGAGGAGAAAAAAAAAAAGTGTTTGTTTCAAATTTTAATTTTCCCCAGCAGCATATAATGATTTACTGCCTTTTTCTGTCTTTCAGGATTCATGTTCATTGCCTCAGATGCAGCTACAAGTCAGTATATTTTAGCTGATATTTTTCTTGCCTGCTGAACTGACAGAGCCTATCAAGGTAAATCAGGTGAGGTAAGTCCATTAATCAAATGCAAAAGTATTAAGGAAAAATGCATTTAGTAGTGTTCCTAGAAGTTACTTCCCTGAATTTGGAATTTGTTTGCCCCATACAGTGGCCTGCCCAGTTACATCACGTGTACTTCAATTTCACAAAGGTGCTCCAGATATCTTGTCCTAGAGACCTTGGTCTGAGGGAAACTGTAAATTCCAGCCTCACTGGTAACCCACTGCTGGTACTCTCCTGCTCCAAAATACTGCTGCAGGTGGCTGAGAGCCCCACACAACGTATAACAGGGCAGCTGTGGGAGGTATCCCCAGATGGTGCACGGGTCACACTCTGTGGGCTACATTACTGATGCTCAGCAGCTTCTAGCTGTGTGGAAGCACTTGAACAGCATCATCTTATCTTAGAAAAAAAGAAATATTATTAATTGCAATGACTGTATAAATAAAGGTAATGCATGAATAGAAAAAGTAACATCTTCCATCTTTTAACTTTCTTCACAATAACTTGAAAATTATAGACAATCATGTCTTTTTAAATGAAAGGAATAATAATTGGGGGGGGAAGTAATTCACAGCAATAGTATTTCAAGCAGGCCAGGAAAAATATCTGCTGGTTCATTTAAGTCCTTAAGTCCCGTATCAAACAGCTACATTAAAAGTAAATGTAAAGAAGTTAAACTTATTATGCATATATGAGCATACGACAAGAAGAAATCCACTATGGAAATAATCAAGTTTAAGAAAAGACAAGTGGGGAAAGTGGTAGGTTGTAAAAGATGTGTGAGAACTGACAGTCTCAAGAGGAAGATATTTCCCAGCAGGTTGAATTCTCAGAGTAAATACTTAAGAAAAAGCTTCCATGGTTAAACAGAGGGTAAAAGTTCATTTGAAAAGATTACATCCCTCAGAAGTTCAAGGTGAAAACAGAAAATAAAACAAACACATCATATGCCTCAAAAGACACACAGGGCCATCAAAAAACTTGCAGTTAATCCTTTTCCATAGCAAACAGGACACCTATCAATTAGCAGGACCAGCAGATCGCTAAGGTGCAAAAGGAGAACATAGAAGAGAGAAGGCCATGGCAGCAAACCGCATGAATTATTTGCATCCCTGTTTGTAATAAACTCAAGGTAGCTCCCTTGCTGTAATCTTTCTCTATATAGTATAAATTGAGCAGTAACAATTTTCCAGGACTAAGAACAGCTGGAACTACAATTTGTCAGCGTGGAAGGGAAGATAAACAGAGACAAGAGCACTCCAAATCATGAGTAGCAAAGACAGATCAAATAGGGAATGGAAGTTTTTGTATCACGAAAGACAGTAAACAAGGATGTGTCAAAAAATTAGTTAATTCAAAGCTAACAAAAACAGAAGCATTGCCTCATTATAGCATGTAGATAACTTTGAATTTCCTTGCCACAAGATGTTGTGGTTTGCTGAATTTGACATGAATTAAAAATCTCTTGGACAAACTGATCCATCAAGATCTATTCAACACAAAGATACTCCCTCAGACTTCGGATGTAGCATCTCTCTGGAAGCTGGGAAGATAAGGCAGATAGCTATCACTACATGCTTGCCATTTTATAACAATATTTAGTAGTAATCATCCACTTTCCACCACTTCTCATCAGTTTTGGAGCCAAGATGCTGGGGTAGATGGATCTTTTTTAGTCTGAGCTGTGATGGTCCTCCTTGCACACTGCTTTTAAATAGTCCCTGCAGTTTGTGTAGAACATTCTGTGAATTCATTTGGGTCAACCTGAACAACATGTGTCAGATAAAGGACTCCAGACTGAACTAAGACTTAAGAAAATATTTGGAAGAGATAATTAAAAGAGCAGAATCTGCGAGTAACATAAAAAGAAGACAAAAAATAATAATAAAAAAAAAGAATTAAACTTGCATATATTCTTAAATCTTCAAGTAAAAAGAGGAAACACATAAGAGATGACAGAAAATAATTCATCTCTGTAAAAAACAAAACAACAAAAAAAACTCTTTTCCTCCCAGCAGGTGAAATGACAAGAACATTTCAATTTGTTCTCAGTTCACATCCAAATTGACTTTTTTTTTTTTAATCTCTCTGCAACTTGATGAATTCGTAGAAAATGGAGAGTATATGAATATATGAAAGTGCAAAAATCATAGAAACTGACATGTTTTATATATATATATATATATATATATATATATATAAAAGTAACTGAATTAATTCTATAACTACATAACCCCTATAAAAAGGGTCTTGGTTGTGTTAGTCCTCTGTCATGAAAAATGATTGAATGTAGACGTTCTTTCACATTGGTTACATAAGTGGAATCCTCACATAGTACAGACTGCTCAGGCTTCACCCAATTACACCAAACTATGACTGTTACTACAGCAGCTGAGGATCTGCCCAACATGTGTACCATGTTGACTAACACAGCAAAGTTGTATATTCTGACTTAAGGAGATCACCATTTTCAAGTAGCTCATTGCACATGAGACTGTTGGCTGACCATTTACTGAGTCTCTCGTACACCAACCTATACATGCAAGATGGGAAAGAGAAGAGAAAAAAAGTGGTACAGTCTGCACTTTCTCTTTTTTGAAGCCTTGTGCTCAAAAGAGGCCTCCAAGCACCTATAGAATAAAGCAATAAAATAAGTCAATGCAGCTTCAGAATGTGTAGCTTTCTTCTTCATGGGTAGTAGTATAGTCCCTATCGCTGTCTTGGGTATGAGGCAACCCAAAGCCTCTCTGAACCTGAGCTAGGAAGGAGTTTTCCCACTACTGACACCTACAAAATTCCAGCTGTCAACCCCCTCCTTAATGAAATGCTGGAAGAGTTATTTACAATTAAACCCAGATGTTTTCTAAATCGACTGTCATCATGAAGTTCTGTCAGTCAATAGCAAAGATGTGACTGAGCTGCTCTCCGGTGACTTTCCCCTAAAGTGCCTTTAGAGGTTCTTCCACCTGACGAACCACTCCAGTGACAGGATACTCTCATGAGATTCATCATTTTCTTCAATGTAACCAGACCTCAGATCCATCACAATTTTAGAGCCTCCTAAGAGATTCATCTTCTAATTGTCATTCTTAGTTTATCCAAGGATTTGTAACTTACTGTATGAATTCCTTGGCCAAATTCAGTAATCCCCTGAATCTCAACCCTCACATTTTTGTTTTATTCAAATTCTGCTGGCAAAAATTCTCACAATACTCCTTCCTGAGAAGTACAGAAATCTTCTGTTCCCTTTTTCCCATATACTCAGCTAAACATCCCTGACCATACATACTTCTACATTTCTTCTCAGTGAAACCTTACATATCTTACTTCCAACTGTCCGCCTAAGTATTTATTCACTATAATTTCCAGGTCAAATAACTGAACTAAAAAATTTAATTCTATAATGTATATGAAAAGTTTTGCTTTGAAATAAAATGCAATAAAATGCAAATAATTTTTGCATTTTCAACAGCTGAAGCAGAATTGGAGTCATTTAGCATACATTATAACTTGAAGTTAACCAGTATTTTTTTCAGGACATAGAATGGAACAGAATTTTCCCATTGTTCCCTAATGAACTATAGTTAATATACTAGGTTTCTTTCTGTGTAACCTTGAAAAAAAATACAAAAGGTATATTTTCGTTATTGTATGAAAGAAAGACACAAACATGCAAAAGTTTTCTGTTGTTATCAGATTTAAGGAATGAATTTGTAAACACTTATCTATAATATAGTTAAAATCAATAGCCCTGCTAGAAGGAAGTGAAAGCATTTTGTATTCATTTAGTCATTAAACAAAATCACGAACATTTGCTAAAAAAATAGATACAGATTATTCATTACCATTATGCTTTACTAGCTGGAATAGATCCCTGATAAGAATCATACTAGAACTATAGCTTCTAATGAATGATTAAAGGCTAGGGAACAGATGTGAGGAGAAAGTAGAACAACAATAACTCTTTCTTTTTTTTTTTTTCCTGGGGATGCATATGTGGTTCTCCTTCATTCCCGTCTTTCAAGCTTTGCTTTCAGCTCTGTATAACATAAGAGACTGAATTAGGACTGGATTTGAACTATTTCCCACATTGTGGAAGGGAGCCATTTTAGATGAAAACAAACTCTTTAATTTGAAGTGTCAAAAACATGTTTTAACAAATTTATTTTTTTCAGTGTTCTGAAATCTGATTTGACCCATTTTCTACAGTTTTGGCTTAGTGAAATAGAGACATTTTTTGGATGAAAATCATTTTTCCAAGAAGCTCCAAGATAGCTTTGCTGTCCATGGTAGTCCATACAAATATCACAGGAAACTTCTGGTATATGCAATGGCCTAATCAGCTGCAACTTGGATAATACACAGAAAGTTATCTAACTGGTTCCCAGATGACAAGGAAATCTGTGTCCCATATGCTGTTTAGAAAGGCGGGTCTTAAAAATTTAATTACACAGGAGAATGACACAAAGCTTGCTTTTTAAAAATATATTTAAAATCATTATCATTCATTTTTTTCCACATTACATATCTACTTGAACCCTGTACATTCATCTAATCCACAGTTTGCTCCTTTCTCACACGCACAACTGCTTGCAAACGTTGTCATGTACCATCAAACTTCACTTAGAGTTTTCTTTCATTGGCATCCCAAGAATTCAGGTCACAGAGAAACAAACTTGACAACCCAGAAGATGAGTAAAGTCATCATGAGTGAACACACATGCTCACCTACATGGGAAATTAGTATGCAGTTAGCTACTCTACAAATCTAAACTTCTTTTATACCAGTTTGCTGGCTCCTAGTTTTCTTTTTCCTCCCAGTGGAAGTGCAGAACTTTATATAGCAAATCAAAGCTCCCTGATTTTTCACAGGTAAATTTTCACAGACCTCTTATAAAAAGCTCACAGACCTCCAGAGATCTGTGGGCTATCTATGGAAACAAACACCAGCGTCAGTGTGCCAAATTTGTTCCCACCATAGAAACTCTTTGTAGTGCACAAAGACTGTAAAGTACTTTTATGCCACTTTCAAAAAACATATTTTTCAAGTTCAATTTCTAGTTAAAAAGTACAGACCTGTATTTGTAAGTGGTTTGTCTGGGTGAAAACAGGAAATCTATGGATTATCACAGAAAGCTGATTGATTGTATGTCCAATAGCCCTGTGTTTTCTGATTCTAATTACCCAAATAGTTAAGAAAATTTCCCTCCTGCTCAGTAAAGAAATTTGCTTGTGTTTCTAGACAGAAACATTACTACATTTCTCATGCATAATGAAGTATTCATGGCAGCAGCAGAGGCTTTGACTTTATACATAGGTATTATTAGCACTTTTTACTTACCTTTTAAGGTGGTAGAGCACAAAGAGCTCTTCCAGAGCAGCTTTATCAAAACCTACAGTGGCAGTTCAGGGGATTACCAGCCACAGCTGTCTGCTTTCTGCAGGGGGAATGCCAGCCCTCAGCTGCTCCCTTTGCTATCCTGATTGCAGTGCAGATACAAATGCAGTTTGGTTTCCTTATGATACTTGCACATAAAAAGCAAGCAGAAAAGTCAGTGCATGGAAGAGGCAGTCTCTCTGATATCTCAGAGACAGTTGCCCTCTAGCAAATCTAGCTGTGATCATTTCTGCATTGAACATGTTCGGGTTAAAAATAAACAGAGTTGTTTTGTTTGTTTGTTTGCTTGTTTGTTTTTTCTCCCTCCTTTTTTGAGGGAGTGAGGAATGTCTGATCCAAGTTGTCACATGGCCCCATAAACTTTACAAGGACAATTGAAGGAGGGCATAGGCTGGGAATGAGCAGCTGGCAGCTGTTAAGATGGCATTGTCAGTGAATGGCACTGCTTTCCTACATTTGCACTGAAACAGAGTTTGAGCATTCAGATAATCATCTATGACATCTGAGATATGGGAGCGGCATCAAGCAGATGGGCAAATACCTGCTTAAAGCTAGCTCGAGTCACTGGAAAGGACATCTGTCTCTTCTCTCAGATCTGGTGCTTCAGTGACCCTGGTGCAGCTGAGCAGCAAGAACTCTGCTGTGTTTATGAACTGATATTTTTCAGAAGCTCCTACTCTGAGTGGTATTTTTGAGTGAATTTTCACAAGTTAGACAAAAAAATTCTGCTGTCAGATGTGCCAAATGTCAAGTCCTTTTTGCAACACATGAAGTTACTACAGCTTCTCAACAAAACAGTGTCAGAAATTTAACTGAGATGCTTAAACCAGCCACCTTTTCCTTCAGCCTTGTTCAGCAAAATCATTTTATTTGAAACTTTTCACTCTGAGGCACACACTAGTTTGGGAGCTTTCACATATTCTTACCCACCCCTCAAAGGAAAATTTTAAAAAGTTACATAGACCTGAAAGCTGCGTTTCTAAAGACAACTTAGGGGCACCTGTGACTACATTATCCTTTAGTCTAAAAAGTTACCATGTAAGTCCTTTCGTCTTCTCTTGTATCCAACCCTACACCATCATATTTTTCTAAGTAAACACTGGGGCCAGCATACAACACTAAAAGCATATAGAAATGACTAATATGAAAGGGCTGAGCAAAAGGCCTTTAAAAATAAACCAAAGATAAATCATTACTTAAGAATAATTGTTTTGTTTGCTTGTCATTAAACATCTGTACATTTACACTGCAAATGTTCCACTGTTTGTCTGGGTTTAATCGTAACAACTTTGCAGGGATGTCTTCTTCTTCCTCATTGTTTTTACTTGGTTTCTAGGGCAAACAAGACCATTTTTTTTCCAGCCCTTTTAATAAATTAAAGTTGCTACAGCATTAGAACTAAATAACTGTATAGGATGGAAACTTAAATCCAAGCCTCAGAAAGCATCAAAGATGCACTTTCTTGCCCCCTCCCCTTGGTAGCCCCCAGGACCTCTCTGCAGTGACTTGGTAGAATTCAGGGTAGAACTTGACCTGAAGCATGTAAATCTAGTCCTCCTCTTCCTCCCATTTTTCAGTCTTCTGCTAACTTTTCCAGACCACAAATACTGTACTGCATCTGAACTGTTTACTTTGCTGGGAATGCCATCTGCGTGGTGGCAGCTGGGGTGGGAGTGAAGGCACATACACTAATCAGCAGTGATAAATACAGACAGTGGACACAGTTAGGAGAAGTTCTGCTGCTTTCCAGAGCTCTGCATCTTTGCATGCTTCCATTAAGTACATAAACCTCTTCTAACACTGATGTCAAACATCTGGATTATTTAGCAAAAAAGCAAATTCAGAACATTTGAAGAGAGATGTCAAACAAGCCAGTTTGGGCAAGATGCTAAGACTACTGAACGTGCTTAAGCCATTTATGGCTAAGTGCACTTTTTAGTATATTACAGTATACTGGAATCAGCAAGGGAAAATAAAAATGACTAAGTATTATCAAAAGGAGTATGTCTTAAGAAATCCAAAATGAAAAATCAGTGAAGATCTGGAGAGAAAGTTTCTTGCAGACCAAAGATAAAGTCAGTAACCACATAACTGACAGCTGAGTCTAAATCCTAAAGAGGAATTGCTGGCATAACATATAAATTTCCAATAGGTACTTAACAGGACTGCTTAGATTTGAGCTATCCTTTTCACTGTATTACAGAAAGGGAAACTCAGTCATTAAAAGCCCATCTTAATGTATTCAGATCTGTAAATAAGATGATAGCAGAGGAAATTTTAAAGATTAAAATTTTGCTCATATGTATTTACTAACAGCTCAGTAACAACAACCTGTATACACAGAATCACAGAACGGCTGAGGTTGAAATCCCCTGCTCAAAGTAAGGTCCATGAGGGAGCAGGTTCCTCAGGGCAGCATCCAGTTGGATTTTGAATATCTCTGAAGACACGGACATCACAACAGCTCTGAGCAACCTGCTCTAGTGTTTAGACAGCCTCACAGGAAAAAAAAACAACTATGCTTAAATGAGATTTCTTTTGTTTCAGTTTGTGCCCATTACCTGTTATCCATTCCCTGGGTACCAGTGAGAAGAGACTAGCTCTGTCTTCTTTCCTCCCTCCTATAGGGTATATGTAAATACAGATAAGATCT
The DNA here is from genome assembly GCF_964034855.1 of Anser brachyrhynchus. NCBI lineage: Eukaryota > Metazoa > Chordata > Aves > Anseriformes > Anatidae > Anser > Anser brachyrhynchus. Next base: position 53,561,571 of record NC_137695.1, on the reverse strand, counting down.
CCCCAAGCCTTCTCTTAATGAGGATAAAATGGTAATAAATATTAATAAAACATTAATAAAATATTTTAAATGTTTGTTTTGGAAATACTTCAGAAGCATCTTCCCTGATTTGTCCGTGGTTTCCACACTGAATACAGCTCCCAAGAGATGGGAATATTTTCTAGCCAAGTACCGTTATTGTTACAAGTTTCATCAACTGCAGCAGATCTTACTTCAGCAATATTGTTTACTTTCAAACTGTATCTAGGTAACTCATTTGATAAGACTTTCTCCTCTTCCCATAAGTATGTTAATTTCACATATTTCAACCTTTGTTTTCTCACTCTTGGGATTTGTCTAAAATACACAAAATTTAAGAGCAATCAATAACAAGAAATGAGCTCAGTCCTTCAGCAAGTCTACAGCTGCACTACACCTGAAGGAACTAAATGACACAGAAGTGGCTTAATGCCCTTTAATTTATGGAAGTTGGATTCACATCACTAACTCGATTTGCCTTAACTTGGCTGTCCTTATTTAGAATTGCCTGGAAACAGAGGTTTAATCTTCAGTGTTGCAGTTCTCTATGTGCGAGTCTTAAAGAAAAAGAAAGGTCACATCGTATTAGTAAATGGCTTACCAATTTAGCTGATGTTGGTTCACTAATAAAAACTATGTAACCAAAAGTGTAAAACTGCATTCACATCGCTTACAATAAGATTGTCACTATCTGCTCTTCACCTAATTCACTTAAATTCTGTGAGCTCAATTTGTGGTCTTAATGGAGGACTTCTCTTTGTCTTCAGCAGTTCAGCTCAACAAACTCTTCCAATTTTATTAATATCTTCTTAGACATTTTTTTTCTTGAGGAAGAACCTGGAACTACTGACCATCTGCAATGAAAAAGATGAAGTTTTTCTACCAGACACAGTGAGTGATTCCCAAAACAGCAAATAAAGCACAAGCAGATTATTCTGATATATTAAAAGTACTGAATTACATTGCTTTGCATAAATTTTAACATAAAATTTTAAAGTTTTGAGTTAGCATCTGAATTCCATTTAAATAAATTAGCCTTAAAAAAGTCATGTTCTTAGTCTCATGATTTTTCAGTTATCTTGAGATTTAAGACTACCACCACCACTGAAAACTTCAACTACCTTCATAAAAATTGAATGGTTTCTGGCCTGTTTAAGGTTACAAAAGAAAACGGAGAAGATATTCAAGGCTTGATGTGCAACAAATGGTGAGCCATTTGTATACTGGGCCTTATTCTTCAACAGTGCATATCATTCATAAATTCCCAGTAGTGAAAATGGTGTTAACAAAATGCATGAAGAACAGATTTTGATAAACCAAGGCGATTTACATCACATCAGAGATTTTCAACAGAAAAACAGGCACTTACACAAACTCTGCTGTCACCTTCAATATCATAACTTAAAATTTGCAGCACAAGACCTATGACAAAGCAGGAATGCTATGTTAAATCCTGTTTTTCTTAAACTCTTCTTTGACACAAAAGCTTTGCTCATCAGCAGCCAAACATTTTCACATGTCCTAGTGTTTGCAGATTTTTGTTATAGCAACAGGTACTATTCCTCTGTTTTGTTCTTAAAGAAATATTTCCCAGTTCAGAAATGGAGCAATGATGAGCTGTCTAGCTAGTTTAATAAGTGAGTGGGTTTGGTAACAAAGCAAGTTACTGAAATGGCCACAGAGATTTTTGTGGTTGCCAATGGACTTTGGGAGTGCCATCTCTCCCAAAAGAACCTCTGGTGCATGGTCCAATTTCTATCTCAACCATCTAAAGTTTCTTACTTCTAATTAAAACACTGAATGTGCTAGTTAGCCAGGAGAATAATAACCTTTAAAAAGGTAAATTGTAATTTTAGTTCTGAAGAACAAATTTACTTTTGACTTTTTTAGGGGAACAGCATAGCACTACTTCTTACACAGCTTTTCCTCCTCCACAGAATTTTCTGTTCTGGAGGAAAATGAAGCATTCATTTTGTGTTTTAAAAAAAGATCCTTGGAAAAAAAAAAAACAGCAACAACAAAACAAGAACAGAACGGCAGCTACTCTTGCCACCTGAAAGATCTTGGTGACAACGTCATTTTTTCCAGAAGAAAATCTGCAAGACCTCAGGATTTCCGTAAGTATTTTGGACTTCTGGGGTGGAAAGGTGGTAGTTTTGTTAATGGTTGAAAATACCCCAGACAGGGAATGCTGATTCCTAAACTCTTTTCCCCAGATCCAGGAGAATAGTCCTTCCCATACACTTTAAGATAAGATAGGGAGTAAGGAGCAGCATGACAGTCCGTCCCCCTTCTGCTAGTGGTGTCTGAGAAGCAGCCGCAGGACAGGTGTGTTTCTTGGGATGGGTTACAGAAGCACATGGTAGTATAGCAGCAGTGAGATGAGCAGGAAGCAACCAGATAAATCTACAACAGAATACCTCAGCCTTTCTGGATCTGAAGTATGTGTACAAAGTGCAGCGCTACATGCATTTTCATATAAAGCAGTTTCTTGCTTTAATGGAATCCATTAGAGAGGTATTTGAACTCTTGTTCATCCTGCTGTCACTGATGTGCACCAGCCACAAACAACACAGTCCACTTGTCTCTATTTTCTTCCTTCATGAGTCAGAAAGTGTGTATAATGTGCTAACAGTAGTTAGAAGTGGCCAGATTAGTAAATGAATGAGCTATTTAGTGTAATGAATAAGGCATCATTCAAAGACTACTTTTTAAAATATCCTTTCCCACTGCTCGGTGAGCCTTGAGAAAAAGGTATGCCAGAAAGTAGTTCATAGTAGAAATTACTTCCAAGCTGAATTTACCCCTTCACTAGGGGCCACAGTTTACAGAAAAAAATAAATAAAAATAAAAAATAAAAAAATACATTAAAAGACAAAATGTGGGCAGTATGAATGACAGTTAAAAAAGCAGTGAAGCAAATTCTGTGGTTCAAATATGTTGTTCTGTTATGCTCTTTGGGTAGCGTTCACCTGAGCAGAGATGCCTTCATTTTGCCCACTAAAAGTCTCCTTCAGTCTCTGTAGGTAGTGCAGACACTCCTCCAAGACTCAGTCAGAGCAGAAGCCAGGGTAGGTGTGCAGGCCATTGCCTGCAGGAACCTTCCTCTTTCACAGACTGCTGAAAAACAGGACGCTGCCTAGCTAAGTGAGGTCTTTCATTTAGGATGTTTCACATTAAAAAGATTATCTAGCATTGTAAAAGGCAAGATATCTGTGTTACCTGAAAATAATAACCACAGAATCCTTGAAATGCAAATTCTTGTTTTTACATATATTCATTCATGCAAATACAGATCCTGACCCAGAAATTTTATTCAGTTGAGTAATCTTCCTTTGACTTCAACAGTATTCTACTACATATGAACAAAGCCACTGTCAGGTTTTGCATTTGAACAGTATCCTCCATTTGACTTCAAATGGGACTGTTGTATTATAAAAACTCCTAAATCATGCCAATTTGTCCAGACGAGATTTCAAATCTTTTTAATATTCAGCTTCAGCAATACAGAAAGCAACACTGCCAAACACTTCATAACCATTCTACTGTGCTCACATTTTGATCAGAAAATTTTCATAAAAGCCATTTCACATGGGTGTTGTCACCTGCCCTACGCTAGATGCATCATCTCCTCTGTGCAATTAGTTATACAAACATTGAAAAATGAGTTTATCACCTGGAATTGAATGTTGATAAACCCTCCTGAAGATATACCCAAAACATAGCCCAGGAGAATTCTCAACAGGTACAAATGATTTATACATATACAATAGCACATACAGCCTCCTAACAAACTAAAGATCTGCCAGGAGCAGCAGTGACTCAGTGTCTGCTTTAAAAGGAAGAATGTAAAAGAGGCCATAACTGAGGAATAAGAGGTTTAATCCTCAAACTAGGGAAAAGTACAGAGCACACTAATAATTTGGGGGATTTACAACATCCGTGTACTTTCTGATAGAAATACAGGAGAGGAAGGAGCACAGAAAAAGAAAGGTTTGGACAACCGCCATGGAAAGTTGCACATTGACAGTACACTTCTGCTTCCTTGTTTAGGTGATAATACTTGGTCTTCTGAGCCACAGGTTCACCTCACCCACCACATGATCTACACTGTCATAACAAGAGCAACCAGAATACACTCATTTTGGCCTCCTGTTCCACACAGGCTGTCTGCTGGCTGTCTCACTACCTCGATTGCTCACAGCACACCACTACTGTACTTCAAGAGAGTGTATAAACAGGAGGGGAAACCACTGTTTACATGCGTTGACAGTGATAGAACAAGGGGGAAAGGTTTTAAACTAAGATGGGAGATTTAGGTTAGATATTAGGAGGAAGTTTTTCACTCAGAGGGTGGTGAGGCACTGGAACAGGTTGCCCGGAGAGGTTGTGGATGCCCCATCCCTGAAGGCATTCATGGCCAGGCTGGATGTGGCTCTGGGCAGCCTGTTCTAGTGGTTGGCAACCCTGCCCAGAGCAGAGGGGTTGAAACTAGATGATCTTTAAGGTCCTTTTCAACCCAGGCCATTCTATGATTCTATGATTCTGTGATTCTGTGATTCTACTAATGCACTTGGGACAACACCATTTCTGATGTGGTGGTGGCTGTGGCTTCAAATTGCAGCAAAACTGATAAAATAACCAGCTGCCATGAAAAGGGTGGTCCCTGCACTTCCCCTCTTGCATGCCATCTCCACCTCCCTTGTGCCAGCTGTGGTCCTTGTCTGGCCACATGGTGAACCAGCTCAGGGAGATGGGCAGCACCATGCCAGCCCTCCTGAAAAAGGCAGTTCTCAGCTTGGTGTTATCTTAGTCAAGCTGGTCATTAAACAGCAGCAAGCACAAACAACTACTAAAAGCTATTTTTCACATGTGGGTTAGAAAAGACAGAGGCTGTGGTATTGCTGTATGAACCAAGAGACCCAAAATTCCCCAGTATGGTGAGCGCCACTCTGAAAACATTACATTCTCTTATTCCTTGGAGCAAATCATTGGGGGCCTCATACTCATACTCACATATATATGCTAAACAAACCAAAACAGTAGGTTAGGAGCTGGAAAACAAAACAAACTAAACATCAATAAATCATCGACACCTCATAGCATAAGAAAATTCCTGCGTAGTGTCATCTGCTGATTATTAGTTTCATTTACATTGGAATTTGCATTGTTTCCATGCAACTTTTGAGCATCCAAATAATTACAGTTGTGTTACTGTATTATTTTAAATCTAGTCAGTGAAGTGAATAGAAGAGCCCATCCCTGTGTTATTCTGGCCAATATTACATTCTATTACATAAGAAACGGGAATTAAATCAATTTTAATGCACCATTTTAATAAGACGACAACTGCAGTTCTAGATTGCAATTATGGAGATAATTACAATTTCATTGGTACTGCTTAAGATTAAGAGTACAAAATTTACCTTGGATGAACATTTCATTATCTAAGATGAACCCAAGATATTTTTCTTCTAAATCATATCTTGGCTTGTTTTATTTCTTAGCTTTGACTGTTTAATAAAGGCATAAAGAATTTTACAGGTAGAGTATATCAAAACAGGCTAGCTGGTTCAACGTCAAATTACTGTACAGTGATTTGAAAAAAAAACATTAATTTTGAAACAGCTCTGGAGGCTGAGTATAAAGATTATTAAACATAAGTTTTATATATGCAGAAAAATTGCTTTTGCATGAATTCACTTTTAAAATGTTAATATATGCATAAGAAAATTGTGTTTCTTAATCTCTGAAGAAACACTTATCACTAGGAACTGCTTAATTCTTTTCCTGTGCTTGATTTATTAGCTTATGAAATTATGCTAATAGTTTGCATGCTAATGGTTTTGGGGCTCAAATGACCTGATTTTAATAATGAAGTAATTTATGCAGTAAATGTAATCAGCATCTATGAATCTCACTTAAAAGAACATATCAGTGATTACCTATGCTAAAAACAAATGCTTGTCACTATGGTACACAGTATATGTTATGACAGGGAACTGGGATGTGTTCAGTTCATCATACCCTTTAGGCTGGTTGAGTCCCACTTTGATGAGCTACTCTAAGGCCTACAACTGCAGCTCCCTTAACAGTTTTCACAGCTCACTGTCAGCCAGCTTCCTCACATGGTCACCTTTTAAAGAAAAATGACAATGGCAGGAGATGGACAGCACCAGGACTGAAGGCTAACCTGGAGACAGTAAGAATTTCTCCATGAGTAGAAGACCTCAGTGACAAAGAAACCTCACACACCTGGGCAGACGGGGTTGCAGGAAGAAGGGAAAGTGTGTGTTTAGTTAAGACGTTTTAAGCTTTAGAGGTTGCAGGAAAAACTGTGCTTTTATTAAGGATATGACCTGCATGGAATATAAAAGGTGAAACTCCTTGCAACATTTGGGCAGCCAGTGTGAAACCGATTCTTCACAAAGATTCTTTCCTAAAACAGCTGTATTTACAGACCTGCTCACTGTAAGGATGTATTTGAACATCCATCGCCCTGCATCAGTTCCTGTGCTGTTCCTCAAGATGAGAAGAAATTCAAGACTGTGCTCTGAAATGTAAACAGCAATGGTTTCTTTGCAGTAATGGATGCTCATGTTTTGATAACCTGCTGAACATCAATATTCACTTTGGTATAAAAAAAATCAAAAGCATATTACTAGCTGCCAAAGATGATCTAACTGTTCAAACATGCAGACAGAAGCTGCAGGAGGTCTGATTGGACATTATCCAAAATGTATAGAGTCAATGGAAGAGCTGGATCATCCCTTCCCCAAAGAAAATGAGATGCCTAAAGGCCAGAAGTCCCCTCCCCTTCCAAAGACCAATACTGAAAAACTGCATTTTGCCATTAATAAATACCTTTATTGCAGCACCTCAAGCAGATGGTAAAAAAATGGCTTAAAGTACTATTTCTTGAGTTGTTCATTTTACAAAGCACAGAGGTGATATGCACTGAGTGTGGCTAATGTTCCTTATCCCAGGATTCAGACTTATAGATTCATGCGATTTATTTCTTGTCCCTCTAAATACCTTAAAGAGGAAAACAAGTGTGATACTGTAGGGTTTGTTATCTTTTATTCCAGTCGTAAACAGACATACATAAGACATGTATGGATCATCCAAAAATAGCTCATCAGAAGTTGTTCAGACTGTTCCTTCTACAGACCACATAGGCCTCACTGAATAGTGAGATGCATAAAACTTTTGAGTAGGGCCTCTAAGAATCTCATGAAGGCGGTCTTGGTATAAAAGGTGACATAAAGGCCAGGCTGCTGCCTGCGCATAGCTGCAGAGGTTGTTGAGGCTGACCCTCTGTTTTAGCCCTGGGTAGGGGCTGGGCGCAGCGACAAGAAACCTGCTGAAAATGTCCCTGTAGAGGCAGAAACAGGGCTTACCCTGCAAGCTCCAAAGTCTCCTGCTCCAGAGGAGCCCAGGCTGGGCTGAACTCCACTAGTATAGTAATAAGAGCAAACTTGATCAAAGCCTGCGTGTTTGCTTGAGATGTGGATGCCATACACCCTGTTACCATAGAGCCCCGACAGCTTAATGAGCCATCACCCATCAGCCACGCTGCTGTTACTCTGTGTAGTTCCTGCCCTGCCCCCCTCTCTCCGGAGAAATGATCCTCAGTCCCACCGAGAGTCTCGCAGACAAGTCCTCACTGCACGGAGCTGCCTGCTGCCATCCATCTGACAAACCCAGGCATCCTCGTCTCGCAAAACTGGATTTCTGGAGGTGAAATCTCCCCTCCTCCATTTCCATACACTGTGCCTGGAGGACACTCCCCTGACAAGAGGGCCCTGCTGTCGGCAGAGGCAGGGTCAGGAAGGCAGAAGATAAAAGGACAAATTTCAAAGTTCAGACATAGTTTTTTTGGCAAACTGTAACAGCTCAAAGGGGTAAGTATCTGTCTACTGTTTACTTGGAGCTCTGACAAGAATAACTTACCACTGACAAACTCGGCTCACAAACACCACAAACCCAAGCCACAGAGCCCTCAGTTCTGGTGCACGCTTCCCATCAGACACACACACAGACGCCCAGATAGCCAGCATCAGCATTTCAAAAGCAAACAGGAAAATCCCAACATGCTCCTTCTCTTCCACTTGTGGGAATCTCAGCTTCCCCGGCTGGGTCAGGACCCGGGGCCCTGTGGTCTCTCCAGCTGTGAGAGGAAAGGGAGCACTGCAATTGCTGCCCTCTGCTCCTGGACAGGGGTTTGGAGGCAGAAAGAGGGCTGGAGCTGCCCATGTGCTGTCGCAGTGCCCATCAGCAGCCTGCCTGCTCAACTTTGGCTCTCTTGCAACGTGGGGAAGCCACCTCAGCCCTTCTGCAGAGGCACCGAGGTGATGGTTAGTGTTAGGAGATGTTTGTTGGTCTTGCAGTGTTGCACTCATTTTGGCTGAGAGCTTTCTGCAAGAGGGCGGAGGTTCATGTTCGGGTGTGTAAGGGTACAAAATCTGAAGGGAAGAGCCTGGGACCCTGGGGTGCTTCCTCACCTGCTGTGGTTCTGGAAGGGAGGCACAAGGAGGAGGAATGTAGTATCCGTGGGTACTTCACTCTAGCCTGGAGGGCTATCTGTGAGGTTTCATGCTGACACAAAAAAGTACTGACACACTAAAAACACAATATTTACAAACAGAGTAATCTGTCCTGAGAATAATTCTAACATCACAACTCCAGAAATTAGCTCAGTAGAAACCATCCTTTTATTTACTTACCTACATCAAAGCAGAACAGAAACATATCACAATGCATGCAAAATGCTAGATGATTTGAATCTGTCAAATTATTAATTAGCTGTCTTAAATAAAAGCAGTCTGTTAGCAGAGTCATCTTCATTTCATCCTACTCTTGTTTCTTGCATTGTGTCTTGATTTAATATTAGGTTTTAAATACTTCTGGGCAAGGATTTGTTTCCCTATATACTCATTTTACTCCCAGTAAACAGGCCTGCAGTTTCTAAATGCAATCAGCAATAATATTTATTGCTTTTTTGTGTGCCTATCCAGAAAAAGAAAATTGTTACCAGAATAACACTCAGAAGAATAACAGGATGCAATTGTGCACCCTATTCTTCAAGCTCACATGCTTCACTCCAGAATCATGCCAGTTTGTGTGGAAGTCAGCGGGAAACCTGACCAAATGAGGACTTCTGATTTATTTTCCAGGCATCTCTCTGCCGGATTTAACACAGCTAATGCCTTTTGTTTCTTTCTCTTCATACACTAGGAATGTAAGTAGGCCACAATGGCAAATCTGCACATTTGGTCAAGAAAGTTACTGTGATTTCAAAAATAGGTGTGAAAAACACCATGTTGCAAGCTGGGAAGGGAATAAAAATATGAGATTCAATGTATTCATGATTTTTAGAAACAAAAACAAGAAAAAAGCTTGGCTTCCAGAATTGCTATGGAGCCTTTCCTTAGTCTCATCACTCCATTTTAATTCCTGGACTCTCAGCAGCCCGATATTCCTGTATCAGTGTGTGCTCCTGCAGAACACTGATGCTTCCTGCCTAGGAATGGTTAACTGTATGGATACGCGTTTCTGCACATCTCTGCCTCTTTTTCTCCCCCTCCCTGCTCCTGAATCAAATGCCTCCTGACTCCTTCCGTGTTGCTTCATGGCTCTTTGACTCCTCTCCTCCTCCTGTGGCCTGCATCTCCGTGTCTTTCTCTACCCCCCCTCCTCAGCAGAGCAGCTTCAGGCCAGGGTGACCTCTCCCTCAGGGTCTTTTGTCTAGTTGTCTCTGTCAGCGTGGAGTGACAGGGAGCAGGATCACCACCCCAGCTTCTCCCTAATCAGGCAGCACTCACACAGCCCACACGCCTGCCTGCAGGCTTCTCTCTTTAATGTGACATTGATCATCGTGACACAAAATGGTCACAGATATCTCTTCCTAAAATTCAGGAATGTGACAGCAAGAGACAGAATCACTATTTTATGGCCTGAAGAATATATGGATTATTCAGGTTAGGATAAATCAGGATGGATATTTGCCCTACTTCCATATTCTAGCTATTAATAACCAAAAGCACGCCAGATTGTGACTTGTTCTGTGTGACTGCACAAGGGAGCAACGCTGCCTCCCCCACACCTCCCTGTACACATGCACAGACTAACATTTTTGGCTAATATCTGAAAGCCATTTGCAAATCCAGCCTTTGAGCTCGGAGTCAAGCCTCAAGCACATGGAGGCCCTCCTTCACCAGGCAAGAAAAGGAAGCCAAGACAGGCTGTAAAAAGATACAGAAGACCTGTCTTTGGTCTACTGACCCAGAAACCCTACAGAATACAAACTGCTTCCCTCCCTCTGCTTTCTTCAAGCCACAGTACAGTTCAGTCAGTCAGGGCTCACCCCCTTCGCTAAGCACACTGCCTCAAAATGGACCTACTTCTGGAAAGACCTGGTAGAGAAGATGGTGAACACTCACCTAGAAAAGCCCAGTCACACCACTCCCAGAAAGACTCTTATCCACTGCACCTATACAGGATTTCAGTATGAAGAAGCAGCACTTCCTCCTCATTACTGAAGCAGAGAGAGAGAGGGAGAGCGAGCGAGCATACAGTTACAGAAATAAATCAAGTTGCATCTTCCCTGTCTTTAAAATAGCAAGTGAATTATCTTCCGTATTGTCAACGCTCACCTTTTAGAAGGATGTGAGACAGAAATTGTACAATGTTTCATTGCAGAATGCAATTGCAGAATAACTTTTTTTAAGCCTTTTTTTTTTTTTTTTTTAAATTTTGGAAGATTAAACCCTCAGAAGCCTAAAGTTCTTCCACTTTTTAAAATAGTCTTTCAAATGCCAGATTTTGCCTTTGGTTGCAAAGGGAAAAACAGATATTTTGCAGTCCACTGAGATGAAAGAACTACCCTGACAGCTGAGACAGCTTCCCTGAATAGGATCCCTCTGCTCTTGGGAGTTGGAAAGCTATTCTCTGCCATCCCTTTTGGGTCACTTATGCAATCTGCTCTAGCAACTGGTGCCAGTTCAGCTCAGCTACAGACCAGACTCTCTGGACAGTTTAAATGCCATTCCCTGAATCTGCCTAGGAATAAAGTCTTTATACTTCTGTCAACCACCACATACATGGCCTATTACTGTAAAGCATTACTGCTAGTCCCAACAGTTACCATTTTAATTTTGAGATTATAGTTCTCATATGGCAACTGCATCCCATAGCAGTTATGCAGGTAGTTGAACTCTCTTTTGTCTGTGTTTCTAGACAGTACTACATATTTTATTCATCAGATAAAAAGCAAGCAAGGCAACAACAGAAAGAGTAGGTCGAACACCAACAGCAGTGCATGAGCCTCAACAACACTCATCTTCCCTCTCCTGCTTCTCCCGCAATGCTCCAGCCACTGTTGACTCTGATCATACTTAGTTGACACATAGCCTCAGCAAATGCAGTTCATAATCTCTACATCTTTTGTCCTCTGCTGAGTGTACTGCTAGTATTTCTAAGCAGCAGCCTCAAACAGGCTCTTCTTGCTCAGCTCATTTAATAACTAGATTTGCTAGATCTCTACCCATTATTTGGCAAAGGGCATAATATTATTTGCCAGGTCCTATCTTGGGTAGCTCTTCCAAAAGTTCTTTAGGCCAGGGAAATAAAAAGTTCCCCTCATTTTGTTTCAGAAAGAAACCCTTAATTTATTTTTTTTTCCTGCTTTCTTTGATTCTAATTGTAATATTATCCTAGGCAGAGACATCTTCAAACAAATACTGGTCAGAGGTCTCCTGAGGACCTAAACTAGGTGTATGTCTGCCTTTGTACTGAAAACAACAAGAAGAAAAATCTTCAGGTTTGTTACATGAAAAGGTTAGTCAGGAAATAACTTGGAGAAAGAAGAAAAGAAGTGTAGCACTTCCACATTGCAAACATAATTTTAAATGGACTTTTCAAGGGGGTAAGAAAATGAAAAAAAAAAAGAAAAAAGAAAGAAAGAAAAGAAAAGAAAAAAAGAGTATTTCCTTTTCTTTGCATCCCTGTTAAAAGAGTAATCCACAATCTTGTTTGCTGACCTCTCTAAATTTGGGGACTGGAGCAGATCATTATGGATGGCAGACAGAACAGTCCCTCAGAGGAAGTACACAGAAAAAGGCACAGGCCGTCCGAAGGAGTAGATTGTTTTGAAAGAAGCTAATCTATGAGCAGAGACAGAAAGTGAGAGGGAGATTTCTCTCCTTATTGCCTATACCTATCAGCCAAAATCTGAAACAGGAGATCCTTTCCAACAGTGACTCTCAATATCTCACTAATATAGACTGTGGCTTAACAGCTATGGTAGAGCTTGACATTCCTAATGGATTAAGTTTCAGATCAAGGCTACACGAATTAACAATGACTGCTGGGCTGAAAGCTGGAACTGAAATAAAAATTCTGGAGAGCAAATAAAGAGAAATGGGATCATGTCCACCTAGAAGTGAGACTCAAACTCAGAAAAAGCTCACGCTTGAGCTACAGTGAGCCTCTGTTCACTGTAGAGGCTTATCACTCTATTGGATCCCACATTATAATTAGCAAATGAAGCATCAAATGATGAACATCTGATTTCGTTTGCAAACATATATATACACAAGATGATGAATCATCAATGCAAAATACAAAAGCTTAACAAATTATGTAATTATATATTTCCTGCAGATTTTCTGAAGTTCTTCACGTCATGTCTGAACATTGCTTGCCATGCTATCAACAGCTTTTCATTATTTAAATATTTAATCCCCTGATTATCACATTTCTGCATTAAACAGCTATGAAATTTGGTGCTGCCATATAAAAGGTATATACAGATATAAAATTGATATTGTATGCCTTTTGCTCAAATATAATTCTGGCTTTGTAAATAACTGATAAATGAAAATGTTTCAATATAAATATTACTATATTTTTATATTATTCCCTGTAATATACAACATCTGATAATATTTATGGAGGCATGCTGGAGCTCTTAAGGTTATTTTTTCCTGTCTGACATTACAATTATTATTTTCATCTACATGTATTTCAGAGAAGCACTAGTCCAATAAAAAACTTTGTTCCTAAGGAAATTCCCTTGCAGAACACCGTCAGCAAGAGCTGGTACCAGACAAACAGGTAAAAGACACATTGATGTCAACTTCCCAAACAAATATAAACTCACCCTCGTATTTCTCTCCTTAATAAGCCAGCAGCTCAGAGGTTGAGCAACATGCACAGGAGATGCGCGAATGTACTAACATATGTCCTGGAAGTCTACTGGGACACGAGCAGCAATTTTGCAGCAACATACTATAGACTTACCAAGTATATAAACATATTTCTTAGAGTAATGTTAAAATATCAGACGGCTTCTTTCACATGTCTGTGCAGTTTTTGTACACCATGGGAGCCTCTTTCTGTTCAGTGTCTCTGGGCACTACTCCCTGATCCAAAAAAGAAGCAACAGACTCTCCCTCTTCTCCAGTCCCAGGAGCATTTGAGATTCACATGGTTTTGTTTGCTTCACTGAGAAATGGAAAAAAAAAAAAGAAAGATTAAAAGGATGGTCAGACACTCATACCACTCTGCTTTTCTGTTCTTATGAAAGGGTGATGTTTACCTACCTAAAATAATTTTATTTACTCATATGGCAAAAGGTAGGAAGGACTTTGGAGGCAGAACACAAAGGTAAATCTGGTTTTGCCGAGACAAACAATAAGGGCTCTCAGAAGATAATTCTGAGAGATCAAAAGTCAGTTTAGCTCTTAGATGCAACTTGGGTGCTCTTACTGATGAAAATTGTCACCTAATTCCTGGGAGGATTTCATCAGCGTAACAAAAGACAGCAATAATCCCACTTAAATGCCTTCTACAAAAAGACTTCTTTCACCAAGGAACTGATTCTCTAGGGAAGTCTCATTTCTCCAACAAGCACCAAAAATCCAAGCTCATGCTTTCTCTGATATATGTCTATAAAAGATATATCTGATACATGAATACGTTTACTTACTAGTTGGAGCTGTTTATATATGCTAATCCAGAAATAATTTATGTTTCCATTAGACCAATCAATGACCCTAAGTGAAAGCCAGAGTGTACATCCATTACTGGGCAGCCTTTGGACCCTGCCTTGAGTATTATGTATACTTCACCATTTAAGCATGAGCATGCTCACTGAAGAAATTTCTTTTAAGAGCAAAAAATTGAGAAAATTCTTTATTAAGCATCATCCATGTCTTGAAAGTTCATCAAATATTCTGACAGTAACTCTCTAGGCCCAAATAAAATTTTTATTTAACTACCTCTGATTTAAAACTGTAAAGAGTAAAAGTATTTTTCTTAAATGTATGATGCTGAATCCATTTTGACCACAGCATGATGCCAAGTGTGCCAAAATAGTAAGTGTCAGCTATCATTGTGTACTGGGGTTCCCAAGAAGTTACAAATGGATTTGCAAGGTGAGTTAAAAGCTTGGGATATGTTCTATACAGAAACAAAACTCAGAATCTCAGGGCAAGTGATGGGATTTTTTATTTTTGTCCACATCAGTCATTAGGAATTCATTCATCAATCTCTAGTGACTCAATCATTAGGAACACGAAGCAGAAGTATTAATATATTTTTGGAAACTAAAGGAATGCACACATGAACTTTGAAATTCAGAGATGGACTTCATACAGCAAAGCTTATTAAACTACTTCTCTACAGTTATTTTCCATCCTTTCACTACCCTGAAGATGGATGCAGGAGGTTAGAATAACAAAACTATACATCAAACATTAGAGATGAAAAGACTTTCACCGCATCTTTTCCTTCCTCTGCCCCAAATGAGGTGCAGCAAGCTAGAAAAAAAGCATGTAATATCCATACCATCAGACAAACAACCTCAGCTTTCAAGACTGCTGTGGGCTAGAAAAATAATATTATTTCAAGCATGCAGACATACCTTCCTGAGTAGACATCCAGCACTGGGAAAGAGACTTTGTACCATGAAGCCATCCCTTAAGTAACTGATTAAAATTTGTCTGTGTATCAGCTGGCCTATCACCTTTGGCGGCAAACTGAGGAATCTGAATGGGAAGTCAGAAAAAAATAAACTATTCTTGGACCATCGTTGCCTTGCAAGTAAGCTCACTTGGCCTCTGAACAAGCTAAGCATTTTAGCCCAGCTGCACTCCAATTCAAGGGTTTAATAGTGCTTTGGAGATACAGCCATGGGCCACCCACCTTACAAACGGTAATCACACTGTAATAAGCATAGTTCATTCTTAGTTCCATGGCAGAAGGTGACAGATGGGAACAACATCCTGTATATCGATAAGAGAATTAGAGAACAATAACAGTGGCATCTTTCCTTGAAAGCTGCTTTGGCTCTGCTTTTTCCAGTGGGACTGAGTCAGAGGCATATAACTCAGCAAGCTGAAAAACTGTTAGGACTTCTATGTTAACCTCTGTACATGGACACTATGTGGTACATCACATGCTAAGGATGAAAAGCCTCCTGAGAAAAATGACCTTCGTTTTCAAAATGAGGGTTTGGATGTTTACCCACACAGGAGTGAAATCATCAAACCAAGGTCAGTGTTTTCATTTGAGACTAGCCCAGGCCACAGATCACAGGCATGACTGTCTTCTCTTGAACTTTAGGAGTGCCTGGAAGTGCTTGGTGCCCAACCTGGTATGTGGACTTTCTTTTATAGGTACACTTTAACCACAGATGTTAAAATGATCTAGGGTCAAATATACGGTG
This sequence comes from Anser brachyrhynchus, assembly GCF_964034855.1. Classification (NCBI taxonomy): domain Eukaryota; kingdom Metazoa; phylum Chordata; class Aves; order Anseriformes; family Anatidae; genus Anser; species Anser brachyrhynchus. The sequence goes on along the minus strand of NC_137695.1, from coordinate 53,545,823 downwards.
AAATGAATATTCTGGAAAGGGAAGGGAAGAAGGAAGAGAAGACAAAAGTATTACTACCAAACTGAAGAGCAGGGAGAGAGGACATCAAAGAAAGCACCCAAGGTAGTTCAGGAAGTCTCCATGAGCTTAAGCTTTGAAGTTGAGCACCCCAGAAAGGTCTGGATCACTTGTCTTTCTCTGGTACTCTGAGCTAAAATCTCTAACAAAAGAAGCCCAATAAAATGGAAGCCCAAATTCTTGTTTCTGAGCTGTACTTCCCTGAAGTTTGGCTCAGGATTTTTAAAGGAGCAGGTGGAGTTAGGATCCAAACTTTCACGGTCTTAGGCATTTTAACCTGGGGCATGAAAGCTGGCCAATGCTCTCTGTGGCTGTATGACAGATTGCCACCCCATGTGCCATGAAATCATCTGGTGAGCTGCAATGAAGTTTGTGGCATATATCCTGCAGACATTGAAGAGGGGAACAATGGAGGCTGCTGAACAATGGCAAGAGGTGTCCTGACAGAACTAGCAAAGGAGGCGTAGGTACCATCTGCCTCTTCTTGTGTTAAGTTCATCCTAGTTACTATCAGTCCATCAGGATTATGAAACTTTATTACATCCACCCACAAAACCAAGGAATTAAAATTAAAAAAAAAAAAAAAAAAAGGAGGGGGAAAATTATCTCTAGTTCAAACACCAAAGATGGAACAAGAACAAGCCTTGTACAAACATTTCAGTCAAATAAACAGGGGAATTCAATAGATGCCAAGAAATTTATATTAGGGAGTCTCACTTAGGAGATTTTAACAGCCTGCATAGTAGGCTTCAGTGGAATATTTTTGTATGACATGTTAACAACAAAAACTGATGAAAATTCACATTGTTCACAGTGAAAAGAAAACATTAGCTCTTTTTCCACTGTCTTCCCTTTGGTTTAATCTTGCCTTGTTATATTCTAACTTAAGCCAATTTGGGATGTTAACAGCATACAAATATGCTTTTCCCATGAGATGTTGGGAAAGGGTTTTTTGTTGTGGTTGTTGTTGTTTTGAGCTAGAATTGTGTTAAGCTGATTACTTCTTTTAATTTCTTCTTAATAATAAAGCATTTTTAATTGTTTGAATCCTAACAGTTGATACAGCTGTTTAGAGAGCCAGGGAATGCAAATGAAGACTAAGAAATTTTTTCAATATAAAATCAGGACTCTATGCTATGGCAACAGCAATTTTTCATTGAATTACAGATTCCTCAGGGTTGCTTTCTCCATATTGACAAGATCATTTCACAGGGAGAGGAGGTAAGGGAAAAGAGAGATCTAACTGAAGAAAGAGAATTGTTATGACGAGCAATTAACAACATATACCCCAGCATGTCACAGTGGGTCTTCTCCTTTCATTCCATGAAATAGACTGATTATAAAAACGCTTCCCATTTGAGTGCCTCAACCGTAATGCAGTTTGCATCAAGCTGCATTTTCCCTCAGGCTGAAAAATACTGACATCAACAGGAACACCAGATGTGTTGAACCTGCCATCACCAGCCTGCAAAAAACACTGCCCTCACTATTTCTCATACATCCTGGTGAACTGCCTGCTTGCACGGTCTGGGCTAACTCAGCTGTCACAGGGATTCATACGTTGCTATTTCCCCCAGATATTTGCATTTTTCACGTGCTGCTTTTTTGATGTCACTTCTTCCCTTTAATATCCATGCCAAACCGTTACAGGAAAAACAGCCTTGAAGCCTGCATAACCTCCACTTCACTTGCACGTTAGGGAAGAGATTCATAATGAGTCGTAATAATGTAAAGGCTCGTTTACATGACATTATCAGCATATGCAAATTAGCCTTCTCTAATCATATCAAAGGTGGTATTGACAGAGTTGTGATAAAATGTGTCTTGGTACACACATGACACTATTATTTTTTCTTGTTCTTAAAGGGGCTTTTTCTTATTTTCATTGCTGGTAGGATCTGCCGTGCATTCCCCACTGAATATCACTACATGGTTTCTTAATGGAAAACTAAAGGTGTCCTTATTGTTCCCTCTCCTTTTCCAAAATTCCACTAATATCTGCAAAGAACTACCCTTTATACCAATTAGTTAGACAGTGAAGGTTTTTCTCTTTTAATCACATATACCTGAGTAAGAAACAATCCTGGGCACTAAATCACAAATGAATAGTAGGTTTTCTAAAGGAGTTACTTGTGTCCAGACCAAATGTTAGGCAGCAAAACCCTGGAGTGCTAATGGTGGCCTGTGGTCTGTATTTGTGTGTTTAATCTGGGTACAACTATGACTTGTACTGCCAGGAGATACTGGACCAAAAGTTTACACAGATTCTATGGCATTGCTGCCTAAGCCTCTGTGTGCACTGAAGTCCTCTGGCTACGCCTCAGCTCCAGAAGGTTTTCCTGTGAGGAAACAGAAATGATTAACCGACATGGTTCTCCCTACTCCCAGTGATACCCCAGGTGGGGTATCTTCCACCTTTGAAATCATGGCTTTTTCACAGTAGTTTAAACAGCTGAACAATATTTCTACAAAAAGCAGGGTGCTGAAAGAAAATCAGTTTGCTTTCTCTTCAAATTTTAAAAACATTTAAGTGACACAAACCTGGAAATGTTACAGAAGGCAGTCATGGAAAAGACAGCATAACCACTTATTTTCTGGTCTAGAAAATCAACTCTGTCTTCAAAATTAAAGCTTTAAAAAGAATCCATATTTTATCAGACTTAGCATTTGAACATACTGAAAGAAAACAGGTGATGCTTCTAATACTGTTGAGAACGCAGTAAAACAAAATCCCAAACACGACAACAATCAAAGTTACCCTTTGTGTATTGGGATCACCATAACATAAAGGTGCATAAGATAAAACAGAAAAATAGGACAGAATGTGCAATTTGATTTTCTGTTTGCCATGTTCAGATTCCAGTAATGAACCTCAGTGATGGGGTGGCACTAAGGGGCCTTAAACATCCACTGTAGACACAATATTTTTGAACGTCATAACTGAAAGCTAAACTAAGTTATCCCTCTCTAATTTTCTTAAGATTATCACAGAAAAAAAAAAAAGGACCCACCTTCAAAAAACATTTATCAAGGATTTGACTGTGATAGCTGTATCTTCAAAAATCACATTTGCACATACTAAAATCGTACCTCTTCATGTGCAGAAAGATACCTGTGAGCAAAGGATTCTTAAGTGTAAGCAAGCACTGGCCTGAGATCACAACATATGCACACACAGGGAGACAGCAAGAGATATTAAATCTGCTATTTCCAAATATTTAAATAGGATTAAATTTAGTTTTAATGTTAGGTACTCCTTTTTGGTACTACCCTACTCTAGCCTCCTTCACCTTTGAAGCTCCCGCTTACAGAATCTCATCATGGATTTCCCCATTACAATATCTTAACTCTAGCCTTTATTGTGGACTCCTTTCTCTCATAGTATATATTTTTTCTTGGTTGTTGTTGGCTGGATTTTGTTACTGTTGTTGACCAGTCTGACATATACAGAAGCCCAGTAAAAATATCAAAAAAATGCTAGCAGAATGATCTTTCCCACATGTTCACAACCTTCCCGGTATGTCTCCTTCTCTTCTATCTCCTGCGGGTGTCAGGAAGATCAGTGCCTTCTGCTGTAAACCAGCCCTGTGCAGGCCAGTGCACAGTGTTAGAGGAAACCACAGAATCTCAGTTGATTAGCAGTTAGCAGAATCCCATCTCGTGCTCTGATTTTGGGTAGAAGGCAGGAAGGAATAGACAATATGCTGCTATAATTTTCCTAGAAATTATGCATAACAAGGAAAATAATAAAAACTCTTGCAACGTGTTTTTCTCCTCTCTGTGCTTTGCAAATACTTTTCTTCTAATTTTTCTAACCCAACATTGAACTAAAAGCAGTTTACTAACAATGGAGAATTTAATGAGGTTTTTGGAAAGTATACACCTGTCACAAAATAAATTCCCATCTGTGTTTTACTGCTTGTGGGTCAATTATCCTATCTGAAGGTTGGAATTGACTTCAGGTAAAAGCACACAAGGACACTACTTGAGATGAAGTAGTAGCATTGCCTCATTTTATAGGTCAATCATCCAGTACTTCAGTCTAATACCTAAACAAAATGGTGCATCTCATTTCTGCTTCAGGTTATATCTGCTCTATTTGTTCTACTCAGAGCCACCTACAAAGTTTCTGGAAGCACAAAGCTTGTTGGCTGTCTAATCTAACAGTATGAATATATGTAAATGAGCTGTTTAGCACATAAACTGTTCTCAGGAAGATTCACCGACTAGAGATATAAGATAAAAGCAATAAAACATATCTAATATTCACACAACAAAAATGGCAAGAGATCTCTGCTATAGGATTACTTCTAAAAAATGTTTTCTAAGTGTCTCACCTATCCAGAATACAGGGCTTTGGGCTGTTGGCACTGAAGGTTGTATTTAATGCTTTAGAATAGGAATGGAAAAGCACAAGCCTGTTCCCCTCTATGACTTTATTCATCACGGAGAAAAGCCACTGAAAACGGGGTGTGTTTTTCCCCAGACTATTTTACATTCAAAACAACAGCCCTGTCTGCACTGGAAAATTCCAGTGAGTGGAGACCTACAGAGGACAACTGGGCACATCAAAAGAGACTGAAAGAAGGGACTTAGAGAAACAGGTCCATGTTTTAACCAGATTGAAAAGGGTAATTATGCTCACAATAAACATCACTCAGATCTTCAGAAGATCCCTTGTGAAAAAAAAAAAAAGTAAAAAAAAAAAGGTCAGATTCTAATTTTTCTGATATTTCTGAAATTATGGATATTGTCAGCAAGCCCACCTGCTTCTCCACCTGTCACTTAGCTCTTCTCAAGCATTTTTCAGACATATTTTGAAACAATCTTTTGTGGTGGTCAATGATTTTGAGTGAAAGTTAATTGTGTTTAACTCCTTACAAAAATCAGTGCCTGTGCTGGGTTGTATATATATATATGTATATATACACACACACAAACACATACATATACTTTAGCAAAGACCTCTGTCCTGTCCATTGGGTACTCCTAAACTCTTCAGCCCTAGTTCAAGTTGCATTACTGTGAAGTCATAGGCAACCTGAGAAAGGATTTTATATGAAGTATATATCTATTCAGGACTCTAATGCTTTCCATAAAACGCATTTAACACAACACACAGGCATAAACACAAACCATCCATGCAGGAAACATACTCATGACAGTTATTCAGAAAACTCATTAAAAATTGCAAGGCATGCACAACTGCATCTAAATCTTTGGTTTGTTCTTTCAATCCAGATGCTAGCAGAGTTGGAAAAAGACTCAGAGAGAGCTATAAGAGCATTCTGGGAACTAGACTGAAAGCTAACCAGAGCTTCCACTTTGCTTCTAGAATAGCCATGTTATAAAAATTATACTCTGACTAAAAGAGCCTTTCCAGATGTAGCTAGATAATACTGAACTCTGTTTCCACTAAGAGCTTTAGGAATAGTATTAGCTCACATGGAAATAATTTTTTAACTAGCTGGGAGTGGTTCCCTAACAGTTCCTGAAGCTGTTCCCCCATGCCCATATCCCCTCCTCCCTGGCTCATTTTAGGAGCTACACCCAGTGTGCAAAATGACCTCTGCACCTAAAGAGGCACAAACGATTTTATTCATGGAAAGAAAGGCATATCATAAATGACTGGCTAAAAACATCGTGAGAGTCAAAGCAGAGCTTTGTACAGTTTTTACCTGACAAAACCAACATGATTACACTGTCTTAATGATGTTGTGTTGAAATACAATGACTAGTTTTACAGGGTCCCAGTACATTATGACAAATGCAGCTTCCCATATGATGATGTAAGAAGCTAAGAAGCTTCTGGACTTATATTTTCTTAAGTCTGTAAATTTGGAAGGTCTTGATCATGAGGTCGGTAAAAAAGAGGATTATATAAAAATTAGTGACGGTGGAAGAAGAGTCAATTGTACTTAGAGCAGTAAAGATTTAGTTCTCTAGCCCATGTAGATTGAACCATCAGGATCACTTTTTAGTTGATCTCTCACTCTCATTCACGTTATTTTATCAGATTCTTTGACCTGTTCACTTATTTTTTTTTTTTTTGTACACTGTATCTGAGTTTATTCCATCTGTGTTTATTTCTGAGATACTAGACTCCAAAATGTCACAGCAGTCAGAACAGTTTCTTCTGCTAATAGTTTATATGAAATACTCACTTGAAAGTTGAGAAAAGGAGAGATCAAGAGCTTCAAACTCAAGTCTGGAGGATATAAGGTAGGTGACAATTCCAGTGCTGGAGGAAAAAAAAAAATCAACCAGAAAAAATAATTTTCTGCAGAACAGTAAAGATACACAGTTGCTTTCCAAGTAACAGACTACTCAAGCAGGTAATACTGGTTGTTCCAAAGAACAACAATAACAACAAAAAAAAAATACAAGAAAAAAAGAAAACAGGACCACATTCTCTCTTCTGTTAGGAACTTCTTAACCACTGTAAGGTGTGGATCCTTGGCCTGTCAGTCAGACACCGACAAATTTCACTCATCTGTAAACTCCAGGTTTTATTGTTGCAATGCCACCTTGCTTTGTCATAAAGTTCAGAGGGCACAAGAGTCAGTTAGCTGCTCCTGACTCCTACCTTGGCATAAGAATACCTTAATAACTCTTGGGCTAACTAAATGTTTTATAGACTTCTGTGGATGCTCTAGTGAAGCTAGAGAGCTGGCCCTGACTTAAGCAGAGTCACATGTGAAACTGGGCATGCCAAAGTGGTAGGAAAGCAGTTTTACCCACACTCTTCTCTACTTAGGATCTGGCTCATTATATGATGCCACATAACTTGAGGAAACGCCCCAACTTACCTTGTGAGCAGCCTTCCTTCTGCTCTCCACCACTATAATGGAATCTTGGGTTCTACACTGATATTTTGAGACAGGTCTGTATGAAAGACGCTATGGCCATAGTCTCCCACAACATCTGTGTTTCCATCACCACACATAGGCCATGCAGCAGACAGCACCTACGCAGAATCTGGCTTGCCTTGCATTATCTCTTAGAGCTGTGAACAACACTAAGCAGCAACCTCTTCATCCACAGCATTGACTGACATGTATTTTTCCAGCTGAGATTCCCTTAAACATATTTCCATGTACAAATAAAACTGTCACAAATGAATGAAGTGATTCCTCCTAGAGGCTGCAAAATAAGAAAATAAGCCAGTTGTTATAACTATTGTTAAATATTTAGGAGTAAGTCCCCCACTTTCAGCATGAATGGATGGGTAGAGACATTCAGCCTGGTTATGTTATTAATAATTTACACTAACTTTCAAACTACATTAAATCTTCCCAATGCATAGCCTGTACTCAGAATTTAAAATATCAAATCAGGTTATCAATTAACTTAATTTTCTGCTGGATGCTGCACCTGCTTTGCATTTCAAAATGAGACTTCATTACATTTGTATCTTTGTTGATTATCTTTCACCAGGAAACTGACCCCCAAAATTTCATTATTCTGTAATAATATATAGCATTAACACCTACTTTAGTCACAGTCCTCAGAATGCAAATACAGAAGCTGACATGGTGAATTGATTGGATTTTACATGCCAGTTTGGACTCACATTTGTTTTAATCCAACTTAGATGTGGCTGACAGTTTGAATATCACTACACTGTAAGCCAAGAAGACAAACCAGTCAACCACAGCACTGCTAACTATATGGATTTCCCATTTGCTAATGTAATTCCCTCCAGTTTACATGTCTTGTAAGCAGTGACTTTGGAAGCAAACAACTACAGGAAGAAAACACCAGATTCAAAAACAGCTTGACTTTAAAGCAGTAAAAACAGTTTATTTGCAGGACTCTGTCTCTGAAATATCTATACAGTTTCCAGCCACTTACAGATCTAGCAGTCTGGGCACCTACACAGCTAAAATAACAGGCTATCACAACACCATAAAACACTGCTTCTGCCATCCATCTTCCTCAGAAGAGGGAAGACCCCTGTACCCTTCCAGGAGCAACTGTGGTCCATCTGTGCTTTCAGTAGAGAAACCTCCAACCTCAAGTGGCCTCCCAGGCTTGATCTTGGTTGAATCACCAGTCTCCCATGGAGGTCCCTCTGAGGCAGAAGGATGCTTCTGAAGCACTCTTGCACACGGACCTATGTGCTAACCTGTGAGGTTCAGCCAGTATTCAAATGGGAGTGGCACTGCCCATCTCCATGACCCTGGACACGTTACAATCCCCTGACCCATCACCACATCTGTCTTGCAGGTGTCTGCAAGGGGAAGGCTGACAACATGCGCACATCACCACTGTCACTGCTGCTGGCTGTGTTGAGGAAGGTCCTGGGAGAAGAAGGTAGCCATGTGAGATCTAGCACCAGCACAGCAGCCACAGTCTGGGGAGAGAAAAATTGTCAGGCACAAAACCTTTATTATATCTGGACCCACTGCTTATTTCTTTTTGAGTTTCTACAAGCATAATTAGCTCCAAAGTGAATAAATACACACAGAATCACAGAATGGTTTGGGTTGGAAGATACCTTAAAGACCACCCAACTCCAACCCTCCCTGCCATGGGCAGGGTCACCTTCCACTAGGCCAGGTTGCCCAAAGAGGCATCCACGCTGGCCTTGAACACGTCCAGGGATGGGGCATCCACAACTTCTCTGTGCAACCTATTCCAGTGTCTCACCACCCTCTGAGTAAAGAATTTCTTCCTTATATCTAATCTAAATCTACTCTTTTTAGTTTAAAGCTATTACTCCTTGTCTTATCACTGTCCTATACAATTTAGTGCACTCTGCTGCCCTTAAACCATATAAGCTGATGACAATGTATATAGTGGGTGACACATGCATCACTATACCCCAAAATCCAGAAAAGTCTTGCCCATTTGCTTCTCCTTGCAAGAGTGTCCAAGGTGGATTGTATGCAGTCTGTTGAAGAAAACAGGTAACACTTCTTGCCATACACCAGGGAATTGGCTGCCCCTTCAGATATATTTGTGTGGGAAAAACCTCCCCTGTCAGTCCCCCCATTCTCCCCTTTATTCCCACCTTTATGTTCAATTTTTTTTTTTTTTTTACTATTTGCTTTAGTGTATGAAACAGCTGTTTCTTAGTAAGACAAACTTGGCAAGTTTGAGGCATCAAAGCCTGACTGAGTTTTCCAAGGTATGATTTATAGTTGCCTTTTTCTAGTACAGTATGTGGAGAAGCCAAGAGTGAATAATCCTTTTGGGTATCAGGAATCCAAAGGTCTTGTATCCTAGCAATAGCCAGTGTAAGGCAACTAGCCTAAACATATTTTTGTTAGATTTTGCCAATACTGTTTCTTTCCAGGGTTGATCGAAACCTGGAGTGATTATAGCATATTTCTTCATATAATTGGCCTGTATGTTAGCATAGAACAGACAATTCCCCAAAATTAGAGAATGACACCGATACAAGACATTTTTAAAACAAAAACAACATTTTATTTTTTAAATAAACCTAAAAATAGCAACTCCCATATATACTTGATTTTAGAAGGGAGGGAAACATTCTCATTCAGAGTAGTTTTATATAGTCACACAGGATTTCATTAGCTGGTTAGATTTTATTTAAATAATAAAACAAAACAAAATAAAAAAAACACTGGCTGGATTTTATAAAAGCATTACTTTTTTATGTTCATTCCTGTTGATACGCAGGTTCCAAGTTAGCTGCCAAAAGTTTTGCTTTATTTTTTGTTTTAAGTTATACCCTTGTTTATCTCTTTTTGTACTGGTCAGAACCAACACCTGGACAGGCTGGAAAAATGGGCAGGAAGAAACCAAATGAGGTTTAACAAAAGCAAGTGTAGAGTCCTGCATCTGGGAAGGAACAATCATGTGCCTCAGTACAGGCTGGGGGATGACCTGCTGGAGAGGAGCTCTGCAGAGAAGGACCTGGGGGTCCTGATGGACGACAGGTTGGCCATGAGCCAGCAGTGTGCCCTGGTGGCCAAGAAGGCCAGTGCTGATGTTTGGCAAGGGTGCTACAATCCCTGTGCCCAAGGGGCAGCCTGTCACTCTGGCAAGCAAAATGGCCTGGGAGAGCCACCCCCAGGACAGGGGCCCTCAGCCTCCATGACCCTCCTCCTCCTTCCACACAAGGGCCTCTTTCAGGCCGCACAAGCCCCCTCCCAACATGGCCATGTTGGGCCTGGTGCATGGTGCACCATCACAGGGGCATCACAGAGGCTTCCTGATGTCACAGTGGCATCCGCCCCCCGCTGTGTCCTGCGGCCTATAAAAGCCCCTGTGCCTGGCCCACCACTCACTGATCTCCCAGGCCCTCTAGCGAATGACAAGCATGGCTGTCCTTAAGAGGTCCTGGGGCAACAGCTGCCCACGCCTTCGTGGGAGCAATGCAAGTTGGGTTATTGAACCCAAGAAGAAGTGGAGGCGGAGGTGTGAGAGCGGAGGTGGAGCAGCCGCGGCGGACGGTGTGGAGCCCATGGAGGTGGATCCACCTGTGGAGGAAGAGCTGATGGAGGTGGATCCACCTCCAAGCCATCTGATGTGGCACAATATCCTCGTGCCAGGGCTCCCACCTGCGAGACAACAACACCGTCATCACAGAACCGCCCGGTCTGCTCCGTACTCCCGGCCCTGCCTCCGCCTCCACAACTAGCGGGGACAGGCTATCCTGCGTTTACCATCTCGCAGGATTGACTGCACGATGGCCTCTCCTCCCACCCCCTGTCCCCCTTTCCCATCTGCCCCCCCCCCCCCCCCCCCCCGAGGTGTCATCTCTTCTGCACGGAGTCCCAAGCAAGCAGTGGACAAGAGCGCACTTGGCTTCCTTTGGGCTGCTGTACCAGGGCGACAGGAGGAGCCCTCCAAAGGCCACGCTGGGCATGGGTGTCTCGGTCTGAGGACAAGAAGGCTGCCCCAGAGGTGCTTGAAGACGAAGCCACGCCCTGCATGGCAGTGCACAGAGAACAGCAGCAGTTCCCTCAAAACGGTGACGCAGAGAGCTGTTCCTCTGAAGAAGCACAAGTCTTCAGGTCTGCCAGGACAAAGCGCAGAAGTTCAGCATAAAGTCCATTCAGGATGCTTGGTTACCAGTTCTTCCCAAGACTGGGCAACAAACTGGTAGAATAATCCTAATAAAAATAAGAAAGAAAGACATTGCAACAACAACCACAATAAGAATAAACAACCAGTGAAAGCACTTTCCTCTCTTCTTTGGTGTCATTTTTGCAAATGCCCATGGGCTCTGGTGTCCCGTTCTGGTCTCCCCGGTACAGGAAAGATCCTGATGGGTGTGGAGTGGGCCCAGCTGACAGCACTGGAGGGATTGAGGGGCCAGGGCACATGGCATACAAGGGCAGGCTGAGGGAAGTCCTGTGGTCAGCACGAAGGAGGGAAGGCTCAGGGGTGGAGCTGACAGCTGCCTCCAGCTGCCTGCTGGGCGGGGGGAATAGAGAAGATGATGCCCGTGCCTTCTCCGAGGGGCTCTGTGGCAGAAAGGTGAGCGGCACCAGGCCCACGCTTGCAGGTGGAGACAGCCCAGCTAGCAAAAAGGAAAAGATTGTCCCCACAAGGGTGCTCAGGCAGGACCAGTGTTCAGAAAGGCTGTGGAGTCTCTGTCCTGGGGGGTAGCTGACCTTGAGTGCACAAGGCTGGGTGTTTCAGTCATGGAATCACCAAAAGGTTGGCGTTGGAAGGGACCTTAAAGAAAAGGGTGAGACCTGGGTTTGTTTAGCCTTGAGAAAAGAAGACTGAGGGGGGATCTTATTAATGTTTACAAATATCTTAAGTGTGGGAGACAGGGGGATTTGGCCAACCTCTTTTTGGTGGTTTGTGGGGACAGGACAAGGGGCAATAGCCACAAAATGGAGCACAGGAAGTTCCGCACCGACATGCGAAAGAACTTCTTCACGGTGAGGGTGACGGAGCACGGGGACAGGCTGCCCAGAGAGGTTGTGGAGTTTCCTTCTCTGGAGATAGTCAAGGCCCATGTGGGCACCTACCTGGGCAACCTGCTCTAGAGAACCTGCTTTGGCAGGGGGGCTGGACCTGAAGATCTCTCTTCCAACCTCTACAATTCTGTAAAAATATAAGAAAAAAAAAAAAAAGACTTTGGCCAAAGAGACTAAATATGCATTGTATTCTATTTCATAAAGCAGAAACTAGCTTATTTTAAAACTAAACTAAGCAAAAGAAATCAGCAACCCCACTACAAAAATATGTATCAAAGAACCAGAATCTGAAGTTTGAAGCAGTGCTAATGATTGGGTTTGGCATCTGGCTACAAATTAATTTTAAAAATCATTTTAAATCACAAGTCTCAGTCTCAGCCTCCACCAGTGCCAAACTTGGCACTGAGGCCAATGGCTCATTCTTGCTAGTCTCGCAGTTGAACCATGGCCTACCTTGTGGGCAATATAGAGAGAAGTGCAGTTTGTGGTGGAAACAAATAAACTAAAAGGTGCATTAGGCTGAATCTCATTCTGCAACTACCTGAGAGTGTACAGCACAGAGAATGTTTCTGTCTGTGGTATCAAGGGCATCCACTGCTCTGTTGAATGAGCTGTGATATGTAGGATGTTGCTCGAGGGAATCTTCTTTAGTCTGTCTGAAAATCTGTTTGGAACACAAGAGGAATGTTATTCTCTGCAAACCCCCAATCCATTCAACAACGAATCATTTTTTAAAACTCAGGCTGTTGGGACTGGTTTTAAAGCCTCATTTAGTTGAATGCTGAAAGGTACACCTTGTATTCAGTCCTCACCTTTTTACTCAGATCCATGCAGAGCTCATGAAAAAGCAATGAAATTTTCAACGTGGGTAGAAGTAAGTTTTATGCTGCAGGAAAAAAAAAAAAAAAGAAAGAAAAAAGAAAAAAAAAACACCTTCGTGTTGATGTTTTCCAAGAGACAATTTCGTATGGAAGGCATGTATTGCCAGCACCAAGAAGTGGGACGACACCTGGAAGTCAGACATTTGGATGTGAATTAAGAGTGAGGAAAAGAACAGCAAAGAACTTATGTATTTGCAAGAGACACTGAGAAGAGATTCATGGGAAGGAAAACATAAATTATGTGTGTCTGTATGGAGTCTGTAAACATACTGTGATCTCAGATGAAAAAAGAATCAACTTTTAGTAGATGGGGCTTCTGCTGTGTCTAAACAGCAATGAACCAAAGACCTGGAAGGACAGACCAACCAGGGAAGATACATAAACCTGAGGTGGCTGTGTAGACAGTAACACCTGAATTGTTTTTCTGATTTCCAAGTTACCCATTCCGTGCTTGACAATATTGAATAAGAATAAACATCCTTATAAACCAAGTCCCTTATAAGGCAGGGGATCTTTAAAAATGATCATTTTAACTGCAATGAAACTCTTTTTCAGTAAAATGAATTTCCCCTAGGAATTCAGACTTCATGGATGAGAGAAAAGCAATGGGATGGGGAGGAAATGTAAAATATAGTCATTAGGGAATTTGCTTTCAGGTCTTGATTTTCACTGTTCATGAATAGGGTTTTACACCTTTCTCTGCCAAATATTTAGCAGGGAAGCTGGCACAACTACAATAGGAACAGTCTCTCCGCCCAAACCTGCAAGAAGCACCTGATGATAAAGTATATGAAAAAAAGCAGTGTGTAAGTCCACAAATAAGACATATGTGGCAAATAAAAGACTCTCCTCCCTCTGCCCCCCTGCCAACTTTTGCTAATAATTGAGAAAATATCAGTTAATCCTTCACAAAATGAAGACTATTTCTTCACCAAACAAGGATCATTTGCATTGGGAAGATGGGTAGCTTATGAAAAAAATAAGGAAAAAAAGTCAAACATGTAGTTAATTAAAAAAGAAAACTAGTAAAGACCAGAGTCAGGAAATAGCAGTTTGTATCAATCTATTTAACTGATGGATAACAAGCTCCAGAGGGAGGAATTAAACTAGTTGCAAGAGCCTTTGAGCCTCAGAAGAGAATTAAAAAGCATAATGTCTCATGTTGGGAAGACTGAATCATTCATTTTAGACAAAATAAAATTTACAGTTTTGTTTGGCAGCAATAAGTATTTTTTTTAAGACTAAGATACACATTTAGGTTTAATATTTGCAGTTTTCGTGAAAGCAAACTTTGTGTTTCAGCTGATGGGAATACTTCAAGAAATAATATTGCCCTTAGTCCTACAGGTACACAGACAAACACACAATTGCAAAATCAGCAGCTTCCCAATTTTCTCAGACTTTTGAAACCACAACCATTGAAGCTGCCCCACAAAACCACACAATTAAGAAACGTTTTAAAAAGTACACCAGAAAAACACGAATAACCCCAAAGAAATACACAGGCCCAGAGTACAACCTTTCTCCCTTTATATCGTGGCTCAAGCGTACAGAATCTCACAAACCCACTGTCTAAACACAGTTAAATAATATAACAACACTAGATCTCCTTAGGCTGTGACAGGAGGCAATAATGGCAGTAAACAAATTTTGCATAATTTAAGGCCCCTTTTAGCAGAACAGTGTGAAGTAGACACTGTGCAAATGAGGAGGCCAGTGAAATCAGACACTTTGCTACTCCTGAGCCAAATCACTGCTGAGAATTCATCAACAATCCATAATATGCAAAGAATGATGGAAGTGATTCTATACTGTGTATGATGTACAGGTGTCTTTAATTATATTTTCCAAGCATGAGAAACAGCAGTCACTGGCTAGGTACCATTAAAAATAAGTAAGAAAATAAAAGGCTAGAACACAAGAACAACTGAAGTCTGGCAACAAAGAACTTCTGTGTTTCAAAAGAAAAAGGCACACTTAGTCAATACTGACTATAAATATGTCCTCTTCCATTTAGGGTAAGGTGAGAGGGAGGGTGAATGCACAGCTCTTTTGCACAAGCTTTTCCAGATGCCCCTGATTATCCCCCAAGACGTGAGGAATGCATCTATCTGATGTGAAGAAGGACAAAAATCAGTAGGTTTTGTAAAACCTCACTGAGTTCTGCCACGGGTAGTTTGTGCCCAAGTTTACCATCCTTAATAAAAGATTTGATGCTTACTTTTTATTAAGTATCTGAAAATCAAATAGTGAACAAGATGCTATGAATGAACATAACACTGTTCATGACATTTTCCTGCAATGAAATGGAAAAAAAAAGCAGCTTACAGAAGGCTCAAACATTTTTTGTTGTGAAGGGAAATCAGATTTTTCCTTCAGTGACTTGAACGTATTCCAGCTACAGAAATCAATAGCTTCAGAGGTCAACAATACAGAGGTGCTGAGACTGAATCTTGAAGTGAACAGGCAGCTAATACTGGAAAAATGCCAAAGCTACATTGACATTATTGGTGGCACCCTGACCTGACACAGCAAACAGAGGAGGAGATGCTGGTTAAGCTTTCAGTAAAAACATCTGCAGTACTGGAAAAAATGCATAGCAGTAGCTGGAAAACCAAGGTATTATTAGCACTTTCTGTCAAAATGGGTTCTGTCAGGACAACACAACTGCTACAGATAGAAAGAGAGTACTGCTTTTCCTGGCTGATACAATCTCTGAAGAGCAGAAAAAGCAAGTACTGGGTACTAGTTAAGAATTTGTAGCTACAAAGCATACTGAAAAACATCTGGGTCAGAGGGCTGTCAAGCAAACCCCATTGGAAAGAGTGCATTTATTCATGAAAATTAAAAACTGGAGGACCACAGCGAGATGGGGAGCTGAAAAGAGGTCATGGAGACCAAAGAAATTAACAGGAAAAAAGGAGGGGTGGTGGTGTTGTTCCTTTGTTGTGGGACTCTTTGACTAAGTAGACAGAAAGGTGTGCCAGATTGTGTTCTGTGCCACTCTGTTTTTACAGTGCTTTGAAGAAGGGACACCGCTATCCAACTTATTTGGGACCAACACTCCTGCTGGAAAGTTCTCTCAGCAACCTAATTATTGAGGTCAATTATCATGCCAAAAGAACTATTTCTGCAGGACAGTAATACCAAGCTGCTTAATACTAGGCATGTTTCTTACTTCCATTGAGAACACGGAGAAGGCAGTGGCACAGCCCTCTCCCCTGTGTCATAATGAAACCTTTGCACCTGCATGCTGTGGCTTTTCTGAGTGTCCACTTTGTCCATCAGGTCATCAGCCTTGGTCAGAAAACCCAGCCAAGCATGTATGCAGAAACTGTGGGGCAGCCAGCTCCTTATCCAGAAGTTGCCCAAGAAGAAGGGGAAGGACTCAGCTGCTATAAGCAAAAGAGCAATTCATGCTCTTTCTTTTAGTTACCATCTTTGCAGTTGGTCTTGAGACCTACATGGGGAGTGTGAATTGGCTCCTGTCAGCCAGAACCTCTCCCAAGCTCACTTCACCCCAGCTGAGTCCCTCAAGGGAGGGAAGGCATCTCTAGGAGGATGATATTGGTTAGCGAGGTGTTCACGTTCACTGAAACAATTCATTTAATCAGATTATGGAAAGTAGGCCATCAGAAGGGGAGGCATTAATTACCCTAATAGGCCAGAGTAATCACATAGGACATGAACTGGATGCCACTGCTCCAGAAGACATCTTCAATTAAGAATGAAATTTAGGAGACAATGCTTTTGCCATCTTACTCAAACTGAGCAACACTGTTGTGGTTTTATTGATTTCACTAGGATTTCCCCAGAGGACAGGTAATACTTAGCATTAGGAAGATGGAAAGAGTGGACTAAGACATCATAGCCACATGGGCTGCAGTAATATTTATGGATGCTTCATAGATCAAAGCTGCGTTATACTAAGCATTGAGCAAACAAACCACGAAGCTCACCCGATGAGCTGCTACTTGCACATTTGTAGAAACAGTGGTGAATACAGATGCCTGGGGAGTGCACTGGTAGCAACAAATCTGCAGGATAAGCAGCAGTCATAACATGCAAGTGACAGACCATGACCAAAAATTTTTGCATTTATCTTAATAGAGAAAAAATTAATCAAGCCTAATTTCCTTTAAATGCATATCTATACAGCTGTTTTTGTTGCCTTTGATTATTGTCCAATTTCAACCAGTGTTTAATACATCCCTTTCCCCTACCACATATTGCCTGTTCTGAACACTCTCTTTTCCCACTCCTCCTCTCCCTCTTCATCCCATATATACCTTTTATCAGGAAAATATTGCAATAATGTTTGAAATTTTCTTTCTTGTTCCCCCCCACTACTATGCACAGGGAGCCCCTCAGACTGTAGCTCCGTTTCAGTATCTGACATTACCTCCTTTCAGATCACAGTCACAATAACTTGGTATTTACTTCACTGCTAAAAATACAAAATTTGTCCTATATAATATAGCAAAAAGTTTGCTCTGTTAACAAAAGAGGCACTGTTGCTACTGAATAAGCAAAGTCTTATTTTCTGAGTTTAAACCTCGATGTAATTAAACAGAGAGGTTAATATTGCATTCCCAAGTAACACAGCTCTGCTAATGTCAATTATTCTTTGCAAACACAGTATGAGTTTTGATTAATGAAACAAATCAGTCCAACCTGCACCGCTGCATAGGCCCATTGTACTTTATATGACCTTCAGGTGACTGATTGCCTGTTCCTTTCCCCAAAGGGTATTACCAGCTTTTTACTTTCTTGTTCAGCCTTTTCATAACCATGGACTGCAGAGAGTCAGCTGGAACAGTAACACCCAAAAAGAAAAAAAAATAGCACACAGATGGCTTTTAGCTCATGCATCAGGGTCCAGCCTTCACACATTCACTAAAATAAATAAATAAAAATAAAAATCTTCCTGAAGGAAAAGTTCTGAATGTCAAAGAAGAAAATAATATATCCTCCACTATAAGATGCATAGTGGGAGGCAACACAACAGTGACAACACCTGTTTGTCCTCCTGAAGCCTTCAAACTCTCTGATTATCTTCTCTGATCATATTTCTGCTTTAGCTAGGGGAGTCTGTGCTTCACGTCTGTTAAATTCATCAACATTTTCCTCACAGAGTTTGTACTGCACAAATAGGCCTTGCTGCTAAAGTGCCTCTAGCTATAGTTTGAGGTAGGTGGCTGCATCCTGGCAACATTTTCAGCATTACCCTACTGGGTAGGAAGGAGAACAGCTATAGTTTCACAGAAGCTACCAGGAGACTATAGCACTATGCCACAGATATTGTATGTATATTAGATATGTGCACATCAGATGTAAAAGAGATGTTTTTACTGGGGACATTAGTATTTTTCATATCAAGTTCTCATTGATGCAATGTCAAACAGAGGTAGAAGAGGTTTTTAATTTCATTTCTTTAATAAAAACAAAGAGAAAAAAAATAATAAAAGGTCAAAAAGCCTTGAAAGACAGATTAGCTTCTTCCACCAAATATTCATATCTAATTTGGAGAAATTAAGGTTACCTGTATGACAAAGTTTACTCTGCACAACATTTTTAAGTAAGCCAAGTGCCATACCACCCATCTGCTAATCACAGGGTATGACTTGTTATATGAGACATGGGGCTGATAGGATTACCAGGCACTTTTCAAAGTGTACATGTAACCTTACTGAACATTTTCATATTTCATATAACTGAATATATTTGCATGGTCCAGCCAAAACAGCTTCACAGAAAAGCACGAAGGAAAAATACCCCCAGCCTTGCTACTTTCCTGTTTGTCTTCAAGAAGCGGGAGGAACACTTGTGCTGGTACTACACGGCCATTGCACTGCCTGACAAATTTGATTCACCAATACAAATGTAATTCAGCTCAGCAATGAGCCCAAATTCACATTTTCACTTGATTGGCCAGAGTACATGGAGTTTATGCTTGCAGCAGGACAAACAACAACTTGATCTGACAGTAAGGCAAACAGTTGAAATAGCAACTGCTCAACATTTTGGAACAGATTTGAAGTGCTAGTGTGAGCTCATACTGTGTCAGCACTCTGCAGTATGTGGCTAAGGCATTTTTGATGGGAGACCATGAAATCAGACTTACTGCCAAACAAAGTAACTCATACTGCACCCCTGCTACTATTGCTTTTAACCATCTCCTATCAATTTCTGTCTTGGAGAGCTGGGAAAGAAAGGCTTAGAGATTGCTCCAGACTTTATTGTCCATCAGCACATTCATATTATGGGTGGCCATACACCCAAGCAATTGAGCCAGAGAACTGGGCCGTGCAGTTCCTCTCAACCTCAAGAGCTCCTTGTTCAACTGAAAATATGTTTAATAGTGCCTTAGGGACTTCATTTAGAGGGAAAAACAAATGTGCACAATCACAATTCAAGTTGTGAACACAAACTGCCTCTGTTTCCCTCCACAAAATCCCAGACTAAAACAATTTCTAGAGCACACAGAGATCCAAATTCACCTACAAAAAAATCTGGGTGAGTGACACCACAGACAAACATGGTTCGGTCTTTGCTTTTCTGTCCTTCCCTCTTCAGACACCAACACAACGCCAGCTGGTCTCAAAATGCAACAGTGATATTTTCTTGGCAAGGTTTCGTATAACATGTTCAAGAAAATCAGTTATTAGAAACACAGCCCACCTGGTGCATATGCTCTTCCTCACTCCAAAATTAGTTGTGGTATCAGACAGAAGGGAAATAACAGAAGGATCAACTTGTGACTTGCAGGTAATAGCAGCCTCATCAAAAACAAGGCATGTAACACCAGCATGGGTAATTATATGAACCTAGGATACCCCAGTAAAAATCACAAGAACACAGGAGCTGTAATCTTCCTAAATATTTGCCTCTCATTAAAATAAAAGCATTAGACTTCTAAATGGTAGTTTAAAATAAAGGCAATAATTTGTTTCCAGCTGGTACAATCATTTAATAAAATGCCTGCTGTGTCTCCAGGAATAATATTCTTCTTTCCCCGGCAACAAACATAATTACCCTGGTTTTGGACCACCAGTTAAGTCCATCCCCAAAGTGTTCTCACTCTAAGTACAAGATATTCAAAAAGAATAATTTGCCATATGGAAGATAAGAAATTTTAAAAAGCATCCTGAAATATGCAAGTGAATTGGGAAAAGAAAAAAAAAATCTAGCAGAAGGCTGAAGCCACTTCACTGTTATAATTACTCATCTAACGTTTTAATAATAAGGAAAACAACAACGACAACAAAAACCCAGCCACTCTCTTCTCAATGAAATTAAAACTCCACACTTTGTAGGTGTTAAACTTAGCACCTTCAAGCTATAAGGAGGTAAGGAGAAGAGAGAGCCTCCAACTGGCAGTAGACTGGACGAAAATACTACCTGGAGCTGTAGTTAACTATCTGACTGACATTAAATGGCATTGTTTGTCAACAGCCAAAGAAGAATGAGGTGCTAGGTGTTGCTGAAGGGTTAATGTAGCACTGTTTGTAAGGCTGCTTTTTAAAAAGATGTCATTTACATAATGTATAATAGCTATTTCTCTTCTCCAGGCTCCAGAACAAATATTTGAGTAATAAAAATAAAAATGATTATATTGTTTTTCTTTCCTAAAGCACAAATAAGAGAAGAGAGAGGAATAAAACTGTCTGCGGCAGAACTGTCCCAGTAGTACAATACATTTTTCAACATTTTGATGAAGCAGCTTGCTTGGACAAAATAGCTGTGTGTTTATGAAACAATGTTATTTAGCACTTTAAGCCTGGAGCTGACATGCATTGTTTCCAAGCAGTGTGATGAAGTTTGAATAGTAAAAAGGACGTACCTTGTTTTCCTTCTCCCCACACAGTTTTAAAAATGAAACATAAGATTAGGAGAGATACATTTAATGGCAATTCTTGGAGAATCAGTCAAAAGCAGCTTCATAATAGTTGGAATGCACCAAGGTGATCATAACTCAAGCACACGTGCCTTACAAAGGGAGCACACAAGGATGAGGAGGACAGGAATAACTATAGGTACTACAACTCAATGAGACGAGAAATTCATAGTCCTCACCAAACAGATTCATCACTCCTCTAGGAGGAATGTAGCAGCAATGTAAAAGGGGTGGTAAATAAATACTTCTGGAAATTTTGTTGAGCAACAAAGAACTGTATTATAAAGTGTATATTACTATATATATATAACAATTCAAAAGTATATTCAAAACCCAGATATTTATTACAGACTACAGCTTTACTGGAATAAATAAATAAATAAATTCTGTCTTGCTCACTGTCAACATCCAAGCTTTTGATTAAATGACTGGTCTGACTTTTCATGCTTCTAGCAGTCTGAGAACAGCGACAATTAAAAAATTTGCGTACATTTCCCAAACTGAGCAACACCCAGGTTTTTTGCTAGCCCCTTTACAGACGTATGCTTTTGCCAAAGCAGTGCTAATTCTCAACAGCATGTTGCTGCTGCAGAAAGCAAAAGTCCTCAGGCTGTTCTAGTCCAGACTCCCTGGGGAAAGCTAATGGCACTCCACCCCTCGCAGTGCGGTTGCAGCAGGGCTGTTCTTACCACCTTCTTAAAGGCTAATTGCAGAAACACAGAAGGGACCTACCTGAGGTGGCCTGCCCTTCCTCTAGCTGGTCTCATGAGCTGCAGCTGGGCACAGTAGTACCCAGGCTGGCTGGGGGCTGTGGCACCCTTGAGTTCCAGGTACGTCTATGCAGGCAAGATGCTGTTCCTTTAGCTATCCCCACTACTTAAGCTTTGGCACTGAAAGCAACTTGGAATGTAGCAATTACCTTGAAACCCTGGACAACGTCACTGCAATCTCAGCTGAAGAGATATTTCCTATAGTACAAACTTTCCCCTGTAATCTCTCCCTCCCCTTTTTAAAATGAACTTGTTACAGGCCTGTGCTGTTTACTTTCTTGCCTTCAGACAAGGATCCATACACGTACCACCTTTTCCTGTATTACTCAAATTCACTTCTCCTTGAAAGGAATAACATGTACAAACTCCAGCTGATGTAACATGCAGTAACCTTTAATTTAAGTTTAAAAAGACAGTAGGAAACATCAGATCCATGGTTCTGCTTATTCCAGTGACTTGTGTTCACCAAGTCTCTTTAGAGTGGAGAGTGGGCTTAATTAAAGTATTTCATAAGAATGTATGCACTTTGTCTAAATTCAGTGGAAACTATATAAAAAAGGAATACTCTTATAAAGGTCAAAATGTTTCATTCTGACATTTAAATTCTTTAGTATAAGTGACACGATTGTGGGGGAATCACAACCTATTGTACTTCATGCATATAAAGAGGATATTCTATTCTAGGGAACTCCAAGTCTAAATGGACAAGAAAATAAACAGGGATATAACATCCAAACATAGGACTAGACTGTAATACCACCATTCACGTTAAAGAATAATTTTTATATAAATAATCCCACTGACATTAGGAATACTGATGAAATAAAGGACTTTATTTGCCCCAAAAAGATGATGGTCTGGCTTAACCCAATCAGGTTTAGGAAATGCAGATATCCCGTGCAACCTGTGATTTGAATAAATTTGGTGGCTTTGCTTCTTTGTTACTTTTAGTTTCATAATAACCCCTAAAGATTCCTCTTTGTATTTACTTTGGCCAACTTCAGCCAAAAGCCTGAGGCTTCATCCCTTCCTAATCTTTCACAAGTGATGAGGTGCAGCTGTTCAGATCTGCTTTCCAGAGATTTGCTAGTCCTCCCTCTACAGTCTATTCTGAATGTGATTGAGGAGGGATAATTGGTATTAAATAACTTCAGGGAAACAAACTATTCTGGATGGCTACAACTCATGATCTTCTTACAGAAGGCATAATAATAAAAAAAAAATTAAAAAAATTACTGAGTGAGAGAGAGGGATACTGAAATTTAGTGCTTGCAAGTAACTTTGCAGAGACTCTGGCATCTACCAAGTCTCTAATTCATCATAGCTCAGAGCTGCTCTACAGCTTTTCACATCTACAGATTTATATGTTCTGCTTTTGGTAGGGCTTTTCAGTCCAAGCCAGTGGCCCTTCTGGAGAATGACTGATCTCTTCCAGCAGCCTTTTTCTCTCTCACTAGCTAGATCCAGCCTCCTCATCTTCCTGCCCTGGAAGTGAGTGAAGTATGTAACAGCAATAATCTAGCTCCTTAAAGCATTCTTTACACTTTCATATAGTGGGAAGAAATATGAACAAGTGGTGAAGCCAGCATGTCGCAATGACAACTCAAATCCTTGGCTCAGTTGGTCAGTTATCAACCTATTTCTAAATGAGTGATGTTTTGTTAAGGACTTCTCTTTGGTGGGAATCAGGTATATACATCACCTGCCTCTTTCACAGAGGTCAAGCAGCTCTAACACAGAAAACAAACTATTGTAGATGACATCCATCAAATTTTAACCTGTAACATACAGAGACCTTTAAATCTGTTGTCTTTCCTCTCTTTGCCATGACTTTCTGAAATAAGTAACATTTCAGGGTAAGATTTCAGCTTCAATGACAACAGTGGTGAACTTTCTCATTGGTGTGTATGGAGCAGAGACTTCACTCTCAGTGCTTAAGATTACAGAATTACCAAGCAGTCAGGTTTGGGGTGACCTCCCAAAGTCAGCTGGCTCAGCCCTCTGCTTGAAGAAGGGCCAGTTTTGAAGCCAGAGCTTGTTCAGCATAAAATCTCTGCTGTACAATAAGAAGAAGAATAATGGATTGCTTTGTCTTCCTGGAAGAGGCTTCCAAATGAAAGCAACATTTTAAAGGAAATTCTGGGGAAAAGCCTGAAGTAGCAATCCCTTCCTTTCTCTTTCTAATTTATTTATTAATACAGTCTCTGTTATATACTCTTAAGTATAAAGATGCTACCACTCCAAAACCACTTATTCTTTCACTGCAGCACAGATACCTCCTGCATCAGAAGTTCCGCAATCTGCTTTTTGCACATCCTCCTGCCCTCAGAAGCTGCTTTTTGCCTCCAGTCCTCAGCAACCAAAATCCTGTCTCTCTGCCTGCCCACAGCTGATTTCCTTCTCTCTCCCTCAGGCCCAACACTCAGCTTCTCCCCTTCCTCCCCCAGGGTACAGCAACATCACTGCAGTGCCTGAACTAACAGCAGATTTATTAGGTTGGCCTCTGCTCCACTTCAAATTCCACCTTCAATATTAGCGTGTCTCATTAGCGTGCACACGTGGCCAGCTGAGAAGCAAAGGAAACACAGAAATCATTCAGCACTCCCATTAACATCCTGACATTTTAAAATTTTGCCTTAAATGCAGACATGAGGGGGAGACTAAGGCATTTTATCTGTACCTAAAGAAATCAGTGGCAAAATTTGCCTAGTCTAATCTATGCAGCACACAGGTCTGTTATCTACTGCAAAAAAAAAAAAAGCAAGATAAAACAAATAGCCCCCAGCAGAAATGCTGTGAAGAAACCCTCTGGTCAAATGTGTCATGAGAAACGCAGCATGAAAAAAACAGGTTTTCCCCAGATGAGGGAAGGACAGAAGTGTAGAAAACAGAGGTTACACTTCCATTTTTGGGAATGGTTCGCTGTGGTTTTAAAGAACAAAAAATGTGGTGTGTCAGCCACTGGCAGAGGAAAATGGTAAGTTATACTATTTTCAGCTATAGATCTAAACGTTTGTTTAGTTTGGCTTCTTCCCCAGTCAGGTTCCTTCTTAACCTCCTGTCCTCAGCAACACTACTCCCTCCTCCTTTACTATTACACAGCAAGGCACTTAAAGCTGAAGACATCCTTTGGGGGGTGGGCCACACGTTATGGCTCAGAAAAAAACAGCTAATTTAAAAGATACCCTAAGCTCAGGATGAGTCCCACCTACTGTGTGCACTTGAGGAGTCTCTTCTGATAGTGTCTGTACACGTAATGCGAAATACTGGGGGTTTCTCAGAAGGGCCACAGGGCGATACTACATTTACTCTGACTGAATTCTGAACACTGATCCCACTTACCTATCACTGCACATCCCAGAATTTAGCACCTCTGACTTTTTCTGTGTTCACAAGCAGATTTTTTGGGAAAATATTACTAATTATACTGCACATGTACTGCTTCTCGTGGAAATTACAGGCAATTTCAGCCTCAAGACCAAACAAACAAACCTCTTTGTAGGAAAATAAAAGGGGAAAAACACAACATAGGGAATATTACAGAAAATCACCATTCTCTTTACATTTACAGAAAGTCGCCATTCTCTTGTGTTTTTTTGTCACAAATGTTGTCCTCTGGCTTTAACCATGTGCTTCAATTTTAATGACACAAAAGGGAAGAATTCCTGCTGCTTCTTCTTGCATGTCAATAGCATTAGTAAGCGTCACTGTCTCATCACTGTCTATAATCTTGTCTTGATGATGACACCAGATGTCAGCTTCATACAAGCATTCAATTAACTTTTCAAATACCACAAGGGTTTCATTTTATTTATTTTTTTTAATGTAATGTATATATACATTCTCTATAAATTAATTTATCTGCTTTTATAACTGTTTTTGAGCTATCTATATCTCACAAGTAAAAAACAGCACTATGAGTCAGTCGTATGTAAACACAGTGAAACCTACCAAAGGATTTTGACATCAAAAATGTTCCTAATGCCACATTTCACTTCTGGTGTTCAGCCTTCCCATGGAGCCCTTCTCTTTCCAAAGTTACGTGCCCTGCTTCAGCACTTGGCTTTGAAACCAAGCCTCCGACCTTCTGGCAGTAACCCTCCAACTCTCACAGTAATGGGTACCTACCTTGGTGTGCGTGTTCCTATGGGACACCGTTTTGAGAGTTTTAGCAATATCAAATAGATGGTTCAGTTCTACACGACATGTTTAGCTCTTCCTATAATGGACCAACACATAAAGCAAGAGTCCCACTTTCCTGGCCTAATACTCCAACCACCTATTCCTGGCACTGAGCAAACCTCTGAAGAGATGTAGACCATCAAAGGGTGAGTGCTTTCCTGCTAGTGTAACTCCTTGCACTGCCTCACTGCAGAAGCAAAGGAAGTGGTAACAAGGTAATTGCCTCATTTGGAGGCACTAAGCCTTCATGCTGGTTTAACACTATCCATAAAGTGCATCTGTGGCCCTTTGTGGATTTATTCCTTTGCTTTTAGGTCTCTGGCAAAAGGACTTCCAACCCAATCCAGCCCTGCAATGGGAAGTTAGATACTTAGAGGTGATCAGTGCTAGCACAGGAGGGCGTTTATGCTTATTCAGACAAATGTTTACCACTTGCAGCACCTGTGACCCTTCCCTCTTTGCTCATTCACTTCATCCACTCATCTCAGTATCTAGACCTCAGTTTGGAGGCTTTGCACATTGACTCCTTGCTCCCACCTCTTCATCTGTTGACTGCTTCTTTTCTTTAGCCTAAACATCTCTCATACCATTCTACTTGCTGGGACTGGTTCCCTCATGCTCTGGACACAGGAGACAAAATACCATTCACCACAGTGACAATAGAGGAGCCTCCACTGCTCTATCAACAGATTAAACCTCAGGAGCATCCTGTCCCCCATGGGACCTCCATGAAGGCTCCACATAACTGGCATTCCAGACAACTCGCACTTGAGACTGCCTCCCACAGAGAGTGCTGTGAGTCAGCTTTGTGTGGCGAACACTGGAAATAGAGCAACGCCTGTATGAACACAGCCATGCAGTATGCATGGGACTGCGGTTTCAGACAGGGCGCTTGCAATGGCCACATCTAGGTATCTGTCTGAAAAATTCCCCACCTTTTCTAGTTTGGCAGTATTTTTCAGACAGAAATAGGTTCTCTTTGGGAGGGAAAAGCTGTCAAAAGAAAACATACAGACTGAAGTGCAATGCTGGATAAAAAAAACAAACAACACTGTGTTCACAAGACCAGGAATGGCAATTCTTCAAACTGGAGGTGACCCTGCCTTCAGTACAACATATCTCATGCTCTCCTTGGGAAGCAAACCATCACACTGATGTATGTGCACCATGCTATCATCAGAAAGCAGGGGAGGGAACCTCACTGCCCCTAGGATGAGGAGAAAGATGTCTTGAATGCCAGAAAGGATGTGGTGAAAAACACTGTTAATACTACTCCTGAAAGGGCTTCTACCACCATAGGCCACAAACTTGAGCCACCCAAACTGAGCCTGGCACATCCTTCACCTTTTTTACCTATCCTTTTCCCCTAGCATTCCTTGAATAAACTAAGGACATGGTTGAACTTTCTGATGTCACTAGACTAAGGCTGCAGCCACAATGGGAGCAGCAGGGAATGCATCTGCTGATCAGACAGATCACTACACTTGCCTTGTAAGAGTGAGTATTGCATGGGAAAAAGGATGCCAGATAGAAAATTAGATGTGGAAGGTCTGATGATACAGACCTGGTACAACCAGCACTAGGGTGTATAAATAATCCATGACAATCAGGGAAACTTTAGAGTCTGACAGAAAAAAAATATATATATATAATAATGATTATTAATAATCAAGGCCCTTCTCAAAGTGCCCTGGAGCAGTATGTGGAATACTCCCTCAAGGACTGTGGCAAAGTGTGGCAGTGATCCTGTCCTGCACATCTAAGGCAGCGACTAGCCGGTAATCTGCAAGAGACCAGCGTTGGCGCCGGGGTTATCAAATCAAGTCCCAAAGATAAGGTGGCTGACTGGCCCTGCAGTAACTGCTGAGAGGCTGCCTCTTGCTGCAGCGTGTTTGCTTTTCTGCCTCCTGCTTCTTCCCGTCACCTGGAGCTGCCTCAGCATGCTGGGACTGAAGGGCTGAAGGGTGGCAGGTGGGATGCGGTGCCGGCAAGGTACCAGGGAGCATCGGTTTTGCCGCCGAGTGCCAAGGCAACCCGTGCAGTGTACAGCATGGATGGCCCAGGGGGCTGCTTTGGCAGCTCCTCAGACAGACAGACATGGGGCAACAAGCAGGGGGAGCTGAGTTTGACCTAATGGGGCAGTGTGGGCATGTCCACATGCCTCCCACAGCTATGCCTCTTTTCTCCTCTCAGTATAGGAAGAGACCCCCATCTCTTCATTTGCTTAGTTGGTCTCCCCGGTCAGCCAAACTCTCTAAATACACTTATTCTATAATAGTCACTGGGGTACTGCAGCAGGAAGGGCACAGTACAGCACAGTCTGTCACAGCTAGTAGGAAATATGTTACACAAAATAAGTTCTGAAGTCCAGACTGTTGAAATCTGCAGGGTAAATTTATATTCCACCCAAATTAAGTTTTCCTCTTCTCTGCCACCCGTTTCTCATTCCCTGATTGTCCCGTTGTACAGAACATTTTAAAGTACATTCTTTCAGAACAGAGACAGTTTTTTTTTTTTTCACTGCAAAGGGCAATTGTTATTTCAATAATCAGTTTTTCCCCACGTGCCCTAACACCCTCTCACAGCACTGTCATTATCACAACTGCAGCAACATCTCAGAACCTATGTACAGACGATGTATACTAACAGATTTAATGGTCTTAACTACCAAGATGGCAAAGGTTTCCCCACCCACCCACCCTTTTTCTACTGTTTGCTCCATTTGCTGTCCAAATGTCACTGTTCATTGTCTGCAAAATGACTGTTGAACCAATGATTATGGTGTGGCGTATTTCCTTTGAGTGACAGTGCCTGCACAATGACTTTTCTCCAACACACTCAGCAGTCAGCATTAAGTATTCTTGGCATGTAGCCTGAATAACAACACACACACTGAGACCTGCCAGCATTGGAAAGTCCCTAAGTCCCAGGAGCTAAGATTAATTGCCAGCTATTCTTAATATTTTCTCACCACTCCACCCAGTTTCTTGGGTCTTCCCACCCACTACAATCCTACAAGTGCCTTTGTGGAGTTTCAGAAAACTTCCTGAGACAGTTTCGGATGAGTGGAGAGCACTTAAACTCCCCCTTGAATTGACTGACTTCACATGCCAACAGTGCTTTCCTTGACTGTTACAGATGGGGGCTCAACCGGGTACAGTTCTGCCTCTATTACCAATTAAGACTCCACCCAGATAAGTTTGTCTCTGAGGCAGGGGGTGGAGAATACAAGATTTAAAAAAATAGGCAACAGAAAGCACTCCTGTAATCTACCTAACCCCCTCTTTGAAACCAGGGTATGAAGGCAAGTCCTGTGAGATGGTGAACATCACCAACTTTCATGAAGTACAGATGAGATGAGGGCAGTTATACTAAACACTACAGGCTATGGACATCTCACTAATAAGCCCAAGTTTATACTTCTGGTGGAAAAGCACAGAAGGAATAATAATATCACCTACTTCTTAGCATGGATCGGCCTTTTCCTCATGCAACATTGCTCTCTGAACAAGAAAGAGGTTTCACAACTATGAACCACAATCCCCTTTTTCACCAAGGACTCTAACTATGATGAGAAACAGGGAAAAAACACATGGGAAACAAGAAAGTCTCTTTTGGCATTTCCAGCTCAAAGAAAAGCAGGAGATATGAAAAATCTTCACATACTTTTCACTCTGGCTTTCCACCCACAGTGGTTAGGATCAGCTTTGAAGAACCACCAGAGTTTTTGATCAAAGTTTTCTGGATAAGACAGCTTGGCCCATTAATGTAGAATGGCTTTTTTTTTTAAATGAAAGGTGTGGGTTTTCCTTAAACAGATGCCTGTGAAGGCATCTAACTCCTCAAGGCTTGAGCATCCTGGTTTAACCAGTTTTAGGCAGTGAGTCAGTTCTGTGATAGAGCTTACCAAGAAAAGAGCAGCTCATTTGCTCTTTCTCTAGCAAGTTTTTCTCCAGTGTTTCCTAGCTCACTTGCTATTATATTTAGGCCTGATCTGAGTCAGGAACTTTGACAGAGGCTTTATATTAGTCACCATAAAAGACTGTTATGTTGCCCATTTCTATTTTAGACCTTTGGCTCCAACCCCAGCCTTTTAGCTCCTCCAGTGAGCAATGCCAGACTTTTGTTTTTGTATTAGGCACCTATAGAAAAATAAAACAAAACAAAAAGCTAAGAAGTACTTGCAAAACATTTCAAGTAGCTGCCCATGCAAAACATATTCCCTAGCTATTCTGGTTGTATCATTTCAACTGCCTAATTACAATACTTCTAACTGCAACTGTATCTGTTCAAGTTGAGCACCTATACCTGAAAAAAAACCTCTCAGAATCAAACAAGCAACAAGACATCATCAGGCTAACCTCCAGACAACTTTCCAGTACAGTTTCCATAATAGTTTATGTGCACATGCAGATGCAGATCTTTATTGTTCAATTATCTGATTAAAATACAATGCTTTTCAAAAATGATTGCTCACAGGTAAAGAGACATAGCCACTTAAACTCTCATTCAGTCTTGGTTTGTATTAAGTGGTGTTTTGAGTACACTGTCAAAAGCACCAGATCTACTTTAATCCTCTAACACTTTAAGATAATGGATTATTAATCATACTTATCTAAAAGGAGTTCCACTCACAAGGTATTATTTCAACATAAATATTGAAGTAACTAGGTGTTAATTAACATACTTTCTGAGATTCAGTTATTAAGGTTAAGGAAGCAAATGATTTCTTGTGATTTTCATAAACATGATGGAAAACTAGTAATTAAAAAAAAAATTTACAAAACAGTGAGGACTTGGAAAGATATCAGGCTGAATTATAGCTGTAAAAAAAAATAAATTAAAAGCCAACAGCGTAAAATTTGGAAACACACCACCTCAAATATTTGTGAACTGATAAAGAAATTATGTACCAGAGTGATTCAAACTGCTGGAAACACTTTGGAAGTGGGACGCGTTTTTGCAGCAACCTGATCAAAATGCTGTTGTATTACGAGGAATGAAAACTAACATTTTGTGGAGAGCAGTCCCTTTAGTTGCATGATGGTCAGCATGATGTGTGTTTCAACAGCTGCTGATATTTTGGAAGTGCCACCTTTGCTCATTGCAGCAATTTCAGTTGTTAGAGGCCTATTCTCTCTTCTCTGATACCCGCTTTAAGATTTCAAGGAAGAAGTAGCACCTTTTCCAATCACAGGCACCCTCTGGCAGAGGTTAAAAACAGGACACGGGAAGGTTCCCGCACGCCCCATCCATATCCTCAAATACATGCTCTACCACAGTAGCCATTTACAGGCACCATGCACTTAAGAGGGTATTTTGCCCTT
The DNA here is from genome assembly GCF_964034855.1 of Anser brachyrhynchus. NCBI lineage: Eukaryota > Metazoa > Chordata > Aves > Anseriformes > Anatidae > Anser > Anser brachyrhynchus. The sequence goes on along the minus strand of NC_137695.1, from coordinate 53,514,800 downwards.
CCATAAGCCCAGATTCCCTCTGTTGTTGGCAGAAAGAGCAGCCAAGCTCAGCAGCTCACCTGCTGTAGATATGGGTGCTGACTCACAGGCCACTTGCAAGCAGTGCTCTGAGGGCCAGCGTGTATATCAAAGATCACCCCAATGTACCTGCACACTATTGACACTGCAGTACTGTGCTTACAGGATCTCCACAGCTCTCCGTTATCCTGCCAAATGATGGAAGATCATCCAAAGCTATTAACAATGGAAAAAAACACCTAAAATTTCTCCCAAATATATTTCCATATCCACACAAGCAGTCAATTGTTAAATGTAATATTTTTTAACTAAGACAATTAATAAATCAACACTTCTGTCTTCTATGGTAGCATTTGTCTGGGAGACCTCTCTCTCTGGGGAAGAGCAAGCAGATTTGAGAGAGTGGACTCGTTCTCTATGATCCTCGCAGGTCCCTTCCAACTCGGGATATTCTATCATTTTAAGAAAACTTCCCCATGGACCTCACGGCAGTTCACCCTAAAGACATGGCTATTGACATGGTATTGACGCATTTCAGTTTAGTCTTTGAAAAATAAAATGATGTGCTCTGTCTCTTTTAAAATTTTCAGTTTAGTGGCCATTACTGTCCATTTAATAATCACATCAAATATGTTTTCAGATCCACAGAGTAAATAAATTATGTCATTTGATGCATGTAACACTAACTTCCCTTGAAATAACATTATTATTGCAGCAAGACTTGTGTTCAAGAAAGTCGATGACCTTTTCTGCAGTGGAAGATGGATACAGTCTTCATAGAATCACGGAATGTCTCAGGTTGGAAGGGACCTTAAAGATCATCTAACTCCAACCCCCCTGCCATGGGCAGGGATGCCACCCACTAGATCAGGTTGGACAAGGACCAAAAGTTGTTCAGCCTGGCCTTGAACACCTCCAGGGATGAGGCATCCACAGCTTCTCTGGGCAACCTGTTCCAGTGCCTCACCACTCTCTTAATGTCTAATCTAAATCTATCCTGTTTTAGTTTAAGTTCATTCCCCCTTGTCCTGTCATTATCTACAAGAGTCCTTCTCCATCCTTTGTATAGGACCCTTTTAAATATTGAAAGGCTGCAATGAGGTGTCCCTGGAGCCTTCTTTTCTCCAGGCGGAACAGCCCCAGCTCTCTCAGCCTTTCTTCACAGGAGAGGTGCTCTAGCCCTCTGATCATCTTTGTAGCCCTCCTCTGGACTTGTTCTAACACGTCCACATCTTTCTTGTGCTGGGGGTCCCAGACCTGGATGCAGCACTCCAGGTGGGGCCTCACAAAGGCAGAGTAGAGGGGGACAATCACCTCCCTCACCCTGCTGGCCACCCCTCTATTGATGCAGCCCAGGATGCAGTTGGCCTTTTGGCTGAAAGTGTGCACTGCTGGCTCATGTCGAGCTTCTCATCCACCAGAACCCCCAAGTGTCTCTCCACAGGGTTGCTCTCAGTCAGTTCTTCTCCCAGTCTGTACTCACATCTGGGATTGCCCCAACCCAGGTGCAGCACCTTGCACTTGGGCTGGTTGAACCTCATGCGGTTCACATGGGCCCAGTTCTCCAGCCTGTCCAGGTCCCTTTGAATGGCATCTCTTGCTTCTTTGGTATCAACTGCACCACTAAGCTTGGTGTCATCTGCAAACTCAATCCCATTGTCTATGCCATTGTTGAAGATATTGAAAAGCACCAGTCCCAAGACAGACCCCTGAGAGACGCTGCTGATCACTGGCCCACACCTGGACATAGAACCATTGACTACTACTCTCAGGGTGCGGCTATCAAACCAATCCCTTATCCACCAGATAGTCCACCCTTCAAATCCATATCTTTCCAATTTAGAGATTAGAATGTCATGTGGGACCATGCCAAAAGCCTTACAGAAGTCCAAGTAGATGACATTAGTCAGTCTTCCCTTGTCGACTGATGCAGTCATTCCATCACAGAAGATGTTCTTCCTTACAGAAGAATACAAACCTAAAGAAACTCAATTAAAAAAACAAAACAAAACCAAAAAAAAAACCACCACAACCTACACAAAGGATATCAAAGAAAAGGACAGAAGATTTTTGTTCATATTAAATCAAAAATAAGACATGTTACAATTACTAGCAAGGTCACCTTCTCCCTGCTCAAGTCCTTTGTCACTAATACAATGTGAAAAGAAAGTATAAGACCTCAGAGTCATTTATCCTCTGGCTCTGTTTTTCACTAATTAATTAAATGAGTGAAAAACAGGAGTTCAGGGCCCATAGATCAACATCAGCACAACGTATTTCATAACTGCACTGTGAGGACAATTCCAAAAGCCAGTTGCCGCATACTTATTAAAGAGGCCTTCTGATGTAGCTCCTTATAGCAAAAACCTGCTGGATGCCCAGATTACTCAGTTACACCTCATTAAATTATATCAGTTGTTTATTTCCAGCATATTCTCCATGTAGCCCAATGTCTTTCTAACCAAAGCTGCTGGAAACCTGTTTAATTGCTCAATTGTTTTTTTAAACATCTTAGGCAATGGGTGGAATACTGTAATTTGTTAGCAAAGGCAGAGAGGATATATTAAAACAGTAGAAGAGGGAAAAAAAATAACAGAAAAACACAAATCAGAAAATCAATGCTGTTGCATTAAGGTTTTTACTAGTTTCCTTTCAGCTACGTTTTCTTTCATGTTCTTGACCAAAGAGCTCTTCGGTAAGGAAATGTTCATAAGTTGCTTCCTGAACAAGTCTCCTCAATTACTTTGCTGCCTCTGCAATACAAACACTTGCAGAATTCTTTCTAAGGGCAGCAGCAGTATTAGTGGAGCAACGGGGGTGGTCTTGTTACTTTAAACCTCTTTGAAAATTCACAGCCTGCAATCATCTCTCATGCCAGTGTCCACTCTGGCCTGGAGGCAGAGGAAAAACAACTTTGGAGAGGCCTATTAAACAAACTCTGCTTTCACAACAGTAAAATCCCTAATAGTTTTGATTCACTGAAGCAGTGTTCCCAAACAACTCCCTTTGTTTTCAATCACTTTTATAATAGTCTGCAACTAATAAGCCAGACCAGAATACCTGTCTGTATGTGCACACATATAAATTACCTTCACAGACTGAACTTTTTTAGGGCTTCTTGTCAGGATGGAGTCATTTTTTATTTTTGTTTCTAGAAAATCTATTTAACTCCAAAAACAGATTTGCAGCTATTTGCTCCTGCACTTTTAACAGCACTCTTTTGTTAGCACTTCCATATTACTGTAAAGACATTCATCACTTAATGAAAAATATAGACAATAAGTGCATTGTAGTACTGTTGCTGCAGATCCATTATCATCCAGAAAACTCTTTCCCTATTTATTCCAGTTGAAAGGGGGAAAATAATTTCCAGTTCTTCTTCACTGGAAAATCCAAAGATATCTTTCATAAGTTTAGGAAGCTTAGGGCCAAAAGGAAAATGATTTAAAATGGATAGGCACTGAACACAATGCGTTCCATTCAGCTCCTGTTCTTATGCTTACCTATCTCCAGCTGAAACATTAAACACTTAACCCACAAGACGCAAAGAGATTTTGAAGCATCCCTCTTCAGGGATGGAAATAATTATCTCCCAAGCTGTAGGTTCCAAGGGCTTAGAAGAGGTACTGTATAAAGAACTAATTACATTAGAAATGGCACCAGAGCATGGTGTCCTGAAAAGGTGAACTTGTGGGCAGTAATGCTTTGCTAGGAAATAACATACACTACTTGTGCAGAAGTAAGGGAGATCACTGAAAACTGACAGATTTGTGTTCTCAGCCCTCAAAACCACTACTTTCAGAAACACGCTTGCTGCATACATAAAGCAAAAATGCTGGTATGAGAAAGCTTAATTTTATGGGGTCAGGTAATCCTCAGGGAATATATAGGAAACCCAGGGAGACAGCCCTCCCCAAAGCAGCTGGTTGACAGGGAATCTAGAAAGCCTTGCTGGTTTACATCTCTCTCTTCTGAATTTCTCTTTCCCACTCTCCATTGTCATACTTTGTAGATTAGTGCTCATGAGACATTCAGAATACTGAATACGTTGGGAATACATTGTTAAAAATTTTAAAAGTACTTTTTAAATGAGGGAAAAAAACAAACAAACAAAACTGAAGGCACAGACTTTCAATGGAATGCTTTTTACACCCTCTTTCAACATCAGATAGTATTCAGCAGAAATTTCAATGTAAACAACAAAAAAAAAACAGCAACAGCTGCATCTATGCATGCATGTAATGTGTACACTGTAACACCTATGTAATGAAGTCAGAAGTGAATAAATTTAATTCTCTTTCACAAAATGGGACAGATCCTTTGTTGTGACAGCATGGGATCATTTCCCCAGGCTTCAGTATCAATTTTTCTTTGTCACCTTCTTTGGATTTGCTGCTTTTGTTAAGCTTGACAGGCAGGAGGAAAGAAGCTTCCACTTCTCTCATCAGCACAATTAATCACCATGCTGCTTAAGTCAATGAAAACTAACTAAAAATGGGTCAGGAACTTTTGGCCATAAACTCACTAAAGTTCAGTCAGCTACCCTTAGTAAATATCTAATAGCAGGAAGCAGGGGAGGAAATGGAAATTGAAAAGTGACTTGAGACTCCTGATATCCTGGACATCCATGATAAATTACAGAGCTTCATTGTGTAACCGACATAAAAAGTGTTCCAACATTTGTATACACTTAGATGCTTAGCTCTAAGCCACATCAAAATTCACAGCATTTAAGTAGAAAGCAACTTCAGAATGTGCTTCAAAACTCTAGGGGAAAAAATACAGGAGATAGCTACACAGGTATGTAGCTAACTGTGTGTTCAAGTGATGTTTATGTAAGTTTTCTAGTTAAAAATTAAGACAGAATAAGAGAAAGAGCATGTTTGTACTGGAGACTGAAGCATTTCAAGTATAAATCTGCATGGAGCTAGAGGTTAGAAGAAAAGGATTGTCAGCATCAATAAATTTACTTTCCAGTTAGGTGAAGTCCCAAAGTCAAATTTAACTGGAAGTAAATAAATTTCACTGCCACTGAAACAGTACGGGCCACAGCAGTTGTGTAAAATCACACACTGGGCATACAACTGTAACAGATGCAAATAGCAATTTGCTATCAGCTGGAGAGTAGCCATGACTTACAGCAAAAAACATACAAAACAATTTTATCTTCAAGGTTTCACAGAAAGGCATAGTGTACCAGGAAAAGCAACTAACAAGAAAAAGGGAGCTAAAGTTAGTCAGTCTTGTATATCCTTTTGCATCGTAGTTCCATTTTTTTCCTCTTCACTGAAGCTTTGCTATGGATTGAACAGGAACAACTCTGTTGAAATAAATGGTGCTCATCACAATAACTTGATTTATCCTCTGTACTGTACCAAAAAAAGCTCACCATCTGAAGAGTAACTGGTGTCTGTCGTTCGTCTGTACACACCTGCTTTCTGGCCAATTTACAGTGAATGACATTTATACTGTTATTTACCTCACTATTAAAACAGACTTCCAGAATCTCAAGGGTCATCAAAAGTTTGCAGGAAGTGAGTAAGTAAAATTGTTTGACTGAACCAGATTGCCAGCTCTCCACCCAGTCAAGGTCAAACAGCTGTAGGGTTGTGTGTGGTGTGGTGGTTTTGTCTTCTTTTCATCTGCACTTTGGTGAAAACTTTTTGCATTTTTTCTTTGCTGGGGGGGAAGGGGTAGAGAAAAAGTATTCTGTCCCTATTACCTCACATGAAGTCGAAAAAAAAATGAGTAGATAAAAGTATGTCCAAGAGATGGGTGCAAGATCCTGGACATGAATGTAACAAACTTTTGACAAGGTACCGCTAATAGTTCGTGATGACATAAAATTGTAAGTCCAACCTTTTAGCTGAAACAAAAGGCGAAAGAAACTTTAGGGCAGTGCAACCACAGATTCCTCTGAAAATGAGAAGCACTGATTATTATCCTACCCTAGGGGGAAAACTACAATTCAAAAACTGCTTGTTTTTGTCACAGTAAATCCTGAATGCTTTTCATGAAAGTTTCTTTCCTTAATGAAGTATTTCTTCCTAAAAAACAGGACAGCATGTTAATACAGCACTTTAGATTATAGCACTTTGGATATCCTTAAAGTCAGGTTAAAATGGGGCAATTCCCTCCAGTGAATCAAAAGATGACATTCGTCTCCACTGTCTGGTTGGAATGCAAAACTGAAAGCAGGGCTGAAATGTCAAGGTAAAATAATGCTTATAATTATTTCGAATGCTACATTCCCCTTGACCTTGGAATTTAAGAGGCTGAGATGAAGGCCTTTTGTCAAAAGTCAGGAAGTCACCTGGAGACTTCATTGACATTTATGATTAATACAATCTGGCAGCATTAGAGCAGGAGATACAGAATAAGCTATTATTTTCTGGTATGAGGGTAATTTCATCTTATATTGTTGTGCGATCTACAGAGAGTACAGAACAACACACCACCTGTAATATTACTGCTAATGTTTTTAGGTAAGAATATGAACAAGCTTAAAGTGATAACCACAATCTCAATAAAATAAATTTCATATTACTGCCATGAAAGAGAAGAAAACCTGCATTTCATGTAAGTAATGATTTCTTGTAAGACACAAAACATAGGGCACAACAAATCCCCCAATCCAATTGCTTCACTGTTATGTCTTGTCATCACAGCAGATTTTCCACTTCATTAGCAACTTAATACTAGAACGATAAGTCTGTGGGGTGAAGATTTTATGTGTCAGTGTCCTGAAGCAACTCTTACAGCCTTTATTTGCACCTCACACGTAACACAAGACGCCTCCCCCACTGATGGCAAGCACAAGGCAGGGAAAACATTTAAAGTCCTTTATGGTCAGTGTCAGAGGAGACTCAGTACACACAACTCCCATAAAAAACACTGGAAGGAGACAGCTCTCCTTTGCACTCCTCCTTCGATTGGATCATACTCCAGGCAAATCAAACACTGCAAATGTCAACAAAAGGAAGAATGAATGCAAATATTTGTTAACATCTTTGCTGGCACTTACAGAGTTAACCTTGGCCACACATCCCACCTTCCGAAGATTCAGGGAGGTACTTTATTGACACCTCATTGAATTTACAGGCTTGACAAATTTTAAAATCTCTCAAAAATTTGGCCATTTTAATTTCATATACACAGGTACATTTAAAGATAGAAGCACATTGAAGATGCTGGCAAAAAAGGTTCTCAAAAGAATATACCCTAAAAATGACATGCAGCAATGCCTCATTCTCTGTCCTGATTCAATGCTGGGCCTTATCTGTTTGAACTAGAAATAAAATAGCAGACGAAAAGAAATGTAACATGGGTATTTACAGTAAAAACGCAATTTTCTTAATTTAGTTTGGTACTAAAATAATTAGAAGCAATGAAGACACTTCACTTTGGGGCCTGTCTACTGGGCACGTATAAACCAACACATTTTCTCTAGCTATGTTCTTAGCTGTAGTCCGTGCAAATCTTATACAGGTATTTGCATAATGAACTCCTACTGCTCATAGCGCCCATATAGACTAATAAATGGCAGAATTTTTAAAGATGGTCCAATTAATGATTCCAGTCCCTAGATGGATTGTTTATAGACTTTAGCTTATTAAATGCTCTGTGTAAGTATCCTAAGCCACATGTGAAATAACCCATTAATAAATTTTATTAAATAAAGCCTGGAATTATTCCAGAATATTGAAGACTTTTCCATCCAATGTATTCTCTGTGTTAGTCATATGTATGAACTTCTTTCACTAAATGCATTTCTCTCTCAAAATTTAATATTAAACTTGTGAATTTTCTATTAAATGTAAGTAAGTTGAGACCACAGAAATGTAACTGTGCTTTAATTGGTGAAAACCGAATTCATATTTTGACTTATGAATTCCATAAATCCTATATAGGCATTCCAAAAAGAACAGTAACACATTGCCTAAATAAAACAGGCCAAATTTTTTAGATTGAGGGCAAATATACAGAGCACTATACGACTGTTTGGTTTTAATGTTCAGTTACTGTTACACATATGGACATGAAGTGGCTGTCTATATATGCTAATACAGCAGCAGACACTAGAAACAGCCATCTGTATATTCTATATTCTAATTACATAAGTTAATGTAGTAATTGCCCATTTATTTTCCAGGAATATTTGCATAGATTTCCACATTCTTTTCTGAATAAATTCAGCACATAACTGGATGAGCTTTTTCATATACACAGGCCAGGGTTTATATTTTTAACATTTGCATTGAAATACCAGTGCTATCAGGATTTCTCCAGTGGAGAACTGGGCTCACTTCTCCAGTCATGGAGCCTCTCATAATTTAGGTGAATTTAGCACTACAATGTGCTCACCTTTCCAGCATTGGCAGCTTGAGGGTTTGGAGTACAGAAGAGTGCAACTGCACCTTCACACTTCGTTCTCCAGTAAACCGAGCAAGATCACAAGAGGATGAAAGGATGAAATTAACTGGAGCCCAGAATGTGCTGCAAAAGTCATTAAGCATAGAAAGTTGGCTGGCAAAACACAGGAACTTCTGAGAGAAATGGTCCACCTGGCCCAGTCTGTTGGACATGAAAGAATCCTGAAAGCTGCTGCCAGACTGTTTTCTAACCTTTCCCAGCTGGAAAATGGCCAAAGCAAGGCTTTACAAGAGATTGCTCTGCCCACAAGAGACCATTGACTAAAGGCACAGACCTGCACATTTTTCCCTGTGACAATTCCTGCATTCAAGCAGTAGCAGCAGCCAGGACCACGACTGAGAAGGGGACATCAATCTCTTCTCCAGCCAGGTAGCATTTTGAACACACTTGTTTGCTGTGAGCAGCCAGCATAGCATAGCTTGGAAACACTTAAGTTTCAACCTAAGACTACAAGGCAGATATTTGACTCAATAACTGGTGTACTAATTCAGTCATTGCTCAGACCAGAACTGCTCTCAGCAGCTGAGCAGGAAGCTGGCTAAGGAAGCACAGGCTTAGTGACAAGTGCTTAGCCACGACTCCCAAGCCTGCTTTCCTCACTTACTGCCAGAAGCAGTTCCTAACAATCCCCATGATCTCCAATTCAAATGTTTTGAAACATTCACACACAGGCATCTAACATGTAAATAGTTATAATACCTAGAATCACAGAATATCCTGAGCTGGAAGGGACCCATGAGGATCCTTGAATCCGACTCCTGGTTCCACACAGGACCACGCAAAAATCAGACCATGTGTCAGAGAGCATTGTTCAAGCACTTCAAGCACCTTTCCCTAACACCCAGCCTGACCCTCTCCTGTCCCATCTCCATGCCGTTCCCTCGGGTCCTGTCGCTGTCCCCAGAGAGCAGAGCTCAGCGCCTGCCCCTCCGCCCCCCTCGTGAGGGAGCTGCAGGCCGCCATCAGGCCTCCCCTCAGCCTGCTCTGCTCTGGCCTGAACAAACCAAGGGGCCTCAGCCGGTCCTCATATATCTTGTTCTCTAGACCCTTCACCATCTTCATAGCCCTCCTTTGGAGGCTCTAACAGTGATACAGAAAGAACAATTATGGCTACAGACTTTTATCAAGCATCTGCAAATATATTTTGATACAAACTGAATGTGGGCTTAATCTGTGTTTTTGCACACACACACACGACGTTAGTGAAGGGATGTGAGTGTAACAGTTTGCAGGGATGGGATGGGTAGAGGGGAGTATGAGGTTAAGATCCCCTCATTTATATGGGGCAAACACATTGGCTGGGATCTAATTTTGAGAGGGTGAGGTAATGGGACAGAAAAGGATGAGGGACACATAATTGCGAAGATGCAATAAAAGCAGGAGTCCCTTGGCTGGTCACCTCAAATTGCACCTATGACTGCTGCAATCTATGGTTGCCGTGGGTATATTTGGCTACTGCTGGTGGCACTATTCGAGATTGAGGACCGTGGCTTGAATTTCCAAAGGCAGATGTTTCAACAACTCCCTGAGTAATTCCTTTGTAGGGCTCAAATGGGAGACAGTGGGGACTGGGGGAAAAAAGCATTGGTACAGCACTTCAGAGCACAGCAAAAACTGGGCAACACCTGCTCCACAGGTGATGATGACAATGATGACTACTCCACAGCAGTAATCTTTTGCTGTGTGTGAAGAAGTAGTTCTTGGCTTTAGCTGAGTTCCTTTGGCTGGGGGACAGTTCCTTTGATTGGGAGATGGAAAAAAATGAGAACTGTAACAACAATTGGTGTAGTAACTCTATTGAGAAATATCCATATGCCGATTTTACCACTGAAGGTGTCATTTAGATTTTTTTTTTTATTTATTTATTCAACTTACTGAGTTTCCAAACAGCACCAGGGCCATGCTGCTGTGAGAAACTAATATGCTTGTTTTGTAGAGGATAAAAATACCTCATATCCTCAGTACAAGAACACTAAGCAAGTTAATGAGGCACCCTGGTAGAGGAGCTGGAATTTTCTGCTCACAATCCTGTGATAGATACAGGACATTTCTACGGCCAGTAACACAGCCTTTGGGACCAATATGCAAACATGATACTGACACCAGTCTGAAGATTAGTTAGGAGACACTAGTGTTGAAAAGTGCCTGCAGCTAGTCAACCACATTTTGGCTCAATATTTCTGGATAAAACAGAAAACAACATTTATACACACACACACACACACACAAAAAGGCAGGATTATGGAAACAGAACTTTACACAGTGCAACCAGTCCTGGAGCATGCGGACAAGTTTAAAAAAAAAAAAAAAGGAAAAAAAAAAAGAGCAAAATCTTATTTAATAAAAAATAAAGTAAAAAGTAAAGTAAAGTAAAGAAATAAAGAAAACATGCCAACAAAGGTATTAAAGTCTGAAGAATTATAGGCTGGGTTTTCTGAAAGATGTTACATGCTTCTACGAGTTCCCTAAACCATATCTATCCTGGAGGCAAAAACCTGGAACCATTAAAAATATACAAAAATGAAAACAATGCCTGGAGGGCTTCCCAAACACCCATGCCCTCTGTAGTGTCCTCATTGCATCGTCTCAACTGACAAAACCTGAATCTTCACCAGTTCTCCTGGGAACTTCCAAGTTCTTCTCTGCTTAGGCTCTGGTATCGGTTACAGTGTCCTAGATGTCAACGGAGTTTGCCCATGTATGTCTGACAGGGTTCAGTACTTCTGTTTCTTCCCTCTATTCTTCTAATAAAAAGGGAGTACCACAGTATTCAGGCAGATAGTCTGAATTGTAACAAGACAAAACTTCAAAGAAGAGGGGTTTTAGAGCTTTAAATGGTCTCTATGCACAATTCTGCTACCTGTTCCCTATGAAACAAGTTTAGAAGGCCAAAGATCCTTGGACCTTTCAATGAGGTTTCTCCATGAGGAAATACCTTCTTAGCAACTCCTTTGCCCTGATATAATAGACGCTTTAAATTCTTTATAGTCCTTCTGCTTTCCAGTAAAAACAAAACAAGCTGTTTAACTTCATTGCAGCCTGACAGTTAATAGCTCCTGCATTGTCTCTTAACCACACTGAAAGGTCTGTTGAAGGATGTATCATTGTTTTAACTTCCTGATAGCTTTTTTCTTACACAGCCTTCCATTAAACTAAATTAACAGTATTCATATTGGAACCATAATTTACAGCTTTTTAAAGAGACATGATACAAATCTTTAAAATCATGAGGGGACCACAAAGAAAGTGAATGAAAGAAGGGTTATCCAATATCTTCCAAATCAAGAACTAGGAGACTGTCAATAGAAAAGGTAGATGGGAATTTCAAAGCAAAGAAAAGGAGGCACTTCTTCACACAGTTTGCTGAGAAGGTTGCTGTACCTTCCTAGCTGCAGAATATTAAAATTTACCTGTCTCAGAAAAACAAAAACAGGAGAATTCACAGAAAAAAAAAATGTTTCACTGAACCACACGTCACTGGAGCCTGGGAAAATATTGTGGTGAAATACTGCTACATACTTGCCTTGCTTACACTTTTCTCTCACCTGATAATGCCCAATCCTCCTGTCCCCCAGCCCCTTCCGTGGAGATACTGCATTGCCAGATCAAGGCACAGAGCAAGCTCCAAGTCCATCCCCCACTCCTCACATCTAACATAAAATCGTGAAATTGAATATATGCCTGCTATTAAATTGTTAGGAATTAATACTGCACTTGATTTTAGCTAAGTGGCTGAGAAGAGATTCAGAGACAAGACGGTAAGGTAGTCTGACCCAGCATGGCAGTTCCTACAGTCTCATTACGGAGCTATTCCATGCCCTTTGCAACAGTGCCTGCGTGTCTGTGGAGTAAAGGAAGGACAAGACAAAGAAGCCACTGTTCTGTACTAACATCATTACTGGTGTGAGATATGAATGAGCGGAAGAAATACGTGCCATCATTTTAAAGAGTATAAATCTATCTATCTATCTATGTAGATAATTCCTTTCTTGACTGGCTGAATTTATTTCTGTCCCAACTACTATTTTGCTTCTTTTCTTTGTTTCTCCTTTGCTCTATGACATGCCAGCACACCTTCCAATTCCTTCAGAATCTCTCAGTTTTTTTAAACACAACTCTTCTATAGTTACTTCAATCTTGGCATCCCTTCAGGTTAAAATATGAATACATTTGGCCCTTTGACATCCCCGTGTAATTTATGTTGTATCAATCCAGTTTTTTTAAGTTTTCATCAGAGAAAAATAAGTGCCTTATTCAAAGGCACATCACATTCTGTGATATTTGCAGAGAAACAAAAAGTGGGCCCCAAACTTCTTGTCCTGTGCTCCATCTATAACATATTGCTGCATCTTTCAAACTGAAAACTAGAAAAATCCTTTTGTTGCTTTTAATCTGAAGGCAGTTTCCCTCATCCCTCTTCCTTTCTGAATGATGGTAAATCCAGCAATTCTAGTCCCCTGAATAAAGTGAAGAGGCATTTGCTCAACCAGCACATCACATCCTTTTTGGAAAAAAAGGACTAAACCCCGCTATAACTGTGAACAACTACTTAGTGAAATATTATACATATTCTAACACTGTGCATCAAAGCAATAAAATCCAGAAACTCTTTCATTCAGATACTCACAAACTCTCCTGTATTCTAGTCTGTCTTTGCCAGTCTTGCTGTCTCTGCTGTCTTTGCATCACCAACGGTGATGTGAGCCACAGTTAATTGTCCCTGTGTCCTCCAGACACTGCAACCCACCTTTTGGAAATTATATTACTTACCTCCATGGCCCAGTGAAATTTATGATGCAAAAAATGTTCCAATATTCATCTTTTTTGTACCAGACAGTACACATGACACCAATCAAATTTGCCAATCATTATCTTGACATTCCCTTTTTCAGATTCTTCACTACCAGACTAAGTTGGAACTATCTACAAATGGTGGTTACCTTTAGATAAATCCTGCTAGGTACTAGCTATCTCCAGTCACTGTGCCATTTTAATTAAATCAGTAAAGACAAACATCCCATTTGAAAGAAAACTAATAACTTTTGAGAAAAAGGGAAGGGCTTGATGAGATGATACCATATTATAAAGCTTTTGTTGTGGGCAAACAGAATCCTATATTTCAAAGTAATTATCTCATCAAGTTCCACCTCATTAGTATTGAAACGAGACATCATAATGAACAGTGGACTAATAATTCATCGATGAGAATTTGGTTTTAGTCCAGCTTTCTACGTTTTCTGTAATATATTTGCTGGTTTCAGCTCATCACCCCCAACTTCACTGGACAAGATGACACACCTCTTCATTCTCTACTCATCAAAAGCCTATGGGTGAATTAGTAAATTAGATTAAATTTCCTTTGCCATTGCCAGAGGGGCACTGGGAAATTTGCATGAACTCCCTTCCCAGGACACGGCGCGTGGAGAAAAGGGAGAAGCAGGAATTGTCAGAGCAAGTTCAGTTTTGCCCCCTGGACCTTCTGCATTTTTGTGGAGGAGTGCAGAATGTATCAAAACACCCTCTCTTCCACTCCAAAAAGATAGCACTATGATGATAAGTGGGAGATCACTTCACAAATTAAAGTTGGCTACAAAATATTTTGGGACTATCCGCAGCGAGACAACCCTCTTGTAGATGGAAAATGGCACAGTAGAGACTATAGAGTCACTGGTCATGCTGTCACTCAGGCAGAAGATTAAACTTTAATACTTTTCTTTCCTTTCTATCCTTCCCACTGTGATCCCCGCCCCCCATCCCACCTGCCCTCTAGATATTAGATAACCCAAACAAGAAAGAGAAGAACCTTTTTGACAGTAATGCTGAAATCCTCCTGTTTTGTAATGCATTCAAATGGGAATCAGACCAACTGGATCCTGACCTATTTATCAGACTGAAACTCCTGCTGGGAAGTATCAATAAGAAGGCCCACTGGGATGTAATTCAAACTGGTCCAGGTTATTAAGGGTATTGTGATGTTGAGGATAGTTATCTAAAGAAAAACAAAACAAAAAAAACACACACATTTTGATATAGTCTTATTTCTTGAGTATTTATCTATCCAAGGTGTGATAAATTTTTACTGCAGTTTTCCTTTAAAATAAGCTAGCAGGTCAGCTTCCAGTGACAAGAAAGAAGCCTGCTTCATTAATCTAACCAGAACACTTAATGGACCACTTAACAGAAGTTGCTTCTCTGAGGTGGCCAAGGGTCTTCACTAGCAGTATGGTTCACAATGGCTGAAGGTCTGCACAGAACCCTGTCATGTTTCCCAGATTCCCTAGAGTAGGCAAAGTAACCTGTGCGGTGCCAGGAGTTGGACTTGATGATCCTTACGGGTCCCTTCCAACTTGGGATATTCTATGATTCTATGATTGCAGACTTTTTTTTTTTTTTTAAATAACAAAACTCAGGAAAGGTAAAGTAAAATAATCTCAATGGAGCTTTCACTAAAAACTTTTCAAAGCAAAACATTTTCAAACCTGACAGCTTCAATCCAGCACAGATGCAATGTGTGGCAAATTAGGCAGCCCCACACTTGCTCCTCAGCATGCGTGTTTCTACCCAGCCTTTTCCCACAGTAGGCAAAGTAAGGAAGTTTTCAACCTCCCTGCAAAATGCTGGGTGCTTGGCTTGTTTCCGCCTTTTTAAAATGAGCCCCGACTGGGAAGTCTCTGTCCTACATTACATTTTTGGCAATTTCTTTAGGGTGAGGCACGTTGTTTCTCTCTGCAGGCCTCTAATCCCTCCCTATGCTGACTTAATATGAAGTATAAACACTTTACCAGAGAAGGTCACAATATGAAGGTCATGTTACCTTCTGCCATCCTTTCCATCTCCCAGTTTTTCCTACAAGTCTATATATCCTTTTAAATCTTAGGTCATCTTTATGGTGGTGCCAACTATTATTACAAATGCAAACTATTTTAAATGTGTCTGCACACACCTATATACTTATATATATGTATGCATATTCTCAAAACAAAACAAATTAAAATTACAATTTCTTCACTGCAACAGATTGAACACACTCAGGGAGATGAACACATTATGGGATCAAAACATAAACAACAACAACAACAACAACAAAAGAATAAACTTATTTTCACTTTGAAATCCAGCCCAGTGAGCAGGAATCATTGAGTTAAATTCTCTGCTCTGTGTTACATCGAAGGTCAAACTACACCGTCCCTCTTGGCCTTAAATGCCTATGAAAAAATATGTCACAACTCCCTTTGCAGTGGAAAGTAGGACATTTGCTCTACCCCTCATGTTGGGAACCTGTTCATGAAATCTGCCAGAGCAACAGATATTTTTATTAGTAATTTCAGATTAAAAATATTAAGCAGAGCAGGCAAGAAATTCACAGAATCGTTCAATGTTATTCTTAAAGCCCGAGTCTATGATCTCATCGTTGCTGCTAAAGCTGGTGTTGTTTCCATGGCATTCCTGATGAACCAGTGACCCAGCTTCTAAACCATTTATTTTTTTTATTAATATATTGTTAATTTACATATTTTTCACCCATTTATGCTAACTAGAGCTCATTTAGGAGAAGGATCCTTCAGTTTATTAGCTGAGAACACTGAACATGCTTCAGGCTCGAAAGCATGAAGTCTGTTCATACAACACAGGCAACCTATACCTTTTAACTTCTCTCAGGACAGATATGTCTCAAGTGTGTTATGTGCCTGCAACACAGACTTAGCTGAAAATGTCTCAATGACATCTAGTAATATTTATTTTACCTTACAATTAAAATGGTTATTTTAGGTTGTGTTCACAGGGCGATGGGATCTAGAACATGTAAGGTTTTGATAGAAAATCCAAATCATATGTATTTTCTTCCCACAGGGCTCTGATGACTTGTGACTTGTGAATGTTTCTTGATTTTGAGTGATCTTAAATACACATTACTTAAAGATTTATCACCATTTTATTAAAGATTCATAATTTTGCACCTAATTTTAAACATCCTCCTCCTCTGTGCTCTGCCCCTGAGGCATGAGCGTACCACATAAAGGTAGAACTAGTCAAATAGACAGAGAAAATACCACAAGACCATACATAAACCACAAATATAAAAGGTTTTTGTGCTTGGGGGAGGGGATAGAAGGGGAAGTGATAAGACCTGCACAGGGAGCAATGTTTATTTTAAAATATTTCTGCCTTTCCTTTGGATTTTTAGAAGTGGGAAACAATATCCAAAGCAGGTGGTCATGGGCTGTGTTATTTGAGCAACACAATTTAAATACTATCACTCTTTTAAGTAATATGCCACAGTACAGAGTAAAGGAAGACATTTCGGTAGTATATCATCATCCTGAAAGAGATGCTCTATCATATTTTTGCCTGGATCTTGGAAGGTGACCTATGAGTGGCTATTATCAGATTCACTCTCAGGTCAAAATAGTTTCAGGGAGAGGATACATTGCTTTGAGCATCTAGTAATAACACCTTTGCACGAGCTTTACTTCATGGTTATGTATATTGTCCACTCACTGTTTTTTGCAAGATAAAGCTGATGACCAGGGGAGATCCTTATATCATTTACAGTTCATCTAAAAGTACTGCCAACTTCTGGGATTCAAATATCATGAGTGAGTCTCTCTAAAATCATAAGATTTCATTAAATGTTAAAGGTAATTACATTTGTTGCTGTTGTTGTTAATTCAATTTAAAAGAAAGGACTAGGTAGAGTTTCCAAGTATTTATTGGCAACCACAAGGCAAAGAAATCTGCTTCATGAAATTGCAAGCTAAGCTCCTCATACATTTAGGTGATAGGTAATGTGACTGTGAAAACAAACTGAAGTCACACAAGCTTGCAAGAAAATATGATGCAGTTACAGACATGAATAACCACACCACTCAGCTCCTCTAACACCCTTTGCTGAGCAAGGAATTAAGACTTCCTCTTTTCTTATCCAGGCTAGGAAAACCCCCAGACTTATCCCACATGTCGTGGCACTTCTGTGCTCCTACAAACATCCCCAGTGAAGAGATTCGAGCAAATGCAGAAATCACTGATCTGCTGTTCAAAAAGCTCATTCACCGTTTAAAACTAATTTTTGTAATGACTTCTGGGAACTAGGAAGAAAAACATGAGTGTACAAACCCACAACCCATTAGAACTGCAATGGCACTGCCAGCCCACACTTCTCCAATCACCATGAAAGAATACCTTTTTATTGAGCAAAATCACTTTAACTGCAGACGTAGATAGACTTGCAGCCGATGGGACCACCTCAAAACTGCTTATTCAGGATGCCGTAGCAGGCTTCCCATATGTAAAGTGCAAGACAAAGAGAATCTCCTTAAGCTTTTATTTTGCGTTTTGTTTTCAAAAATACTTACTGCATTTTCTAAAGAGCCCTTCCTTGCTGAAATACTTTTGGATTTTTCTACTTCTACTTATTTTAAACGGGTTTCAATATTTGATAAGACAGGTTAGAAAGAAAAGCTAACTCCTAACAGATTGGAGCAAATACAGACTACAGGTTGGGATTGATTGATTGATTGATTGATT
Source organism: Anser brachyrhynchus (assembly GCF_964034855.1). Classification (NCBI taxonomy): domain Eukaryota; kingdom Metazoa; phylum Chordata; class Aves; order Anseriformes; family Anatidae; genus Anser; species Anser brachyrhynchus. The sequence continues at coordinate 53,496,824 of NC_137695.1, read as the reverse complement.
TATTGATTGATTTTTGTAGGTTACTTTAACTGTGAGCCTGACTGATTTAGAGGTCAGCAAACAGCCTGTTCTTAGGTTGATGGTGCTTTTTATTGTATATTAGAAAACCTCACAGTGCAGGTGGAATTTCCCCCTTCATGGATTTGTTCCATGGCATACCAGCAGTACTTGGTTATTTGTGTAGAATTCGAGTATGTACCTGGCAAACACCATGCCTACAAGAAGGACTTACTTGCTAGTCCTCCTGGGCATGAGGAGGCAGGGTGTGCAAATTCATTTTGAAGAGTTAATTGGATTCTAATAGGTTCAGTCTGTTAAGAATCATTTTTTATTTCTCTCTGATTTATTAGCTAAGGAAGTAGGGGAGGAAGTAACGCTACTAATTTTTCCCCAGCTAATGGAAGGGTTTGGATAACACCATGCTGGGATTTGGAGGAACAACTTAGCATCTATTCTGTTCTCTTAAGAACAGGATTGCAACACTGAGTCACTCTTCTTAAAAGATGAAGTCATACCTTTTGGATGACAGAAACAAAGAGAATCTCTGGAGGATCAAATATGCTTTAACCAAGTCTACTGTATGTGGACTTCTCCTGGGGAAACATGAGCAGGGCTTCAGCCATAACTGCTTCTTCAGTGACCTAACACTGAAGTAAATTGGTGAAAAAAGTGCTTTGTAGGAAACCACAGCATCACCAGCACAAGGCCTCTTTCACAATGGAGCTGAGTGAAATGAAGAGATGGTGATCAGAAAGTCTGTTATACTGTGGGGAAGTCACTATCATAATCTTATTCATTGTTTTAGTGACTACAGTATAAGAATTTTTATAAAAAAAAATATGAAAGTAAATCTTGAGGGAAAAAAAAAAAGAAAGCAGCTTTTTTAAACCATTATTTTCAGAAATATGGTTTAGAGTATTGAACCACAAACCACTGTTTCAGGCCAGCTAATGGACTGAAGAGATGGATGGGGAAAGCAGGAAATACTTACCCCATTTTCACAGTTGGAGAAAGCCTCAGCTTTCACTAAAAAGAAAAGAAACATATATCAAACATACTGCCAGAAATGAGGAGAAAGAAATTGGAAGCACAAATCTTAAATACTCCAAACCAAAATAATGGGAAATCAACAGGAAAAATGTTTATTTTTGATGTTATTTTCTTGCGATTAGATTAAGAAAGATACTGTCATATCCAAGCAACATTTTTTTTTTTTGAGGGGGGGAATAACTTAGAGCATTGGCTGCAGTGTTGATTCAAAAAATAAAGAGAGGAACAAAAGCAATGTTTTCATAAAACATCAAGTTGTGTTTCCCACATATTTAAGACTGCATCTGTTTTGTAGATCAAAATGACCATTTGGTCCTTACACTAGCCGAATCCCTGATCTGTAAAGCACAAAGGACACCTTGGTGAGGGCACCTTCTGGCACCTATCTGAACAACATCCAAAAGCCTCCACTGCCGAATCCTCATGTCCTCAATGCGGTGGTGCCCAGTGTAAGAGAACCATGTGTACCTCTCCCTCGCCAGGGACAGGCTCTGTGGTCATATGAGATCTATGGCATATGAGCTCTTACATATCAGTCCATGAAGTGTTCCTGTTAGACACTAGTGTTTAATGCCCTTCTATTTGTTGCTTCGATTTGACCCTGCTTTCAGAGTGTTAATGAAGGGCTTTTGCTTTAGAAAGCCTAGCTTTTTTGCCAAGCCTGCTTCTGTACCCCTCCCCCCTTTTTTGATATTTATAACTGCAACACTTATTTACAGTTGCATAAGTGTAAAGCAGGGTGTCTTTCTGGATTTTCACACATCTGCCCACATAAAATTACCACATTAGTAATTGCCTCATTGTCTAAGTCAAACTGTAGTGAACAGAGATTGCTTTTGCAATCTTGTTACTTCAGAATGCCTTAAGATAGTATAAATTGATGCATACCAGTAAAACATGTTTTCCAGAAAAAGAAACAGTTTTTCCTTGCATATTCCTTGCAAGAGCTTTATCTCCTCCTCCTCTGTTTAGCAAAACTTAATACAGGGTAAACATTTTTTGTCACTTACAGTTCTAACTTAGATTGAAATATTGCACGGCTCTCACTTTGAGAAAAAAAATAATTTTGTCAGGTTAAACAACAACAACAAAAAAGTTTATGTTCATCTGTTCTCTTTTTCAGAGGCTCTTTAGGATACTAAGAAGCCTAACCTTTTACTATCACATTTCTGCCCAGTATGACTGCAGAGGATATGCAAGCTCTGATTTTTAACTTGTTTACACATATTTCACAGAGAAGAAAATGGAGGAGACAGAAGTAAAAAAAATGATTTTCCATGGTCACAAAAGCTGGTGCTTTTGCACAGCTGGGTGTCAGCTCAGGATCTCTTGGCAGCCAGCCACAAAAGATGTGCAACAGAGAAAAAGCATTTCCTGTAAGGAAGCATTTGATTTTCAAAGTTGCGTGAAATCTTCACAAGAAAACCATGTAAATGCATGCTGGACTTGGAGGGGAAGAGGGGTGGTGTTCATTAGAAACTGGAAACCCTCATGTTTCACCAAAAGATTTGCTCGTCACAAGCATTGCCAGCTAGCCTGAGGTGATTTTTATGTTTTGTATCAAAACTAAGTGAAAATTAAGTCTCCAGCAGTTTCAATGTAAATGTGCTTTGAAGTTCATTTCAATGTGACACCAGTCAAACTCCATGGATGATGAAGGATTTTAGTTCACACAGAAAGAAGGCAGTATTTTCCTGAATCTCTGCAAAAGGACTAGCGTGTACAGTGGTGCTGTGGATGCTCACTCCTGCTACCAGCATGTGTGAAAGCTGCAGACATCACAGCTGCCCCTCCTCTTCCAGCCCACAAGCTGTTTGCCATCACTCCGTTGCCAGGACTTGCTGCCCCAAAGGCACCCCACAGGGTGCAGAGCCCTCTGCTCTGCATCAGTGCAAACCCTGCACAGACATTTGAAGTCAACAGTAAAGTAGCTTGAGGTAATCTGATGAATCTGTGCTGAAACAGATGAAGGAGAGCTCGCACGACCTTTTCCATCAGCATTAGTGTGGGGCCAGCTGCTGAGTCCTTAACTGTGCTAGTTACATCTGGAAATGCTGTGTGCTCACTGACATCTCTCCCAAATACAGCCTGATTAGAGGTGTCCCTCCGGTGATCTTACTAAAACTATTAAAGCTATGTTAGGTAGGGACAGAAAAAGATGTGATTTCTTTTGAGTGTGGATGAACTGACTGTGGGTATAAAGACACCGGCCACTCTGCTTTTCTTCTGTGTCGATTATTTCACCATGGGTAGGGTGACATTTTTACTTTTATTTAGTGCCTCCACAGATACACTCATGCTTTGTAAGCATTTATTACCGATATGTGTGGAAGCCCTTTTCATGGACCTCATTTGCCTTGTGATATGTGCAGAACATTATGGGAGACTCATTCTCAAAGCAATCATGACCTGAGTGGGTTGGGTCGGTAGCAGGTACCACGGCCAGGGAAGGGAATAAAATGAGATGATGCCAGCCAGCACATCAGCCCTACGCAAGTCTTTTAATAAGCAGCATGGAAAACAAGAGTCTTACGAAGGGATGCTAAGTGCCAAAAGAAGCTGCTTTACAGATCCTTCCAATTACAAAAACATCTAAAAATGGAACAAATGTTCAATGCACTGTGCATTATTGGAGGTGGAAAACAATGCTTTAACACTGAGGCAGTGGTGACAGGTAAGGAGAAGACAGGCCAAGACAAACCTTAAAGTAAAAACAAGTAGCTTAAATTTCTGGAGAAAGGCAATGGGAAAGCAGAAAGAACAGGAGACATGGTTTAACTTCAGCATCGGGAAAGTTATTATTGCAGAAATACTGGGGGTGGATGGGGTACCTCTGTCAGATTTATGAGAAGATGGGTACAGTGATGAAGCCGTAACATAACAACAGCTGAAGTTACAACAGTAAAGCTGCAGTTGTCTGGGGAGAGAGAAAAGGATGTATTCTATAGATGGTATGCAGAATGAATGTATGATAAATGGGTTATAAATGGAAAGGGATGTCAAAAAGAGACTAAAAGAGGAAGAGAGAATTCAGATTCACATCTTTCCTAATGATGAAGGTGCACGGTACTCTTCATGTAAGAATTGTAATGTGTTTTGGTAGTGAAGCGGTTGGTGTTGCTGGCCACTGGAATACAGAAGAGCCAGTGCCAAAGGAGCACTGGCTTCCGTGTGCTTGAGGATAAAACTATCCTCTGAGATGGGACTAGGAACAACAGATTAAATGAAAATGATGTACTGAACTTTGTCTAGAATGAGAGCAGAGAGGAGGAAATACATGTAGCAATTGCAAGAGACATACTCAATCAGTTTATATTTGAATTTAAAACTGAAATATAAGTGAAGAGAAAGGAAACTGGATAATAAGCTTGGAACAGAAATTTATTCAGAAATACTTATTTTTAAAGGGTGAGAGACTTCTGTTTTTTCTTGTGACTAGAAAGAACTAAATGGAAGTGAGTGCTAAGAAGGATAAAAGCAGCAAATATTGTGAAATGCAAGAGTAGAGACACAGTGACACATGGAGGGGCCATGAAGGAAAGCAGGTCAATAACCTCACTATGGACAGTACGAGCTGCGGAGGAGAGCTGTGGAAGATAAGCAAACAGAGGGAGGAAGACAGCTCCACATCTGCTCACTTCCCTTCATTAGAAATTTGTATAATCACATAAAAAAAAAAAAAAGGGAGCTGGCAAAGGCAGAAAGAGTCTGAAAGACTGTCCATGGTGATGCAAAAGTTTCGTTCGTGCAATGCAACTGTAGTCCTACACCTGTAGAACACAATGTAAGATTACCTTAAGTTCTCTGTTTAAGGCTGTCATGTCAATATTAAGCTGAGTTATGGGGTTTTCTGATTTAAGAAACAGGGCTTCCAGCAATTTCTCCTCCTCTGCTCCAAAGTTCTTCACCCTATGCTTATTTCAGTGTGATCCCAGCTAGAGAAAACATAAAAGGGAAAACAACAACAACTTCAGTGATTAAATAGCTTGGATGCAAAATAAAGAGGCTGCACAATATTTTACTTACCTCTTGGTTCAAAACAACAACAACAAAAAGAACAGGAGAAAGAAAGTCTGAAAATCCTAAGTTTTTACCTCTTAACAGTGTTCTCTCTCAATTAACCTGAATCCACACTAATCTTGGACAGAATACAGGAATAGCTGGCTTATCTGTACCTTGGCTCATGTTTTTTCAGCAGCCAGGACCCCATTCCCCCAAATTCTCCTGGTGCCTCCTCCAGCATCATGGCACCAGATGACACCTGGTTATGCCCAGATTGCAACTTCTGCCATGAGGTTGAGGAACAGAGTGCAGTGCCAAAGGCATCGTGCTTATGTAGGACAAGAGATCTTTCTTTTGATTGCCTTGTGTTTTTGCCGGGGTGTGAAACAGAAATCTGCCCATGCCTGTTCTGCTTCCTGCTGTTAGGAGGCTGCTCAATAATTCGGTTCTCTCTCCCTCAAGGAAGCTCTGCTGGCCTGCTGCTTGCTCCAGCCAGTTACTGCTGCTCAGCAATGAAGTCTGAAGTGCCACAGACTTCCAGGGGCCCCTCGGCACTGGCTCTTTTGTGTTCCAGTGGCCAGCAGCAGCTCCTTAACTCTTCAGCAGCCAACACTCATTATCATTTTTCTATAATTAAACAGTGCTGCTTGTTCTCCTCATTAGATTATCACAGCAAATTGATGGTTATTTGAAGGAATTGCCATGATAGGAGACAAAACACTGGCAACAGATAAAACAAAAGGATGCACACAAAGCTCTTTAATTAAACTCCATGAAGGGATATGAATTCTAGCAGAGATTTTAGTTACCCTGCTGAGCCTCTGTCTGATTAGCTACAATGCATCTGCTAGCTTTCCTAGTATCCATCTGTACTGCTAAAGAGAAATTTATTCTGGCTACACAAGATGACCTCAAAGATGTCAGTTATGGATAGCATAATAGTTTATGTATGTTGACAAAGTGCTTCGGAGCTCTTCTTGCTGTGTTGACATGAAGAACCATCCTTTTCACATATAACAATGTGCTTAATATGCACGTACATATATGTATGTACACACACAAATAATAATGAGGAGTTAACATGAAAGCCAAAAAGAGGTTGGAAATTTGTGAGGGAAAATTCTTTCTCCGGGTTTCTGAAAATCCTTATCACCACAATTATTTATTCTTTTGGCATTCATTGTTCTGCCCAGCCTCCCTTCCCTTCAGCATCCACTTGCAGAAGTTAAAGTGAAGGCCAATGGATGGGACAAAAAAAAAAGTCATGGGGTATATACTGTAAGGTATATCCATTGTAAGTCAGGCTAATTACTTTGAAGTTTGATTAGTCTTTTTCTTTTAAGAAAAAAGAGAAAGAGAATAAGACTCAAAATCAGATCTGTCATGTAGCATTTCCAAGAGGCACTGACACAAAACCCTTTGGGGCTTTCCACTCAGGTCACAAGGGATCTGGTTAAAATCATATCAGTCCTTAATCCACAGGTAACTGACAGCACAGCTCTCAATGACTCAGTGTGGTACAGTGCAGCAGTGCTTATTACTATTGGAGGCCTTCTTTAATCAGTATATTTTTAGTCACATGCACCCTGTTGGATCTACACAGCCTATTGGGACAATACAAAATTTACATGTTTGGCATAATTAATTACTTGCTGACATATTGAAAGCTGTTACCATTGAGTGTCCAGTTCTGAGGAATGTATTTGATGGAATGATGGAATGAGGCCAGACTATATGATGCACACATACAGCTTCAAAACACTTATGAGAAACAGTTGTTCCCTCTGCTAAATGCTATGCAGTGCTTTTTTTTTTTTCTTTTTTTTTTTCCTTTTTTTTTTTTCTCAGAGCCCCAGGAACTTGGGTGGATGAAAGATCTCTTCCTCATCCCTCACAGAGTCCTGAAAATGACCCAAGTTCTGCCTAATTTATACAACCCAATCCTCAGGGTCCTCCTTGGTTGCCAATGTCCTACTGTGAAGGCTCCATTATAACTTTTATTTATTTGTCCATAGAGGCCACTGAAGAATGTCACAAGGTATTTCCTTTTCCAAAGTAGATTTTGCTAAGCATGAATGAGGCCCTAACATTATTCTGGGTAAGGGCGTGCTCTCATATTTTGCCAGACTATTGGCAGTCTGCAGGGAGTAAGTATTCCAGGGCCTAATCCCCGACCACCTTACTGGCAAGTAACTGCAGTTTTGTTAAACTCATGGCTTGGCAGTATTTTACATTTGTGTTTTGTAATGTCAGGTGCAAATGAACATGAAGTTCAAAACATTGTGGAAAAAATATACTGATTTTCCCTGTATATATCTCAGCCTCTGCTATCCCACTGAGCGAACTGAGCAAGCAGGCCAGATTTAATAAATAAATAAATAAAGCAATTAAATTGTAACTAAAAATGGAGAATTCCAGCACAGTGCTGGCAGTATGATTTCTTTTTAACATCAAACAGTTGTTTTACTGGTAACTCAGAAAACTGTCCACCTAGAAAAACTCTCTTCAGCTTGGTCATCCCCAAGGATGTCTGTCCTGAACTGTGTACAAAACAAAGCAAAACAAAACAAAGAACAACAACAACAAAACCAAACAGCTGAACATGAGATTCTGACCAATAAAATCTACCACAAGACCAGACCAATATTTTCTCCCTATGAAAATACAACTGAACAGGATCTTCATTTTTTAATAATCACATGCAATTCTTATTACAAAACTGAAGTTGTTTTTGCAGTTGACTCAGTCTGGGTAGAAAATGCAGTCCTCAGCTGTAAACCTGGTAATACTCTGGCAGCTCAAAAACTGGCAATTCAGTTTGGGTGTTCTATACAGCCAGCAACTCTACCTCATTCCCAAATGCCTGAAGTGCATTCAAAGTATTTTAATGGCATGTTTTTAAACCTTATCTCCCTTGCAGTTTCTGCCTCCAGTTTCTCATCCTCTAAGTTTCTCAGTTATTGCACCTGCTGTCTTATTCAGTATAAGAGTTCAGTGTTTGAAGGAAGGACTTAGGCACAAACACTGTAAATACCTAGCAGCCAGTTGGATGACTGGCTACTTGTACTTGCTGAAATGTGCTACTGTGCAGCATCTCATCTGTCGACAGGGATCAGCACAGCACCCTGCAAAATGCTATGAAGGCAAGCAGAAGAAAAGTTTGTGCTGCTGATAGCTAATTCTTTTAATCTCAGAATGTTATAAGCTAAGTGGTACTTCTCCAGGTCACAGCAACCTTCTCTTCAGCATGAACTACAAGCATAATTTTCTCACATCAGGCAGTTTGAGGAAAATGAATCTGCCTCTTTATCTATTTTCAGTGTTCCAAAACCATCACATAGAAATAAGCCACTAAATGTACATAGCCCACAAACATGCTTGTAAACTGGAACAGCTGAAGCACTTGATAAAAGCATCTGATGACTTATGCATAAGTAATGTAAGTAACACACTTTCCATTATAAGCTTTAAAATCGAGCCATATGGCTGAAACAGATAATGGTGCAGACGACGTATAGAACCAGGTCAGACTGGTGGCCCAGGCCTTCCTCTCAGACAAATCTCTTAGTGCTGCTGAGTTTTATGAAATCCTGTGAGCTGTGAAGGACATGAATTGTCCCTGGGACCTGAGATTCTGTGGGATGCTGTGAACAAGCTAAATACATTAGATTTTGCAAACTCTGAAAAGTGGCATTGCAGTGTATTAGCCCGAGAGGATTTTCCAGAAGGAGGTTTGAGTGTTGCAGTGCAATGGGGTCAGAAGGAAGGGGTGACCCCGTTGTCCTGTTACATTAGCTGTCTTTTCAAGAAGGCAAAATCAGTTCTGAAATTATATGATACGGTTAGTTTCTTCCAGTTAAAGCACTTCAGGTCTGAGTACTTTAGTTAGGTGAAAGACTGTCTGAAAAAGCACTTTTGGGAGGCTTGTTCAGTAAAGTGTTTTTCCATGTCTTTCTGAAGAAGAGTTCCTAGTATTTCTCAAAAGTTGGCATGGAAGTCCCCAGGTACATTGATACATTCAGTATGTACAGCTACAAGAGCTATGGAAGGTTTTTGCTATAGAAATTTGAGTACCTGAGGCAACAACGGCTCTCTAGTTTGGAAACTAAGCAGACACTTTTGTCTGTGTTTACTCCTAAGGGAAAGTAATGGGACCATCATAAGCCTGGGAGTTACATCAATTTTAAAAGATATTGCTTTGAATTAACAGAAAACTAAGTAGGAAAATTCTTACTTCTGGAAATCTAGTTCTCAGCTGCTTATTTATGTGTTGATATTCATTCTTTCCAAGTAAACAAGGCAATAAGCTCTTCTTATGAGCCAAGTGAATCAACATTAGTGGAATGAAAATCATTTTCTTACATAATTGTTTTTCCCCTACCTCCAAACCCTTATAACAGGCCAAAAAACCCACCTTTGAAAAAAAAAAAGAAAAAAAAAGAAAAAAAAATGGCTGCAGTGACTTTATGTATTAAAACAAAAGGATTGTTTAAATAATAGGGAGAGAATGATTTCTTCTTAAAAAAAAAAAAAGTATGGTTGTGTATGTCTTAGAAATAATCCTTTATTGCATTGGATACAAGCAAAGAAAAAAATATGAAAGCATGCTCTGATTGTCTGGTGGGCAAAATAAATATGAAATTAGCAGCTGTATCAAAAATACATATTTGTAAATTAACATTTCCAAAAAATGTACATTGCTTGTAGTCCTGGTTCTGCCTCAGGACTACAGGACAGCAGTCAATGTAGGATCCCTTGTGTCAAATAAATCCAACTTCAGAATAAGAGGGAAGCAGGCCCTTAAGTCGCTTTGCTACATCAGAATTAAATAAGTCCACTCTACCTTGCCTTCAGGAGAGTGTCATTCCTACACTGACCTCCAGCAGCAACTGCTGTCTATAGAATCTCATGTTAAATGCAGACACTGACAATTTACAAAAACTTATCCAACTATATTTTAAGTAGATGCCAAGCAACCGACACAAGGAAGTCAGTAAGAGGTTTTTCATTGTCTGCAATATAAAAGTCAATAATGGCCCTAGGTATTTGTAAAGTGCTATTCATAGTGGACACAGCTGAAGGGGGACCTCACACTACACAAGATGCAGGAAAATAAAGAGAGGTCCTCCTCCTTCTAAGGAGGGTGAAACAGTCCTTCCAAAACTTTATGAGATTAGATGGTATCTTAAGATGCCAAATGTTTAGCACCCTTCTGCTCCAATTCCATGACAGCTAACTATGAAGGATACCACACAGTGGAAGCTGTGTGTGTAATTCAAGAACAGCACAAGGCACTTTATTTTCTATGTGTGGTCAGAACAGCAGGCAGTGGTATAACATATATCAGGAAGAGTTTTTCTTTTTCTTTGTTTTATTAGGAACATGACTAATTTGGGAGTTTGCCAGAACTCCACAGTCACTGATCCCCTACGAAGCACAGTTTGAGTCTAATGCATTAACAATGCCAGTGACAGTCAAAGCAAAGATCGCAAGCTCACTGGTCCTGTTGTGCTTATATCTAAGGCAACTCTTGTTTTTAAAAGGGAAGTAAAAATCACCACCTTTATAGCACTGAGAATTAAAGATTTATACGCCACTCCACGTGCTACCTTCAGCCCCACGTTAGGCCCAAATCCTCCCAGACTCTTGAAGAGCTGTGAAGTCTGCTGTGAAGCCTCCATGGCCCAGCTTCACATGGTCCCACCCAGTCTCACTTGCAACACACATGCCTGGTGTCAGGCACGAGTACACAACCACGTTTCTGTACAATTTGCTGAAGTAAATGATAGAAAATGGAATAGATATGGATAGAAAATGGATAGAAAATTATGGCAGCATCAGGCTTTTAGGCCGGCCACGGAGGGCAAAATGATACCTTGTCTGGCATGAAGCCTACTGGTAGAAAGTTAACTCCTCAACATATTTTAAACTAGCAGAGTGCGTAAGTTTACACAAGCTCAGTGCTTTGTGTTTTTACTGCACCACCAAAACATGGCCAGAAAGCAGACAAATCTTATCATTACTGACTCCTTATCTTCAAAATCTTCTACATGTATTTGATCCAAGATCTTTAAGCACCTACCTCACCACGTGCAACCCTTGCCTCCCAGGACGGGTGGTATTTACACACCACAGAAACAATGGAGCCATTTGTCTTTCGAGCAGGCCTGGGCACAGGGCAGATGGCACTCTTGCTCACTGGCCCCAGCGGTGCCATTTATTTCAAGACGACTGGATTTCAGAGCCTTAGAACAAGATACAGTATCAGTTCTTAAACTTCATTTTCCTTTCCCTAAACTCATGCAAGCCTTCTCAAGCCATCGACTACAGAATGAAAAGGAGAAAGACAAAAATATACCAGAACACACACACAGGCATTGTATATACTCACACAGACAAACTCTTAAATAACTGCAAGATAATCCATGGGAAAGACTTACAAAAATGTGGAATTAGAAAGAGCAAGATGCCCAGAATGCCTCATCAAGAACACTTATGATAAACTTATTTTTTTTCAGGTCTTTCACAATTTAGATATATAGTCACTTGCTTTCTACATACTCTGGGAACAGTGAACAGAAGGCCAAACTAAGGCCATTTCTATTCTCACACATTTCCATTAGCTCTCACTAAATGTCATTGTTTTCCTAAATTGGTCCCAGAAACCTAATTTGCATTTAATATCAATCCAACGCAAGTACAGTGTTTCTTCCTTTATACTAATTGCTTTTTTAAAGATGTTTTTGTCAAATGCGTGATAGAAACTTTTGGAATGTACCCCTTGAAATGTCCTGCTGAGTTTTTGCTAACATTTGGTAACAAATCTCACGAGAGCCTTTAATGGAAGTTAACATTTTTTGCATGTGTCATCCTGCAAGTCTTCAAAGCAGAAGTTTATAACAAAGTCTTACTGTGACTTTAAAGCTCCAAGTCCTTTTCTAGATATCTGCTTTATGTTTGCTGACATTGCTGAGTGCCCAGAATTTGGCTGGCTCTGACCAGATCTAAGCACAAAGGCAAACTGAAATGACGCAGAACTTACTTTTTCCTCCTTTGTACTTCCTTAACAAATAGAAATTTAGCAGCATGTGCATAAGGAAAGTAATGAACAAAAGAAAAGAATCCCCAAAACCACAACCAACCAGAACCACCCACTCACATGCCAGTTGTTTTCTAAAGTGATTTCTACAGCTAACAAAAAGACAGATTGGGAGTCCTGAAACATGAAGTCTGTTCTACCCACATAAACAACACTTCCTGGGAGGCAGCAGCACGTTGTACTTCAAGCTTGTTTGTAGGAAAAAAAAAAAAAAGAAAAAGTCATTATGTATGTACCCGTAGGGATCAAACAGGAGTTTCTAGCCTAGGAGAGAGGACAGGGTGACAGCAACTTTACATGGCCCTTTATGATACGCCAATCCCAAGCTGATCAGAGCAGATCACTGAAGTACTGCGAAACCCAAAACCCAATATTTCAGCAACACGTTGACTGCACTGTGGGCTGTGACCTTAGCCCTGCAGTTCCTGAGCATACCTATCTCTGAAGTTGTGTCGAGGTCTCTGAACAACTTTAAGGCTCTACCCCGGAGTGCTTGCACAACAGTACTCTTGTTTCCAGTCACATATTTGTGTGGCCACAGCATGCTACTGCAACTCTGTAATTGAAGTCAAGTGGTAGAGCAAGGACCTTTCCAAAGTCATACCAGCAAGAGGCAGTTCAGATTTAAGCCTCATGCAATCTTAGTCTTTGGCCCCAAATGCAGTTCTCCTGCAGCTCAAGCCAACGCAAGTCAGCCCTTTCCTTGCAACAGCACACACGCAACAGCACAGCAAGCCAGTTCAGCAACCTGAACCAGCTCAAAATGAATCCCATCAAAACACTGTTTCACTCAGATGAGCTACCTGAACTTCTCTCCAGGCAGTTGCCCAGCATTACATCGCTGGTGCAAGCAAGAACTGTAGATAAAAGGAGGCAGAACAGAAAGGCAGCAGCCTCAGTTTAAAGCAGTTTGATTCTAGTTTCTGGCAAATTAGCTTCAGCCTATAGAAACTATTGTGACTGAAAACTTTTTTTCCTAAGAGGACTAGATGAGCTGCAGCTATGGTATTTTGAAATGAAAATGTCTAGTGTGCCAAGAACTGAGGGAAAAAAATAAGAATTAAAAATAATAAAAGAAAGAAAAGTGAGCAAAAGGCTAATTGGCATTTATATGCATATAGCTCTTATTTTAAGATCATACTGCATGATAGGATGAGGTTGTTTATTTAAAACTTAACTTTTGCTCAGGTCTTTGTCTTATTTAAAGCTTAACCCATACTGACAACTACCAGATAAGAAAAGAATCACCTATAGCATTCCTTTTCCATAAGGACAAAACTTTTGCTTTACAACTAACTCTGAAATGCCTAAGAAAAGAGGAGAAAAGTTTTGCGCTCATCTGTTGCCATCACACCAGCTTGCTTTTACTGCCTGAAACATGAATAGCATGTCTAGATAACTGAACTCTGACAATTAGGAAATCAATTTAGTTAGTACACTGTCATATTTTTTTTTTTTCTTTAAGCAAGGAGACCTTGTCAATTCTACCTGTCAATTGAGTTTGGACCAGATTGCTGAACATATCAAGGAAACAAAGTAAAATATGTTCCCTCTGTGGATATTTTCTCCCAAAGGAGCAGACTTTCATCTCCTCCTTTCCTTGCTCACAAGCACACCATGCAGGACCACAGTGCAAGCCTGTCCACAGGACCAGACTTTACTACTGAAACTATTCCAGGGCTTTTGCTCAAGTTACTGCTGTGAATGGAAATCACTAGAATTGCAGTTTCATGGATTTCCTGGCAGATAAGATAGTATTAATGAGTATCCTCAGCTTTCCTACATTTGTACCAATGTGAAGTATAACTGGCAGTTACCCAATGTAACTTTTATTTGTAATAATTTGTTACCAATTATTCTTAGTTAGATGAGTCAGTAAGTGTGGAAAAAGGAATGAAATGGGCAGCTACTCAACACACACAAAAAAATCAGATATTCAGAGGCCAAGAAAGTATTTATATGCTGATGACTTAATTTTTACAGCAGTGCATGCAACAAGAACAGGAAATATACTATTGAACCCTCTTATGACAACAACTTTGATGTGAAAGGCTGAAATACTGTTCTCACTGCTGCAACTTAGAAAGCTGTAACTTTAGTCCTGGATTTCTGCAGAATACAATCACAAGAGGTTCCAAACTTATTAAAGCATACAAGGAGCACGCAAGGCTTCTGCAGGATACAGAGCAAGTAAATGTCTTTCAAAGACCATGATAAGAAATGTAGCTGACAGAAGGCTGACAGCGGAAGCTCTGTTGCTCTTTGACATACTATGCATCTAAGGTTCATTCAGCTCTACAATGGTGGACTGCTCCTAGAGAGGGCAAGATAGGAGTTCCTCCATCCTCCTATAATGGCATGAAAACTTAAGTTTGATAGTGATTTTAATTCTCATTTTAAACCTGATAATCCAAATGCGCATTTTTGTTGTTGTTGTTGGAATAGCTATCCTAGAATAAACTTTCTGAACTCAAAAATACAATTTATTACATCCTTTCCTTTCTGAACTGAAAAATACAATCCATTACATCCTTTCACAACTATTTGTACAAGGGCACAAGATACCCACTTCTTTACAAAGATTAGGAACTTCCTCTTACCTGCTGCTTGATGTTTTTCTTCTTGCCTAGCAGAAGTTCCATGGAGGAGGCTCCTTGATGGGGAGAGCAATGTATAATTCTGTTGTCCCACAGTGGCAATTCATACATCGATTCTGGTTTTACCCACAGAAGTATGCTGTGGCAAGGCTATATAAAATTATTTAGGTCTGATTTTAACATGTCACAATAAATCAGTAGAAACTGAAAATTTATCAGTGAATTTAGATTATTTCATTTCCACAATTTTCCATATGCAATCCCGGTAAATCTGTAGAGACAGTAAATACTGCAAATTGACTGCCAGTTAGGCTTCATTTTCTTGTAGGATGACACTTAACAGTGGTCCACTAAACACTTCTGGTTTAGGTTCAAATCAATATAAAAATGAATCCCTTCTGCCTACAAGTAAGGTATCACTTGATTCAGGATCACAGGGCATGCAATAAAACAGACACAAGCTTGATCTTAAAAACAAAAGCATAAGTGAATGATTTAGTTCAGCACTGTTTCAGAATCAGTTAAAGTTGAAAGGTTGTGGGAATGCAAACATATGCTTAGAGGGAAAAAAGCAACAACAAATGAACCCAGACAAGGAGGTGTCTCTTTTTAGAGCTGGATGGGGAGGAGATAGGGAAGTGCAGGAGGCTCAAATCTGTACCAAGTAATTTATTTCTCACAGAGCCAAACCTGCTAACTGCTGTTAGGCTCTGTTTTATCCTTCTGCATCATTCAGATCGCCCTTTCTGCTTACTAGACAATCCAAGTAAGACAGAAACAAACTAAGGCTGCTGCAGCATAACCAAGCTGCTATCTGCTTTTTTATTTCCTTAATACTACTGTAATACTTGGAGATTAAGATGTCCTTTGAGTTGGAACATTCTTCTCTATGTTATTGATTATCTGTGTGGTTGATTCAGTAACTTGCTCACTTGTTTCATTCTGCTGTTTCCTACTTAAACTCTGCAGACCCTGTCACACATAGCCCTTTATAATCTCTTGTATAGAGATCTTGTAGTTAATGATTATTAGATGTTGACTTTTATGGCTCATAAAGCCACTAGTGGATATCAAATTTAATACATTCAACTGACATCAGTGATGTATTTTATCTCTTGCTTTGAATTACTATGTTTCTGGAGTTTGCTACATTAAAAATAACATAGCACAACAGAAGAGGCCTTTTAATTCTGCTTATTAGCAAATGGGAGTTTCTAACATTGCCCAAAGGCTATGGGAACCTGGCACTACGCAGCTAAAGGAGAGACACTGCAGCACAATAACTTCTAAGCACTGAACAAATCCGCTCTACAGGAGAAGCAGCATTTTTGTTTTCAGGGAAGCAGACACCTTGCTTAGACTAGTACTTTCTTTCTGAAGACTCATCTTCTTCCATAAAACAAAATGAGGTGCTGGTAGCTTGGGTGAGGCAGCTTCTGCTGGAAGAAAGGATAAGAAAGAATGCAAGCTCACAGGGAAGGAATGGAATGGAGGTACTCAAAGAAGAAACAAATCGTCTAAATTTGCGTCATTAAATAGTATGTTTTATTTACTGAATGCCATCAGATTGAGCAAGTTTCTTTGCAGGTCACAGTTTACTCATTTTCCCTAACCTGGAATAAGAAATGCTATAAGAATAGCAGATGTTTGACAAAATAGGGCAATATGTGGCAACCAGTTGAAGTACCCTCCTCCGTAAAATTGTGCACACCTGATCACTCCTAGAGTCCAGATGAAGTGGACTACTTTTCTCCAACTGTGATACTGGTGTGAAGTAGCTAGTGTGGTGAAATGAACTGCTCTAATGCACCCCAGTAACCCCAGGAGTTATGAGCAGTTGGGAAGGGTGTCTGTGCAGCAAAGCATTCCAAGCACCATAAAACAGTTTTCCCCTTTACAGTATACTGTAATGAGATCTTAACTATGCAAAGTTAAATTTCCCATGATGTCAGGATTTCATCACATTAATTTCTTTCAGACCCCCAACTCACACTACGTGCCAAACAATTATGGTCCCTTTTGTTGTGTGTTTTATCGTCCCCAAGCTTCTCCTGTAATCTGTAACCCATTGCCAACTAACCATTTGTACACTCGTCCCCACAAACACCACCCAGGAAGGGAGTAGACACAACATTTTATGCTCAGTTGAGCACAACTAGCCTGTTCTCACACTCAACAACAGATGGGACATTTAAAGCACACGAGTTGTAGGCATCAGTCTGAATCACACTCTGGTCACCAGCATGGAATTTCATTCCATTACCTACAACCAGCATTGAGCAAACCATCCAAAGCAGATTGTACTCCATAAAATGTCACATTAACACTGCTTTTCAAGAATGCTATCTGCTATCATTACTAAATAGTCCACACACAAAAAAAACTTTGCCAAGAAGATGCTAAAATATTAGCCTTTCTCAATTTGTGGGAACTAATTCACATACCCCGCCTCTCCCTACTCAGTGAAATAAATGCTAAATCACTACCAACAGAAAGCAGATTTTTCCCCTTGATCTGGTTAGGT
This sequence comes from Anser brachyrhynchus, assembly GCF_964034855.1. Classification (NCBI taxonomy): domain Eukaryota; kingdom Metazoa; phylum Chordata; class Aves; order Anseriformes; family Anatidae; genus Anser; species Anser brachyrhynchus. The sequence goes on along the minus strand of NC_137695.1, from coordinate 53,479,552 downwards.
CTTGCCAGAGGAATCTTCATCTCAGAACCTTGGAATGGAGAGTAAGTATTCAGAAAACGGAAGAAAAAGGTGCAAAGAAGAGCATTAGCAAGACTGTATGCAATATTTAGTTCCATTCTGTACTGCTAATGCGTTTTTCTGGTGATGCTACTACTAAATAATACCCTCTTGATCTTAAACATAACAAGTCCAGAGCCTTTTTTTTTTTTTTAAATATTTAATTCTCCCTCTCTCTCTCTCTTCACCCTCCCCCCCACCCCCCTTCTCGTCTCCTTTCCTATTCAATGTTAGCTCTCTGCACATGGGGGGATTCTGATATCCCTAATTAGCATGTTAATAATGAAGACTCCATGAAAAAGTTCAGCTGCAAATACAAGATGAAGCCATATGACAAAAAGAGGTGTATGATGCTGCACTGGCTCCTTGTTTTGGGGGACTGCATGTACCTGCGCATCTCTGTCTACATTCCTGCTGTACTTCAGTCTGCCCTCAATCATGTATTTTAGTCACTCTGGGTTTTTCTAGCGTTACATACAAAATGCAGTTTACTCTGAGGTAATGCAAGAGAGACCAACTAATCATTACAGGTACAGAAAGAGAAGGATGCACAAGACAGATACTATGATCAGTTTTAGGTGATGATGTAGCTCCCACACTCTTACACAAGAATACCTCAAGCTCTTTGATCATCACAACACCTTCACCACTGGACCACGTATCCTCACCTTCCTATTTCTTACCTTCCTTTCCCAACAGGACCACATGGAAAGTTAAGCACATTATCTAATTGTTCTTTTAGCATCTGACATTGATAAAGGAAATTTGAATGAGCATAGTGTTTAAGGGAACGGAGAGAAGTCTGTGCACAGATGGTGAAAAGGCCTACAAGAGGGTGTGGAACAGAGGAACAAAGAGATCTGAGGATCTTTTCTGCCATCAGCTTGATTAGCTTTTTGACTGGAACACAAGCACGTTCGTGACTTTTCAAACACCCAGCTTGTCACAACACAGCACAGTGAAATAGACCTACAACATAAATGATCCAAACCCAAAACAGCTTCCTAAGTGGGAGTTAACAGACAGTATACCAGCAGGTGCAGGGACATGATTATTTGTTATGACTTTTTTCTGGTACTATTCTTCTTTAAATAGGACTATTCATAGTTCTTCTCCCCTCCAACAGCTACTGAAGCATATTTATTTATTTTAAACAACAACAACAAAAAGATTCACTTCAATACTAAGTATAAGCCTGCATGAATGAAATATGCAACTAAAAGACATTTAATGATACTTGCACAAGTGTTTTCCAGCAATCATCTTAACATTAATTATCTAGTTATTATCTAGTGGATGAACCCTGCCTCTGAGCAAGTCAAATGGTGTTTTGCAGCCAGTCCTCAGCTCTGTGGGCTGTCTCCTGGTTCAAACCTGCTTTGCAGCTTTCACACTAATATTTTTCATTTTGCATCCTAGCTTTACAAAGGCGTTACAGCTTTTCATTTTTTCCCCTCTGTTTGTGATTTCTAAATGCTCTTTGTTTCTATCTTTACAATAAAACAAAGTTCATTCAAAATAAAACATGGAATATAAGTAATATGTGAAAATAAAACTCAGAAATGTTGCAAGCCATTTTTCCAGCAAAAGTACTGCACGTTCAATATATAAAGAATTTAATAAACCTCACACAGACAGGCACACGCCTATTTGCTCCTTCAGATTTTCAGATCTCTTCTTTTATATTTGTCTTAGTCCCTGAAGTTACTCACATCTTGCAGTTATAAAAGATAGACTTGTTATTAACACACAAATGTTCATAGACATAACATCTTTACAGATATCCTCTGCAAGCTGATCAAGCCACTCTCCATATGTATTTAAACATAGAGGAAGGCTGGAGTTTTTAAGTTGTCAGATCTGTGCCTGGGTAAGAGGGGCTCTATTTTCACTCTTTGAGCAGCAAGAGATTAGCAGCTTGAAATCACTTTGACAGTTTCAGTTACTCTCTTGCATACCGCAGGGAGTTTTAATTCCAACCTGTGAAATTGTAATTGCTTCTCAAGAAGAGCGGGCGGATTCTGGGTAATGGCCGCAGCCAAGCTCCATGTCAGAGTTGCCAGTTGCTGCCACCTCAAATATTACTTGCTGTTATTCAAAAATCACTCCAGCTTTCCATATGGGAAGTTGAACTGGGGAGCGAAACTAAATTAACAGAAGCTGTCAGATGTTCAGAGATGTGCAGGCAATGATGTGACAGGGGTGGATGAACTCTCCTCAAAAGGTACCTTCTCTTTTCTCTTTCTTGCTTTATAGAACGAGCTTTACGTAAAACACATTTTATTTCACACTCATTTACTAAGCAAGTATACTATTAACTGAAAACTACAATGCAAAGATTAAATGACAAATCTTAATGCACTTAATGTTGTTCAGAAGAGATTTAAGATGTCTTTGCTGTCCAAGTCTTGTGGTTTACAAGATTCCTCACTGAAAACAGCCAAAGGGAACTCAATGCTATGAGACAGAAAGAGAAACAGTCGAGGCTTCCTTAGTACCAAAAGGAAACATTTTCTGCTAAAAAAACAAACAAACAAACAAATAAAAAAAAAAACAAATGACAACAAAAAAGGGCATTGAATGTAGATTGCTTATTAGCCAGACACACTCTCTAGTGACAAACATGTTTATGCATCTGGTAGAGTGACATCAATCGACTGTCAGGAAAACTCTCCTGCAATGTCCTCGCTAATTTGGAGTGCAGTAGGTTTCTCACCCACCCTTATGGCTTGTAAGGAGAGAATACATGGTAGAAGTAGATCTCAAACATAACGCTGATGTAAAAATTAAAAATGCCACCTGGCAAGGCACTTAGAAGCATTCAGGGAGCCAAATGCGAGCAAAAAACACAGATCAAATGGGTTCAGGTCAACGTGTTCCATAAAGGAGATACAGCCACTTTGTTTTCCACTCACTAAGGTTTCCCGGTGGCCTTCAATGGTAGCTTCAACCAGAGCACAATTTGGGTTTTGCCTGAAGGTTCAGATGAGCTGTCTGATCAGAACCAACTTGTTCAGCTCAGTGGCTTTGAAAGTTTCAGTTGTAAACAAATACAAACAAATGAAAAACACTCTATTGCTTTACAATACAACGTGTCAACAGGCCCTCTCAAAATTAAAAGGAGGGTAATAAAACACTTGATAAACAACACTTCCTACTTATCAGAGGAAAGCTCAGTTTAAGAATATATTGCATCTGTGGACAATGTCATTTACAAAGTCTTCTGCACCCTCTTCCACACATTGCATTATTTCTAAGAAAATACACCACTTCCATTAAAACCAGTTATGCACAGAATCTAAATCACAAGCTTTGTAAATCTCTGTAACAGCTGATGCAATGAATCTGTAATTGCTACAATTAAATAAGCTAGAGTGGCTGACAGCAAGGGTGCTAGAGGCATAGCACATATCTGCATACTTTATTCCCATCAAATGCAAAAAATTGGCTCAGTTATAATGATTTTGTCAACTCATTATTTTCCTGAGAATCTTGTGATACTTGGCACTTTCCTGCAAATTTCAGCACCTGGAGTCAAGTGGTTTTTTGTTTTGCTTTTTTTTTGTTTTTTTTTGATAGAATTTCAGATTTGTTAAAAATGTAAATTATTGATCGTTACATATTCCTGGTTGTAGAGAAAAATCTGGAAAGACAAGCAAAACAAGAGCACAGTTTTTGTTGTTGCTGTTGTTGTTTGCTTTTTCTTAAATCTCAAAATTTTTGAGTTTTGGCTCATGACCTTCAGTGGTTGCAATAAGAAATATAATATTCAAGTCAATACACACCTAATTTCCTGAAGACGATCATTATTTGTTGATATAATTTACAGACTGTACTGGGAACATCATGGTGGAACTTCTTGATTAATTTGCCTGTAACTGTGATAAATCCTCAACTTAAAAAGTACAAAGCATTCTTCCTAGGGGATTATTCATCTGCACTGTACAGCCATGTTTGGAGCCCAGCTCAGTCTGTGCTGGATACTACATAAACATACTAAAAAAAAAAGACAGTTCCTGTTTTTAAGATTTAAAACAGACTTTGCAAGTGGAAGTTTGGAGGAAGATCCACAAAGGTGACAAGACATGAACAAACGAACGATGTCATGTATTAATGTCATTAATTAGAAATTCGGAGTGTGCAAAGCGTAGCCTCCCCACCATCAGAGCTGTACTGTCTTACAGTATGATCCAATATACAGCTAATATGAGATTCACATTTGGTGAATCTGAGCATTATACTAAGTCTGTGGAGACTATTAAATCCATCCTTTAGAACTCTACCACTAGAATCCCATCTTCCCATTCAATGATAATAAAAATAACTTTAAAACTATCTGTATGTAAAAAAATAATTCTTGTTGTATTAACAAAGCTTAGTAACTCATTCTGAAGTTGACAGAGGCAAGATGGCAGGCCAAAAATTCTTTCAGACATGACAGCAAAATCAATAGCAACAAATGACAAACTTTAATGGCCCGGCAGTGTTTGATTGTAATGTAAAAAGACACACATCAAACCATCACACTGCATTAAGCAAAATCTTTAAGAAAGTTATAAATGTTCTGCCCATAAAAGATTACCAACAATATTCAATGAAAAGATTTCTTATAAGCTTCAGGAGTTTCCTGTATAAAATTTTACCTGCCAGAGCAGTAATAAATAGAGTAAGCAATGCAAACATTGCATTGTTTTAGAAAAAAAAAGAAGAGGAGGACAGATGCAACGAACTGTTTCGCCAAAAAAAGTTCTCAAACTTTGGCAGGTACATCTTCCTAGAGCTTATTAGCATTCTCTCCTATGAATAACAGGAAAGGCATAGCATGAGTACAAATTATTGCCCAATTTATATCTTTTTTTTTTTTTTTAAGAGAGAGAGATAAGTTGGTAAAAGCGTTTCTTTTGAAGATTTTAAACAGCAATTTCATGTTTTCCTAAAAGCTTCATTCAGTTCACAGTTCTGTTTTCATCCCTCCATAGTACACCATGACAAGAACTGCCAGTAAAGCCAGGCTGACAGACAGTATCTTCAGTCCGCTTCCTTCTTGTTGCCATGGGAGCTGCGAAGGCATCCAGGGGCTGAAAGACGTTTTCACTGGGATCTCAGCAGAAGGATGTGCTTTCCAGTTTGTGCCATTCCGTGGTGTATGCCTGAACTCCTGTGAAGAAATGCATGTATTAAGATGAAACCGTGCTATGTATTTCTGATTGTACATATCAGATACAAATAAAATCTCCCCTTTTCACTGAAGTTCAAAATGCCATCCCCTTTCAAGGCAAAAAAATTCAATTTGCACTGCATCAGCATCAGGTCATCTGTTTTTTATACAGAATTCTTACCAGTGCCATACAAAGTCAATCTTTCTAACAAAATTAACTGCCAAATCAATGAAACCATTAGCAACAGAAACAAATATCCAGTACTCAATGTCATCAAAGAGTTGTTCAAGGATTATTTTTTTTGTTTGTTTTGCTGCTAACTCACTACTCTCCTACGTTTGGTCTCTTCAAAAGAAATTTCTAACTAGCGATAAAGGGGACCACAACACAACAATCCTTTGCACAGCAGGGCTCTTCTGAAGTCAATCATCATCTCCTGGTGTGCCAGCTCAGTGGTGCTTGAAAATCCTCCCACAGGGCTTTTCCTTTCCCCTGACCCTCAGGAGGCAGCTGTGCTAAAACACTCACCTTCTCATTCAGCATATTGCATCCGAGTTCCCTGCTGTGCCTGCCATTACCATTCTCGACCTGACTGCAAGTACTAAGATCCTCCAGAACATGAGGACTTTTAACTGCAGCACAAGTTAGAGCCACTCTTTCAGTTTAAAATCCAAATGGAAAGAATAAACTCTTCTGTCTTGCAACCTTGTTCAGTTCAGCACACTAGCCATGTAGATACTCAAAAATGAAAGCATTTCTTAAAAATGTAATCTAATGACATTTACAAGAAATGTAAGTAGAAAAGAAAGTAAAAGGTGTAATTAAAGAAAGGTGGGATGATCTTGCAACATTTCTTTCTTCCTCCTTCTATTTCAATAATCTCCTAGGAATTCAGCTGAACTCAGCCTGTTTTTTAATTGGTTTGATTTTTTTTTTCCAGGTAGAAAAGGATTTTGATGAATCCATTTATTTTTCCTTTGCATTTGGTAGAAAATAAGCCAGGCACACAAAAAGTACCTATCTGGATAATCTCGTATTTCCAAGCAGCTGAAAAAGAGTCACATGAAAGCATAGACCAGATGCTTGACTCCCTTTTTGACTGAACATATTTCTGGACAAACTCAAAGAAATATCACAGCTCCAAGATGTGCTTGCCCATGAAAGTGGGAGAGCACCAGTCAAACTGTATGTAACTGTCTCCCATTCTCCATTTCAGGAATTATTATAGTAATTGCAGAAGAAAACTAATGATTACTATTGGTTAGGTAAGCAAGCATCAAAGGGGCTGATGTAAGTGCTGTTCTAACATCTGAGGTACTGTTGGTTTAGGTCACAACTCATACAGGTGGAAGGTTCCTGAATAAATGACCTATGGAAGGAGGATGGCTTCTTATATGTACTGCACCCAGAAGATTATCAAATATGACGAAGAATGGCTTAGCAATTACATCCTCAAATTCCCTCAGGACCCACAGATGCATTTCACCAGGTCCCATGGACTTGTGCACCTTCAGGTTCCTCAGATGGTCTCAAACCTGATCTTCTCCTACAGTGGGTGGCTCTTCATTCTCCCAGTCCCTGCCTTTGCCTTCTGGGGTTTGGGTCAATTTGGCTGATTACAGTCAGACTCCAAACTCCCGATTGAATATTTCTAAACAGTTTGATAATTAGTAAGGCTTGAACATTTATTTGTACAAAACTAGATACTGTCACAAAACAGATAAAATGGCCAGTATCTTGGTACTTTGAAACTTCCTCCTCCATGCTCCCCTTCATGCTCAGCCTGATTTCCTACATACCCATCTCTGTAAGACCGGGGATAGGCAGGAAAACATCCCAAACACAAGCTACAACTTTTAACAAGTTTTGAAGGACTTGACTTTTCTTCTTCTTATATTTATTTGTTTCACTAACAGTTAAAAATATTTGTGTTTCATGCATATGTTCATGTCCTTGCGCAGTAGTGATTTCATGGGCACTTCATTTTTGTTTTGCAGTTTTTCTGGTTTCCAATATAAAATGAAATAATTTCATCTTGTTAGAATTATTTTGAGGAGGAATAGCTCATACTGCTCTTGTTTTCTGTTATATTGTTCTTATAAACCTCTATTGCATTATGCAAAAAGTACTATTACATATTATGCAAAAAGTACTATTATATAGTACTGCATTGTGGTACTAGGACAGAATGATAAAAGAGATTTTAGCAAAGTTTACAAAGTTCCAGTGGTGGTGAACCCTACTGTCCTCACTGCCCATTGTCCCCAGTGCTACTTCATGAGAGTAATGCAGTGTGTAAAGTTGTGAGCACTGTTTTCTTCCTTACTTTACCATATTTGTCATAAATAGGATGATCATACTGGCACACTAAACCTATTCCTTTTTTTAAAAAAGTTTTCTTTCTGTATATGAGAGTTTCTCTTACAGTATTTTACCTATATTGAAACTTAACTGGGCTGGAAGTACAATTCTCACAGTTTTACTGTGCCTTTGTTTTCCTTCCTTCTACCTTGCATTTTGAACTCTGATGCATTTATTTCTACTGGCAGTCACATTTTCTAAAATGTTTGCACAAAATTCTTGGATTTGCACAGTATCTCGGATCCTGTAAGAGACTGACACACAGTTTAAACCAGAAGTTTTTATTTCAATAGATGCATATTAAGGTTTTTACATGAAATGTTACTCCTATTACATTGCTAACCTGAATTCTTTACTAATTTTATAATGGATTAAGATATTTTACATGGACAAAAAGATCACAATTTGCAAACTAAAGTGACCCTTTTCTTTAAGACGTACTTCACAGTTTATCACTTAAAACACTACTGCATTTCTATTTGATATTGTGCAACTCTTCAGATGATCCTATCAAATATGTTTTTTTTTTTTTCCAATGGAAGTAACAAATATTTTCATCTAATCCTTATGTCCCAAGAACTAATTTCTAGTTTGCCCCAATACTCTGTCTTGCAAAACTGACAATACCACTCCCGTCCTTGAAAATTTCTGTCATTATCATCACAGAAGATGCACTGTGAAAAGGTTACATCTGGTTCCCTATAGCTGAAAGGCTCCTTTAGAAAATGTCAGTCTTTTGTCCACCCTGCAATTTGTACAACAGCTTTTAAAACCATGATAATCTCTCAGAGATGCCTGCAGGTAGATTCCTTTTCCCAAGAGTCTGCTCTGCAGCTCCATAAGACACGGCACAGAACTCTCAAAGGGAAGAAAAACAGCTGGGCTAAACTGAACTGAGAGTGCAATTCTTGCACTCTCTCAAGCCTGAGCAAAGGGCTGGAGTGGCCCTCACTGCAGTCTGTAAAACACTGAACAGCCTGTCTAGAATATAATCTGTTCTTACTAGCATATAACTATCACATTATCAGGTGTGCTAGTGGAAAACATTGCATATACATTTTTATTTGGGCAGAAAGTCTTGTTATAGGCTCCATTTGAGGAAGTGGTTTCCAGGTAAAAAATACAGTATAAGTTGTAGTATATGTTGCATGCATAGAGAAGGAGGTGAGAGTATGGTGTTATGTAAACCAAAACTAAAACCCTGCATTCTAGGATAGACAAGACAAATTACAGTAGCTTCTCTGGACTGTTATATCACCTTCAGTGTTTGCACTACTGAAGCACTATATTCTGAGATCGTCCTATAATTTTTCTTCCCCTAAAATTCTCCATCTAATGTGCCTTGAAGAATTATTCAAGGCACCTGCAGAACATCTTTCATAAAAGCAACTTCATGAGAGCTCTTTTATGCATCGTTGATGTAAAAAAGTTTGGGTGGAGGCACAGATCTCATTTGTTGAACTGGCGGTTACTCTGGTCCACTCCCTCTGTGCTCTGACTTTATCAAAGCATTAATTCTGTAAGGCCCTTATTTGTATCTCTAGATGAAATGTTTGTATTGTATTTGCTTTTCAAAGAATCTTCTTTCTGCAACATTCTGAACTGATAATGCTGGTAATATTTATCATACAGAAGCAGTAGTAAGAGTGCAACAGTTTCATTACCTGAGCTCACAAACACTTTTGTAGCTGCAAGACTTGGGAAGATTAGCATAATGATTCAGTTCAGTGGAATTTAGAACTAAATCCAAAGACTCTTTTTTATCTGAAAAAAACTTGGAGGAAATATTAAAGAAGCTTCCAGAAATATTTATTCATACTAATTTAATCCTTGCTCAGCCATAAACTCTTGGGTAGACTTGTTATTCATAAAGAACACTTCTCTCACTAGAAAGGATCACAATGAAGGAAAAGGTACTCTAAGATTTAAACCTCCATACTGTTAATCAAAATGGGGGGAAGAGAAGTAATTATCAAACTGAAATGCAAAGGTGACACTTTGAGCTAAGCATCTTGTATTTCCATGGAGGGAGCCTTTCATCTTGTTTTGGCAGCCACTAAGTAAACACAAGACTTTGCTAATAAAGTATAATATAAATTATTAAACCATCTAGTGCATGATCAAATGCATTTCAGATTATTTTTTGAATAATTCTGCCTTGACGACTGCCAGGAGTTATATATTTTGTGTAGTCTTGCAGAGACCCATTGATTGCTGTCTTTCTGAAACTCCTGTCCCAGACTTAAACTGCTATGCATGAAAGAAATATATAATCACATCAAAACCTAAGATTTGGCATCTGTCGATCACAGCCTAGCTTTTTGTAGGATCTCGCTTCATGTTAGTCAACAAAGACATGATAGCAACTCTTTAGCTCTGAGCTGTTTTAATAGATTCAAAACATTTCTTACATGCAAATTTGTTTTATGGCTCAGGGGCACTGTTAGAGCTTGAAGTGTTAGCTAACTGCTATGAAAAACTACTTGACTAAGCATATCTCAAGATAAATTAGACTTTTGAATTTTTTAGCCCAACCAAATACATCTTATACACTTACACCACTGGGTTTAAAAATATGGACTTTTATATAATCATGCACAACAAGCATGTGCGACAAATTAGAAGAAAACATGTTAAAATATGCATTACATATCCTACTGTGCCATTTGAAACTCTGGGCTATTACACTTGGAAGGCATTTTTCATATTGAAAAAACAAACAGATACTGCAGGTCACACAGATTACACATTGGAAAAATATCTAAGTTAAATTTTATTGAACAGGTCCGGAAGACACAGTTAGTTCTGTAGGTATTAAGAGTTCTTTTGATTTATTACTTACTAAATTCTAGCAGCCTCTTTTTGCAAATGTGGAGCGTTGATCTCAAAGCAGAAAATAAATGGCAGACAAAATATTTTCTTCTAATGGAATTACACAGTAATTCCGATAAGAAACATCCCTGCCACCATGTATCCCAATAAATGCACAGCACTAAGTTGTTAAGAGAAAATGTCATCTACAAGCATGCTTGCATCTGATGTTATCACCTCTTATACCATTCCTAGGAACTCACTGATTCCAAAATACACATGGAATTTACTTATTCATTTTAAGAAATAGGAAATCTTGAAAAAATAATTAAAGAAACCAGTCACTTTTGCAAATGTAATATTGTTTCTTATTTTTGTGTGCATATATGTGTGTGTGAGTGCGTGCATGGCAAATGATCATGTACTTTAATATATTATGGAGAGAATAGACCTGAACTAAAGGATAAATACACATTTAATATCAATTTCTCAGTAAAGAGTTGGAGTTTTAGTGATAATTAGGATTCTTCATCTGATATCCCCAAATCATTATCACCAATATCATAGCAGGATAATAAATTAATCACAGCATTAAATAGATGTCACTAGTCACTAAAACTGCTTTACAGTCTGTCATAGGATGCTAGAATAATTCTGACTGCATCTAGTCCAGCCTCCTGCTCAAAGAAGGGTCAGGTATGGCCCAGTCAGCTCAGGGCTTTAACCAGTTGGGCCTTGAAAACCTTCAAGGACAGAGACTAAATTACATCTCTGGGCTGTTGTTTTTCCCATGAAGACAGTCTAGCAGTTGAACATTTCTCCTTATATCCAGTCTGAACCTCTTATTTCAACTTATGCCCATTATCTCTCATCCTCCCACATTCACCACTGTGAAGCACATGGTTCTGTCCTCTCAGTAATCTTCCCATAGGCACTGGGAGGCTTCTGCTAAGTTCTCCTGAAGACACCCCTTCTTCAGTCTTGAACAAGTCTTGTCCATCAGCCTCTCCTCACAAGCCAAGTACTCCAGCCCCTGACCATCCTGATGACCTCATGCTGAACTCATTCCAGTTATCAATACAATATTTACATCAAGATCATTACACATGGCCCTATCAAGTCAGGTCAACAGTGCTCCTTAGCAGATGAACCATGGTCAAATTAGAACTTAAAATACCCACCTGGACGCGTTCCTGTGTGATGTGATCTAGGTATTCCTGCTCCGGCAAGGGGACTGGACTAGATGATCTTTCAAGGTCCCTTCCAACCCCTAACATTCTGTGATTCTGTGTAATACATTTAATAATGGGAGGATATGCAGAGACTGACTTGAAGCTCATCTTCATTACATCTGACAGTTTGTTCCAGGTTTGTCATTCCCTATGGTGATCAACTTTAACTATGGCCCTTCCCTGGCCTGCATAGCAAGTCATCAGAATCTTGTTTCTTTCCCAGTAACACTTCCATGATCTGTCTGGTTCCTTTGGTCAGCACAGCAGAAATACCTTTCCCATTTCTCAGCTTGATCACCACTACAATCTCCTATCTGCCCTGTTTTCTTTCTACTTTTCCCCACTTCCTTCCTGCATCATCTGACCATATAGGCCCTCCTAATAATAAAACAAAACAAAAGAAAACAAACAAACAAACAGAAAAAAAAACAAACAGAAACATCAATAGGAATACAAATTTGGAATGATATCTTGTATCATGATTTTCTGTCCAAGTCACAGAGACACACCTCTAGAACATCTTCCTCCTGCAGTAACAATTAATTCAAACTTTAACATTCCCACATTCCCATGTGAGAGTCTAAAAGAAATCAACTCTTCCTCTATAAGTTACTGCACTTGAACTCACCGTTACTGTAAGGCTGCGCTGGTACTTTCACATGGCAGACATCTCTTTGCTCTTTTCCATGTTCTTACCTAAGGGTAAGGTTCTTACCCGTAGAATCACAGAATCATAGACTATCCTGAGTGGGAAGGGACGCACAAGGATCACTGAGTCCAATTCCTACTTCTTTTTCATCAGCAGTCTTTAAGGATTAGTATTCCCTCAATGAACCCTCAAAACTCAAAATGTAGTTAAAAGCTAGAGAGAAGGCTATGTAGCTGGGGTTTATTAAATGATTTCCTTTGTGATGTGCACTCTGAGGAAGAAGGAAACAACCAAAAAATCAACTAACAAAAGAAACAAAAAGAGTAATAACAAACAACTAAGGAGAGACAAGCCAAAAACACCTCTAAAACATTTAAAACACACTCTTGTGCTGCTTTGCATTATACTCACTTGTTTTAGCTTGTCTCTTTATAGGTATCTATAAATCCTTCCAGCCAGGAGTTGACTCTTTTTTACATATTAATTTTTTGTGCTACTATTAAACTTAGTGACACAGTATCCTCCTACTATACAAAGCATGCATTTTCAAAATAACCTGTCATTCGCAATCAGAAGAAACATTTTGAAGAACAGTCAGTGTGACGTCTGGATTCTGAGCTTTTTTCTTAACAAGGTGTGTGAGTGTCAATCACTACACCAAGGACCTCACATCACAGGAAAAAAGTGACATGCAAGCTGGCATTCCAGTTAGGATTTGCAACCACAAGAGAACTGAGGGAGCTTTTAAGCGTAAGACTTTTGTGATTCAAAAATCACAGTCATCCAAGTAATGAAATGAAGAATGAATCTAGGAGCACAATGTGGACAAATTTAGGAAGGGGATCTGTCACTATTTATTTCCCTGTGCATAGCACAGTTTTATAAAGGAGATGGCAGGTGCTTGCTCTGGGCACTTATCTGGTAATTAGTTGGCTAACAGACAAATCTGCTTCCTAGAGATCACCAGCAAAGGATTCATGGCTTTGAAAATACATTACAGTGAATTACAGAATGTACATTTACTTGTAATAACAGTGGATACCATTTTTCCAAAGTCAGTGAGCGTACCATGGCCTGTCTTAGTGCATGTTGTTCGTTAAAGGATCATACAGATATAAATATACATATATTTTAATATTTTAAGGTTATGTCTACAATGCAATGATTTTGTTGGTATATTTTGTTTGACGACAATAGAATGACAACAAATTAGCAGTATGTGAATGTTATATATAGATTCCACTACAAATGAGATTATTAAATGAAGTATGATATACTTCTTATAGCATAAGCCTTTAGAGACCATCACCTTTTTGCTTTCCTTTTAAGCCTTGAAATAACAATGACAATTATATGGAGGTCAACAATAGCTACAGGCAAAGAAACAAAAGGTTTCCATCAGAAAGAATATCCTAGTAAAATGAACAGCTGGATCTGAAAATATATATTAATGCCACAACAACAACCAATATAACCGAATGATATTCACGTATCAACAGCGAAATGAGTAATACTGCTTTTACTTGGAAGTGAACTCTATGATCATATATTAAAACACCCATTTTAAGAGGAATTCTATACTCCTAAATAGTAGAAGGTGTAAAATACTGGAAATCATTCCAACAACTGTTATTTGCAAAGAGCACTGTGATAAATATTCAAGAAATATCTCAAGGGACATGCTCTCAAAATCAGGAAGAGTTTACAAAAGATCTTTCATATGGCATAGAGTAGAATAAACTGATATATGTACATGTTCTTGACTAAAGCCTTCCTCTTAATCCTAGAGTATGTCAGAATCCTGAATTTATGGTGTTTTTACCTATTCCTGTAGGACCAAGTATTACAAACAGAGCATTCCAAGGAGGCTTCAACATTGTATTAAAAGACAATCCTTCTTACACATCCCTTCTTACACTCCAGCCTCATGGATAATAAACATAGTAGGAGATGAGCAATAATAATATTTAGGAATTATATTAGTTTCCAGAGTTTCAAATTCTATACCAGGATGTAGCTGTGGGTTCTATATGCCTCCCTCATTTTACAGGTAGAGAAACAAAGACTAAAACGTGTCTAGAGCTGTAACGGAAGTCAGCTATATGGGTCTCTACAACTCCTGTCTTAGATTCCAGTTGTCAACAGAAGCCAGTGTAGCCTCTAAATCCTTTTATCTCTGTGAAGCCTAAGATTTAAATCCATTTTCTTATATGCCCTAATATTTAGTCTCCTGACAAATTCTCCTGCATTAATTTTCATGGACTTTTCCACCCAGTATTAAATACTTGCAGTTGCTGAGACTGTAGATGTACAGCAAGCACAGCTGGAATCAGTCCTCTGTGAAAAGGAGCATTTCATGCAAGTCTGACATCTAACAGCTAATAAAGCATGACCGATCTTGACCAACTTTGTGGGTTCAGTGACAATATAAGGGTTTCCTTTTCATATTGTTATGGCCTCTTTCCTTTAAATATCCTTAGTTGTGTTAGGAGGTCTCCCACAGTACCAGTTAGCATACTTTTGAGCACCTGAGGGAGTGTCTTGAAATCTGAGTCTCCTTTTTTAATTTCCCACTCAGCCAAGTTCAGCTGCAGTTAATGGAGGACTCTCTCATGGAAACATCAAACACTGGTTACTGTGATTAGGCAAACCTAACTGCTCTAACACAATCTCTGTATCCCAAGTCTCTACAAATGATTCATCAGCCATTCTCCGCAATGAAGATTACATGAGAAAAAACTTTCTTGGCTTGCTGTGTATTTTATGCTAGATAATCATGATAGCACCTTGGCGCTCTGTCTAAGACATCAAAGAACAGTAAGCATCCAGTCTACAGGCCGTAACGAATATCTACCCTCAGGAGAGCATTTCTATCTTTCAGAGGGTGGTCTGACTAGAGAACCAACTTTTCTATCTGTAGAGGATTGAAGAGCATAAGCATGAACTTGCACCTTATCATGCTTAAATACCAGCAATTTGTACCTCAGCTGAGAGCCTCCAATGAATCCACGGGACCTCAATCTTCTTCCACACGGGTTTTGCATGGTGTGCTCTATTGGTTTTTATCTTATAACTCCTAGAGTTAGTTCATGAGGAGAAAAATCAGTTCCTCTGGATTTAACTATGAGGAAACGAGTAATAATTTCCTTTTTTTTCCTCAAGACTTAATACTTTGGAGTTAATTTCTCTTAAATGCTGAAGAGTCATTGCTGCAATATGCTTGAACACATGCTACAGAATGTTTAATAATTTGTAAATATCTGGTTCCAAGCACTTTAAACTGACTACCATCGTATTTCTTCACTATACTGACCTTTTAGTGGACACTTTGAACATCTTTCTCTGCCTCATCTTCATGTGTGAAATGGGAAGATGAAAGCTGCATTTCAGGAGGATAATGTAAATGCAAGCTTAATATTGTTTCTGAAGTACTCAAAAGTAAGTAATGGGAGTCATAGGAAAGGTTAGAAAGAAATTAGTAACTCCCTTGAGAGTGAGGTTTGAACTGTACATAGTAAATAACAGTACTATTACACAATGGACAATGAAGAGAAAAAATATCTAACAATTGCTTATTAAATGAATAGTCTCAGCTCTTTGCAAAGAAGGAAACAAATCTCTGTGTGTAAAAATAGTGCATAAACACATAATTAGAGGCTGAAACATAATATGGTTGGCATCTACATGGAAAAGAAGAACTAAAATTCTAGAATTTCCTTACTTCAGAGTACTTCACTTTACACTCCAAATAATTTGTGCACATACGTACATGAGAAATGTCATTCTTAATTTCTTCTTGTTATCACATATCATAGGTCTTCAGTGTCCTTGCAGTTTGTACTTTTCTCTATACCTAAAACGATACTGGTTTGTAGAACACAATCCATGATATTTTAGTACTGTTTTCTTTTCCCTTTTGGTGTTTGGTTGTTGGTCTCTAGGTGAATATAAGCAGTAACTGGAATTGACTCCCAAGGAAGTCAACTTAGTTATATACTATTAACTTTTGATCCTACTCGCCCATTTCATTAATGGAAGAGTAATCCATTGAGTTTCATAAATGTCAAAGGCTCATAGAAGAAAGAGATCTAAATCAGTGCTCCCATTGAGGAAAAGGTCAAAGCATAGTCTCAACAATCTTTTTTTGCCGTCATCCTCCTGACCAGTGTGCACTCTATCTCTAAATCACCTATGATAGTTACACAAACCAGCTATAATACATTTTTATCCACAGATCAGTCAGAGAAGATAGGAAGGATGTGAAGAGGAAGCTGTGGTTTTTGTTGCAGAAACATGGAAAGAACCATAGGACTCAAACCATGGGAAACCAGGCTTCATTTCAACTACTTAGTTGTTCATTCTCTAGCTCTGTGAACACAGCTTTCTTGCACAAAGACTGTCTTTGTGTCATAGCGCTTCAAAGCTAAATGCAAGACCAGATGAAAACTAGATAAAGAATAAATACGAAAGGGAAGAAAGGAGGGAGGGAGGGAGGGAAGGAGGGAAGTAGTACTGCTCAACACAGGGAACGGTGTTTTGACAAACTAGTTTGCTCATAAATATCAACAGTCTGCACTCCACATTTCTCCTCAGCTTTCCACAGCTGAAGGATCTATCTGACTAGATACTACCATTATACAGAAATGTATGATAGGAGAATGATTTTACATAAGAAACTGTTGCAAATGTATTTCTTCTACTTTTGAGATTTTCCATGTTAGGCTTAAATTAAAATGGTCACGAATTTCTATCAAACACGGTATCAATAGCTCCAGGCTATTTCCTTATAAATGATGAAAAGATAAGGTTCTTATGACAGATTGATAAGTTTTGAAAGGAATTTCACTCACTTATAAATCCTTTCTCCTGCTTCTCTGAAACCCGTACAATCTTTCCTAAATTTAGGCAATAGTAAGATGCACACTGCTTTCAGGGAAATAAATAAAGAAAATCTAGGATGAACACAAATAGAAGATGACCTGAAAATGGCAAATAATTACAAGATGCCTACAGAGGTGGTAACCACAAGCCCACAGAATGGTAATTGTAGGACTTAATTTAGTCTTTAACAAACTGACGGTTTTGAATTTAAAATGCTTTATGTCTCTCTCCATACTAAAGCTTAACAGCACTACAACAGGATTTTTATGATACAAGATACTCTCACAAGCATAAATCTATAATTCATTCCTTTCCAGCTATTAGGGGCTACACATCTGGCTTTTCCCTCTGGTCCTGTGGCAGAATCTGATTATGCTGCAGAATGTTAAGCACTCCTCACTGAAAAAAACTAATGAACTAATGTTTCTTTGAACAGAAATACTTGTTGAATAGTTCAAAGAGGAATAGAATTTCTGTCATTCTAAGCACTATTTCTATTACTTTACTAACTCTATGTCAGAAACATCTTTTTTTTTTTTTGCATGATAATTATGCTATCTGCACTTATCAGAGATTTTGTATGCGAGAATTGCAAAATAGTTTCCATATGGATATGATAAAGCACAGACAGACGGACTGAAATGACTTACAATCACATATGAACTCATGTCAAAATAAGGATAAGACTTAAAAGAAAAAAAAAAGAAAAAAAAAGCCTCTAATCCTCATAAGAAGACCCCTTCTTGAGGACCAGAAATCCATCTGGTCAGTATTATGTCTATAGGTACTTCTCAGTTATTCGATTATGATTTTTTTTGACAAAAAGAAGTGATAAAATGTATTACCTACATACCTTTGTTCCATCAAAAGTGTATTCACAAAAATTTTCAGGCAACCCCAATTCAAAATGGAGCACTTGTTCAAGCTCTTCCTGAGCATACATACACACATATATACATATATGTATATATATATATATAAAGAAGAACCTATCAATTTAAAAGCTATGGAATTTAGTTATTTTTTAGATATAGTATTATTGCAAGAAACACACTGAATCTAAAGAAAAGAATAATAATTTCCATGGGGCCTTTTGCTTTTTATTTTGCCTTTAAGATCTGGATATCCAGACAGTCATGTTTCATTTCTTTCACTATTTATCAAACCCATATTCATCTCATTTTGTAATACAGGGTAGTCAATCCTTTTTGATAGGCCATGAATCTACTTATGAGCCCTACACTGCTCTGCCTTGCCAATTACAAAACCTGGCATAAATTCATCATGTGATTAATAGCTACTAGTTCTTCTTCTTCACACATTCCATATGTATGACTCCAACATGTATGACTCTGTCCTGGTGTCCATTGGAAAAGAGGGTGTATGTTGTACCACGCTGGAGGCTGGCCATTTCTGCACTAGAATAGTGACATGCATCTGTAGAGATGGCTTTTTTACAGGCCAAGTCCCACAGAAAAGTTTTTCTACTGGTAAAGCCAGGTAAAAAAGGCAAAATGAAAAGTGTTATAGAGAAGAAGTTGACAGTACAAGAACATCAGCATTCATTATAGCACTTGGTGACTTATGCTGAACTGGAAGATGGAAAATAACTATTTTCTTACAGAATGATGAGTTATGTAGGTCAAATATGGTCTGCCTTCAGGCCCTTAATTATTCTGTGTGATTATCATCACCCAGAACAACTACAAATGTGAATTTATTTTTAAGGAATGTTTATCACTGAAATCTTCTCAACTTTATGTTTTTTATTTTACAAACGATTTGTCAGCCCTTCTCTCCAACAAACTACTTAAGAAAAATATGTAATATTTCTTGCTCACATTGATCGCTTAGATAGCCATATCGTTCAACTTTGTTTTTGGCTTTACACAAATGTATCTTAATTAAAACTGACTTCATGCCAGTGCTTGTGACTTCAACAATTAAATGGTGAAGCACCACTGAGTACATACATCTCCCTCACCATAATTCCAAAGTTTCAGTTTTTGATAGTAGCTGGGATGAAAGAAATATGTCCTAGTTTTTCAAAGATCGTAATTTTATTATTGCTCCAAACCTGGGTTATCAACCTGACTCAGGTAAACAAAATGAATGCAAATACTCTGAAATTTTAACATGCTGTGGGCTTAACTTTCAAACACATGAGATCTGTGACTGAAGCTCTCCGACTCTTTTGGAACCTCAAAATATGAAGTGTTTCTGATGCACACCCGCAAAACTGCTTAGAGCAAACTCCCAGTGAAAACATATAATAACTGATGAACAAGCTTGGGAGTCCATTTTAATGTAAAAGAAAGGCATAACACCTAAAGGGCCATGCAAACGGAGCACTAATTTTACTTCAGTGGGAATGTTTATGAGATTTGGGTTACATACACAAACCATCACATCACACCACCACCACAACTCTCATGCTATACTGAGTAGAGTTTTCAGTGCAAGCTTCTGCCCTCCCAAAGTTGGATTAGAAAATTATATCAAACCTCATTGTACTTTCTGGATTTTAACTAGTATAAGTTACTCTGCCTGGCATTGGAGTAAGTCAGTAAAAAAAATCTTTCTACAACTTTAATCAGAGTTCTAACATCTGAGATAATAAATTAGAGGTACTGGGGAATCCTTCAAGACATTTAAATACACAATAGGAAGTAGTCAGAGGATGGTTATCAAGATTAGTGTACTGTACAATAACCACAAGTAAAGCTGTTCTCTCTAATAGGTGCTTAAATAATTAGTTACTTTTCTAAATGTTTCTTTTACTTAATGGTCTTCAATAAAACCCACAGGAGCAGCTTGCTTTGGAACTTGTTACAAATAAGAACTGAACCTGGAATCAAATAAATATAAGTGTCAGGTCTCATGAAAACCTTCAATGTAATAGGCAAGGAGCCAAATTTCTTAGAGGTAGAACACAAACTTTTAAAGCAATTATCCCTCTTGTAGTTTGGGAGAACTCCTTAAAAAAAAAAATAATCTTAGACTGTCGGAGAGATTGTGGCAGGAGGGCAGGGGTTTATTTCTGTTGTTGTTTGGTCCAGTAAATTTGCAACAATGTGCTAAAGCATTGCATAATGGCATGATCAAGTCTTTGCTCTCATTACATGACAAAGAATCTAGTGTGAATGTTAAACTTGATATGGAATACAGCATGAATAAACACAAAGTTACTGGATGCTACCTCTGAAGAAGATCTGGTTTAGTAAATTTGCTTAGATACTACAACTATCTGTTGGCTGTCTTTAAGGATGCAGTCAGTGATTGTAGTATATTCATCTGAGCCACATTAAATTATAAGATGCTAGCATAATTAGGACTATATTCTTGATAGACTAAATTTAAAACTCTGGAACTTCACATCTATGCCACTAAGGTATGGCATTTTGATGACCTGATATTTTAAGATAATGTTTTCTCCAGTGTACTGACCAAATAAAATCTCATCTTTACTACTCAACCGTAATGTAATCTCAATTAAAGATGTAGGCACCGTAAATTTACCTTTGAATTTTTATATGCAGATATTCCAATACACAAAGCCTCAAGGATTAATGCATTCAAATGTTTATAAAATTTAATCAAATACTGATAAAATTTAATCAAATACTGATAAAAAATGTTTGTCCTATTGAAAAAGCTTTCTTACCTTTTCCTTTATCTTCTTCTTACCCTTGACGCCACAAAAAAATCTCTTAGTGTTACTGGGAACAATACTCAAAACACAACCATAAATCACTATACACAAGTACTATCAAAGTTTGAGTGGGAATCTGTGATTATGAATGGATGGAAGTATTCTATTATAACGTAAAATATTGCTGGATCAGATCAACAATACTTTAGAAGATTTGTCACAGTAAAAAAGTTATTTGAATAACACATTCATATGTATCTTGATAAATGCTCATGATCATTAAAAAATCAACAGGAGCAGAAGGGATGATTTTTAAAGGCTAAAATACCAGTCATCTACCGAGAATGTAATAAAACTTTTTGAAGGTGTAATAATATTAAAGAACAGAGAACACCCTAATTTCCTTCTAACATGCTTTGCTGATTTCTTTGAAATTAGATACACTTTTTCAACATTTTGAAGTTAAAAACAAGCTTAATCTCTTGACAGTAATTTTCCAAACAATCTCAAAGATAATGTTCCCTTTCACTTCAATGATTTTGGCAACAAATATATTTCTAAGATGCAGAAGTTCAACATTTCAATACCTTGCATGAGTAAAATCAAATCTACTGATCTTTCATTTGGTAATGGGGAAAGCTATATAATGCTTCTAAATCTCTATTTCCTCTCAAGGGCTCCCTGTGCCTTTTTCATGCTGTCCTACTTTTTCATGCTGTATTCTTGTAGAAAGACTGTGAAGATTACAGCATTGATAGATAAGAAAGGTAGAAAAATCATCCATCTCATAGTTCCCATTCATAAGTCAACAGAGAAGTAATAAGTAGAAAAGGGAAGACTAAAGAATACAAGAAAAACAACAATATGCACACAGGCTGAATATCATTCATTTACCTTTGTCTACACTGGTATTAAACTCCACTGCAGAGGAATTATAGTCAAACCTATCATGACTTTCGCTGGCACAACCAGTTGGAATTAGATGACCTCCAAAGCAATTATTAACACTTAGAGAATTTATGAACTGGTATATTAAGTAATAAAGCATTACTAAAAACAAATAGCTTTTGATTCTTTCCAAAGAGTCTGTTAGTTAAAACTCAAATTGAAAAGAAAAAAAGATTCTAAAAAGAACTCCTTTCTAAAGGAGGAGTGTCAAGTAGTTAAAATTACCATGGCTACACATTTCCAATTTGTCTCTAAGTCAAGGGAGTGCAGATCCCACTCTCTCATCTTACAGTGCACCATGAGGTCAAGTACTAGAAATAATACACAAAAATGGCAAAACTATTTCAGCACTTGATGGTTCTACTTCTAGAAGCAGGAGGGCCAGAACATTTCTGTTTAATCTTCTCTCATTCTCCAGAAAATGACTTACAGTTGAATCATCCCAGTCATTACTATTTCCATTTATTGCATGCACTGCAGAGGATTAACATAATTATGTAATTTAAAATGATTAGACAGTGACATTCAGCCAAATAACACTGTCCGTTGAGGAAATGGAAAGTAAATAAAGTTCTTATCTTTTCACCTGAAAAGGTCTTGAGAAAGCATTTGTTTGAAAAAGAGCTATGCAAAATGTGTTTTTTCAGCTGAGCTTTGATCACTGTAGTTGAAATTCAGCCCTGCCAGCGAGATGGGCAGAAAGAAAACATGCCCATTAAATTAAAGACTTGAGTACAAAACTACCTGGTGAAGGAGTCTTATGCTGGCTCTTGGGTTTGCTTTCTTTAATCATCTGAAAGTTTTTTAACCCTCTATGCAGCACAGGGAAGTATTCTGGACCACTGAGTTGCCTTCTCTTCCAGCTTGCTAGCCATCATGTAAATGCTGGCTAAATTAAAATATTCACAGAATTACAGAAAATAAGGCTGGAAACAAACTTAAGAGGTCACCTAGCCCATACCCATGACTCAAGACAGGTGACCTGTATCTCTAATGTTTCTCAGATATTTGTGAAACATATTCTTAAAGAATAACATTGAAAAAAAAATCCCCATCCCAATACAGGCAATCCAATCTAGCACTTTTCTAAACTCAGGAAGAAAAATCTGTTCTGATCGTAAGAAAGATTCCATCTCGAATTTACGAGTGTAGGCTCAGAAATGTTGGGCTTTGAAGTACAAGAAAAAATCCAAATCAACTCAAATCCCCAAATGAATGAACCCAACGTGGAACATGGATAATGTGTAAATCACAAAAATCAGCATGTAAGCAATGGAATACTAGAATTTTTGTCTTTTTTCTTTTTTTTCCCCAGAAAAATAAGACTTTTGAAGCTTCTTTCCAAAACCACTTATAGATGTCTTTAAGCTCCACTCTTAGAAAGGAAATTTCTCTTTTCTTACACTAACTTTATAGAGACACTAACTTTTTAGTGACCTCAGTGAAATAACTGAATAAAACATGAGAAAAAGAGAGAAATGAAGAAGGATTTAACAACATCTTATAGGACTTCTACTTACAACCAGAAGGAAGCAAGAGTAACACATAAATCTGATTAATATATATAAAAGCACTAACCAGTTGCATGCCTCTTACTAAAATCAGTTGTTTTAGAGAAAGTGTGAGATAACAAAAGGTATGTTCCTTTTGAGTATGAGATAACAAAAGGCACCTGAGATAACAAAAGGTATGTTCCTACAACCAATAATGCAAGAGCACAAAACATTGCTTTCTTGAAATGCAGAACTACCTGAGAACCATTTCACACAAAGTTCTGTTTCATCTTTTGTCAGTATACTTATGTTAAATAGAAAATTCCCCATATGTTTCTCAAACTGACCCTTCACAGAATCACAGAATCGAATGGGTTGGAAGGGACCTTGAAAGATCATCGGGTCTAACCCCCTTCCAAAGCAGGTTCCTTAGAGCAGGCTGCCCAGGTAGGCATCCAGACGGGCCTTGAATATCTCCAGAGAAGGAGACTCCACAACCTCCCTGGGCAGCCTGTCCCAGTGCTCCGTCACCCTCACCGTGAAGAAGTTCTTTCGCATGTTGGTGCAGAACTTCCTGTGCTCCATTTTGTGGCCATTGCCCCTTGTCCTATCCCCACAAACCACTGAAAAGAGGTTGGCCAAATCCCTCTGTCTCCTACACCTCAGGTATTTATACACATTGATGAGATCCCCTCTTAGTCTTCTTTTCTCAAGGCTGAAAGGGTCTCCAGACCCTTCTTGGACTTGATGATGTAAAAGCTTTGCAAAGTAGCTTTTTAACAGAGGTAAAAGGTGTATTCTATTTTATTTTTTCTTATTTGGAAATTCTGATTTTTCATTAGCATTTCTCATACTTTCTCTAATTTGTTTCTGGAATTCTATGACAGATCCTTCTCTTTGCACCTGCATGACTTTTTCACTGACTTTTTTCCTAAATCACTAATCTCTAGTCCCTGTGCAGGATCCAAGTCTTTATCCGCTTTGAAACTCCAATGTACATAAAAACTGTGCTTAATAATTACTGCACTTTTACGTACATCTTCCACATTTCTTTCCAAGTCCTATAAGGAAGTGTCCAATATTGAGATCTCAATTCTGCCATGATTTCTTTCATTTGGGTTCCAGAAGAAGATACATACTTCTTCCTTCTCCATTTTATTTTGCTTGCAAGTGAAGCACCCTTTCTTCCTAAGATCAGAGAGCTTCATTTAAGCTACGGTTTGTTGATTCTTCTTTGTGGCAGCTTATACATAAATGTTTGATATATATATGCATCTTTCTTGTTTCATAACATCAAAAAAAAAAAAAAGGTTGGATAGCATTTAGAAGTCATCTTTTGCTAATATAACTAGAATCTACTTGTGGCTATGAGTCTGTGAACGTAAAGCTTCTTCGGTATCATCCAGAAGTAAAATGCTATCTCCTGCAAAAAAAATGAAGGGAGGACAGAGAGAAAAAGAAAAAGCAAACTGACCAAACAACTGCTTGCTACCTGCGTATCAGTGGCTTATTCCTCGTTTCCTCTGAAGTTCCCAAAGACTTGAATAACTGTTAGCCTAACTGTGGATATTACTATGGCCTGGAGAGCCACAGAGATGTGGGCCAACATCCCAGAATCACAAAAGACAAATGGGGACTGCCAGAAGGATTTGTTCACATGGGAAATGTTAGACATGGAGTGTGTTATCACATAAAACAATTGAAAACAGATAATTGAGAGAAAGATGTGCCTATATTTGTTTCACAGGAAAGTCAGTCACAGATGCATTATAGAAACAGAAATTACAAACATAAAATAAGCATGACTATATAATTAAACACCCAGTTAAAATATATTTTTTTTCCTTAATTTTCCATCTGATTAAAATTTCCCACCTAAGGCTTCCAGACTTACAGGACCTTGATTTTGGCAATAAATTACAATTCTGGCAGGCAGCCAGACTTTTATTTTTATCTTTTAGTCCTTTGGTCTCTTCTTTATGTATCTCTCATTTTGCAATATTTTTTTCCTTCAGTCACAGAATAAATGTAAACAGCTAAAATTATTTCTGGAGTACAGAAGCATAAAATACTATTTCAGTTTCTAACAACAAATTAGAATTCTTGCAGATTCTTACTTTCTTCAAATGATTAGATTTGGGTAAACATTTGTCTGTAAGCAGGATATACTTATGTATTTTATTTTGTCCTACTGTGAAACTACTGAGATCCCTAAACACATCCAAACAAAATTAATAAAAATAAACATATAAAAATGTCATTTTAAAGTTAAATGACATTTAGACCATTGACACGTACTGCTGACATTTTCTAAAATATTTACTAACCAGTGATAAAGAACTCAGTACTCTGTGCATTCCAAACCCATCTCCAAAACCTCAAAGACTGTATTAACAGAGCAGTTAAGGACGTAGCAGACATGCTAAAATACTTTACTGAATCTCTAAATGGTGAGATACATCCTTAAAGCTTTGTCAGCTCCTAGCCTACCTTAATAAAAGGTTATCACATCTGCAGCATTTATATCTTTTTCTTTTCCTGAGAAACTTAGTAGAACTAATAATTGATCAATTTGAAATTGAAATACTTATTATATAATACTTATTACTATACTTATTTACTGTTACTTATAATTACAAGTAGTAACTCACGACATGCTTCTTGTCTGAACAATCTTTTTAATGTCTACTGTCAATACTCAGTCTTATATCTCACATAGATTCACCTTATCTTACATTACGTATCTTGCATTAGATTCACCAGAACCAAATTCAAAAGTGCCTTCTCCATGTCCTCACACTTTGATTGATTTCATCTTTCCCTATATAACCGCTAAACATTGTTTTACTCCTGAATTGGCAGCTGCACATTTTAAACCCAAAGAAATCTATACTAGATTTAAATTTCAGTGTTAACTGAAATTCCTAAATGTATTTGCCCCCCACAAATAACCCTCCTGTAAAACCGTGCAACTTAGAGACGTGATTCACTTTTGAGCAACTTCTATCAAAAATTCATGTTGAAGTAAAAAATTAGTCCTGGTAAACAGATGTGCATTTTAATATATAATATATCCACTACAGTCAGTAAGTCTGATCATTTTGACAGATTTTTAACCTGAGCCACTACTTTCAACATTCCTCCACCCTTCCTGTCCCGACTTCTGCCACAAAGCCTATCACTACTGAATGCCAAGGCCTTATTCTAAGCCACTACTTATACTTTTTTTCTCAGAGAATACAACTGCTAAGAAATTCTACATCATTAATAAATATACAGCAATGGATGTACATATTAGATGTGTTTTTCACATATTGAAAAAAGCATCATAAAAATATATGCTAGAAATAGTCTGGAAATAATTTTATCAGCATTTGTCTGCTTCTGATTTGGCACAGATATACAATGTGTGAATGTTTTATAGAGACTTTAAACAGTTCAGTGTGTGACATTCTCCATTCCCTCTTTTTCAATCAAATCTGTTGATTCCTTTTGGTGACCTAGTTATTAGACTTCTTTGGAACAATATGTTACCACAGTCAAGCAGTCAAAAGGTGAAAAAAAAAGGACAAAAAAACCACAAACACGTGCAAAACAAACAAACAACAACAGCAAACACACAAAAGCTACAACTGTCTCTTCAGACTCATGTTGTGCTTTAGGTGCTTACTTCAAACTAATCAGAAAAAATTATTGAGGGTAATGTAGCAGGTCAGAAAGAGACCACATAACTACAGAAAGTCAGATAAGCTCTGATCCTGTGTAGGTATTCCTCATCACAGCATTTATATAAGTTTTTTCCTGCTAAAGATGGTTTTGCAGCTTGTTTTGACATCTACACATCATGGCGCTTACAATTTTTCTAACTAATTTTTTAGTCATCTGATTAGTTTCCTTAAAAGTTGTACAGTTTTGAAAGCTTTCCCTCTTTCAGTGAACATTTCTCATTAGACAGTAGTATTGCTGTGATGTATTTTGAAACACCTTTCATTGTGTCCTATGCAAGCTAATGA
The DNA here is from genome assembly GCF_964034855.1 of Anser brachyrhynchus. Lineage (NCBI taxonomy): Eukaryota > Metazoa > Chordata > Aves > Anseriformes > Anatidae > Anser > Anser brachyrhynchus. The sequence goes on along the minus strand of NC_137695.1, from coordinate 53,452,296 downwards.
AAATATTAATAATAATAGCAAGTGATGCCTAAAATACACTACAAACACAGCATCGTTTGAGCTGCTGCAGACTGTCTACATCCATGCTAGATCCCTGACTCAGCACTAACCCTCTTTTGCATAATACTTACACGACATGCTGAACTGTAAGCTGTACACTACAGCCCCAGTAATTTCATGGTCATTAGGAAAGGGTGCTAAGTGCTTTGCTGAATGGGAATGGACTGAAGCAGATAGATGTTTTAGTGCAATACAGCCCATTTTCACATTATTTTGCTTTAGATTACCTTGATCCACATTTAAATTCACATGCCTCTCTGTATTAGCTGTCATCATGGACTAGCAAACATGAAGTAGATGAGAGGAAGTTGTACCACTGCTAGGGTGAGACCAGAGGTCCACTTGAAACTTCCTACGAACTTCAGATAGCATGCCAGCTACAGGATGCTGGTTGGTGCTTAAAAGTTTTTCTGCCCAGAGGGACAGCCATGCTGAGTGATAGAAACGTGCCTGGTCTCAAGAGCCATGTGGCAGCTGGCTACCCATCCTTTCAATTCCCTAAATAAAAAGCAGGCCCTAATTCTTCCTCATTTGTGTGTAAAGTGAGAACTGTAAAGTGAGAAGAAGAAAGTGAAAGGGCCATGTTTTCTTTCTTTCTTTTTTTTTTCTTTTTAAATGTAACTCTTACTTCTCTCTGCCATATACTTTGATAAACTGACTGAACAGAAAAGTTATCCAAGGTTTTAGTTCTGCATGCTGCCCCTTTGAAAACTTGGTGGAAAGCCTTGGCTTCTTATAAAAGATCCAGGACCTTTGGCTACTTTTCATGGAGTATCTAAATACATGTATTCCAAGTTGCCTTGTTCTTTCCCCAGTCTGCCATATAGTGTCAGATGACATATGTTGCCCCTGTTATCGTTACATTAAATGGAGTCACCCACCATGATTAGGACATGAGACTTCCTCACAAGCACTTTTAAGTTAAAATTAGATTTCACAAGCACATCTAAGAAGGAAATTTGCTGTACCCTTTTACTTGGGCATTCCAGGTACTTGTTCATATCTACTCAAAGGACAAGAGCACATTTGTACCTCTTAAATGCATCTCTATGATATGTTATGGAATTTATCAGTCCCCTTAACTTTAATCATTTTGTTTCCCATTCTCAACATAAAATTTCAGTCAACATTCTGCTTGCTTACTCCCATGCCAATATCTTCTGGCAGCATGTACTCAGTTTAACGACAGGCTTGGTTCTGTTCCATTGGATTATTTTAAAAAATGTCCTGATGAAAAAAGCAGCTGTGTTTAAATAGCTATGACGTCCAATCAGACAATTTAAGGGTTTTGGCTGTTTTTTTCCTCTTACAATCCCTTATCAGGCAAATATACACATACACATGGACAGTATTCAAAGGGAAGTTAGCAATGCGTTGGTGCTTAAAGTTCATTATCTGCCAAACACATTACTGTACGTGCATTATTGTTGCTATATATTTCCAACCAGCCTTATTGAAGGTACCAAATAGTTCAACTTAACACTAGTCACATAAGATATGAATTGATTATTTCCTTTAAATATGACCACTTAGAACTTTTACAAAGATATATATATATAATAGTAGTTGTCAACAATTTACTGTAAAAGCAGCCAGGTGGCTGATAAACTGCCAGCTATCTTTCTTCCATGTGCTAAATTATTGCTACATATTTTTGGAGATCCTAACAACAGTGCTGGAGAAAGGACATCAAATGATGCTTAGAAATGTGATACACATTTTCATTTCACACTCCATCAGTTTTTACAACTTGAGCTCCATGAAATGTCTGAGAATACTTGGCTAACAGCCACATCTACTGAGGTGTAAAATAAGGATCAGATATCTTTTAAAACGAGTTTCATTTTCTTTACATGACTAGATCAAATGTTGACCTTTTTCCAAAATATACTGTAAATATTCAGTACCTATCAAAGAATTTTGAATCTCTGGACACAGTTTTGAACTATTTTAACAGACACATAATCAATACAAATTTTTTAGAAACAGCTTTGTAACAGAAAACAAACAGATTCATCCTTCCACTGAACTAGAACTGAAACACATTGAATTATATAATCACTGGTGTTAAATCTTTTCTATTCTAACAGTTCTTTCTCATCTTGCACCGTGGAACAAGAAACAAGCATATTATTGTCTTTACAATCAGCAAAGTAAAGCTACGGGCATCAGCAAAAGCATCTTTTAAATTCAGATTTCAATCTGTCAGAAAAGATTAAAGCTTCATACATACATAAAAGGGGAACTATAAAACGATAACAGATACATAGCCTGAAATCATTATGCTTGAACAGCTGCTGTTTTACTAGTGTAGTAAAGCAGAAAATGTCTTTTACTCACCTCTGTTAAACCAGAAACTTCTCCTTTTGCTAATGGTCTTGTGATGGATGCAGTGTAAACTCTGGCATCTGACACTGGTTGCCCCTTCATAAAATGTTTCCCAGCTTCATAAATATTCACTTCTACCATCTTACCCATTAACACAGGATCCTTTGGCACGAGAACCTTTCAAATAAAGATAAAGATATAGTTACTAAATATCATAAAGGACATCAGTGTCTCCAGCTTCCACTCAGAAAACAGATTTTTTGGTAAGTATCTCTATCTGGCCTTCTTCAAGAGCTTTGCACTGTTACCTCAGATTTTTTCAACTCCAGTTTACTTTTGTTGTTGTTTTTGTTTGATTGAGAAGAAAGTTGAGCCTGATTCGCAACATTTGAACCCAGAGCCAGCCATGGTTTGGAACACAGACGTGGTTTCCAAGGGCACTTGTACTACAGAACTCTAGTAGACTGCTATAAAGGTTTTTACTTTTTCTTTTACTACCCCACAGTATTATTTTTTTCTGTTTTAATTTTCCAGTCTGTAAGTGCCTCAGGACAGAAATTATGCCCTTGCTTCTGTTTGCTCAAGTCCTTGTTTTGATTGTGCAGGTCCTTTGCAGCTGAGATGCATGACTGGCAATGAATGTCTCTAAAAATGGAAGGGTATGTTTGTTGTGTCAGCAACTAATGCCACTCTACCCTGAATTTGCACAACCATGGTATCAGACAGTCCCATGAGAACTTCACAAAAAAGACACTACATAACAGATTTCCATTGGTCACACATGCTATAAATGAAAGAGCCCCACGTACAGGAGCAATATTCCTTGCTGGAAGAACGAATCACATAAAAAGACTCTAAAAATAGAAAAGCAGTTGAAAAGGAAAAGCTGTGTTTCCCATTTAAACATCAATAAAAGATTGAATTACAGACTTATTTAATCACATTTATTTAAAGCTCATCTACAAACAAATCTACAAGCTTTTCAGAGGTAATAAGCACATACATATTCCTTGATTTTTGTAGATCAAAATTGAAAATGAATCAGCATAGCCTGATGTTAAAGGACATGGAGAGAAAAACTCTGTGCCAACCACATTTGGAGAGCAGTTTGTTGCCAAACAGTGCCTCTCCAGTTTCAGCTATCGCAAGTGCTAGTTGTCCTACTCAGAGGAAATCATTACCAGTAATTCCCCTTATTCCCCAAAGGCTCAAGGTGTTCATGACTGCTGGAGTTTCCAGATTCTATTAATTCTGCTGAAATTCCAAAGCACCTTCCAAGAAAAGCAGACAGCTTTGCCTTTCAGAGATGAGAAAGCTGGGTCTAACTAGATAACGGTGGCAAACATAAAGCCAGGACCCTAGTGCTGAGACAGCATTAAAACACAACTCGATCACAGTTCTTCCCATATATATTTTTTGGGGGCAGATTTAAATCAAAGCAAAACTAGGTAAATAAGTATCACTGAGTCTGGAACCTCTGTAAATTTTGGTATTCCCATACATGAAACAGCAAAAACTAAACATAAATCCTCAGGGACAGATGTGGATAAGTGACTAGTACTTCAGAAAAAGAATGACTTAAATGAAAATATCTGGGAGGTATTGCAAACAACCAAGAAGCCAGGCTTGGCATACATTCATACAAAAAAAACCCAACATATTTCTAAGAAACAAAGTTATACCAACAGAAACTGTCATCTTGACTGTTGTTTTGGCCAAGTATCTTTTGGTCAGTTTAGACTACTCTGTTTAATGAACTGATTTAAACTATGTCACCAAAGCTACGGACAAAGCTACCAGGAGGTCTGTTAGTGTACCTCTATCAATGTGGTTTTAATAGCAAACTCTTTTAATACAGACAAGCTTAGTGAAGAGATAATAATAGGTTTAATAACTATTTGAATTATCAGAACATTACACCACAACTACACACTTCAGCTTCCAAACGTGATATTATACCCCAGGGGTCAGTGTTGAGGCCCATCCTCTTTAATATCGTTATTGACGATTTGGATGAGGGAATTGAGTGTGCCCTCGGTACATTTGCACACAATACCAAGTTGGGGGGAAGTGTCAGTCTTCTGTAGGAAGGCCCTGCAAAGGGACCTGGACAGGATGGGTCAATGGGTAGAGGCTAATGGTATGAGGTTCAACATGGCTAAGTGCCGGGTCCTGCACTTTGACCAAAATAACCCTACAGGCCTGGGGTAGAGTGGCTGGAAAGCTGTGCAGAGGAAAAGGATCTGGGGATGTTGGTTGATGCTTGCCTGAACATGAGCCGGCAGTGTGCCCAGGTGGCCAAGAAGGCCAATGGCATCCTGGCTTGTATCAAGAACACTGTAGCCAGCAGGACCAGGGAGGTGATCGTCACCATGTATTCTGCTCTGGTGAGGCCACACCTTGAGTACTGTATTCAGTTTTGGGCCCCTCACTACAAGAAGGACGTTGAGGACCTGGAGCATGTCCAGAGAAGGGCTATGAAGCTGGTGAAGGGCCTGGAACACAAGTCCTATGAGGAGCAGCTGAGGGAACTGGGGTTGTTTAGTCTGGGGAAGAGGAGGCTCAGGGGAGAAACTCCTTCTCAGAAAGAGTGGTTAGGCATTGGAACGCTTTGCTCAGGGAGGTGGTGGAATCACCATCCCTGACGTGTTCAAGGAAAGATTGGAGCTGTGCTTAGGATCATGGTTTAGTGGGTGATAGTAGTGGTAGGGGAATGGTTGGACCAGATGATCTTGGAGGTCTTTTCCAACCTTAATGATTCTATGATTCTATAATTCTATGATACTATGATATTTTGTGACTCAAGAGTGGCTGATTTTGTATCTACTGTCACTCAGTTTAGTACTATTAGAGTCAGCCACTAGCACCAAGTCTTGTGCTTACCTTGGTGAACAATGTATTGCCCTTGTCAAATATATAAGATTTTAGGCAAAAGATACACAAATAAATAATGGAAAGTATTTTTTTTCATAATCAAATTTACAATTACTAAGCATGGTATTATTTGTATTTACTTTATTCTTTACCAGTCCCAGTCAGGACCTGTATTAGGTAGGGACTGTACAAACATATCATAAAACATCAACAATTTTTCACATACTGCTTTCCCTTTAATTAATGGAATTTCCACGAAACAAACATTAAATTCTGAAAAGCCCCAAGCAATTTATTTTCAATCTCTCTGTATAGAACCATGTTCCTCAAATCTGACTGATAAGGCATAAAAGCGAAGAACAGTGGTGTACAAGACTTAGATAAAGGTTAGAGGTGCAAGAAAAGAAAAATAATTTCAGAAGCTGTAATATTACTTAACACTAACCAAAACCAAATAAATAAATGCTCTTATGCAATACGGAACCAGAACAAAGCACTAATGCTGACTATATAACCACAAACATCATTGATAGCCTCTCCAGACAGGACAACTGAATAACTAGAAGTAGCAAAAAGAAACTCAGTGCAAGAAAATCAAGAAGAAGCCAACTGTAAAAACAGAATGAAATACAGATGATTCAGAAAAGCCAATTTTACTGTTTTTCATGTGCTTTTGAGTAAAAATAATAAATTTGTGAAACAGATACCATACTTCCTTCCTAACTCATAAAGATTACATTTCTGGGTGGAAAGAATTCATTTACAGAAAGTACACAGAAGAAAATAAAACATATCAGGCTGAAGTGTTAATTTAAACATGAGTTTCTCATCTTTCCTATTGTTTGAAATTATTTTTTTAAATTGCATTGCATGAAATAATTTTCTGAAAGATGTATGGAAATTATAAAGATTAAACTATTGAGAAAACAATGCTTCTGAGACTCAGAAATTAAAATTACTGTAATAATTAACAGCTTCTTCAACCATTTAGATAATGTTCTTTGGATATATAGCATATATCCTCCTCATTCTGTATAGCCAAAGACCTACTGTGCACTGCTAACATAATTTCAAGTAAATTGTATTTAGAACACACGAAGAAACAAAATATCTCATAAACGTGTCTTGATGGTCACACCTTTCTTAGAAAAGGTTTATTTCTTTTATTTCTTTTTTTTTTCCACTGTGTTGTGCTGTGTTGCTGAGATTATCAGAAAGCAAAGATACCGCAAAAAGATGTTATTTTGTTTATTTTTGTTTATTTACCTGTTCATAGAATGGATTGTGAGCAACATAGTAATTGGAATCAAAGGATTCTTCTGTTACCAGAACCCTCTGCCTCTCACCAACCTGGAAAATAAAAGACAAGAGTGATGACTCAGAAAACAAAAACAGTGAATTGCATCCAGAAGAGAGCTTTAACCATAAACAAACACACTTAGCAGAAATAATCAAATTATCTCAGGAAATTTTGTGTCAGCAAGAAACCACGGCAGAGAAAGCCCTTGCTCACACTATCCACAGGGGTAAAGGTCAGAACTGAGAGCTAGAACTGCAGTACTGTAATGGCTTGAACGTGAATATCCAGTTCAGAAATGTAAATTTATTTTTACATGTTAACGCAGTAACAAATCAAAATGTCAGATCTGCACAGGGTCCAATTACTGCTTCATCCAACTAATGAGAAAACTCCCCCTCAGAATAAAATTCTGCCATCAACCGCAAAAAGTTAACACCCCCTAGCTCCCCAACAACATTATGACAAATAAACCATTTAGAAGGATCTGAGAGAAACAGGGAACTGTAACACGTAGCTTGGTGTTATCTAGAAGCTCAGCAAAGCTATTTGCTTTTTTTAAAGCCACCCTTGTTATTTACAATGATTGAGCATCTCTCTAGCCCTTCTTGCTGATATCACTATGCTACACTCAAGACATAACATTGTAGACAACACTGCATGTTACAAAGACTCAATGAAGAAAAAAGTTCTTAACTACTCACAGAGTAATATTAAAGGCAAAATAATCTCTGGGCCAAAAAACTACAGTATTTCAATTATATGTCCAGCTTCCAAATACATTAGCACAGTTTAAAGAAAGCATCAATTCCATTTTACAATTAGTTAAATGGAAGACCACATGACAAGTCAGTTATATTTAGTTGCCACCTAAGTATTAATCAAAACCAGGCCTTGCCCAAACTTCAAAATCATCTGCACAACTCCTTTTGATTTTGTCCATTATTAAGTTACATAATGATTTTTGTATCTGAATTTCTGCAAACCCTGGAGGGACATTCAGCTCACATTGTTAGTCTGAGCCGATCTCTAGTTTTCTTCATCTAAATATACCCTGGATTCTTTCCAACCTACTTGACAAATGTATTCTACAAATTACAACTGTCTAGCAAGCTAAATTTACTTACTGCTTTTACTACTGTTGCTATCTCGAGAACCATAAATGATTTCACATTTTACTCCAAACTTTTTACTCCAATCCGTGAGCAAAGCCGCATTCAAATTTTTTACAACTTTCTCTAACAATCAGTCACAGAAAAACGAACAGGTGAAAACAAGAACAGCAAGGATACATATGCATTGCAGTGTTTATAGTATTTATACTATACACAGTCCAGGTTCCCCATTAGCCAAGCAGGACATCATGTTCCCCCTTCCCTATGCAGGTACCTGGGATATTCCCAAGATAAACCCCAGAAAGCAGGGCAGACAGCACCCAGGTCACTTCCCAGATGTAAATTCCCCAGGACCATATGTGTGGGGTACACAGCAAAAGGGGCACAAGTCCCAAGTTACAGACCCAGCATAAAAATCCTAATAGTAGAAAAGATGCATATTTCTGAGTACTTTTAAAAGTTGTTTAAGAGTTTATAGCACATTTAAAATTTCTATCTACATTCCTCTGAGAAGTCTGTAGTTACAAGTAACAACAGATACCACATATTCAAATTTTAGTAACCTAAATCATCTGTAACCATTTACCATTCCCCTGAACACTAAGGTGTGCTTTTCTTCCAAGAAAACAGTTATTTAATTCAAATCCTCAAAGGAGTTTTTCAAATACATGTCAAGAAGGCACTGGAGATAACTGTGTCAGTAAGATTACAGGGAACATTCTCCCTGAATGGAGACGTTTTGTTGTTTCTACAGCATTTCAGACCACAGCCTTTAAAATCACAATGCAGTATGGCATTGTAGTGCTACAGCAGGAAGTCTCAGATGTCATGCAATGTTATGAAAAAGAGGAGGAGGAAACGTTAGATAAGTGATACTGACCCTTGAGGAAACATGTCACCACTGGAAAACACCAAAACCAACCAAGTAGTCATGTCCTTGAGTTGCGTTTATTATTTACCGGTATCATAACTTAACAAAACCAGCTCAAAGCAATACTGGGTCTGTAACTCATTTCACAATTGTCTTGTGGTTCCCTGGCTTTCTCTGGACATAATGTTCTGCCTTTATCGTCCCTATGAATCCTGCCTGTGAGGAACTCTAAGCTACATGTGTTATCTTCATACTCTCAGATGACAGTGTCAAGTATAGTATTAAAAAAATAAAATAAAAAAAAATCAAAGGGAAGAAGAAAAGAACACCTGTGTTTGATCATTTGCTATAGGCAGTGATTTCTTCAAAGACACATTGCCAGTTTCTCTTTGCTTCCATGAGCAAATGGAGCACAGGTCCCTGTGTCTCAGCAGGCTAAACAGAGAACTTCTGTGCTCAGAATTTCTTGGGAATGGAAAGAAAACAGGAAGACTGAATTCATCACATAGCATCAAAATTGTGGCACTAAAATTGAGTACAAGAGGTGCAGAGGAGCAGAACAGCCTACACCAAATTATAGTACATACACTCACACATATAGTCACACATACAAGACAAAGAGGCTGTATTGTGAGGAGTACGAGGCAAACCCAATATTGTTCACTTTCTCATGTTACTGGACTTGTAGCCCTGGCCAAGGCTGATCTCAGAAAGAAAGACAATATGCAGATATTTGTGCAGACTCTCTTGCCATAACAACAGAAAAGAACAATTTTATTTAATGAGTTAGGCTATTGGGTATTTATGATCTACAACACTAATTGGCTACACACTGTAAGACAGAAAATGACTATCTCTCCTGCATCCAAATATAATTAAGAAAGAAATATAAGTAGGCAGAATGAAGCTTTGGTATTGAAATTTGTTCAAGAAGTGAAATATATGTCATCATTTCTGCAATTATTCCCCTGGGATCTCTAAATGCTTAAGTTTCACCTCTCTCAGAAAGAATTTACATATGCAGAAACCAGACATGATATCTAATAACAGTCATAATTATAATAACCTTTGATGATTTTTTTCAGGCATGTACCAGCAAAAGTAGTTCAGTATCTTGTTTTTATTCCTATTCTTTCATCTGCTTCCACAGGTATGCATGAGTTCCAGCTCTCAGGGATCTACAATTCTGACAAAGCATTTGCAACAGAGTGAAGTTATCGCTAGCATCTCAGTCGGGAAAGATTCCTACAGAGCTGGGATTTTTTTTTCTTTGTGGAGGATAGCATTAAAAAAATAATGAGTGTCAGCAAAAAACTTACCTGTCAGTTTCCCCCATCCCAACACAAACTGGTCATATTGTTTACACAAGGTAAATTTGTTTTCACTGAAAACAACACAGTGAGTATTACTAATCCTATCACTTCCTACACTGCAACAGCTGCCAGGTAGTTTGCAAATCTTGTAATTAGTAATAAAATCATTTATGAACTTAAATTCTGTTTTTATTTATCCTACAGGAAATTCTGACATGATAGTTCTGTAACTCAGTTTTTCTTTACTGAATATCATAAAAAGCAACTTTTTCCAGCTCGCTGATTTTCTAAAGTGAATGAATGCTAAAAAATGTCAAGCATCTTTCTCAGCTGCAGTCAAATTGGATTTGTTTTTCAGCTCCCCCCTTTCCTCCTCCACCCTTTTTTTTTAAACCAAAACTGACTCAATCACATAAAACCCAAGACTAATTTCTAAATTCTGCAGCAGTACAGGTGCAAAAGACTGGCACTGTTTACATGCTTTGATAGAATCCTGCTAAGCAATGTCAACAATAGCCTACTGTAATTATACTCAGATAACGTATATTCCTGATCTTTTTTTAGTTAATGAAAATCGTAACTGTTCCAGCTGTAGTCATTATTTATCACAGCCAGAGCATGTTCTTTCTCACTGTTTACTTATTCTTTTCTTTGAATTTTGCTGATTATGTTTTTAAAAGTTTCTATTCAGCTAAAATAAACAATAAAAAAATTAATAACCACTGTGTTTTTATACTTCTCCCACAGACGAAGGCATACAGTGTACACAGCCAACTCCATTGATTCAGAGAACAGCCAAAAGTCTTCTTTCAGGTTGAGCTCAATTCATGGAGGAATCGATGAGCATCTCTCCATTAATGTTGACTATGGCTGGCTTGGATTCTGACCCCAAACATTATGGAGTATACCTAGTACAAGGCTTGGAAGCCACACAAAAAGCTACTTTATTTATTATAGGCAATAAAGAATTCACAGTGTCACAATTTCTGTGTATGTTTCAGCAGATTATTCTGAGGTACAGAGTATTTCTCATAAACATGCATATTTTAGCCTTTACTATGTACAAGGAAGTTTAAACACAAGTAATTTGGAAAGCATTAATTCTACAGAAATTAGTACACCTTTATCCTCATTTTTTCATCTGTAATTATTTAACATAAATGTAATTAATTATGCAGATGATGTGTCCTTCCCTACAAAACTGAAGAAGAATTGAGAATTGTTGGACCTACTTTTTATGAATCACATCAATCCTTTTGTAATTAGAGACCAAATTTCTCAAACATCATAATTAATAAGCATCCTATAAGCCCTCTATTTACATGTCCTAGGTGTTTTCTCCTTCTGACAGAGAAGCCTAGGTGTGCCACAACCTCCCTGTAAAAATGTAAGGTTTGTGGAAGCTTAAGACATGGCCTCATTTTGATGACGCCAAAACATGTTAATTACCATCTCTTTCCAAGTTCCCTTTGTGCTGTTTTTTTCTGATATTAAAAACTGTTCCTCCTACTTTTAGGGTGTATAACATTAATATTTAGAGTCCTGTATCTTTTATATCATATAGGCCTCAATCAGATTAATATTTACAATGTGTCTGACCCGCTTCATGCCTGTGGAAAGCAAACAGAGAACCTGAGAACCTGATCAGTGCAGGGTAAGTGGCAGAACTCACCACGCAGACTTCTGATATTCCTGCTCCAACTCCCAAACCGAGACAAAGCTGCCTCAGTGCTACAGTGCCACTAGTTAGCTAAAAGACAGCGGAAGACACTGGTCTCACCACCAATACCAGATTGTTTTGTGTTTATGTCCAGCATGGCTAAATTTTACCATTTCACACTTGCTATAAGTCAGTGGTTTTCCCTTACTTAGATTGCTCAGTTTTTTTGCAGCCTTGGAAACAGCACTGGACAGTCTTCATTGCAAGCAGGAGTACTTAGCATTTACTGGAGAACTCCAGAAACCCAAGCAAAAAGCAGCCAACATTCATCAAGGTGTCTCATTTCACTGTCAGCCGACACAGCTGTCCTTGTCAAACCACCATTAGTAAAATGCCCACCTTTAAACAAAGCTGAAGGAATTTTATTTTGAAAAGATTACATAAAACATATGATTTACTAAAAAAAAAACTTTTTTTTTTTTTTTAACACACATGCTTCAGATGTGTGCATCATTCAAAAATTCAGAATGGACACAACAGAGGTCCACAGGACAAATTCTTTTGATGATTTTCCAGGCTCGCTTGAGGCTGTGCAAGCAGCAAGGATGGACTAGGTATGTTTAAGACAGTAAGCTCTAACAGTACACAACCAGTGTAACAAAAAAGTCCTTCAGCATCAGGCAATGCAGCTCATTAAAACCAACTGAACGCCTCTTCTTCAGTCCCCTTATGAATCAGTTGGCACAGCTACAGGGGAGGGAAAAGGTAGGGGGAGAAGCAGGCAAGGGATAGAAGAAGTAGACTGCTTCTGCTTTCTTGGCCCACTGCTCATGCTTCAGGGTAAATAGCTCCTTTCTATTACTGTGCACCTGCATCTGACTGCTTCATTTTAATTTGTTCTCCTGCTGTGAAAATGTAGCTTCTTCCAGCACACACAAGCTATGCCATGCAGCCCAGATGAAAATTATATTCAGAGATGTGAGCAGTGACCTAAAAATGACAACTGGTCCTCAAAATATGATTCCTTTTAAATTCTGTAAGTTTGCATTTTGCTTGTTTCTTCTTCTCCTCTTGTCTAGGTAAGTGGTAATAAAAGTAGCATGTTGACAACTCTGTCATATTACTTTTCTGAATTTTATTAACCATGTACAATTTTATAAGAGGAAAATAAGTTCTCAGAAATGGAAAATATATATTGCCTCTGAAAAGCAGTTCCTCTCATTTGCATCTTTGTTGTAAATTGGTACTTAAGTAGTGAAAGCCCATCATGAGGTTGTAGAATGGAGATTTATTCTGGATCTGGCACAGCACTGCTAAGGGACTCTGGCTGTTACTCAAACTCTGTTTCCACATGTGCAAAATGTAATTCTAGTAGTTGCACAACTGACAGAGTAGTGACCATAAAACTGTGGAAGTTGCTATAGCAATAAAAATATACTATATGCAGAACTGGTATTTGGAACTGTCAAGCTGGATGAGCACTCAGGCAATGGCCTTAATGTAATACTGGCAAAAGCCTCTTCCCCTTTTTTTTCCATGTGATTGAACAAACCCCATAAAACCACACAAATACCTATAGAAAAAGTCTAAATGAAACATACAGGTCAAAATAGGAACAAGAGTAAATAAAATGTTTGAGTTTTTCCTTAAATACCCATAATAATTCACAAACAAAACAAAAAAACTAAACAAGCAGTCTGCCCTTAAGGGAACTTGACATTTAAAACATAAGTACAGGAAATTATTATTGCTGATCTTTTAGAAAGAATGATGGAGTTTAAAGGAACGTTTTAAAATATTTGCATCTTCCAGTCAATTTGCCAATCACATGCATTCTGGTGGCATGACATAAACCAATTCTTGGGCTTAATTTTTTTTTGTTTGTTGTTTTAAATAAGCTAAGCCTGTGGCTAAATGAGGGCATTAAGCTTAAAAACGATGTGGTCTTTTTTTAGTAAATGCTATCCTTTTGAATTTCTGCGAAATTATTTGAAATTACTTAAGATTGGCTGCTGTTGTTGGAAGCAGTTCCTTAAGATACACTGCATATTTCAAAGTGATTTAAGCACAATATTAAGTGGCAGTTGCTAAGGCAACAATATGCAATTCCTGTTTCAGTGATCTCTTTTAACAGCTGCATAATCCCAGACAAGTATCAGCTATATGAGAATTTACAATCGATCTTGTTAAATACCCTATCAAATAACTTCTCCAGAAATTACTTCAGCAAGTCGCAATACAAATCTGTTTTCTCAGACAGAAGTCTTGTCTACACTCCATAACGAAAAGTGTTCACCAGTGGCTCTTTCAGAATGGTGCTGATACAGCACAGACCAACATAATGCTGTTTTCAGCACAGATTCAGCATCGCCAGCCATTAGAAAGAATTGCCAGTAATAATAAAAGGTCTTAACATAGGTCTAACTTCGGTAAATCACAGGCAGAAATGCATGTTTCTTCACAGACAGGAGAAAGCAGAAAAATGTTGGAAGTAGGTGAAAATACTGGCTACAAGAAAACAGAGGTCAAAGTGAAGATAGCGTTGATTTACATCAACTGTCAGTACTGCCTTCCCTGACACAATACCAGAATCCCCATGGAAGGGTGGATGCTCTTAGAAGAAGTCATCTTTACCCTGATATTTTAAAATTAAAGAACCTCAAAACACTGCTCAGAAAAGTTGGGCTTCTCTCCAAAATATCAGTATAATTTTTCTGCTCATCCCACAGCTGAAGCCAATATTCCCTGTTCATCTCATCTAAGAACAAAGGAAGAGCAGATGGGATAAAACAGAACAAATAAAAGTCCAAAATGACCCCATACACAAACACAAACCACCCAAAACCAAGTCTTGCCCAAAATCCACTATAAACTGTATCAACGTGTGTACCAACATACAAAACATGTAACATGGCATTGATGGACAGTAATTAGGTAACTTAGAATACAAAGTGGTTGCACTACCTGAAAAAGTTAATAATAATAATAATAAAAAGGTAAATATGTATCAGTTATCTTTTCAAAATAATAAGAAAACTTCTTTTCCATACATGACTCATGGTTTACTAACACTGAACATCGTCAGAAGCTGATAATGTTAATGAGGACAGGATAATGATATTATTTCTTTTATTCTGAAGGCAGTCAATAGATGATCAAAAATTAAATACTTCAAGGCTTTTCTTCAATCTAAGGCAAGGTAAGACCCTAGAACTGCTGACATTTCTAGATGCATAGTGGTGAATGACAAATGTCATCAAGAGTTTATAGAGGGACCAAAGTAAATGATTCATTAAAGACTGATACATGTAGTATGACTTCATGATGTTCAGAATTTAAGTCACTACTTTTAAACTGGTTGTAATGCATTTTAATATTTTTAAACAGTATGCCATTTATTTCCATATAAAATAGGTAATGCAGAGAAGAAATACTTTAATAACATAGTAAAATAATAATTATGACCATTTTTTTATCATCATTAAAGGAAGTTAATTGATATCAGTTCAAGAAAATCATACCTATGTATATCAGTATCAAGAAAATCGTATCAGTTCAAAAACATGAAAACAGGGGGTCAGAGGGAGTTCCTCACATTGCTCAGCAGAGTTGAATAGTCAAGTAAGGAGTGTCTTTTGCCTGTCTTTGAGGTCTTTTCCCACCATCCTCAAGGAGGTTGCTGACTGTGACTGGGCCTCAAGAATAAAAGATTTTCTATGTCTCTGTGACAAAAGCATACACATATAAACATAATGTGCCATATAAGAGCAATTTTCCAAAGGAAAAAAATATTTCAAATTTCTACATATGGTCATTCCCTTTTTTAAGTAATCTCCAAATAATCGGAGTTAAAGTGCAATATAAAATCAGAGGCATTGGAAACAAATCCGTTCATTAAAAGAAATTTATTAATGGCTGGGGCATGCTAGGCAGAAATCACTTTTGTATTTTCATAACTGCTGTCGTTGTCTTCTGATGTTCTCAAAACTAGATGCACATATGTACCAAAATTATGTGGAGATACACACATACATTTGTTTCTGCTGCTCATTCTTGGATCATATCAGAAGGCCAGCAGTATGCAGTGTTTTGTTTTCCAATTCTTCCCCTTTTTTCTCTTTTGCATTTCTTCCTTTCAGAGTAATTTTTTCCCCATAGCTGACTGGAATAAAAAAAATGAGCAATACTAAACAAGACTCCCATCCTTCACTTCTGAGAAAAATCTCTTTAGCAAGTTTAGACTAAAAGCTCAACAAGTGAACTTTTCTCCTCCTTTCTTTTCTCCTGCCTACGTCTTAAATGAATTGCCCAACTCCTAATCTCACTCTTCTACCACACCTGGCTTGAGAAAATTGTTCTCTTTATTTTCCCTGAACTCTGCTCCTGAAGGGTCTCTGTGAATATGCCTCATATGTGCAAGAAGCAAACCACTGCTTTAGTTAGACATAGTGATGTTCTCATGAAAAACATACAGCTTACCATTCATTTTCCATTCTAACTTTCAAAACACCTATGCCCCTTTCTCCTATGGCACCTCTCTACTGTATGCCAGTTAAGGTGGCAAAATAAGCATCCTGTTTTCCAAGGCAAATGCTAGTAATTAACCCTATATTGCCTTCTTGAAAAGTCGAGATGGGGACCAGAACAAGTCACTCCTAGGTCTTCTTAGTAACCTGTTAACAACCAACCCTGAATTCTTCAAAGAGAGTTCTGGATCGGATACAGATTCTCATTTGCGTTTTATCCCTTGCTGTAAGCAGCATCAAAAAGTACATAAACTAATTTCTGTAAGGTGATCACACAAAACAGGCATGTAAGACTGAAGAAAAGCATGATGTTTTGATTTTACACAGTTTCACGCAATTATAAAGACAAAGCTGCTTGGTGTAATAGCTATAGCTGGTTTCATCAGCAGTACCTATAAACAGGTTGGGGCTGATGTATTGGTTCATTTAGCATAATCAAAAAAAGATTGCCAAGGAATCCAGCATAGGGTCTAGAGATATATTAGAGGTCACTGAAAAAGAAATAGGAATGTAGCCTACTGTCTGAAAACAAGAAGTCTCCTGGTTTAATAATTTCAGAATTGTTTCTTTCTCCTAAACAGTTTGGTAGATATGGTACTACAATTTACCATGTTAAAAGATGTTGTATCTTCACATAAACTAATTATCTGGGTCAGTTTCAGCTAATTTAGCTGCATCTAAAAGACTCTCCATGTATTAGTACTGTATTCCTTTTGTCTTTCCTAGCTATCATGGTAAAAATGACACAAACACCTCCGGGTCACTCAAGCTTCTCAAGCTCTAGCAACATGACAGGGATTAAAGAAAGGCATCGGCAATGGAAAACTGCACAGAATTCACATCAAGAATTACTGGGAACCTTGTTTAAATATTCATAGCTGAAGAACTTTGAAACAAAAAGCAACAGGCCAATATAATTGCTTCTTACTACTTTTTTATTTTAAAGAGACTCCATTTCTATTAAAACTTACAAAAGCTTGATATAAATAATTTCTTTTTATTCGTGCTTGGGAAAAGTTGATATTGTCAGAGCTGAATTTCAAGATTTTAGGACATGACTCAATTATAACTATCATACACTAGGGACCTGATTAGTAGTTGGAACCAGAAAATGACAGTAACAGGATTCAGCAGTACAAAGGCTCCGCATCAGCTTCGTGTAATGAAAGGGCAAACGTCACCACCCTCATCAGCTGGTTCTAGATCAGCAAATCATGTAACACTCCTAGCTTCCATGTTGCTAGGCTTATGGCTTCAGATATCAAAGATCAGTTCTTAAATTTCAGTATCCGAAGCAGTGCAGTCGACCTCAGTGACATCTCCCATCAGATGGGAGGGGAAAGGGGACGCTGGTGATTCCAGATCGTTTTCAGTGAGCCAGGCTGGGATCTGTCATAGCAGGAGAAAGGTTTTCTGAGGAAAGGTAGTGTGAAGAAACCAACCATGCCATGCTTCAGAAGCCATTGTAACAACCCCTTGAACTCAGCAGATGTTGGTTACTACCATAAGCTACAGGATAAGCTTTTGCAACTTGGATCCATTTTATGAGATTAGGACAGAGTTACCTTTCTCCTTAAGTTTCCTGTTTGTTGCACTGTTATTTAAATTACATAGGCACATTACACAAATATTTACTACTCATGTATTTTATCATCAATATGTGTACCTACCATAAGCATTAGAGGCAGTATCTGTATGAAAACAGATGATAGCTTGGAAAGACTATGCTTCTAGCACAGCTATAGAATTCTAGCTGAGTAGAAATAATACAACAGATACCTTCCAACTCCTAATATTCTTGGCTGAAATCCTATTACTAAATTAAGTTTGTCCAAACAAACAGAAACTCCATACAACCTTCAAAGCAATCATTTAACTGTGACTACTAGCAGCTTCACCATTAATTCAACATGAAGTTATGCATATCCTTATAGTCATTTTTTTTCTTGAAGGTCATGGATTAAAACCAATTACAGACAAGTTTGCCCAAAACCCCTGTTAGCATTTCAGTGGCTTTTGCTATATTCCATTATGATTGAACGTCAGCAGAGGAGGAACATTTAGCTTTTGCCATATTTTCAAGCAATGTTGTTAATCTCTGAAGAATGCTTCTAATAAAGGAACTATCTGCCCTTTCACTTTTTATATAAAACCAAGGGCAGAATTTCTTTAGTTATTATGAGATACCTGGTGCATGAAAAAAGGACAGATTTGTATTTGAAGCACTTCAAAAATATATTTTTAAACTCTTCTCATAAAAATTCTGACCATTTCATAAATTTGTCAAACATTTTTCAAAATTTTTTTAAGCTACAATGCAGTGAATTAAGCCAGGGTGTAGGTCACGGGCAACATGAAGCTCCTTCTAAAGGCAGAGAAATTGCTCCCCAACAAAGAACTTAATCTAGGTTTGTCCAAGGACCATTTCCTTTTATAAACTGCAGATGGCATGGCAAGAGATACAAAGGGTCATGACTGCTAGTACATAGCAATGGTCACACAACAGCAGCATGTCACTGGTTGGTGAAGTCCGGTATTTAGAAATGGCACTAACAAATGGGACTGATGAAAAGAAAATAAGGACTTAGTACAGAGGCAAGGAAGGTGAGGGTACTGCTAAGTCATGTACCAATTTCTCTGTCATATCAACAGAAGCAGAAGCTGCATGGCCCATTGCTAAGAAGGGGCCTTTATGTCTCACAGGTTTACCTTTTTGGATGGTTAGTAGTGGTAGTAAGTGCTCACAGTTGATAATCCCTCTGCTGTAGGGCTGAAGAAGAGGTAATGCCTCCATTTCTAGGAAATTATTCATGACCCAGCTTAATTGAAGAAGAGGTTAGCCTCACAGAGAGGTTGAGATGAGTTATGTGATCCAAACTTGAGAGAGCATGAAATAAATGCAGAATGTGGGTGAGAGAGTATGCCATTTAATTTACACCAAGAGAAACAAGATTGAACAAGGAAGGAAGGTGGCAACACAAAATCTGTTTATAAAAGAAGTGGATCGAGTAGAACAGAATATCTGGAAGGGTTTTTTTGCGAAATACAGATGAAATAGCATTATCTACTCGTACTTCAGGCTTCTCACTGCATCAACTATAAATTATTGCATGGAAAAGAACACGCTTTCAGAATCTGTTTATTGAAGAGACTCAGGCAAACAGTTAGCTGCACAGCTCTCAGAGAGAATCAGCTCTAGGCCTTGTCACATCAATGATTTATACAGTGGCACTAGGGAAATCAATTAAGTTCTCCACGCGCCCCAGTTTTCCCATCTGTAAAATAGGGGCAATCTGTTATTCAAGCAAAGTGCTTTTCCATTTTACAACCTTTCTTGTGTTTAGGTGTTTATTATTTTCTAGTGTCTACACTAGCAAAACTAATGTACTCTTATAGGGATATATTTTTTGCTTTAGCATTAGAATACATCTTTTCTTGACTCATTTTAATTCTTTTGTTTTTACCTAACTCCAAAAGTACTGCTCTTTTTTTAGCAGACAATATCAAAAATATGACATACAATGTTAAGGGAACATACATTTTTCCTAAAACACAGATCCTTGAAAAAGCTATAAAGGAAATTTCATGGTAGGTGAAGACAAAAAATCCAAAGATGATGGAGTTAGGAAACCATGGAAAACTGCTATTTATTTTCAGTTTAAATTGTTTAACAGTTTCACTGTATTCTAGCACTTCAACATCTAATGACACTTTGAAAAAATTGCATAGAAAAAAAAAAAAAGCCAGAATACAGTCTAATCCTCCAAGGCTTCAGAGAAAAAACACATAGTTGTCCATGGACTATTTGTTTCATGGATCTTCTTTATTTTCTGGTGTCCACTGAGTAAGAAAGCTATTTGTCAGCAGGAACAAGTAAATTAACACCTTGCTTAAGTTTTGGCATGGAAAAGGAGAATAATTCTGGGGCAGTGGTACTCTTCCTCTTAATACAGACAGGCTCAAAATGCACAGCCCATTCGGAAATATGCACCCCGTAGTTACCATTGCCTTCCTCTTTATATTATAACATACTGCTTCAAATAGGGTAGAAAATGAAAATCTGTGAAGTAGTTTGGAAGCATAAAGATTTAATAGCTTAGGAGTGTCCATCAGGAGGGCTTATATTCATACAATGCCTGTAAGTACAAAATTTACCCTCTGCCTGTAGAGGTAATCATACATTCAACTTGTAAAGTGGGAAGAAAACAACTAAGGCAATGTTTTAAAATACAGTTTCTGTTTCAGTATCAAATGCTGTACTGTCTTCTTAAGAAAAGGCCAGTAAGACTGAGCCGGGCAGATACAGTAATAAGGATATTTTCTGTCCCTGCCACCTGAGCCCTGTCTTACACCGTGACTAGTGTGAAAGACGATATAACTGCTAGGCTATCTAAAGCCTAACTCCCGTCCTTCCATATTTTTGAAATTCCCCAGCAGGTAGCAAAATCTCAACAACCAGATTCTTCAGTTATGGGAGGACTGGGAGATGAATTTAATGTGTTTAGATACTTGTCTTGCCATTGCAAGTGTAATCTTCTTACTCAAGATACATCAGCTGCCTTGGGCATTAGAAAGAAAATGATTATTGTGCTATGCATGGAATGGTGCACAGGATATTGGCTGAAAATAAAGAGAAATGATGGTAAGGCAAACATCAGTTTCTGGTTGTGTTGACTACTCAGCAAATGGCAGATGACTCTGAACTAGCAAATCCTTTTATCGTTGTGGTTCTTATAGTAATCTCAAATCTCTCCTTTATCTGCTTGTTTTTGGCTTGTTTAACACAGAGACTGATGACCAGTGAAGCAAAAGATTTAGTTTGAAGGTGTCAGCTAACATCTACAACAAAGCTGCCATTGCTGTTCAAACTGGCTTTACAGATAAGAGTTGGCTGCTCACCAGGTGGCCACAACAATATTATTTGAGTAAATATCTTTAAGTGCTCATAAGGATAATTGGGCTAAAATACACCATACACGTATCCAGAAATGTTATCTAAAGTCACTGAGAGGTTAACAGTAAGCATGCACATTCTGTATACAAGATATAATTGCACAAGGACACTGCAGTTGGGTGGTCTGATTTAAGAAAACCAAATCCAGTCATGTATCATGAAGCCTTCTTTCTTTTTTGTCCTTACACAGATAATCCTTTTAGCTTTGTTGAATATAAGGCACTTTCTGTTTTTAATCCTATAGCATGATATTTTAGAAGAGAAGTAGAGGTTTCTAAATTCTGCAGACTTCAATTTAGTTGATTTAGTCTCCTAGACTCTAGCCCTTCTTCCTCGAGTTGCTCTTTTCATGAACTGCTGTCTCTCCACCTTGGGCAAAGGGCTCTGAAATGTTGCTGCAGCTCATCTCTCCAGAGCAGTTTTATATATAGAAGCAGCAGTGTAAGTTACGGACAAACAAAGCCAGCCTCGAATGCAATCTGGAGGTTGCAGGAATGTAGCTGGCCAGGTGACGCTAAGCGGCCCTCAACAGCTCCTGGTTCCAGTGAGACCATTTCGTATTTCTGGCTGCTCCATCTGAGCGCTCTCTGCTCTATGGCCCACATTAGAAGTCACTAATTATCTATGAGTCTACTGCTAAATGAAATCCTTAAGGTACTGTAGTATTGTTCATGTGTGTATTAATGAAATAACAGAAGAGTAAAACTGAGTTCACATTAGCCATTTAAGTTTCAATAACATTTTTGTCTTTTAGGATAAGACGGGAGAAGGTATCTCAAGTAACAACAGCCAATGTTTTCACAAAAGCAGTCTGAATCAAGATCAAAGCAGCACCAACTTGTTTTCACTTCACTCACTGAAACTGATTTCAATTTCTCGTGCATTTGCTTGAGGCACTTAAAAATAAATGATCAGTTTAAATAAACAGTTTGAAAAGAAAAATAGATAGAAAGATGGACTCCATATTCAGAACTTTAATATCTAAGAAAATTTCAGTATAGATTAAAAAAAAAAATTCTTTTTAATTTAATGAAAAAAAATCACCAATCTTCTTCATAATTATTTTCATATTTGTTGCTAAGAAGGTATATGATACACAAAGGAAAGTGGATAGCATGTATATATTTCTCACTAGGAAATACTAATCACAAAGACTGTTGTGTCTTTCAATATTTTACATTGCAACACCTGCCATTTCAATTTTATGACAAATATTCATGATCTACCTTCAGCTTTTATGAATTTACTCAAAAGGAACCTATTTAAAGGCAGAAGGACATTCTAGACAATTACTTGATTTTAGGAATGTAGGGTTTCTCCATACAAGTGTCCCAAAATTACACATAAGCTGTACATATGGATGCAGTGGCAATAAATCAGACAAAAAAATGTGACACACTGAAGCAGACAGATTGCTTTTTTACAATATGTAATGCCACATATTTCCCTGCTTTCCTAGAATTCCACTGACAACTTAAAGCTTTTAAAATAATGGGTTTCACACCTTGAACACATGCCACACAAGGCTGAGGAAGGCACTGCATACAATTTATTATATAGACTGGAAACCTAAACATTTTGTTGCATCATATGAAGGAAACACATGTTCAGCAGATCCATCTGACATTTTCACACATATTTCAAAAGATCTCTTCAACTTGCTCATGATTTCAGTCTATATCTAGTTCATTACAAAGTCCTGCAATTGCAGAACTAAAATTATTCAGAATCCCATTTAATTTCTGAAGAGCACTCAAAAGTCTAGGGTTTTAAATTAATTTATGCAAAGAGAAAAGCTCTTACCTTTATAATTCCAAGCCATATAAATCGAAAGTAAAGCTTTAAACCCGTAATGACCCCCCTTTCCCATCCAGTCTTAAATGGAATAATTAAGCAATAACTTCCATTCTATCTACGTACATGCAGCAGTGGTGGGTGTCTGCTTGCTGACTAAACCTTGAAGCATTTAATTGACCTGTGGGAGCTGATTATTGCAAGTACAGTCATATGGCATAGAAGCTATCTGTGTTTTGCTAGAAGAAATCTTCCAAAGTAATTAATAATTTTGGTAATTGAAAAAGATTATGCATAACTATTCACAATGAAGAGACTTAAGCTGTAGTCAGCAAGCCTGTTACAGATTTTTCAAGATTATAAAATCTGTAGGTGTACTCATTTGGGATGTAAATTTGACTCTTCATAGTAATAGAACAAAAATAAGTCAATGGCCAAGGGCTTGGTTTAGAACTCCTGAATTATGCCTGAATTTTCTTGGAGAGAGCAGGCATCCCTGGAGAGTAAGGCATCTCTTACTGACTTTGCTATAATCTAGTATTTGCTATTTATATCCAAGTAGTAGTGTTAAGACACTTACCAGGTAAATTTGGTATGTAAACAGATACATGCTGTATTGGATGCCCTTCATAACTGCATACGATTAACATTACTTTACCTGATACGTCACTGGGGATGTTAAAAATGTACTGGGATATTAGAAAAAGCAGTCTTTTGCATGCAAGTAATGAGACAGCTGAAGCTACAGAAAGATTACACTCTCTATAGATAATGTAATATAAACATAATTGCCTTGACCAATGTCTGCTTCAAATTCTATGTGAAATTGCTGAAAAAAAATATGAAGAAACCTTTTCTACTAAGAAGGCATGGCATGTGACAAGAATGGATTTAGGAGACAATTGCTTGGAAGTTCTCTTCCAAGGACAGCAAAGTAAATTCATCAGTACTGTATTCATCATTTCATGTGACTAGATACTGCCTGTGGAGTACAGGGATCAGAAGCAGCCAAAGATTTTGTTAGCATCTCAATGCTCAGGTGATACAAAAATCCTCCTCAGTTAGAATTTAGAATTAACTATGAAAAACATAAAAAAGTTTGGTCTGCTAGAAACAATAGGTACTTTATATTGATAATTGTCCTGTAAGAATTACTTGAAAAATTACAACATGTAAAAAAATCCACAATTAAATATCCACTCATAACTACAGAGTGCTTAGCATATTAGAAAATTAATTCAATTTGGTTTTCTACCTAACAAGCCCCTAAAAAAAATACTAGATCCTAAAACATCTTGGAAGAGAGGAGAAAACTTGGTAGTCATTTTCAAAAGAAAAGAAAGCTTCTCCTTCCAACCATCTTCCTCTAAACCAAACTCTTATCTTAAAACAGCTGAAAAAAATCCAGAAGTCATTGAAACCTCATTTTAAATGTCCTCAAGGGATTATCTATCCTTTGTCACTAATGCAGACCTTCAGATGGAAGTAGGTCATCACACTTGGCTACTTAAGAGTTAACACTAACCATATGGACTTGGTGGAATTTAAGATTATCAGAACTCATGCCTAACAATAATTAACACGTTCAATTAGAAAATGAAAGCTTATCAGCTTTTTTTTTTTTTTTGACTAGGGAGAGGGATGTGGGAGGGGAGGGTATGATGTCTTGTATTTTTTTTAATGAATTTCAAAAATGAGGAGGTAAGAGAAAAGTCATGAAGACAATAAAAATACAATATTGCATGAATTATCCTTGAATAAGATTTTGTACATATTCTTTGAGACAAGAATATTGGCATGTCCTGATAATGGAAAGAGAATTGTTTATAAGAGACAAGCAGCAGTATCTCAGGTTTGTTGGAAGTGTCAGATGGAAAACTTCAGCTATCTGTTACTAGTCCATCTTTATTTAATATATTCATACATGATCTGGAAAAGGGAATGATATAGTATTGAAATTCATGGAGGAAATTAAAATGGGAGGACATGCAAACACTGGTAAAAGAAAACAAACTGAACTATGTGAAGAAAATAATAAAAACAAGAACACCATTCTCAAAACGTCAACTAATCTATTTGGAAAAATGTAATCTGAAACACAGATGCTCTCTGGGAAACTTGGAAAGCAACAATGCTGAAAAAGATTGTTGGGAGAACAGAATACTGGACATGAATTTGTAACATGATACAGTAGTGGAAAAAAACCACAGGCCTACATTCTGAAATGAATAAATATGCATAGCATTTGTATCACGAGTATGGCATTGAGCCCTTGAGCCTAAACATTCCTTCTGGGCCATGGAAAAAATAGTTGTAGTTTTTTACTCTCAAAACCAAAATTACTGACACTATCTCAGCCTCCCTTTTGAAAGTTTTATTAAATTAGGCCTACACTGGACTATACAGGTCTGCAATTTTCAAAGGCTTATTTTGCCTGTATGGAGAAAAACAAAATGCACAGAAAAACGAACAATTGGATGTGTGCAACATTCTGTTTTGTTGTCTCTATGCTTTCACAGAATCACAGAATCGTCTAGGTTGGAAGAGACCTCCAAGATCACCGAGTCCAACCTCTGACCTAACACTAACAAGTCCTCCACTAAACCATATCACTTCCCTTCTAGACACAAAATTAAAGAACAGTTTTGGAATTCTGAGAAGAACAATTAACACTGGAAACCTGGAGGTGACATCTAAAGAGAAAAGACCACAACGCTGGCAAAGACGAGGAGGGAAAAAGCATAACAAAAAGTAATTAGGCTGCACGGTATCTTAGAGAGATACAGTAGGGTGAAACCATCTGTCGAGGAATCTAAGTGTATGGGGTCGGTTAAAAACATAACAATCAAAGTATTAGAAGAAACGTCTGTGCCACGTGAGCTTTTATTATTGCAAGATGCAGCACATAAAAAAAAAAAAAAATTCCATCTGCAGTTTCATTTTAGGATTGCTTAGTTTGAATTAGACGTTGCTCAGTACCTGAAGCCTGCCTACCATTCTTTCCACTTGTATTAGTACTCTGCTTGTCTTTTTTTTTTTTTTTTAATCAAAGTAACTTTTCTTTCTTGCACTTAAAAATGCTAGATTCAATAGTTTTCATCCACATCTGAGTTTGTGTAATAACAAACTGAATTTTGCAGACAGTATCAGTACGTTATCTAATCTGTATGGTGTCTGACACCCCTGAAGTACCAGCGATCGTTTGGAATTCTATCCAAAAGAAAATTGGCCAAAACCTACATTACATAGCACTTATTTTTGTTAGGCTGACTTTGACTTCAAGAGTCAACGTTAAAAAAAGAATAAAATGCACTTAGCACATTTCTTAAAAGTTCATTTAGGTGAGAAAGCACCCCCAGCACACTTTGATACATATCGCTTAGCTTCACAATTTGTGTGGAGTGGAAAATAGCAAAAAATATGCTATTATGTAAAAATAATAAGCAATATCTTTTCCAGCTCAAATAGATGAGGAAGTTCTGCAAACGTAAAATACTAGTGAGACAGAAAGTCAAAGTGGCATGCACTCTTCTTTAATGACTGATCCTTTCATATCAACACTTCTCTTTTATGCAGATCTTTCAAAGAAACAATCATAAACGAGGCTTGTTCTGAGTCTGCATTATACACAGAGTTTTTCCAGCAGTACTAGTTCATAGTCTCTGATGTGCTATGAATATACTGTTGGATGACTGGAGCTTTTTAAGATGTCAATCAGTCAAACTGTTCCAACTTCTAGATCATATATTCATTCAGCTGCTTAGATTATACTAAGAGAATAAAAGCTTAGTACTGGAATACATATTCAGGCATTTCTAATTCTAATTTGCTCATTTGCAGCTGCAAAAGTTAACTTTATGAATTTTTGAGGTAAAGGAAAGATCCAGCCTAATATTTTCCTCTCTGACATTAGCCAGCACTCAGACAACCAAATACTCAAGTTCTCTAGCAGCTAGAATTGCACTTTGAATCCACTAAAATTGTTGGAAAAAATTGCAAGAGTCACCTCCAGCACAAAGTATTCTGTCCCAGTTGACAACCTTGCTATATCCCCAAGCCCCAACTCTACATTCACAAATTGTCCACTAGTCCAGATTACAAATAAACAAATCAGTATTTTGGAACTTCTACCTGCTTGCAATTCAAATATCTAAATCCAGGTATTAGCACTAGCAAACACCAATACTATGTTGCCATTTTTCTTGTTTTACAGATGGAAAACCTGAGACAGACAGGTTGGCAACAAATCTCTAAGATGTGAGAAAGAAAGCCCAGATACAGACTCCCAGGTTTGTGACTCCATGGATGTTAAAAGCACAGGCAATTTTTGCATCCAAGCACATTTACTCTGTGGTAAATATACCTCTAACAGAATCATATAGCTGTTTGCCACCCTGAAATACTGAACTATTTCTGAGCTTACCTACATAAAACCTGTGTCTCAACAAACATTTTAAATAAGGAAGTCATTTGCAATCTTTTTATATTAGTCATTTTAGCCTATTTAATCCCAAACTACAAAAAAAAAAAAAAAAAAAGTCTGTGAAGAACATACCTCCTCTAAAGGAAACAAAAAAACAGAATTTGTTAATTAGAAAACCAGGCCAAGCATATTCAGAATGCTAGAGAAGGTACTTTTAATTAAAACAAAGATCGTTCCAGTGAAGACACACAGTCATTCTCACAACACTTTAACTGGTCAGGGTCTGCAAGGCTTCTGGGTTTTTCACACAATATTGACAGAAACTGCTTATTACGAAGAGTTTACATACACAGCATCTGGCTTTGCTGAGTAACTTGATATTCTGGATTAGATTCAGATTGTATGTATATATGTGAATTGTTCTTTCCCTTTCTAAATTATCACTCAGCGTGTGGAAAACTGACATACTGGCATAAACCACGTACAATAATTTGAGGTTTCTCTTGTCAGCCAGATGCGATTTATCATGCTACCTTTCAGCAGTGCTCAATATACCGCACGGTTTTCTTAATAATCACCAGGTTGCCCTTCATCATTCAATAGAAAAGACCTACCACCTATTTTGACTGTAACAAAACTAGCCAAAAGGCATGACTGCCGGGACCTGAAACACTCTTAAAATAGAGTGAAGCAACCCCCCAACAAGAGTACTTCAACTAAAAAAAAAAGCAAACCAACACTCCATAAATTACTCTGTGCAAACAATTCCTGTCTCACTTATTGGAAGCTTTGTGGGCAGGATGGACATCTGTGTGTTCAACCAACCAAAAAGGGGTTTCACAACTGCTTTTGTTTTTAAATGAAAATATTCTTTCCTTTAACCCTAGAAATAGGTATTTTTGTCCTTCTGAATGCACCTTTTGCTAAATGATGACAGTGAAGGCAGTCCTCTGAGCTTTATTAAAGCCCAATACATTTTTCTAGGTGATATATTACACGACCTAATTGAGAAACATAAAAGACAATTTCAGATTTTTTTTTTTAAATGCTAGGTTTATACATCAGTGTTTTTACCTATGTAAAATCTTTTTGTTTTCCGTTACCTTTTTCTATGAGTTGAAACACATGTATGTGTGTACATAACCAATCAGTCATAATTCAAATTTGCTCTGCCTTGTATATAGGAAGAAACATGCCATCCCCCACATGCACTCTAAATCCCACCCTGATAATTCTTTGTCTCTACTTCTTTACAATATGTCCTGGATGACCAATCTCTCTTTAAGAGGATCCACGCACCATATACAATCTCTAGTAAGCAGCAAAGAACTTAATAACAGGAAAAAAAAAAGCCACAAAAACCACATTATCCTTTAAGGATCACCTTGTAGTAGAAAACTGCAAAAGAGGAAAACAGGTGCATTAGGCTTTTGTGTGCTGAAAATTACCTGGGGACCTGCACCCTCTCCTGCACCCTGTGATCATTCTGTCGTCACCATAACACAAGGCTGTAGCTGATTCATCAAGACTGAACTGGTTATGCAAAAACACCAGATCCCTCTTCCAACAGAGTGGATTTCTACAGAAGAAACCTACATACATAGGTTAGTGGACTTCTCCTCTATAAATATTTCTCCTCCGTGCAACAATTCTAAGAGAACTAATGAGTTAGACAGAGCAAATTGAGCATTTACAAGAACGTGAGTCATTCATAAACACAGCGCACGATGTGTTGGCTGCACTTTACACACATCAGGCAACAATCACTGATGGCGTCGATTTTAGGTGGAATTTCTACTCTTTGTATGAATTTCTTCAGTCCAAGGAGGAGAGCATGTGCTATGGGACACCTAAGCTCCTGGTGTACTTTGCATGATATGTAACGAATCTCATTGTTTATTCTTACTTGCTTATATGCTCGAATGTGATTTTCTGGCTTCCTTGCTCAGGATGCTTAGTAGATAAAAAGCAGCAAGAGCAAATTGTAACGTATAAACCTTGGCAAGAAATAATTTATATCTCAGCATTCTCTACTCAGGGAGATGCAAACAGTGTAATCTTTATTCAAAATTTCAAATATTTCAAAATATCAAAAGTGAACATCCTAATCAGTTACACTTTTTTTGCCTGGTGTTATTTGATACCCCAAAAAATTTCACGTTATAGGAAGATAATTTTAATGAATGTAGAAATAAAAAGGAATTACTATTATATGCCAAATTTACTTTGCTACTTTTTAGAGTGTCAAATCATACTTAGCTGTGAAATCTAATCTTCCTCTGTGTTTTCACACCGAGTTATTTAATTTTATGGAGCCCCAGAATTAATAAACAAAATATTGCATTTCTTGAATTATTTTCTATAATGCATTTCCCATATTGATGATGTCTAAAAAGTTGTACAAACTAAGAACACAGAAAGAAAGGTATCTGTCATCTCTGTAGCTACTATACTAATGGAATAAATTCTTACAATTTCCTAAGAAAGCCTCTACTCTCAAACTCTGAGCTTGGACCTCCAAAACAACTTGAAGCTATGCAGCAAATCAAGACCCGGAATGAAACAGAGACTTTAAGTGCTGAGCATATAAAAGCTCAGTATCTTTAAAATCAGGCCCTGCAGTCATACTGTATACTGTCAAAGCAATTTTAAGGTAATCCTTTAGATTCTTGTTTCCACATATAACTTTACTTTACTATTCTGAATAGATAACTACAGTACAGTAGGGTGTCTTTTAGATTCTTAGAAAGAATCCTTTTAACAATATTAATAAGAACCACATGACACTTTTCTAAGTCAAAGCTGAAGAATAAGCTAGTATTATTATCACTTATTTTTCTGCACAGGAATTTTCTGGAATACTTGCTAACAAGCACAGCATCCATTCAAATTATTTTTGTACTTATCTGCATACACTGTGGTCCATACTATTCTGAGTAATATACGGAAACTTCAAATTCAGCCATGTTGTCCCTTTGGACAGGGATGCAAAGCAGTTTAACACTTAATTTAGGTGCAAGCTAAAAGCACTGCTTTGGAGTGCCAATATTCAGGATGTAAGCTCCCTATATGGCCAGTGGAGGGAGGCTGAGTCAGGGGATCCAAGCTGACTGTCTAAAGTAGATGATTTAGTGACAAATCCATGACTTTAGAAAACGTTCAAAGGCATTTATGTGTTTATATTTCAGAACATTTTTATAACAGAAGAGCTATACACAGAGAGGGATGTACTGGTAAAACTGGACAAGTGCTTTTATATAAATACTGTACATATGTAAACTAAAGCATTTTTTTAAAAATACATACACCCATAATACTTTCCATTAGGTGAAAAGCTACAACAATAGAGAAACTGCAGCACTATGGATTCCTACAGCTGAGGCTCAGCTTGAAGTAGAAGACTGGATATACGTTACAATTAATGTCACTGAAAAAAATGAAAAAAAGCAGAACAGGGCAACAGAGCAGAAGTAACTAAACACTTCAGAACTGTGGCAGGATTTTTTTCCCCTTTGTACCCAGAGCTTCTATACTGCTTTGTTAACACCTACAAAAAAAAAGTTCATGTTATCTAGGTGAAACCACTTACTTTCAGGTAAACTGTAAGTAAAGAAAGGAAGTGATATTGGTGCATACCTAGCAAAACCAGAAAAGTTTCATGCAGTCACGTTTTGGAACATTGTAGTAAAAGAGAAAAGAGGGGCAAAAAGAGTCCATCACTGGCAAGTCAGAAGGTTTAGGAAACCCACCAAAATGGCTGAGAAGGGTGAAATCTGATCTTTCACAGGAGGCATGACTGCAATGCAGCACCAGAAGTTACCAATGCCTGCAGTCGGCTGGCTTGCTGCCTTAATCATGACCGCTTGACGGTTTTCCCCTGTGTAATGCAGAGGTAGCATATCAGATCCCTGCAGATGCTGGAAGCTGAAGGCAACAGAAAGAACAGCTTTGACATTCTGTCACGGAGATGACAGGACAAAATGGCCTGCAATAAACAACAGTTTGAGGAGGATAATTTGATGCATTGCGTTCTTAAGCTTCTCCAGATGCTGAACTCAGCTTGGGATGTGAGATAAGGGGATGGCAATTACTTCATGGAATAGAGTCTGGTTCTGTGAAACCAGGAAAAAGGAACCTCTCTGTGAATGCAGAAGAAATAATCCACCTGCTCTTTTTTTTTTTTTTTCCTTAAACCTTTTCCCAGTCGTCAGCTTTTAAGGTGATTCATGTTCAGGTCATATACTCTGCAGACTGAAAAAAAATCAATGTTTCTAATCAATTTTTAATCATTTTGTGTTACTTTGTTGCAGTGACAATGCAAAACAAAACAAAAACTTCGAACCAAATCAAAACCAACAAACTTACATGAAAACACGTCTTCTCCTTTTACTGTCTACCAGTAACCAGATTTACAAAAGTTGCTTCTTAGCTGCTGTGTGCATGTTTAAATCTGCACAAAGCTCCATCTGCATACGTCATTGTGGCTGTTTAGCATCTCTGCATTCACAAATATATGAGCAGAGTTAGGTTGGTCTGAAAATTGGCCTTTTTTATTGGCACACTGTCAGATTCGCAAGATGACTGTTCTACTGGATTACTTGCCATAAATAACGATTTGCTAACCAATGCCTGTTGGGGCCAGTCCATCCTTTCTAAGTAGTTAGTTAATGATATTCCATATGCAGGGAAGCTGACCCTTTGTGATCCCAATGACAGAAAAACTGCGAGCCCTAGGTTTTACAGCACGCATAAAAACAATGAGCATCATGGTAAATTTTAGAGGTGATAAAGCTATTTTTGTAAGTACAAGACGATTGTCAATGCTCCTGCAAATAAATACCCAAATGGCAAGGACTTGTCTTATTGAATACCTGGAGTATGGTTTTTTGTATACAGCAAAAGGTATCTAAAATATTTGCTGATCTCAGTTTGAATTTTCTCTTGTGATACATAATTTTTAAAATGGTTTCCTTCTGGTGTAGCATGCTCATTTTAATAACAATATTTATTTCATGTTGTGTTTCATCCCAAACGCTCTTCAAATATTTTAAGAGACGATGAAAAACATGCAGTGCAAAACAGTTATACCTCTCCCTAAAAATACAGCTATCCTTTAAAGATGAATATCAAACATTTAACCCTATATTGTCATACCGCATAAGAATTTTAGAACAAGAAGCAAACCAGACCACATTCACTTTAATGAATTCGAGGAAATACAAATGATGTCAAATTGTTGCCTAAATGGTGAAACCTGGAACACATCAAATCCTTGTAGAAAATACCAGAGGGCTAGGTAAATATATTGACTAAAATTTCTCTTCCACATTACAAACACCTAGCAGCACAACCACAAGAAACAGCTCTGCCTGTAGAACATCATCATTAATGTGTTGGCTTCCATTAGAGATCACACCAGATAAATACCCGACTATATCTAGAGAGCTAGGAATCAGTAAAATCAAAACACAAGATTTCCATCTTGAATTGGGTCAAAAGGGGCAGACTGCTGTTTTTCTGACTGACAAGTATCTTAGCAATAAACACTAAACTACTTAACTGGCACTAGCACAATATTATAAATTAACAAAATGTTTTCCAAAATTTATTAATGACATTCTCCAGAACTGCTAGTCCCAGTTTTCCCCCAAAAACCTTGTTATCCACATTAGGCTGAAGAAGCTTGCCAGATTTTTCAAATTTCAGCACTCGATTTAAGGTCAAAGCCAATAACACCAGAGAGATAAAATATTTCAGAGCATTCTGTGCTCTGTAAAATAGTATTTGAATATAATTTTTGTACTTGAGTTGTCAGGAAAATCTTGAGATTTTGTCAACACAAAAGGAATAATTTTCTAGAGGTCTTCATTTCATCACTTCAGTTCAAATTTTCCATGGATGAAGAAATTGCTCATAAAATTAATATTCTAGCTAAGGCTATCTCCTTGTATACAAATTACTGAAGAAGAGGAACAGGGCCTCCTTTGTATATGGGACATACACATTCCCACATCTCCCTCCCAGTAAGTGATCTCCCTCTCATTAGCTGATAGCAAATGCAAAGTTGTAGTGTTCTTTTGCAGAATGGTCAACCATTTTTAATGTTTCTCTTGTACATTTTTAAATAGTAAAACAACACAAACAAGCAAAGTAGAATCTCAAAAAACACTTCAGGCAGTATAAATATATTGTATCATGATAAAAGCAGAATGGCTACATTAATCCCTCAGAGATCAATGGTCCAACGCCAACCTGCAAGATTTATATAGTGTATTCAAACTTAAGATGTGAGAAACATTTTAGAGATTTCTTAAGTTGCAAAGATTCTTAATAAATGCCTAAAGTTTCTTTGATATATATATATATTTTTATATACAAAGAGTGGCTGGATATAAACAAGCTCAAGGAAATAACATTCCTATCACCCTATTTCTCAAAACACACAATGCTCACCTCTTACAACTCCCTCCCACCCTCCCCCCAAAAATATAAAAAATTGCAAGAGACTGCTTAGTTACCTAACATCTTTTAATTACACTAGGGAGACAAAATCAAATATTCAGAAGTTACCTAGTCCACACCATGAACAATACTTTGGGATTATATCAAAACGACAGAGTGATTTAGGATTTTCTGCTGAACTTTCCCTTCCATAGGTAAAGACAGTACTGAAAGAATGAAAGCAAGCAGCAGAGGGA
This sequence comes from Anser brachyrhynchus, assembly GCF_964034855.1. NCBI lineage: Eukaryota > Metazoa > Chordata > Aves > Anseriformes > Anatidae > Anser > Anser brachyrhynchus. The sequence goes on along the minus strand of NC_137695.1, from coordinate 53,418,383 downwards.
AATGATGCTGAGTGCTATTCTCAGCACAAGTTCTCAGGCAACCATGAACTTGGTCTTGCTGATTCAGGGAATCCGATTTTGTACAACATCTACAATCCAACAGAAGAGATGATCTTGCAGCACCACTGAACACCTGAGTCAGGCACGTGCCCTCAGGACTGTTTTAGAGATCTCACATAACATGGAGACTCACTAAACCCTGAAGGCTACCATTCAAGTGGAAGCTTGGTGAAATGGTGGGAAGTTGGAAAAGTTAGCCAGCTAAGCTTGCCTGAAGAGGAGGAAGTCTGGGGTATTGGACTACACTTAAAAATAAAAAAAGCCTACGTGCTACAGCTGGATCATATACCTCAAGGGGCCCAAGACACTTAGAGAAAATGCATGAGAACTAAAAGAAAGAAATGAAGCTTGGGCAAGGCAGAGGAAGAGAGGGTCATACTTTCTTGGCAAAGGTGTTTAATCCAACTGCAAGATCAAATAAAGAAGAAAGCAACTGGCTAAAATTGGGGGAGATAATGATATACTTCATGAGAGGAAGAAAAATGAGTATACAGGAGAAGAAACACTGAGTTCAATAATGATTTTCCACCCTAGTGTGATGAAGAAAAAGAAGCTGTGAAATGCATGCAGCCATACATTACTTTGTCTAGGCTTGCATACTACTTACATAAAGTGTCTGGCATTTGGAACCTTGGTAATGTCCATGTGCTTGCTAGATTCAAATGTTGTTCAACCCTGAAGAAATAAGTTTTAATAAAAAGCAGGCACAGAGTTGTGCAACCTGAGAATTTCTGAGCAATTAATTTATGGCATGACAAAAGATTGCTGACATATTTTTAGTAACACATGTATGTTTGTATTTATATATCATGTTTATATAGATGTATTAAGGGACAGGAAGAGAAAAGGCATGTTTCTCTTGGCCAAATTCACTGTACATATGAGAAGATCCTTTTATTTGGTATTTTTCCTACAAGCTGTCTTGGTACCATTCCCAGGCCTCCATGTTAGGAGCTTATTTCTATTACTCCCATTTACCAGACATCACATGTAATCTGCTTGTACAGATTGTCTCTTTTCTGTAATGTACCTGCTTGTACATGCTGATCGCTTTCCTGCCAAAAACTCTGTCATTCTAGGAGCTTTTTGTACACTCCTATCCACATTGCTTTGTTTTTTCTTCCTCTCAAAGTCAGTCCTCTGCTTCTTCTACTCCAGGTAACCAACATTACAAAAACATTGAAATAAGAACAGAACTGAGCTGTGGGAGTTACTCTACTAGAAGATGTAAACAAGGCATAGTCTGGGTGAAAGCAGACCAAATGACACATTGGGAAAAAGACAAGCTTTCTAAGCACACATCTTCAAGTCATGAAGGTGTTAATAGCTGCTATCAATCAGGTTTTTCCTCTGTAGACAACTACAGAGGTGAGATGTTTATCTGCTAATTAGGTATCAGCACTTCAATATATTCTACCTTTTCCCTTCCAATTTTAATTGAAATAAAAAGGTTCTGTCTTCCAAAGCCTAAGAAATACCTTTAAATCTAGGACACGATCAGATACCTTATTCAAATTAGTTTGTTATATCCAAGGGTCTGAACAGAGAAATGTCATCACATTACACGTACAGGATACGAATGCTTGGCCAGTTATGACCTCTATCAAATACCACATGCATGCTGGCATGACCTTTACTTCAGCCATTTCTCTTCCACTAGATTTCTAACTACTACTACTGTAATTACTTGTTGCCCTCCTTTGATTATCCTGCCAGCTTCACATAAACCATTTTTCCTGGGATCATTATGCAGTTTTTTCCACATCCAGTGAGACATTAGCTATGCTGGCACCTAAAGTGTCCTGCAATAGCCTTAGATGGGAATGGAAGATATATCTTGCTAAGAGGTTTACGCTGCTCTTTGATCACTCTGAATAAATCTAGAATGTCCGTAATTTCATGATAAATACAGTTTCTGAGCAATTAAGATTTCACTTTAATTAATTTCATTTTCACTCAGAGGGAACATTCACCTAATTTTGTAATATAAGCACCTGGTACAGCTGCATGATAAGAAGGAAGAGCTAACAATAGCAAAGCAAACAAAAATACTCTCCCACAGTTACCTGCTAGATCTAACATTAGCCACTGTAACAGAAATAACTTTTGTCTACTTATCCTGCTTGATGCTTCTGGTATCTTTTGCTTGAATATTGTGTTCAGGAATGCTATCAAGAGAAGAGCACGGATCTGCTAGGGAGTAAATAAGCTTTGAGGAGACTGGGTGATATATTAGCTGGTGAATAGACAGAAGTGATTATACTGTGAGCTATCTAAGAGTTACACATAGAGAATGACTTCTCATGGGATTTTCACATTATCTGCTCTCTTTATTGCTAGCAAACTTCTGCAAAACTGCAACTGCCAAGAGAAGCTTTAGCTGCCTTTGTCTCACCAGCCCACACACTTTTTTGGAAGGGGAACAGGTTTCACATGAGCCTGCCCACAACAGTTTTTGGGATCTTAATACTACTGTAAAATTTGGAGGAAGAAACTACTACTCAGTTACTTCGATATCAATTCTTGGATCAAGGAGAATGAAAAAAAAATATCTTCACAAGATGTCTTTCTCCATGTGTTACAAACAGTTAAGGTTAAATTCCACCATACTTTAACTGATTCTTTGTTATCAGATTTCTGTTTCAAATCTTTATTTTTTAATATAAACTTGTAAGTACAGAAAACTGTATTTTTTGTTATGTACAAAACTGTGCTTCTTTTTTTTTTTTAAAAGTATACTCTACTGTACTTTGCTAGAACATCTGCTTATGCTTCCTTTCCCCAAAAATGTCATCACAGTTTTGAAAGCACCAGCAGAGATTTTTATATCACCTCTGTTAGCACGGATGTCACATCCAGCCTGCTACCAGGTTAAAAGTCACTGATCAGTGCTGTTGCAATTGATGTATCATTGTTGCAAATGATAATATTTATTTTAATTTTAGTTCTTGCTACTCAGAAAATATTTGCCACTGAAAAAGCATTGCAATTTGTACCAATTTTATAATTTCCAATTTAGCAAATAAACAAACAACAACAAAACCCAACACAAACGGTCTCTCAAACACTTTATTTCTTTAAAAGGATAGCTTTTCTTGCCCACACTCTTTAATGTTATCTGAATGCAGTTGCACATTTTTCCCCACTTACAATAAGGTGATTCACCATGAACTGCTTATGATTTAATTGCTTATGTAGGTCTTAAATTTAAATTATCACCATTTACTTCCTTGCTGAAAGCATGCAAGTCTTTCAAAGCTGTAGGTACCTAATGACAATCTCATTTTTGCCTTGCTGTCAGAAAACTGCTCTAAAACCTAGAGTGCTTCAGAGGTGCAATTACATAGCATCTACAGTAAAGAACTGACATACACCTCTGAACTGAGGCCTTTGGCTGGCGTAACCAAAAGTGCCAAGGTCTGCTCATATCTGCTCTCACTCAACAGAAACAAGGGAGTTTTACCACCTGCAGCAACGCCAAGCCTTCATACACAGCTTTCTTTACACGCTGGGAGGAAATCTACTTATCTGGTCATAATGCATTTACAGTAAGAAGTCATGAATTTTATGATCATTCCTAGTTTAATTTAACAGATTCTGAAAAACGTTCAATGAGTGAGTGGCACACGACAGCCAAGTTGTCGGTTCGCCAGAGGAACCAACATTGCAAACTTCTGGCAGCTGGGCCTTTGAACTTTTCACACAAAGGGTCCCTTACAGAAGTAGGGACGGGAATCAGAGTCAGCAACCACTGAAAGCCACACGAGTGCTTTGGTTCTTAGACATGCAAGAATGAGAACTACTGCATGGCCACGACAAACAAAGTTATTAAGAGTGAAGCAACAGAGTATACAAGCACAGTGGACTGACTCCAATTACTTACATTAAAACCTTGATATTCCATTAAATTGCTGCCAAGGTTAAAAAACAGACTAAAAAACCTGAGAACTCCTATCTATCTCCTATTCTCATTATTAATAAGATAGCTCTAGTTATGAAATAACAACAATGGCCAGAATGGGCAATTTGGTAACAAGATTCTTAAAATTTTGCTTCAGGTCTTCCTATTTCAGATGAATGTATTACAAGCCCTACAAAATCACTTTGCTTGAAACAATGATCCAAGCTGCTCTATCAGACTTTGTATTTAAAGAGTTTAAAGATAACAGCCATAATGTCTTAATAGATACAATGGCATAATTTCAAGGCTGTCCTATCAACTTCATCCTGACAGCTTTTCTATTTCCCACAGCTGCCTTGCTCACTTATTCTTCAGCACACAGAAATAAAAGTATAAATCCAAGTAATGAAAACAGTCAAGCTGCTCATAAAATGTCATATTAGTCTGAGACTGCACATCACTCTCCAAATAGTATCCTGTCACTCACATGCTTATTCTTTAAGCGACAGAAGCACTGGCCTGAAACATGATTGGAAAAAAAAAATCCACTCCAAAACAAACAAACAAAAAGCCATCAGCAATAAAATTTGTGATTTTCCCCTTAATCCTGTACCACTCAAGACATTAAATATTGCATAAAAATTACTTTTAAAACCATATGCAAAATGTAAGGGAGAAAAGGTGAGAAGACATCACTGTGCTTACTGTGTCACTGACAAATTAATAACTGAGACATGAGGATATGGAGATGCAGCATTTTTTATAGGACTATGGAGGATGGAGAACATGACACCTGTAACAAATGTAACTGCATTCCTTCAACACACATTTTTGGTGTCAATTGCAGAGTTTTAAAGTTTCTCTTTTTTTTTTTTTTAAATCTTCAGGAAAGCAGAGTTAACACGTATGGAACTGCTGTGACTGATCGGTAAGCTTGTGATTAACATCCCAATTTAGTATCTATGGAATTCCTGAAAAGACAACTTCCTTGTACATATTCAAAACCTGCAACTTGACTTCGAAATTTGGCCTGTAAAAACATATTTGAAAAGATTAACCTATATTTCTCAAAATGACATAAATCTGGTGGCACAGAAATGTACTCTGAAATCTTTAAAGATTTATCAACTGCCTCTAAATGTACTACCTGGCCAGGATAACCCACTTCATTTTTTTCATTACAAAAGCACACTTTTAAGTAGGTTTGCCTTGCTGGTTTACTTTATGAGCTAAAGATGTTAATAAAAGTAAATGCACCTCAAAATGAGGGCTAGTTTTCAAGCCAACTTCACACAAATGAAATTCAGTTTTGCAATTTGCACAACATCTGAAAGGAAAAAATATATAAATAAATTGAAAGACTAACGAGAATCCAAATCATTATCTGTTAACGCTGGGGAAGCTTCAGAGAGAAAGCTGGAAAGATAGGCCCTTATTTTGTACAGCTTGTAAATCTGCAACTATACTTCTTTGGTCACTGTTCTCACTGACATTCTGATGCTCACAGGGTACATACACAGATCTATCACAGGAAAAATTACTATTGTCCTTCTTAACATCAAATCTTAATGTGATTTATGTAGCACGTACCAGAAGATACACAATATAGTCTCAATATGACAACAAAATAAACACCTCTGGAATTTCTTCTTTTGCAGAGTTGATTTCTCACCATTAACACTGCATTAATTAATGTATTTTATATTTATTAAATGCAAATGAATGCTGTTGAGTCACCAGACTCTTGCAATGCAATAGCCATGCTGGCCATTCTGAAAATTCATCAACAAATACTCTAGAGTCCACCTCAGTGCTCTGACATTACACCATTTCACTACAGGACAGTAAGAAATGGTCCATAAAAGCATGCTTATAAGCAGAAGAAATGAAAAATGTAATTGCTATTATGGAGTAAGAAAAAAAAAAGCAAAAATCACTTTATGGAAATGTATTAATTGTGATTTTAATAGAAACAAGAAAATCAAGGCTGCAGACGTAGTCACACCAGAGATGCTGCACTCTTGGAACCAACTGTTTTTTCAGACAGAGCTAGGGATCTCGACTATTGAGTTGAAACAAGTATCGAGCTGAAAAAAGCATCTATACGATTGCTTAGAACCTTAAAAAAACACCTTATCAGTTCTGCTCCAAACAGTGCAGTTTGTCTTCAAAGCAAGAGTAAAACATATACAAATACATATTACGAATGTAATAGGTATCTCTGATAATGTTAAAAATTATATTTTAAGATAACTACTGTCACATTAAAGAGTCCTTTGACCAGCAATGTTAAAACAAACAAACAAACAAAAAACCACAGTTAAAATTCACCATAACACACAACTTCTTGAGATTTTTGTTTCCTCTCTTATCTTTTTTAAGGTCTACAGACCTTATCATCTACTATAAATTCCACTAGGAGATGCTGCAAAATGATTTTTACTTTTGCTTCATTCTCATTTGCTATTTTAACATTACCAGATTCACTGCTTTCTCAGATGTCAGTAAAGGTCCAGCAAGGTATTGGGGTAATTGCTGGTATTCCCTAGCTAACTTGCTTGTATATTGTGAACATGCTAATAAGTTGGACAGAACTAAAAAAAAAAAAAATAATAAGTCTCGTGGAAGTGTAGTGGAAGTGTGAACCTCTTACTGAACAAAGAAACCTCACTGTCTCCACTGCAAGATATTTCAGACATCACAGGAAAAATCTCAGTTCTTCATAAAAACAATAGGACTCCACTGAAGCACAATACTTCCCACTAAATTGTGGAGAAAATAGAAATGTTAAACTCATATAAGCAAATAAAATGAGATGTATAAGCATAAAATAGTGACTATATAATGAAAACTGAAGTTTATTAACAACATTCTATGAATGAGTAAATTAGGATAGCAAAATATTAATATGCTTAAATGATCTTTAATACTACCTATCTGTTGGGAATCCATATCCCCCATTTCTGTCACAGAAACTAGATCAAACTCCCCTGAAGAACTCTTGGCCAGTTAATGCATATGATACTTATAGTACTGGTTATACATATGCATATAACATTTAAACACTGTACATACTTGGCACATGGACTGTACTTGTGTTTTTGCTCTAACCCATTCATTTGTACAGGAAAAGAATTTCCTCACTGAAAGCAATATCTGAATAGTGGGTTTTGCAGTTACCAGTTAGCTGTAACACAATTTACTGTATTTTTTTCGGTCCCTACCCCAGTGATGTAGAAACTACGGATGGTAGTCAACACTAACCTCTTAGCACATCAGCGCATAATGTGGCTGCGCAATGTCTTTGATCCTTCTTGAATCTAAGCTCTAATAGATGGTACAAATTGCTAAATATCTAGTAAATAGAGTGACAGAGCAAGGATGCACTGCCAGTGGTTTCAGTGCTGGAAGAAAAGAAGATAGCGATAGGAGTGAACCATTCTCACTGCACTCTCCCTCTAACTACTGTAAATTAACCCAATTAGTTTAAGAATATTTTCCCTCTCAATTCATACACCTCCCTAGATCAAAACAGACAACATTTATTAACTGATGCTTCCAACAGTGACAGAAATTACAGTCATTTTTGTAGTGCAGATGGTGTAAAAATGCAATCTAAAAATATGATTAAGAGCTCAAAAGCTGCGTAACCCAAGTTCATCTTAGAAATGGCTGTTTGGATGCTGCTAAAGAAATGTATTTGGAGTTAATTAGCTTGCTTTTTATCTGTTCCTCAATTAATAACTTCTTACTCTCCCTTAATCATGAAACATCCATTAAATTCAACAGACCTGTCTGGATGACCTTACATATGAACAATAAATTAGCTGAACATTTTTTCAGAGAAGTTTGAGAATGATTTTAATGAAAATAATAGTACTAGTAATGTCCTGGTCTGTGTAGACTTTGGATCATAGCAAACCTATTCCATATATGACACTTTCAAATTCTTCATATAAAATGGTTTTACGCTCAGAAAATGGGTGTTTTGGAAGATAACGTTCATTCCCACACCTCCGGAGAGTATATTAATTCTTTTCACCCTTTTTAAAAATATGAAAACAAGTTCCAATTCCTAAGTGAGAGAGCACATGGGGGTTAAAATACATAAATAAATAAATAGCATTTCAGTTATTAATATCAAATCACAAATACTTATCATAACAGGAAAAAATGTGGAAGATGCACTTAGAACATATTCCCATATACAAAATTAGGACTCATCCCATCAGTGTAGTTTCTTTGAATCCTGCTGTGTTGGAATGTCAGCTGTCAATTAGCGACATCTACTCTAATTAGCATTTTAAGATTTGCTCAGAATAAAGCTCTGTCACACAGCAGTAGAAAGGCTAGGTAACTGGTTTAATTCAGCAACAAAATTAACCTTCATGCACACAGCTTAATAAAGTGATACTTAGCACTGAAAAGAAATAGCCCTCTCAGGAGCATTTGCCTTTGCACTGATCCTGATCATAAAACCAAATTGATTGTGTTGTATGGTAAGATTATTTTTACATTCTCCCCAAAAGAAATAAGGTATACTTCTAAATACAGATGACAAATGAACTGCCCTTTTAGGACATGGGTGAAATGAAAAAGGAACGTGTCAAGAGAAGGTTGGACTAGATGATCTTAGAGGTCTTTTCCAACCTAAACGATTCTATTATTCTATGAAGATTTTCACTTCGTATACTTGGCCTCAAGGCTGATTTAGAGTACCTTCCTCCTGTATTGTCAGCCTTAAATTAACAATGAAAAGACAACAACCAAAAGGCACGTTATGCAAACTTACGAACTTTATATACTAAACAAACATCCCTGCCGATGTTGCAAATACAAAAATAGCATTAATCTCAGAAAAAAAATAGCATTAATCTCAGAAAACAAAAATATAATGTAGCCGTAAATGCAACTGTGCTAGGCATTATAGTATTACCGCATCTGAAAGAAGGTTAACAGTTTCAACAGTTCTTTGACTTAATTTACAGCAGTCCAGCAATACTGACTATTAAAATAATTCCTGAAAGTACATGATAAAAATGAAGTGAGATCTGATTGCTTTACTAAAATCACTTTCTTTTTATGAATATAAGCAAAGGGTTGGAAGCCTGACTGGCAGCCATCTTTCTTATTATTTAGAAAAGAAGAAAAATTGATTGTTCCAGTCTCTTGCATTTGACGTATCTAACCAGGATAATGTTCTGCATGTTGACATGTATTCGCAAAGAACATGGTTGAACTGAGTTAGATCCTTAGGATGATAACTTCCTGTAGTCCGGGCAAGATCTTAGGATATAAAATGTGGAAATCTGGCTCAGCTTTTACAGTTCACGTCATCTTGGGTGGCAGAACTGTAATGGGTAACCAATGGTAATCTGTGCTATAAATCAATATACATAATTTCTAAGAAACATGATTTGAAGGAGGTTAATAATCTTCTATATCATCCCACCACTACACCATTAATACCCACTTTTGTTCAAAGTTGAACTATTAGGGGTGTTACAGATGTTATTTTAAACAAATAACACCCATAAACGTCTGAATAACTGGTACTTGTAAATCCCACCATTTTTGTGGAATTTACTTCGTTTTTACTGTTAGTAGAAATAACTGACCAAGTCAATAGTGATCAGTGGCTGAGGTCACATTTGCTTCCCTCTCGTGCACTGCAAGAACTGGCTGGATAGAAAGTAAAGCCTCCTTTTTAGACAGAGAGAAATGAAGATAGACTATCAATATGGGAAGTTACGGAACAAGAATGCCAAGAGATTCACTCAAGTCTCTCAAGAGACAGTGCTGGGGACACAAGTATTGATTGCCATCTTTTGAGTTTCATTCCAGAGAGGATTTGCTAACATGATGCTCTGAAGTTTTATACTTGAAGTAGAATACCTAAAATATTTTAAGCAAACTTCTGATTGATGAGGATTTTGCTTAGGATTCTGACTTTTCACTTTCCAAATGTGTCCATCCCACTTCTTTTTTCCTCCTCTTCACTCTGAGAGGATAAGAAGTTTTTGAGGAGAAATAGATGAAAGAGATGGGAATCTGGAAAGGATCTCAGCCTCCAGCAGACAGAATCACAGGACTCTCGTTCACGTTGCTCTCCTGCCAGGAGCGCAGGACACAAAAAAAAGTGAGCTACATTAGTAGGATGCACAGAAGAAATGAGATAATTTGTGGAAACAAGGAGGAAAGGAGTATATATCTATTTATTACACACATTCAAGGAAATGACCTCCTCCACCCCTTTTTAACATTTTTAATCTGTTCTGCTTAAAGACTTTTTTGAATACAAACTAAAGTGATGAATGTTCTACATATTCAAACTATATGTTCACCTTCACAGCTTCAGAAGTTGGCAAGTATGAGAGAACACACTGAAGATAAAATGTATGGTTTCTACTCCAAGAAAAAGAAAAGGTAAATCAAGCCAAGTCTTTTTCATATTTTTTAATATGATTTAAATAACAGTCCTATTTCCTAGCTCTGGACATATCCTCAAACATACATGGCAGTAGCATTTCCAAACTATGAGGGGGGAAAGAGAAGACTGTTTAAAAACTGCATTCCCTACCACCCACCCCCCTTTTCAGAGTTTCTATCTTCTTTGACCTAAAGCCAACATGATAATTTCACATAAAACAGGAGTGTAGGAGGGTATTACTGGCACTAAAGCATGGGAATAACCTGGGGGAGGAAAAGCATTTTTCTTATTCCTTCCTTATGTGCAACTTCTGAAAATAAAATAGGGGGCTCTGGACAGAAGATATGTCTTTTTTTAGCAAAAAGGGCAGAAGACAGAGGTCAGATGAGAAATAATAAAGTACAGAAATAATAAAGTACAGAACACTTTGAAAGTGAATTAAAGGTGGGGATTTTATGCTGATTTTAAATAAATGAGACTAATGTTTTCATTTCCTACCTGTAACACACAAATTACATGGCCTGCAGAGATTTACAAAATGTGTGCCTTACGTGCATGGTGAAGGGGAGAGAGGTGGATGGCTGTAGTAAGCCTCTGGGTGTCACAAAAACGAAGCATGAACAGAAGTGGCTAGAACAAAGACCAGCCCTGCAGGATGCTAACTCTGCCTGGAAAATACATGTCTTTCCAGACCCTCCGGTCACCAACATGTGAGCCTGATGACAAGAGCTCAGTGAGAAGGCAGTTCTCCAGCTTCCATTGGCTGGTAAAAGATGGCGAGATACAAGAGGTTTTAATTTTGCTTCCTTGCTCTTACATACTTCCTTCCAATAATGCCCCCAAATGAAACAAGCAGGACGGGATACAGTGATAAAAAAGAACAAGGAAGCATGGAAGCAGACCGCTGACTTGGTCCCCACGTAGCCCTCTCTGAGTCCTGTGCTTCACAACCTGTGTATCTCCCATCACCTCACATTCCAGCTACCTGCACATATTTCTTCAACAGACACCAACAAGAGGCCACTGCCAGCACAGCAGTCAGGATTTTTCCTTGGCACAATAAAACCCCTCTCCACAGGGGAAGCGGACATTTTTACAGAAGTCTGGAAGGAGGTTGCTAAAGCCAAAGCAAGCTTTTTTAGGTACCTCTTAGCTTTTAGAATACCACCTATGTACTTATACCACCCCCTTTCATTTCATGTATTTTCCTGGGAGGAAAATTCCCTACACAGAAACATGGGGAGGCTTCCTTGCCCATATTATGAGTTTTTCCATTTAAAGGAGCATCTGGCCTAATGTGTGGGTTTTAATTAAATGCAATCATTTGTAGTTCTGAAAAACATATACAAAAGGCCATACTGAATCAACATAACTGCAGTCAGTGACATCTATATTCCACAATAAAACAGTAAATATTCCACAATAGTATAGTTCTAAGATTAAAAAGAGGGGGAAGTCATTTCAATGAGTTATGATCTGTAGTTCCTGCTGCTATTTAAAAAAAAAATAAATTATGTATCCTTTGATCTTTGCTATAAAGAACAAACAATACTTGTGCTGCAGTGCAAAGAAAACCTGGATTTCTACTGAGTTAAGGCTGTAATCATTTATTAAAGAAGGAAAAGGTGACTGCACGGAAACTAGTGCCATGAATCATTCCAATAATTTAGAACTATGCCACCCAGCTGCACATATCTCTTCGAACCATATGCAAAACATTAATGTACTCACAGAGGCATATTAGCTGAAATAACACTCTAGTCTAGCAAGAGAGACCTCTTGTTGGCTTGAATAAGCTAACACAACTTCATCATATGCAAATCTGAGGCCAGTTTAATTGTACTTGATTGTAGGAGATGCTATGTATGATGAGACTGAAGGTTGCCTCTATTCAGGAAAAAACAGTTACATCTATACACATAATACTAATTGAATAAACACAATCCAAATATTAATCTGATAAAATACCGAATCAACAACTTGTAGTTGTGCAGTGGTGTAGTGGTATAGCTACAGAAGTCTAAGGAAATAAGAAAAGCAAAATTAGTAGGGTAAACATACTTTGTTGTTTTTAGTAAGATTACACAGAATATTTTGAAAAAACAGACGAGTTCAACAGCCTGCGTTTGCCTGTTTTTCCTAAGAGTAGCAATTTCTCTAATAAACGATGTAACCTCTGCATACAGACAGACTCTGTGGACATGTCTATGTCCAGAACAGTACAAAGCACGTGGTCTGACCAGAATGGGGATAATTTAACACCAGTTCTACAGGCATGGACTTCACTGGCTCTAATGGACTTTCACACATTCTTGCACTGGGTTTACATGGTAAGGTTTTGGTAGCAGGGGGACTGCAGGGTTGGCCTTTGTGTACAGAGCCCGGCAGCTGCCCCTTGTCAGATAACAGCCAGCTCCAGACAGCTCCAGAAGGGACCTGTCGCTGGCCAGAGCTGATCCAGTGAGCAACGCTGGGTGGGCCTCTGGGAGAACAGATTGAAGAAAGGGAAAGAACAGCAGCTGGGAGAGCAAGAACCAGCCCTGCAGCCCCCAGGGTCAGCACAGCAGGAGGGCAGAAGGTGCTCCAGGCACACAGCAGCAGTTCCCCTGCGGCCTGCGGAGAGGCCCCTGGTGGAGCAGGCTGTCCCCCTGCAGCCCATGGGTCCCACACGGAGCAGATCTCCACGCTGCAGCCCGTGGAGGAGCCCCCGGTGGAGCAGGTGGATGTGGCCTGGAGGAGGCTGCGGCCCATGGAGAGCCCCCGCAGGAGCAGGCCCCGGGCCGGAGCTGCAGCCCGTGGAGAGGAGCCCACGCAGGAGCAGGGGGTCTGGGGGGGAGCTGCCGCCCGTGGGGGACCCGTGCTGGAGCAGTTTGCTCCTGGGGGATGGACCCCGTGGTACGGAGCCGTGTGGGAGCAGGTCTTGAAGAGCTGCTGCCTGTGGGCAGCCCCCGCAGGCTCAGTTCGGGCAGGACGGCATCCCGTGGGAGGGACCCCACGGGGAGCAGGGGCAGAGAGGGACTGTGAAGGAGCGTCAGAGACAATGCATTACAGACTGACTGCAGCCCCCATTCCCCATTCCCTTGTGCCACTCAAGGGGGAGGACATAGAATAGGGTGGTTGGGGGGGGGGGGGGGGGGGAGATGGTTTTAGTTGTCTTTAATTTCTTACTGTTCTAGTCTGCTAGTGATAGCCAATAAATTACATCAATCTCCCTACATTGAGTCAGTTTTGCCCATGACGATAATCGGTAGATGATCTCCCTGTCCTCATCTCAACCCTTGAGCCCTTTCCATCGTATTTTCTCCCCCTTTTCCTTTGAGGAGGGGGAGTGAGAGCAGTTGTAGTGGTGTTCAGCTGTGTAGCAGGGTAAAACCACCACAACTCTCCATCTAAAATTTTCTTCCTACGATGTGTGCCTCAAGCCTACTGTGCCCAGGAAATTTTGCGACTACTGCATGTGCCCTTTACAGTTATCTGCAACTCAACAGGGACATTTAGCTGAGGTTTTCAGGCAACTGAGACGTAACTCAGAAGGATTGCTTTGACCCACATATTTGACATTTGATACATGGCTTCAGCAAACCTACTCTTCCATAACACTGCATTTGTGAAAACAACCACAATCATACTGTGTTTTGTTCATATGTTCCTGTATGAGCTTCATGGAAGGCCAGTGAACTACGCTGGCCATTTCTGATGCTTTAGAGGTCTGACTACTCATTCAAATAGAGAACAGTTAAAGTGGGACAACATAATGCAGATGAGGTGAAATTTTCATATAGAAGACAAAAAATATCAAGTAATGTCTTTAAAGTTTTTCTCATTGAAGAGTCTTTCAGTTTTAATACGGCTTTGTCCTAATGTAATCTTTCTCTCACTGATACACCAAAATAAAATCAATAATTTACTGTGGAGCCTCAAAAAAAGTCCACCTTGCAAATATAAAAATAAAACAAATTTACCTTGTGCACTGGAGTTAGCTGGAAGTGAATTTTACTTCAGAAGATAAAAATTACAATGTAATTGTCTGATCAAGCAGAAATAAAATACAAAAATAAATCATGGAAATTCATCTATAAAACCATATATACAAAGTCTGTTGTCATACTTTTGGCTAGGATCAAGTTAATTGTTTTCTTAGAGGCTTGCACAATGCTGTGCTTTGGATTTTTGATGAAAATAGTGGTGATAACACACTGAGATTTTTAGTTGTAGAGAAGTGTTTACATAGAGCCATGGACTTTTTTTTTTTTTTTTTGCTTCTTATGGGCTGCCCTGCCAGCAAGGAGGCTGGGGGTGCCCAAGAGGCAGGGAGGGGAAACAGCCAGGACAGCTGACCCAGACTGGCCAAGGGGATATTCCACACTACATGGCATCATGCTCAGCTGTAACAGCTGGGGTGAAGAAGGAGGAAGAGGGGGACGTTCAGAGTGATGGTGTTTGTCTTCCAAAGGAACTATCACACGTGATGAGCCCTGCTTTCCTGGAAGTGGCTGAACACCTGCCTGCCGATGGGAAGGAGCGAGTGAATTCCTTGCTTTGCTTTGCTCGCACGTGTGGCTTTTTGCTTTACCCAGTAAATTATCTTTGTCTCAACCCATGAGTTCTCGCATTTTTACCTTACTGATTCTCTTCCCCCATCCCACCTGAGCATGTGGCTGTGTGGTGCTGAGCTGCCTGCTGGGCTAAACCACAACAGCTTTGAGAAAAATACTATAAACATCCGGAAAGATGGTATGGCTTTTGGTCAATGAAATACAATCACAGAAGGAAGTTCCCTAAAACTATGTAAATGTAGCATGCCAGCCAGAGTTAACTGTTTTCCATTCTTTTGCAGAAGTTTGGTGCATACCAATA
Source organism: Anser brachyrhynchus (assembly GCF_964034855.1). Lineage (NCBI taxonomy): Eukaryota > Metazoa > Chordata > Aves > Anseriformes > Anatidae > Anser > Anser brachyrhynchus. The sequence continues at coordinate 53,403,135 of NC_137695.1, read as the reverse complement.
TGGGAGGATACAATTTGGATGAACTGGAATATGTTTGTGTGAGTATGTGAACTGAAAAACAGGTAGAGAGGCAACAATTCAATCGGTAAGTAATCTTTTTTTGGATTTAGGGTCATGCAGAAGCAGCCAACTAATTCCACATTCTGTTTACTTCAAATGAAGTAACAATGAATGCTTTACAGTTGCTACATTCTTCACAAATTTTTCAGTGTTATGCGGCAAACAATATTTATGTCTTTCCTCCAAATGAAGCAGACATTGTGTCTGGTAGAACTGCTTTGTCCTTTTTTTTGTCTTTAAGCATTTTTTTCTTCACTTGCTTCTTTTTTCATATAAATAAGTTTCTTGAGCTATCTCTGAAGGCATATTCACCTTGGTATTCATAAAAAATGTTTATGTAAGTCATATCACTTACTTACGAGGGCATCAAACCTCCTATCTTTCCTCATTCACACTTTTTGAGAGGAGCCAGATATCAAAAATAATCATGGAGCCATAGAACTGCTTATTAAAATCACAACTTTTGTCTGTTTGTTTTTGTCTGATTGGTTGTTTAAAACTGACTGCATTTGCAACTCTCCCTCCTTCATCACTAGCACTTTTTCTACCTGAAAATGTCACAGAGTAGAGACGGCATTTAACATATATATACACAAGCTGTGCTCGACTTTGCAGAATGCTTGATCAGGCCTTTTTATGGATATCAAGAAAGAACCCTGCACCATCTCTCCTTCTCCATCACCCCTATGCCTGCTCTGGAGGAAAACCTGTCTCTTGCTCTGCACTAAGAGTGCAAACCACAATTGAGGATGTACTTTCTGTCCTCTGAAAGCCTGCTTCCCCAGCAATACCTGTATGAAATTCTTAAAAAATTATTTCAAATTTTTCAGAAATAATAAAGGTCTTGTTCCACTTAAGAAAAATACTTAATGATAGTAAACAGACAATTTCAATGTGAAAATGTATTCACAAAATTTTCAGCAACAATTCTAAGCAACTGGAAAAGGTAACAAAGATAATAATCTTGTATAAATGTTGTGAATCATGTAAATCTTCTATATTTAGGCATTAAAAAGCTTTTTTTTGCTTAATATAAAGGGTACCTAATCTAATGTAATAGCTTGTGTTCACAATTCTTAGTTACAGCTTGCAGTCAATTTGGTATATAGAACCAAGCACCACATAATTGGGATTCACGGCTTCACACGCTGTACTTTCATTATGCATGCCCACTGCAAACAGCTTCAGTGTGGATATCACTTTCTTAAAATAAAGTGTTTAAAAATAAAGAAGACTTTCATGTGAGGTCACCTTCTCTCAAGATACAATGTGATCTTTAATTAATGCAGGAGATCCTGCAGCTCTGACACAAAGACTATGAATGTGTAGATTTTATAAAACTGCTAAAATTAAAAATGAAGCAGGTGCTTCAAGGTTTTGCAGAGACATGTGCTTTTTGGTTACATCTTTTAAGTGCCTATTTATTAGACTGTTCATAAGACAAAACATTGAACAGAGCCAGCTGGCTTTCAGGTACTTCTGCTGCTGTCCAATGTATTAAAATGTGAAAGTGGTGCATAATAATTCAAGGGTTGAGATCATGAGTACAGCTGAATGCTAACAAAACTGAAGATGAGGAAAATGTTTGAAAGTGAAAAAAGGAGTACTAAGACAGCCAGAAAAGAACTACTTCACTGTGCACTCTGGAGAAAAGAAATCCACCCTAATGAATTTTGTTTACATGGAAGAAAATAAGAGGGCTGCATTTGAAAAAAATAGCTACTAATTTCAAATATGGTCAAACTGAAATTAAAATAAACAAACCTGAAATTCACAATATACCACCACCAAAGAGGAGTTCAAATACTGAAGTAAATAAAGTACACGTTGATCCCCCCTCAGCCCCAAGCATTAGAATACCTTTAAAGTCTTCAACTGAAGATATGTAAGATAAAAATAATTACTTTATTTGGATACAAATTACTGTGACTGTTAATAAGATTTGTTATATAGCACATTTGTATACAGACTTTGTATTTGTGGCATATCACAACATACATAGAAATAGATCTGTGATATCTATATACACGTGCTTAGGTGTAAGCCCAAATTTACACCCCCAGAGACAAGGGATATCACTACCAACAGAGCCTCACTTGGAATGTATCCAGTTTTTGGACTGTAGATTAAATACTATTTTTATTTTCTTAGAGAAATAAGGTAAAATTTATCATATTCAGGCTAGAACAGAATGACAGGGTTCACAAGACAGATGGTGCCTGAGTACCACAGTAGTTGTCACTTTGTTGTTCACTGCTGAGAAAATACGGCAAAACAATGACTTCTGACTGATATTTGACTTACACAGAAACACGCATCAGCCAAATCTTACCCATACATTCATACATATACACATGCCTCATATGCTTCCTATGCTGTGCAAAATTCATTTTTTCCTGTAAATAAGCTGCTAGTGATCTTCCTTTCTGGATAGTTTGGGGGCTTCAGCTTAGAAGTCAAAAGCTATCCTACGTTCAAGAAAAAAAAAAAAGGGTGATATCTTATTTGAAATATTTCAGTAGAACTGGGATTTAGGCAAGACTCTGAAAGGGGAGACTGCTCCTCGAGAAACGCCAACACACACACACACAGACATAATTAACTATCTCTTCTCATTGGCTCTAGGTTTTTCTTCCAGTGGAAGTATGTTCTCAGAACTACACTCAGCTGTAGTGAAGGAAAAACTATGCCAAAGCAGAGCAAATCTCTTTCTAAAGATAATTTTGAGAGTATTCTCATGAGAAATGACATATAAGTATGTGCTACAACAGCATATTATCTGCCATTATAGAGAACATAGTTTTCTTGGCAATACCATTATTCTATTTCAAATCTGAATAATTATATTGTTTTAATTTAGATATGAAGAATACAAAGGTTACACAGTAAGGACTTTCTCTACTTCCACAAAACTTTTTGATATACAGGCCTAATTTCTCACCAGTCCTGCAGATCTTGCACGTGTACAAATTTGCCAACCAGTAAGAGAAATGTTCCATAACCACACAATGACAAAAGTTCCACATACAAATAAATCATAGCATTGTTTTAGTGCTCCTCCTTCTACCCTTAAAACTACACCCATTGCAAGACAAGAAATTACTAACAGACAGTATTTATAATGGAATTTAAAAGCACCAAAACCTTGTATATACTCTCACTGATGTAAAAATTCTTCTGAAGAATTTTTTATACATAGCTTCGCACGTATACTCTTCTAGATTATTGGGCATATCAAATTCTGTGTATTTTAAAATACAAATGAGTGGAGTTTTTGAAAATAACTACCAATAGTATCTGTTTTCAAAACCCCCAAATCCAGCAAGAAATCAACATTATCACAGAATCACAGAATCACAGAATCGTCTAGGTTGGAAGAGACCTCCAAGATCATCCAGTCCAACCTCTGTCCTAACACTAACAAGACCTCCACTAAACCATATCACTAAGGGCTACATCTAAATGTCTTTTAAAGACCTCCAGGGATGGTGACTCAACCACTTCCCTGGGCAGCCTATTCCAATGCCTAACAACCCTTTCAGTAAAGAAGTTCTTCCTAGCATCCAACCTAAACCTCCCCTGGCGCAACTTTAGCCCATTCCCCCTCGTCCTGTCACCAGGCACGTGGGAGAATAGACCAACCCCCACCTCGCTACAGCCTCCTTTAAGGTACCTAGGGAGAGCGATAAGGTCACCCCTGAGCCTCCTCTTCTCCAGGCTAAACAACCCCAGCTCCCTCAGCCGCTCCTCGTAAGACTTGTTCTCCAGACCCCTCACCAGCCTCGTCGCCCTTCTCTGGACTCTCTCGAGCACCTCGACGGCCTTCTTGTAGCGAGGGGCCCAAAACTGAACACAGTACTCGAGGTGCGGCCTCACCAGAGCCGAGTACAGGGGGACAATCACCTCCCTAGACCTGCTGGCCACACTGCTTCTTATACAAGCCAGGATGCTGTTGGCCTTCTTGGCCACCTGAGCACACTGCTGGCTCATATTCAGCTGCCTATCAACCAGTATTCCCAGGTCTTTCTCTGCCAGGCAGCTTTCCAGCCACTCATCTCCCAGCCTGTAGCTCTGCTTGGGGTTGTTATGCCTCAGATGCAGGACCCGGCACTTGGCCTTGTTGAACTTCATGCAGTTGACCTCAGCCCATCGGTCCAGCCTATCCAGATCCTCCTGCAGAGCCTTCCTTCCCTCGAGCAGATCGACACACGCACATAACTTGGTGTCATCTGCAAACTTACTGAGGGTGCACTCGATCCCCTCATCCAGGTCATCGATAAAGATATTAAAGAGGACTGCCCCAGCACTGAGCCCTGGGGGACACCACTAGTGACCGGCCTCCAACTGGATTTGGCTCCATTCACCACAACTCTTTGGGCCCGGCCATCCAGCCAGTTTTTAACCCAACAAAGCATACGCCAGTCCAAGCCACGAGCAGCCAGTTTCTTGAGGAGAATGTTGTGGGAAACGGTGTCAAAAGCCTTACTGAAGTCAAGGTAGACCACATCCACAGCCTTCCCCTCATCCACTAAGCGTGTCACTTGGTCATAGAAGGAGATCAGGTTCGTCAAGCAGGACCTGCCTTTCATAAACCCATGCTGACTGGGCCTGATCACCTGGTTGCCCTGCAAGTGCCGCGTGATGACATTCAAGATAATCTGCTCATGAGCTTCCCTGGCACTGACGTCAAACTAACAGGCCTATAGTTCCCTGGGTCTACCCTCCGGCCCTTCTTGTAGATGGGCGTCACGTTTGCTAGCCGCCAGTCGACTGGGACCTCCCCTGATAGCCAGGACTGCCGATAAATGATGGAAAGCGGCTTGGCCAGCTCCTCCGCCAGTTCGCTCAGTACCCTCGGGTGGATCCCATCCGGCCCCATCGACTTGCATACATCCAAGTGCTGTAGCAGGTCGCCAACCATTTCCTCATGGATAGCGAGGGCCACATCCTGCTCCCCATCCCCTTCCACCAGCTCAGGGTACCGGGTATCCAGAGAACAACTGGTCTTGCCGCTAAAGACTGAGGCAAAGAAGGCATTGAGCACCTCAGCCTTTTCCTCATCTTTTGTAACTAAGTTTCCTCCCGCATCCAGTAAAGGATGGAGATTGTCCTTAGTCCTCCTTTTTGTGTTGATGTATTTGTTAAAACGTTTTTTGTTATCTTTAACGGCAGTAGCCAGATTGAGCTCCAGATGAGCTTTGGCCTTTCTAATTTTGTCCCTGCACAGCCTCGCAACATCCTTATAGTCCTCTTGAGTAGCCCGCCCTCTTTTCCAAAGATTATAAACCCTCCTTTTTCTCCTAAGCTCGAGCCACAACTCTCTGTTCAGCCAGGCCGGTCTAGTTCCGCGTCGGCTTGTCTTTGGGCACGTGGGGACAGACAGCTCCTGAGCCATTAAGATTTCCTTCTTGAAGAGTGCCCAGCCTTTCTGGACTCCTTTGCCCTTCAGAACCTCCTCCCAAGGGACTCTGCCAACCAGTGTCCTGAACAGCTCAAAGTCAGCCCTCCGGAAGTCCAAGACAGCGGTTTCCTTTGACCTTTCCTTGTATCGTTTGACACAATGTTACTAATCATCAGCATAACAGTAAGAACAGATACCAGTATATTAAATTGTACTGGAAATTAGTCTATTAAAAGTTTTATTGAGCCCATTAGAAGGTTTTTGCTTTGTTATTGGAAAGCTTCATAAAGAATGGAATACACATATAGGAACAGGAAAAATGTAATAAATTTAAAAGTATTTACTACCTATGTTTATTTCAACATAAAGAGTGAGAGTAAGATCAAAAAAAGAAAGTAACAAAAATACAACCCCAAATTCACCACCCTTTCTTCTCCATATCAAGTCTGTATCACGAAATGGTGGTGATAAGACACCGTGCAGCATCACTACCACAATGCAAGGTGTATTTCTACAGAAGTAATTGATTGACATTGATTTCAAGAAGCTAAGTCATTAAACCTGCATGGACTAAGATACGATTGACTGGAGTCCTTCACTTGAAAAGCGTAGGCAGGCCTTGCATTTCAGAAAATATAGTAATAAGTTTTTTCATATGGAATCACTTATTGAAAGTCATCAGATGAAAACACCAACAGTCAGCATCTATGGATGACAAGTTGTTGTTGGTAATTTTTCTAAGCTGACACATATAACTTTGGAAAGGTACGAAAGGAAATCCAGGGTATAAATGCTCCCCATCTGGGGATTTCTGTTATCCATCCAGCAGGCCCTGAACTCACCATTTGATACTATGTACCAGTGTTTAGTTCACAATATCAAAGATTTTTTTCAGTTGTCAGGAAGATGCTTGCAAATATATTTTACCTTTTGCTCCATGTTTTTAAGTGTAACACAGAAGTGAATATGTCCTGATCACATCTTACAAAGTTCAGATTCAACTTTCATTTTCACTGCAGAGCTCTACTAACAACAAGGTATTGGACTGCTCCAGCTTCTACAAGTCTGTATGGTGATGCTGATACTCAAAGTTGGAAGCTTGCTAATGAGAAAAACAGGGACCAGGATGCTTACTGACGGCTTCTTCCGAGCTTGATGAACCAGGCTTTTATGAAGAGCCAACAGGGAGCTTAGTGGATGCTACTGATATGCCTGCTGACAAGAGTTTAACTTTTAAACTTCCCTAACATCTCTGAGGTAAAATGTTATTACAATGATCCAGGCACAACAGAGTGGGAGTTCTGTATCTGGAAGGTGCAAAGCATAATTACTCAAGATCAGTTGTTAATTTTTCAGAGAAATGATTTCAACGCTGAGGACAGACTGACTGGTAGTGTGGCTATGACTATTTTCTTTTAAAACCTCCATGGCACACAAATTAAGATGGTAATAATGTAATAATGATTAAGCAGGTTTTGTTTACCCTAATTGTTAGCATCTATACTAAATTTAATTCAAATTATTGGTGAATTATGATTCTCCCAACCACAGATGTCTATTTTAGAAAGCTGTGAAACTGTAAACAAACAAACAAGCCTTCTCTTTAAAATGTGTGTACAAGAAAAAACGAATGTGTCAACAGGAAAACAATAGAAAAAGGACAGTTTTGCAGAAGAAAATGTGGAAACAAACAAATGGGAGATAAAGAAAGGCACTGAAGCACCAGCACAGTGCTAAACCTTAAGGAGCTTTATATCTTTGTTAAATATAGTGATCGAATTTTCTAAATTTTTCCTCCAAAATTGTTTCTGTAATATGTCAAACAACTTTCTAACATGCCATTAGTTTTTAACCATAAATACAGTTTTAACTTTTAAAGAACTCATGCTAGATGTCTCAAAATAAACCTCACCTACTCTAAAATGACACCATCAAGCTTGTCAGAAATAAAATCAGTACAGGAAGTTTTGTTTTAGTTGGTGGGGTTATAGGAAAATATTGGTCATCCTTCTGCCCATCTTCCTGCTAAGTCTTAGAAAGAGCTCTTCTGCACCTCAATCTTCAGGTATTTGCACAGGCAAAGCAGAGGGAATAATAACACTTAAAAAAAGATTTCAAAATAACTGCAAGCTCTACTAATGAGAGCACTGAGGAAAACTGTGAAAAATGGGGCAAAAAAGTAAAAACAACATCAACAAAAAACAACAACAAAGAAACAACAAGAAAACCTCAACAATAGCCATTTCTAGCTGTCAATGAAAAATCGGTGGCTGTGATGCTTTCACACTGTTTGATTGGTGAGGAACTCTAAAAAAAAGTGGACCCAGTGTGACCAGTAAGTGTGGAACTTGGGGGTATAGAAAATGAGCATAATTGATTTTTCATTAAGAGTATAAAGCATCACTGTCCACTGAGCATTTCACGGAGTATTACGTCCATAGCAGGGGAAGGGGAAGGGAATCCAGGGCACCGTTGTATTCCTAACAGAAAAGATTCCCTTGGTCTTTGAAAATCTAAAAGGTGAAGATTAAATAGTTTCTTAAACCTAACATGTAACATATGGTTTCCATGTGACAGGGTATCCTACGGGACAAATTTTCCCCTCAAGTCATATTGTAAACGACCACAGAAAGAAAGCAACCTAATATGGAGGAGGATAGCTGCTTACCTGTAAATTTGAAATCCAAATAAAAATTTGAACACTTAACAACTGCATGTTGCCTGATTAATTGCTGCATATGTAATGGGAGACTATATTGTATAAATATTGCTAGTCCAACAAGTAGTATACCTTAAGTACACTACTGTCAGATTCAGTTAGAAGTCTTCCATATAGCAGATCACTGACTTTTGTATATTGTACATAAAATTAAGATTCTTTTGTTTTCCCAAGATGTGAATTTAAATACAACAATTTAAAAAATGTTCTACACCTACAAAATTTTAAAACTGATGACATTCTGTTTCAGAAACTATTATGTCAACCTATGTTTACACAAGAAGTGAGGAACTATAGTTTAGCACCAAAGCAGTGGAAAGAGAAATTTTAAGATTAACTTAAAAAAATGAGATGCAAGCATACTTTAGCCAAATCCATTGTTCCTAACAGAAAGCAATGTCAATACAAGGAAGCAACTATAAACAGCTGATAGAAAGCAAAATAGTTAAAAGTGTAGGAGTAAAACTGAAATATGTATATTCAAAATAGAGATTAATTATCTGAGCACAAACTGTATGGCAGCACTGTTGCTCCTGCTTGTATGACTGGAACCTATAGGAATTAAATACATAAATACACACTTTTCCATGTACATGTACTTACTAAAGAAATCCTGTCTAAATTTTCTTAGCACAGGATATGATTAATGCAGCCTATCAGAAGCCAGATGGTGCAAAACCAGAAGCATCAATCAAAATGAAAAGACCACTGAGTGCTATCCACAACGATGTGCTCGCAAATGGAATTTCTGGTCACAGACCCTAACACACAGCGTGCAGAGGAAGCCATAAACATGGTGGCACTGCCCCCAAGGAATGGACAGACACAGATCGGGCTTTGTTAGGCAGAAAACTAGAGAAGTAGTACTCACTGCTGTAGGCTCTGAAAAAGACTCTGCAAAGTAAATGCATGTATTTTAAATAAAAAAATAAAAGCAAGCTCTTTAATGAGTTTAATAATGTTTGCACTGATGACAGTATCTGTCAAACTGTCCACTTGCCATTTGATTTAATATGGGATTGTGCCATACATTAACAAAGCAGCTGCCACCGTCTGTCTGACGCGTGAATTGGTATTTAATGGCTGTACCAGCACAGGGCTTATAAATGGTTCATATGTTTAGCTTTATACTAGACATTTTCTGCAAATGTTCTATGGAAAACAAGGTTTACACTGCAATGTAAAACAGTGATGGCTTCTGTCTTGTAAGGTTTTGTAGCAAGCAGTTCTTTTATATAAAAAAAATAAGCTTGTAAAAATAAAAGGCATGAAAGAGCATAATTTGCCATGCACACGCCTCATAAATGATTATTAAAGGAGATATGAAAACGAACAGCAGTAAGAACACATGTATTTTTTCTGGAAAAAATGACAATATGAAATAAAGACTTAAAGAATTTGTCAGCATGACTGCTTGTATTTGCAACCTACAGGGTTTTATCACAACAACCCTCCTATGTGTGCTACATGTACCAAATTTCATAGAAATACATTTTAGAAAAAAAATCTGTTTTTTAAAGACCTTTGGCAACTACTTGCACATCTTTTTTTTTTATCTTTTTAAAAATAACCAGATGACAAGGTATGACTATCATGATTGAATGAAGAAAGGGTGAAAGAAAAATTAAGCCTAATACATTTAAACACTTAAAAAGCCAACCTAAAGCAGCATTTGCATGAATTGAAACACCATCTTTAAAAATCAACATTTTAGTTTCTTCAATTGATATTAGCAAATGTCACATTTAATATGAAGAAACTGTAAAAGTCCTGTTCCTTTAAGAAGATAAAATGTCCCTGTTTTTATCCTGATGGATCATGAGATACCAAACCTTAAATTTGACATTGGCCCCACATCTTTTAGACTTCAGACACCTTAGAGGCAATCTCTTCAGAATTACAGGAAGAAGCTACAACTTCTTGGAAAGATAATTTTTGAAGTTGGAACCTCTCCAAAATTAGAAATAAATTATAAAGAAGGTGGTAGCCATATACACCTCTCAAGCTGGAGCCTTTCTTTCAAAAATGAATGGAAAGTTGGATAGTTTATTTTATCCATCTTTGGATGGATACAGTTTTTGGATGAAGAGTATCTTATGTTCATAAAATAACAAAATACAGAGGAAAAATAATATGAAGAGCATGTCAAATTTAAGAAACAATATATGCTTTGTTAATTTGCATTTATAGTAAAACACAGGTTTGTACCTCTCTTCTTTACTTCATACTTAAATATTAATTATTAATACTAAATACTTATTCAATACTTAAAGAGGTCTTATAAAAAGGATGGAGAAGGACTCTTTATTCACGTAGATAATGATAGGACAAGGAGAATAGTCTTAAACTAAAAGAGGATAGATTTAGAGTAGACATTAAGAGGAAATTCTTCACTGTAAGGGTGGTGAGGCACTGGAACAGGTTGCCAAGAGAAGCTGTGGATGCCCCATCCCTGGAGGTGTTCAAGGCCAGGCTGGATGAGGCTCTGAGCAACCTGATCTAGTGGGTGGCATCCCTGCCCATAGCAGGGGGGTTGGAGTTAGACAATCTTTAAGGTCCCTTCCAACCCAAGCTATTCTATGATTCCTCCTGACACCTATCACTCCTGATACACAACAGCTCAGTACAGCTAAAATTGAACCATGTGTTTTAGATGTTTCTGCCCTTAACTGGGACCTAAACCTCCATGGCATATTAACACTAGAGATTTAACTCAAAGTCCACCGACTCTGAGTATCAACTAGGTTTAGAGGTCTTATAACTCTGCCCTAATTTACACAGCTAGAGTATATGTTAGCATCTGGGTAATTTAACTGAAACTTACCAGTTTTACTCACAGTATGCGTACTAAATCACTAGAGGACTGACATCCTTCAACACTCATCCTCCAATTCTCAAAAAAGATTAGCAACGGGTTAAAAAAATGTAGGATGTTTTTCTAGTTACACCTGAACACAAAACGCCATCTCTCTCCTAAGACCATGAGCCCTACCCTGAGACACAGGTAGACTTGAGCACAAGACTACTGAAAGCATGTTTGTAAGTACCCTAAATTTCACTGCAGCTAATACAGATGCTTTGATTCAAGTGTCAGTCACCTAGATTTACTACACAAAATCCACATGGTTTGTTAGCATATTCTGCAAACTCCTCCTTCATCTGTCTTTGAATGAAAAGCACTTGAGCTCATGTTGAAAGTGTGCTAACTGGGCTGTGCTGACGGACAGCAGTAGTACAAATTTCCTGTGTAGAAAAAGTCCAAATTCAATCTATAGTTTAACATGGTCACTTTACCTGAATTTTGCTTTTACACTGTATGGCAAGTAACCTTTCTTTACTCCTTTTTTTTTTTTTTTTTTTTTTTTTAAAGTGGAATATAGTACAGACAGTATTTCTGGTTCCAAGAATTTAAACAACAGCAATAGAGGATGGACTCATAGGCAGTGATGACTATATGAATTAGGAAAAGTGTGATCCCATCCTTCCCTGACTTACTTGAAGTAATAGCAAATTGTTTCTGGATGATACTTTAATGAATCTCAATTCAAAGTTCTTGGTCTGTGTGTGTATGTGTGCAACACAGAAGAACACTGTGTTGTGTCTCTTCTCTCCGCACAAGAAAGGATAAGGAGTTTAACATTTCCATATTTTTTACTGTCATACACAAAGCCAGAAAATATACACCTGCCTCACAGCTTTATATCAGTGATTAAAACAAGCTTTCAAACAGGAACAAGGAAGAAGAAAAGTAAATGGAATACGTTTGCTCCATGTAAGGAAGTCCAATTATCCCAAATCTTCTGGTAATAAAAGCATTGATGCCAACCTGGGTAACATTTAGAACTTTATATAACACATCAAGTACACAGGAAGTCTACAATAATGTTAAGAACGAAACCAAACGTTGGCCTCCAGTAAGAAGATTGTGTGCAGAAGGTACATCTGTGGACATATGGGGCTCCATAACATATTTAGGAAAAGAAAACAAACAAATAACAATGGAAGGGCAGATGAAATCAAGTAAATGGAGAGAGAATAAAACATTAAAATCTCAAGATAATAAACCAAAATAGGTAGGAAAAAAGAGAATAAAGAATGTGGACAACATGGAGGAAAAATAGTGAGCAGAGAAGTGGCAATAGAACAAAGAAAGAAGGAGGGGAAAAAGTGCGAACAGTGTCATGGTTTTGGCTAGGATCCAGTTAATTTTCTTCACAGAGGCTTGCACAATGCTGTGCTTTGGATTTTTATGAAAATAGTGGTGATAATACACTGAGGTTTTTAGTTGTAGAGAAGTGTTTACATAGAGCCATGGACTTTTTTTTTGCTTCTTATAGGCTGCCCTGCCGGTGAGGAGACTGGGGGTGCCCAAGAGGCAGGGAGGGGACACAGCCAGGACAGCTGAACCAGACTGGCCAAGGGGATATTCCACACTACATGGCATCATGCTCAGCTGTAACAGCTGGGGACGTTCAGAGTGATTGGCATTTGTCTTCCCAAAGAACCGTCACGCGTGATGAGCCCTGCTTTCCTGGAAGTGGCTGAACACCTGCCTGCCGATGGGAAGGAGCGAATGAATTCCTTGCTTTGCTTTGCTCGCACCTGTGGCTTTTGCTTTACCCAGTAAATTCTCCTTGTCTCAACCCATAAGTTCTCACTCTTTTATCTTTCTAATTCTCTCCACCATCCCACCTGAGGAGAGTGAGCAAGTGGCTGTGTGGTGCTGCATGCTGGGCTAAAGCGGCACAAAAAGGTAAAAGATAATTGGGAAATACAGTCTGCTACACACAGCACAGCCAAAAAGAAATACATCAAATAAGATGTTCGGAAGTGGGGGAAGGAAAGACACTCGAACTTGATCTAAACTTGAACCGGCCGTAGAACATTAGTTATATACTCCATCATGCTGCCAAAGGAAGATTAAAGGGAGCTTAAACAAAATTTTAAGATGGTCAACATTTACTTCTTGTGATTTCAAGGTTTTCCAGCAACTAATTTTAGAAAATCTGAAATACCTTTCTTTGTCATACTTCTGTGCATCACATTTATAATGGACAAGGAAGAGAGGTGAAACAAGACACGCAGAGAAAGGTAACGCCTTCCTTTGCAAAGCAACAAGAGGATTAATCTGCCCCAAATCATTTGTTTTGTCTGAGTTGATAGGATGGATATTTACTGTCCCCATAAATCTTGTCTCTCATTTTCTATTTCAGTATTTTTAGAGGAAGAAAATGCTTATTTGAGGCAATCTGCTATACCAGCATTTGCATGTTTTACCACAAAGAAAATTTGTGAAGTAAATTACCAATGTTTTCATGATTATTGAATTGAAAAAATGTATAGGTGCTGTGTATCTCATGCAACTGCCACAGATGAAAGCCGTATTTTTTTTCCTCGCAGGGTAACAAACTGCCGTAATTACTTCTACTTCTATTCACACTCTCTCATACTTGTCAATGTCGTTTTGATCTAGCCAATTGTCCAAAAAGAAAGACTGTATTTTGGAAGCAACCACAGCCATATGGAGAAAAACTGTTATTTCTATGCTGTGCAAAGTGATGTGTGCAGAACTTGTTTTCACCTATTTAGCTGCCCTAATGAAACTGCAGTTCACATCTAATAATCAGCTTTTCATTATCATCACAGAAAGTTCTCAAGCATTATTTTACTTTTGCCACATTTTTCATCACTTTTTTTTTTCTTTCTGTGATCATTTTTACCTTTATATCTTGCTCTTTTCCTAATTTTCCAGAACAGTTGTACATTGGGGATATATGGGAGAGTATGTGTGGATTTCATCAGTGTATTTCTTAAACTTTTCTGACGGTCACTAATGAAGACATTTCAATAATACCTGATACCTTGTTAAACATCTAAGTCTATGCTTCATCATAAAGCATTACCTTTGTTTACAGATGAAAATGTGCTTTTACAGGCTACTGTTAATCAGCTTTTAGAAAGATTTCTTTAGAAAGACATAGAAGCACCTGTTTAACCTAAAAAAGTAAATCTTCCCTTCTGAGTGATAACTGAGGTAACAATCCCAAACAATTCAGTTTGCATCAGATAGGTTTGATGCTTTAAACATTGAATTACAGCAAAAGTTACTGGTACTGAATACAGTTTTAACCACAGCATTAAGCATACACTACCTGATTTTTATATTTTTTTGTTTTTGTTCAAAACAAAAACAAACAAGCCAACCACTGGTTTTACAGCACTGTTTTTGTTTGTTTGTTTTGGGATATAAATACACTTCAAATGAGATTGCAAGTCTTCTGTCTCAATGTTTGTGCTATAGGACTAAGACAGAGCAGATACATCTTTTTCTATGCAGCCTATTCAACAGAGAAGTAAGCCCTTTCATTGCACTACCTTTCTTATTTCTTTTCCCCAAACCCTAAAACAATTCCTGGTATTTGAACAGCTATTTCTAAGCTGTCTATATATTAGTTTCCTTTGTGTTACAGACGGCATAAACTTCAATGTAGCTAAGAGTTAAGTCAAGAAAAAGCAGCAGCTTTTCAGGCCATTAGATTTTCTTCACTGTCATCAAGTAATGTTCAAGTATGCCATTAGCACAAGGCCACTGCACTGCTTTTCCAAATAGAAATTGCTTTTCTCTTTCAGTAGTTTTCTTTGAAGCCTTACATCATATCAAGAGCACAAAACAGCTTTATGCAGCCTCCTCCAAAAAGCAGTTCTGAGCACAAGGGAAAGGAAGAGAGAAGAATGGATGTAGGTTACAATAAGAATATTTCCATAAAACGTGGTCGTATCTGACATCTGAGCTGTTAAATTAAAACTGAAATCTATCTTGAAGCAGGAGATAGCAAAAAGCTCAGTCTCTTTTCAGCAATAACCTAAAAATCTTTTTCATCTTACAGAAGAACAATTCAAAGCACCTGCTTTAGGAAATTCAGACTATGGCTTATGTCACAGGCATTGCAACCTCACAGTTGCCTTATGATTTAGTACAATGCAGTTCCTTGAATAAATGGAAAGTGGGTTAAAAGGATTTTTGTTGTTTTTCAGAATCATATGCCCAAGTCATTACCTGAAAAATCTCACAATGACTTTCTTTTTCTCTTGCTCAAAGGTAAAACCTACACGTTCGTGGTACTTCCACTGCTCCTCCTCCCCCATCTTTCAAAACACCCAGTTGGTATCTGAGAAACATCACCGTCTTTATGAAAAATCATAAAAATTTCTTGTGTTTTCTAGCAGTTCTGAAATAGCTTGTCCCCAGACTCAGAAAAACACCCCAACATAGTTTCCTTACACATGCTAGCCTGTATGCCTGATACGTGAAAAAAACCTGTTCTAATAACCCTGGCTGTGAAATGTCATCTATGGCCAGCAACAAAGAAAGAAGCAGAGTACAGCAAAGTCTGGGAAATTAAGAACTACTAAAGAGATGTGAGCAAAGATTACTGAAAGATGTAAGTCTCATCTGCCAGATACATTTAATACTGCAACTGTTTTAATCTTTCGCTAGCTTCTTTCAAGAAACCATTCTCATAGCAACACTTCCAACTCTATAAGCTGTCCAACATTTCAATTTACATGTTCTCTCATGTAATCAAGTCATACCACACTGCAGACATCTTCAGTTTTCAGGATCTAGTTGACAAAGCAGCTTGAGCAGACAGTGATGCCTGCCATTAGAAAGTTAGCCAACAATCAGGAATTTTAGATTTGTTTATTTCACTAGACATCAGAAATTCTTTTGTTCAATTTTACTTCGTTGTGAAGAATGCACATGGGGTCCAGCTTCCCTGAACACAGGATAAAAACAAAAGGAAGCAATTCACTGGTAGGGAAACTAGTCCCAGCTGAAGCTCTTAACTTCCCACCTCCCTCTGTTTCTGCACCCCATGGTGCAGCCAGTTTCACTGGTTCCCACTGCCATCACCCCATCACCCCGCCACAACTCACTGTCCCCAGAGGCCACCAGCCATGGATCAGTGGCCAGAAGGAGTGAAGAACTTCACAGGTTTTGCTACCGGAAGCCAATTGCCTTAATTCCCTCACCCTCCGTCTGGGACTTTCCTCTTGCTGTTGCACATTTCACGTTTCACGTGGGTGCCTATGACGATTTCTAGACGGAAAATCTACACGATTTCTTTGGGCATCGTATCATTAATATGTTTTGTCACTGTCAATGGATACCACTAAGACCATACTAGCCTTCATATGCAGTGCCAAATGAGACCCTGGCTGTTTGGTACTGTCTTCTGTTTCATTATGAAAATACAGTTTCATCCTAATGCTTCCTTACACACTCTTGCATCATTTTTGAATTTTTCTGACTTACAAATGCCTCAAGTTCTTCAGAGGAGTCACAGAATCCTGCAGAAGAAAAAATGCCCTGCAACCACAGATTTAAGGCTGCTGACATTAGATTACTTATTTTCTGTTAGAAACTGGAGCTAGAGTCTGTGCACTATTGAAACAATTGGTTGAAAACAATTCTTATGGTAAGTCTGTAGCAACAGCAGACATTAGCACCTTAACTTTAAGGATAGCCATGCATAATCTTGCTATTTTCCTTGAGCCAGTTACATACATCTCTACCTTTGTCAAAGACAAAGGAATACAGGATTCAACTTTTTGCCCACCCCAACTGACTTAACAGGCTAAGAGGTAGAAAAAAAAAAAAAAGAAGCTTTGTGCCAATTAATTGTGTGCCACAATACAATAAGTCCTTATAACTTGCCAATCACACAGGTATTGTCTGTGAAGTTTAAGCTGAGTTTTTTTAACATTTCTATAACACATTATTATGGAACACTTTAAAGCATGAGGCTTAAAGCTTTTACAATTATTTGATTAGTATTGCATCAATTAGAGCACATTTCCTGATTTTTTTTTAAATCCTGAGCAATTTCAGCTATGGAAAAATCTCTCAAAAAACTCTTTTCAAACACCATGAACATTGACTGTTTCTTGGTTGGATACACCATATGCTAAAATAAACCACTGAAAGGACATATAATATGTGACCTTACTTTTTTCATAGCTCATGCCCTATTCTCGAGCAACAGATTCAGGTTGCAAAAGGAAGAATCAAATCCAGAGCTGAGTTTTTAGCACAGAGGATTTCTCTCTGTAACAGCACAACTCAATGTATGGACATGCCCTAAGTCTCTCTTCCTGGCTATCCTCTGAAGAGGCAGAGCACCAAAATAAATAGCACTTCTGCTATATTCTCTTCTATAAGTAAAAACAGGTTTTTGCACTGCAGAAATAAAGATTATCATTCTAAACGACTGCTCCAGGGATAGACAGAATCCTTACTCAGCCAACAGATAGAAAAAAAAAAAGAACTAGGCCTCTGTGCTGGTGGATCTGAACATTTTCCACATATGGGATCCTGACGCTCCCCAAATCCGTTGTTTTTGACCAAGGAACCTGCTATTACAACTGGTCAAGTTTTAAAGGGCAAACATCATTTGGGAGAAAGACACTATGGAATTTAAACATCCATTGCAGACAGAATAAAATTCTTGAGGCGTGCAGCGTGAAAGCTCTCAGTATACATACAAAAAAGGTTCAGCAGAAATGGCTTGTGTGCAAACAAGTTTTCATTGAATGAGCTATTAGAAAATTGGTCAGATAATAGCTAAAGGTAAACAACAACAACAACAATAATAAATAAAAGCATTCCTCAAGTATATCCTTTTTAATTTTAATACACTAAAATCATGGTTGGTAGAGCTTCGTGAGGATCTCATTTCACCTTATTTTTCTTATGGTGCTAGGAAAAGATAAACATGTAATCAGAAGAGCTGTTCTACTACTAACTAGGAAACATTAGACAGCAGTCAGAACTTGACTCTTAAGAAAGTCAGGCTACAGATATTCCTACTCTACGTAAACACAGGAAAAAGCAAGTATTTCAGAATAAGGAACAGCTTCATCTACAAAGAGAATTCTGTGTGTTCTTACACATACTCACTGAAATAGGATTGAACAAACGGCAAGCAAACAGCCACTTGGAATAGCTTTTAATAATCAAGATGCATACCAGCATTTTCAAAATAATTACAAGCTTAGAAAGTATGCATTTTAGAATACATTTATTTATTTTAACAATAGCAAAAATCTGGGAAAAGTGAGTTTTTCCTATGTCTGAAGTCAATACATTTCCCAGGCATTCAAGACCGATGCTACAATGAGCCCTGTTGGTGGCACAGTATTTGAAAGACCCCCAGGTTCTGTAGCTGGAGGCTCTGTAACACCATGGTGACACCAGGTGGAACAACACAGGATCAAATCCCCCTGGATACGTATACAATGGAAAGGCAGTTTTTGAGTTTTGCTGTTATATGGTTTCATCTGATCAATGACAAGGGCAGCTACATGGTAAACTACATATATTTTGGTAATAAATAATGCAGGAGCTTAACTACCCTTCATCTGCTATTAGCAGAGGCAGATTTTATCCCTCTTTTGCATGCCTTTGTCATGGAAGAACTTAAAGGAAGAACTTAAAGGCTATCTCCCCTCTGCTGCTTAATTAAGGCCTCAACTAGATACAAGACGCCACACCTGGAAGTGGAAGGAAAAAGAAATCTTGCTTTCCCTCTCAATAAAAGACCTGGCTTTTCACTTGGGAATGCACAACCACAGACATTTAAAATGTCTTTTATGATGCAGTAATTTGCACCAGATAGGCAATAAACTGCGGGAGAACTTCAAGGAACAGCTATCTATCAGTCTCCTCACTGAGCGTAAACTGCAATAAGGTTAGTAAGGCTAGTGCAGTCACTCCCTCAGAACATCATTTTCTATTTTAGTAAGTGAAGCACAAATCTGGAAGAATGAACTTTTTCTGATCAGTTTTTCTCTTTTCTTTGTGGTACTCCATCACAAAAAGGTGAAACACTATCAATGCTAGGTGGACAGTCCTGTTCCAGCCACTGTAGTTTATCTGTTTTAACTACTACCAAGCTCTAACTTATCCTTTATAGTTATGTCTTCTCCACTTCTGAAAGGTTCTCAGAGAAAAACCTTTTAACTAACCAAGAATCCTGGAAGCCAGTAATTTAAGTTATTCGCACCATGATCCTGTATCACCAACACTTGAACAAAGCATAAAATCTCTTTTTATATTTACTGAAACTAATCTACGAAATAAAAAACAATCCCCCCAAACCAGAACCTTTCTGACATTTAATCAGACAAAACAGAACTACAGTACAACTAGCGTAGACCTCCACTTGAAATAACTGTATTTTCAATTAATGTTGATCACTGTTAGATTTAATATAAAAATTAAAAGCCCTTTTCTGGACTGTAACAATTGTGAAATTGGGAGCTAAGATAGAAATAAACAGCATAAAGCAAGAAGCCTGCAATGATTCATTCTGACCACCACAAATAGGAAGTAGGTAGCAGAAAGAAAACCTTCACCGTCAAATGGAAAATTAGGAAAGATCATCCTTTTTTTGCATACTTTCATTTGCCCTTTTTTTCCTTTTGCTCTCAGATATATATGTGGAATGTGCTTGGAAACAGCAGAAGAGCAAAGCATCAAAAACCACTCATCAAACAATTGTGCTACTTTTAATATCTTATTATAGGTCCTAAAACAAAGATCAAAAGGGAATATATCTAAGCATTTATATTCAATTTCACATCACCTGATGACTAATTTGTAAAGAGTGCACAAGTCTTCACAACTGAAGCCAAAATCAATTGAGGATACTTTGATATAATGCCACAAAGGATATGAGCAGGAAGGCAGCAGGAGTTACAAATGGCCAAGGTCCACTAAAAGTGCTAATAAAAGAATAATGGAATTTCCTTGTACTATGAATAAAAAGTGTTTGGCACAGAAGAATTTAGACATGGAGAAGAATATCAAAGCTTCTGGTTCATCAGTTGCTTCTACGTATTAGAAATTAACTAACTTACTATTACATTTAACTTAAAAAAGCTTCAACTCAGAAGAACAGTGATCTAATTCAAAATCTTGTTACACTCATTTCCTTTATTCTTCATGTTTGTCAATTTTCACAGGCCCTTAACATCTGCTTTACCAGGTCTTGCAGACAATGAAAGCCTATCTATAAAAAAATAGTTCAAACTGATGGATTTAACTTGAAATGATATATAATTATTAAAATTATAGAAAACCTACTGTTTGACAATTTTTTTAATGTAAATGTTTAAGTAGGTGGTAACTGTAGAAACAACTTGCCTGATATATTTAATCCATTAATATTTACAGAATGTATTTCTTTCTCACAGATGTACACAGTTACACACACGCACACTTTTCATGTGTTCATACATATAGATAGGTGCACATACATATGCACTTCTGCCACCTTCTTTCCCCAATTATAAAACTCAGCTCTTTTTACAAATGTGTATCTATGTACGCATACTTGCAAAATCATACACATTTTGCAAAACAGAAGCAGAAAGAGTGATCTCATACTGCTTATAAATTGTTGAAGGATCTAGTGTACTTGCTTAAAAAAAACAAGCCCACAGATTGATCCAAGATTCGAGAAACTCCCTGAAAATATTTACAAGCTTTCTTAACTCTCTCTTCAAAATCTGCTTAATGCATTCTTTTGCATAACGTCTGCAAAAAAAAAAAGCATGATGAATAGTTATAGCACAGAATGCTGTAATCGCTGCCTTTTGACCCAATTTTATTGTCTCTGTCTCCTGGTACTCCAAAATCTTCTTGTAACTGGTTTAACTCTTGATTTTACAATTGCAAGGTTCTTTGGGAATTGATCTTGTTTTCTCTCCCCTATGGTATGGGGTATAGTAACAATGTTTCCCTGATTTTACAAATCAGGATCAAGTAATAATGGCAATGTACATTTTTTCCTCTTCCCCAAAACAACCAACAGGCTGTTAGCAAAGCAGCACCTTCCAGTGACAGCTTCCAAATTCATTAGTTTCATGTCTCTCAGGGCCTAATCGACACAACAGGCTAACCAACATACTCAAGGGTAACGCAGTTTCTGAACAGAGAGAAAAAAGAGGGGCATCAGATACCACATACGATCACTTTACACAATTTAGTGACAATCTATAAATTATGCTTCTAGGAGGTTAATGCAAGTCATTGATTTCAAAAAAACAGAAAATGCAACTTTTCAAGCTTGGCTTCAAGAAACAAAAAGAAAAAAACTGTATGATAGAAGAATTTAAATAACATGAATGCCTTAACGCTTTCAATTTTATAATTTCCTCTAACTTTTGAATAAAAATAATATCAAATATAGCTATCATGAATGTTTGGAATTATTCTTAACAAGAATGTAGGTAGCATATTTTTTCTTACCTTATGATCATATGGATTGTATGAATGAAACAGCTGAGACAGATCCTTTGTTCTTTGTTTTTTCTGAAAAGTAATATTAATAAACTGTATTAGAAAAGTTAAAGGAAAAAGAAGAAGACTAGAGATTTAAAAAGCTGCGTGCAGGTACAAACACATTCTATCCCTACTTTGTTAATGGAATTGAAGAGCAGTGTATGCAGATTAAGTATATTAAATATCACAGGAAATAATTAACATATATATTAACACTGCTAAGAACATATCCTTCATAAAAAAAATAAATACTAATCTATGGAACATCAGTGGAATGTGTAAACAATTCAGATTTGTTTTAATTTCTGAACAATAAATCATAAATAATGTTTTAGAATATAGATAACAAAGCTTGAAGATTAGGCTCGAATCATGCAAAGACTTGTCTGCTATTCTAGTGTTTACTTCCAGTCTTGCTTTATAGCAGATTAGGTTTAAAAGGAAGGTGGTTTAAAGAAGAAGCATATATTATTTTTCTATTTCTTTTGATGCTAATACTCTCTTTGCCTAGATTGTGGAAAATTAATAGGTGGTATGCCATTTAATGCTAAGGCAAAGGGTAGAAGCTCTTTCTCTTAGGAACAAAGTTCAAAGACAAACCCTGCTTAATCCAGCTTCTACTGAAATCAATGAAAGACCTTTCAGTGATTTCAGCAGATGTTAAATAGAACTCTCTCAGCTGCATCCTATGGAGTGGAGGCAGAGGAAAAAACATTCATCATCTTTAATACAGGGATGAGTCACAAATAAGTCCAGAGTTTTGTTATGTCAAAAACTATGTTGACTTAATTCATAGTTCAGGAAGGCAGAGCGCTCTACGTCGGAAACCGTAAAGAGGAGACAACAACAAGAACTCCTTGCTTGCAGTCTGTACTGTTGTCTTGCTTTAGCCATCACTTCCATGAAAGCAGTTTTCCAACTAACTGGTAGGATCTAATCATGTTTCTAGCATTCCGTGAACTAAATATACAGCTGCATGACTACACTTCTGGAAACCATAGGACAATTTAGTAATTGTTCATCATGTATTTCCTTTCCTTACACTGTTTTTACTTTAAGTGAAATGTTCAAATACATACATTTAGTCACAGAAGCAATAACTTTAGTTACTTGTACAAATTTATGACAGCTGGATATTTCTGAGTCATTAAAGGCATCAGATTAGTGACCTAATTCTGTGAGGTCACTAACTCAGTTATGGCCATTAAGTAGTCAATCTCTTGCCTCTGTTCAAAGAATGGTGAATTTTCTTTTCAGTATGAGAGAGTTATTTCTCTTATAGACAATTCTATTAAATTACAGTAATACCTACCAGGCCTTGTTTCTGTGAGTTTACTAAGCAACAAAACTTTAAAACCAACAAAACTGATATTAATAAAGATGGTTTTGTTAGTATAGAATTCCTCAGCAATCCAACATGCCTTTGCCAAAGAAAAGATCTCCCTTAGTAGAGGAATCTTGGCTATCTAGCCCCCATTAATACCTGTTTTATTTCCAAAGGAAAAAAAAAAAACAAAAAACAAAAAACATTCAAATGAACGCTTCATGTAGCATAACCCAAACTCCATCTCCACCCTACAACTTCATTCCTTGTACAGTTATGCACAGCAAAAATGCCTAAAATCCTATAAAAGTCCTGTAAAAGAGATTTGGAGAAATGCCATAATAAATTGAATAGAGATACCACAATGGTTATTTTAAAGTTTCTTAAAATTAATTTAATGTATAATCATGCAAGAAGTAGACAAAAGCATTTTAGTTTGGAATCTAGAGACCTCCACTAAACTTTCTAGGAAAAACAAACAAAATCGAGAAAAAAAAAGTATAATTCTTGCTTTTTCTTACTGAAGACTATTTCCCTCATTTTGAGTGCAAACAAAGTGATTTTGAGTATTTTTATTGAAATAGCTTCAGTAAAAATCAGTGAAATTTTATGGCCCCATCCTTCACCCTCACACTATGTCCAAACTGCCAGTTACGCACTCACATAGACAAGATGAAGAATGAAGGTGCCATCCCTTATACATCTTCCACTTTTTTTTACAGGAAATCACAGTTTCTTTCCTCACTCACAAAACGTAGAAGTTTTGCTTTATTTTGTTTGTTCCTTTACAAAAGGAAAATGCTCTTGACTGAGAAAATGCTGGAAATTCATGAAACAGAGGAACATGGAATGGAGCTTCCAGAGACACACATGAATAAATGTTCCCAGAAAACTCCCAGGATGTCCTGCCTGCTTAGTTAATCTAAATCTAAACAGTATTTGACTGTTTTTTAGGAACTTTGAATATGATCAGACAAAAATGTTTTAAACACAGAGTTAAGGTTGACTAGTGGTAATGTATGCCTTTCTAGAATGCCAAATTCACATCTATAAAAAACACATATAAACCGTTTTAAAACAGAGAGATTAAGAAACAGGCATGGAATTCACACTGCTATAATGGCAAACCCTTCAACTCCTACCATAGGCATTAAACATAAAGTATTAACACTAAGTTTTTTGAAGGGAGAAAAGGCATGGTTCCCAGCTCACCTGCAAGCAGAAAAAAGCACAGGAGTTGCAGCAAAGCAGGCCTCTCCACAGCTAGACATGACAGGAGAATAAGGAGACCAGAAGCCTCTTCTTCTTTCACTGCCTCCAGTAGACTGTTGGAGGCACTAAACCTTTTGTCTTCCTTGTAGCCCAAGCCCTGTGTTACTGCCTAGTTAAGTGCATCTCCCCAAAACTTCTTTCCCTGACGCAGCTTGACTCCTGCGCATCCTTCCTGAGCTCCTTGGCCAACAAACCTTTCATGTTTCCTTTTGGCCAATATCAAAATGTTTTTTTTTCCCTGTCTTCCTGCTCTTTCCCCTTGGTGATCTGATTGCCCATTCCTTTGTTCTGTACCAGTACTGCTGTCACAATCTCCTGGTTAAAAAACGAACAAACCAACAACACTCCAAAAAACCTTCAGAATTTAGGCAAATATACTTTCCCACCATTATGCTCTGTGTACAGCAGCACTACTGTTTTCAAACACCCTCTTGGAACTGCACAAGATATCTTTAAATTTATTATATTTCTGAAAAAAAATATATATATATTTTGAAATTCAACATACAGATAGGCACGTGGTATTTCCAAAAATGAAAAGACCAGAGCCTGATAGCAGCAACAGGTTGTAGTTCACTTCTGTATTTCCGCCAGGTTTGCCATATATTGACAGTGTGTATTCAGTGTATCACACCACAGAACATTTCCTTAAACCAAGGTCCTCTTGGCACTGAGTAACTAGCAATACTCTTAGCCAGTCTCGCTGTGCAGGAGCATTTGACATGCAGCACTCCAGAAAGAGACACTATTCCTCCAAAAACTTTTCCAGTAGTGGTTTCCCAGGGGGACAGTAAGTCACGTATCACCTGAGAGAAATATCACTGGTCTGATGATGCCAGTAAGGGCTCAGCCTGAGAGCTGGGCACAATTTACTACTTGTAAACTGATGCACACAGAGGTGCATGACGGTGGGATTTTTTGAAGCAGAGCAGTACCTCACTAACACAGGAAGAAGCGCTTCCCCGAGTGGACAAGGCTGCCTGTATCTCTGCTCTGTAAAGCAGCTCACATGTCGGAGTCAGTGGCAGCCCAGCAACATCCTCCTAAATACACAGCAAACAAAAGCCTGGACAGAAGGTTCCTTGATGCGTGGATGTGATACAGGGGTAGGGGTTTTGATGGGCTGCAAAATTCTGATGATTCAATCCTGTGCTGACTTAAATTTTAAATGTATAGTCCTTACCTTGTAGCACTTAAATTTAGGGAGATGAGGCAAATTCAGCTTGTTTTTTTTTTTTTTTTCAACATGAGATACAGACAGGCATTCAGATACTATGTTAATACGGGTCATTTAAAAAAAAGATGCATGTGAGCATGCAAACAACTTTTCACTTTCTGTTTCAATACATTTTTAAAATGTTATACTATACAGGAGATACTTTTTACTGCTGCCTTTAACTTGAAGTATGGAAAAGCTTGATGAAGAATAGACGAAAGTGCAGTTGCAGGACTGAGTTTAATACTGTAAAATCATATATTTTACACATAAGTATCCCAAGACAGAAGGGCTTCCCTAAGTGAAGCAAAGCTGTTGCATATGAATTACTTCAATCTTTCTACTAAAATACATGTAAGTAATCAAGCACTTCTCAAAAGATTGTGTCCAATATGCAGTTATAATATAAAAAGCCAACATCAACTAATGATTTTTCTTGCAGCATACATAGATAATGTCAGTATCAAGAAAACAACGCGTCATAATTTCATGATTTTTTTTTCTT